>NW_025963857.1:31477173-32151065 GCF_023055435.1 Haliotis rufescens
CTTGGAACCTACTAGGAACCCTTACAGACACTGGGTAGCTTGTTACAGAGCTTGTGATAACTTCTGGGCAGTTGAGATGAATGAATCCATATTCTTTGTGGTTTAGATAAGTTTCAAGAACCAACTAATTTTCACAGCTTGTAGAAAAAATTGATTAGGCCTCACAACTTTTTCCGAATAGAAGAGAGAGCGTGCGTGAGTTGTGTTTACGACATTGGTGAAGCCAACGAGCAGGGGTATAGTGATGTCAAACCAAAGATCATAATCAGGGCAATTCTGGAGTTTAACCCAATGATCATTGGATCACTGGCACATCAAAGGGATGCAACTCTGCACAGCCAAATGCATCACCTAAAGACAGAAGATGGGGACACAGTGTGGCCCAACATTGTGGGCTTCATACATTGTACCCATGTTGTTGCATGATGTGCAAACACTTTCAGCACTAACCTACCCAATAACCTTCATAATGCTTGCTACATCCATCGAAATCATGTATTATCAACGCTTATTTGAAAAGGATTTCAAGTGCTTATTTGAAAATAGATTTGGGTTGAATTGAAATGGATTTCAATGCAATTATCCATTTTATAACATTTGACCTTTTTAACATTTAAAACAGTTAATGTTTGAGAATTAGACATTAAACAGTTTGGGCAATGTCATGTTTATTGTATGCCCAACCAATTAGTTACAAGTGGCTTGCACTAGTCAAATATCAAATACTAGGAGTCAAAAACTTGAATAATCTCTAATATATCAGGTAACATGCAAACATGATTTCATGCAAATGTTTAAGGCTAAAACATCCATTTTAATACACATTTCATTAATCCTTTTGTTTGACACCTGCCCAAACACAGACTCTAAGTTCACCTACCAAGTCGACGAACATGAAACATTAATATCCTAGGCTGTGTCTAATGTCTAGACCTCTTGTTTTCCTGGAGGCAATATGATCAACCGTTACATGTACATGTGTTAAGAGATGTGTTTACTTATTGCAGAATTAGCCTTGCAACTGTTTAATGTAAATCTTAACAATTTCAAACAAGTGCAAGAGTCATTTATGAAAATTGTGTTAATTTATGTAAAACACTTGATACGTGAATATTTTAATAAAATACTTATTATCTGGTTTATTCTGAGTTGTCACGACAAAAACACTTATCTGTCCTGGTAATATTTTTGACTTGTTATGCAAAATTTGTACCCAAACACAGGAATCAGAATCCTTTCTGCAGGTTAAACTAAAGTATACCCTATACCAGTCCACTATGGAAATATTTTTGTTTGTTTTTTATACTGCAGTCGGCAATATTCCAGCTGTATCACCACAGCTTGTAATAAGTCTGGACCAGACAAACCATTGGTTGATATAATGAGAAATGTTGCACCATCGCAGTACAATCCACCAAGTCACTGACCCTGACAGCCTAAACCTTTTGAGTCAACCATTGGGGACGGGTGACCACTTGTGAACCAGCATATCCACAGAGTTATATATATATATATATATGGAATGGAATTCTACTATCTATTTATTATAAGGAACTGAGAGCACACTATGGCACCAATGTCTCATATGTTCAACAAAAAGAATAGTTTTGTTGAAGCAATCATCCACCATATTTGGAACAGCAGTTTCTGAGACATAAAATAACCAAAATGTTGAGTGCCAATGATGGTATCAAAATAAACCTTCAAAACTTCTTATATCAGTCAATATACTAGGGCTGGGAAAGATAACTTGGATGGGTCCTGAGAACAACCCAGGTACCCACAGATCAATTCCCCGGACCTGTGGTTAGTTACATGGTAAATTGTTTAATGACAATAACAATATAACAACATGGTGACACTACAAGTCGCTAATGTTCACAATTCTTTCTGACTGTGCACACATTCCTTCATTTTATATGATTGAGTAAACTAAAGATAAGCTTCAGTCAACATTAGTGTGTGCATGATGAGAACGTGTTGTCCATGTATCTAAATAGTTTTTGGCAGGCTGCGGTAAAACAATTCCCATTTGGACATTTTGTACCCAACTCTTGAGACTGATGGCAGGCCAGGGTAGGGTCAGGTGATAGGGTGTCAGGAACCAGGGTCGTAAATTTGGACTCGTCCCAGCCCTACAATATACCCATGGTTCAATGTGCTGTATTGCTGTGGAGCAGGATATTCTAAACCAAAAATGTTTGATTTTCTTTTCATTTTAAAAAGAGAAGAATTGCCAAAGTGAAGCTCTATGCTGTGGTTTTTAAGAAGATGTCAAATATTTTTCTCAAGTCAAAAACAAACATTTATTTAAAAAACAACACCATGTTCTACACTTTCATCCCGACCCGTTATGATCTCAGCGGGGGCATATCTTCACTAGATTCACAGAAGATTGTTTTATTGTATCAAAGTTTTAACCCATTCTTTTCATTTTACAGACATAGACTACAATTGTGTTGGTAAACTTTATTTATAAGTTTCAGCTCTTTGGGGCCTATGATTACCAAGATGATTCTTAAACAATTTTTAATATCTTTTCAAATATAAGTTTCAGGTTTTGAGGTGCTTAAAATATAACACATAGAAGACAGATGAATGGAAAATGGACAACATACCATTGAAAGAGCTTGATCACTTGGTAATTCTGTCCTAGTGAGCTAAATATTGGAAACCACAGCCTTTAAGATTGAAGTTTATTAAAGTAAAAAAATAGAATATTTACTTTTAATAAATGTAGATTTCTGTTCACATGCTGACAAGCAATTTTGATACTTAAATGCATATTACAGTTATTAAGTCCTTGAATGGCATTTAGAAGTGATACACATAAGATTGAGAGTTTATGGATGTCAACTTCTTTATTAAATGAGTAAAATCCTTCAAAGGACCAAAGAGTACCTTGGACTGTGGTCTAGTAAGTATAGGTTTTATGCCGATTTTAGTAATAATCCATGAACATCATGGTAGGGGACTCAGAAATGATCATCGCACGGTGTACATATGTGGGGAATCGAACCCGTTCCTTCACATGACAAGTGAACACTTAAAGCAATTGGAAACTTTACATACACAAAGTTACTGCGTCTATTTGAGTACCTGGTTTAGAAACACTTGATGTATGTCATGCACAAAGTTGGATATGGAAATATGAAACGACAACGCAAGAGAACAATCAGTCTCGATTAACTGCCGATACAGATTCCAATTGAGATGAAAAGCAAAAGAGTTGTGAACATCATATGAATGGGTCACTGAAAAAGTAATCACACCTGGGGTTGGCAAAAAGGGGAAGCATGTCCTGCCATACTGGTAGGACCCGTCACTCACAAAATTAAAATAGAAATGTAAGAATTAGTTTGTTTTCTAACACTGCACCGCAATACTTCTGCCATACAACAGACACTACCCACAAACAACCGAGTCCTGACCAAGACAATCTACTTACACAATAGCATGTTTACTGATTTTGTTAAGAAAAAACCTGACATGTTAATTTTGAATTATCATACAGCCTGCTGGGTACAAGTGCAGAGATTCTGCTGCTCAATAATAGAGAGAAAGACTTAAGAATCGTGTTAAATTAGACATCTTCACCTTATTTTGAACATCTGCAATTCTGATTGAAATCTTTCAAAGAATTCTTGTCAACAGAATGTACCAGGTAGTTCTGTCCCACCCCTTGACACTTACCCACCTATAAAATGGCACGAGTAATTAGCAATGATTTTTAATAAATCAGGTGATTTGAACTTGTATGGTAACTACAAAAGAAACAAACATCTTTAACCAACTATTCGACGAAATCGTAACCTATCACAAACCCAAACATTTCAGTCAGATTGAATGAATGAAAACTACCTCACACACACAGCCATTGAGGACTTAAAGGTTAAGGGTCATGGCATGGAACTTACGTTAACTTGACATACACGTCTTACGTAGTCTCGGTGAACACTCCATTCTGACAGACCCCTGTCATTGTGTACTCAGAGATCAGTCGAGAAAATCGGCAAAATGGTGGCAGTATGGTCGTAATTGAGAGGAAATATTTGATCATTAGTCTTATTTCTATAGGTTGGAGCATGCTGCAGCTATTCCATGTTTATTTCCAGTTATATTTTGTTCAGCAGAAGGTTTGTCGCCTTATTACAAGGGCATCTGAAAAAGTACCTGCATTATTCATCGTTAGGCAGTTGACACCAGTGTCACTTTACACACTCACGGCTTGCCACTTTGTGGGAAACATACGAGCAGACTTGAAACACACTGATCAAATACCAGGAGAAATGTACTTCCTCTGATAAAAGCCCAGGCCATGTAATACAAACTGATCCTTTTAACATTAGATTTTTTTCTTTAAACAGGTGATAGAGATGAAAATATTATTACGTAAATGAAAAATATTTTTTATGATTTAATGTTTCATATATTTTTCTCTAATGTTGATATTCATGAAGTGATTTAATATCACTAATTAGATATCAAAGATCTTATACTTCAGTGCTGTTTTCTCCTGTGTTGACCAGAGTTTATTTTAGCCTGACTCAATTCTGCAACAGGTTTTTGAAAGGTAAGGCATTTAAAAAAGTACTATAATAATAAAGAAAATATACTCAAAGTCATGAATAATAATGATAGTAAATATGATAATTTTAATGAGAAGTTTGTTTTCAAACAAGCATGGCATGCTATAATGGTCAACATTTATTGGAAGCCAAACAGTCACTTAGTTTATCACAAACCATGAGTGTTCAATACCATCGCAGACAAGGCTTTGCAAGTAGTGAACTGCATTTTTTATGACCAAATTTCAACACTCACATGGAGTTCGTCATAACCATGTTTTATTGAACATCTGTAAGAAATATTCAAAGCCCCAACTCCCAAAAACAAGAGGTCTGTCCAAAATGTACTGCAAAAGAGTGAGTGAGTGACTATGGTTTAACACCACTTTTAGCAATATTCCAGCAATATCAACGCAGGGGACACCAGAAATGAGCTTCACACATTGTACCCTTGTCAGGAATTGAACCCAGGTCTTCGGCGTGACGAGCGAACGCTTTAACCACTAGGCTACCCGACCACCCCGTACTGCAAAAGGAATCAAAGGGGTCCAACAGCTTGATGAAGTGGTTGTCAAAGTCTACCTGCTTCATTGGTAAATATTATCATGGGAAGCAAGACAATTCATTGCTCATTTATAATTCAGGATTATCCTGCCTTGGTGAATTGACGTCAGAGTTTTACTGGATGCAAAATATTGTGTTCTGTATGCAACAACTTGTGAATGGATGCAAATAATTGTTTGCGAGAATACACAAAGTTTGGCTGAATGAATCATTAAAACTAATCAAAATTTTACATATTACTAACGTTTCCATTCTGGTAAGAAATACAGTGAAAGTTCAGGGTCTTAGTGAGTGACTGATTTACTTCTGTCTAAAACTGGCTTCTGAACAAATGCAAATTCACATCAGTATAATTTATAGAAATCAAGTGAAGCTTGTCACCAGCCTGGGATGATCATGGCCTGGACCCAAACTTATGACGGCGAGTCCCCTGGACATATACAGACCCAGATAGACCCCTGGAAGTGGTTCACACCATTAACCATAATGGTACAGTTATCTGTTACCAGTCCTCCTCAGTGCTTTATGAGAGGAACTACGGTGTTCCATGAGAAGTGCCTTCTGGGTAGCGAGCCTCTGTGGTTGTCCTTGTACACAGACATGACATCACAAACTTCATATAAACAGGATCTAACTTCATTAAATTTTTTAAAAATAAATCGCCATTATTCAACAAATTTCCTCAAGTGTCTCCCAAATATTTACAATGTTCCAATTGCTCACATATATACAACGTAAATCTAAAACGCAAGTTAAAATTAATTTTGCCTTTTACTCAATGCACTAAGAAGGTTTTTTGTATAAATTATTTTGTTAAAGGAAATCTGAAAATCCCCTGCATCAAAGAAGACTTAAACTATTTTTTATGATTAAATCATTCCAAAAAGGCTTATCATAGGAATGATGTCATTTTTAGCTACTTATAACAAAATTATGTCCTTAATTAAGTCAATATGGGTATACATAATTTCAAATCTTGGCTTCAGTTTGAAAACACCTACATCCTGTCCGGCTAACAAGCCTGTCTGCAGAATGTCCCTACTGCTATGGGAAGCATCTGAATATGTACAACATAGTAAGACTGTGTTCAAGTGATGCTGATCAGAAGACCCCCACACCCTACTCAGGATCTGGCATATCACACATTAATCTAAGTTCTCTTCAACAAAGTGACATTTCATCAGTTCCAACTGCAGCCATACTCAAATGCAGACTACAATCCTTTAAAGCATTTTAATTCATTTGAAATTTTAAAGTAAACAGCTGAGAATTCCCCCAAATTTCCCAGCGTATCAAATTCAATAGGCAAGTGTTCCAAGGCATCTACATGGCTCTGGATGAAAACATGCCAGCATTATTGTTTACAGTGTGAGATCGTAAACTGCGTCACCAATATACAGAACACGTACACTCCAAGTGCAGGAACCATGAACCCCATTCACAAACAGCCATATGATTTCTATCATGGGACGTTCTCATTAGCCGGAAAACAACATGCACAAAACAAGGAAAAAAACAAGCACAGTTTTTTTTAACATTGTTTAAAACAACTTACTGGCCATGTGGTTTACATGCAACAGTAAATTTCCATTTATTTTAAATAAAGTGTTCTGAAAAGCATTACATTCCTGTACTTAAGTATACAACAACTTACTGTAATGATAAACAGGCACAGAACCGTTTAGAATGTACATGGTTTTAAAATTCAACACAACTTTTTGTCTAGATATATGCCAGGATCAATAAATCTGTACACACTTAGAAAGCACAACGGAAATCATTTAAATGGCACCATTTTATAAAAAATAATGATTATTTCATGCCTCAAAGACATACTCCAATGTTTCTGTTCTATACACGATGCAGGGATAGAAAGTGTTTGTTTCAAGTGGCCCCCAGGGCACTCACAAAGATCTTTAGGTGTATCCTTTGCAACTTAGTGTGCCAACAACAATACTTTGGATACATCTTCAACCTCGGTGAGTGTCATGTGCCGATGAGCTAGATAAGTTTGCCCCCTGCTCTGTTTCATTGATATAGATGCAGGTTTATTTTGTGAATCATACTGTGCACTGAGCATGTTCGTTTTCCATTTGTTTGTCTGGTTTACACACAAAAAAGTATATTTACCGTATTGGCCAAAATAAGAACCCTTAGCTTTTGGATGATTGACAAATGAGGGGTGCTCATTAAAACAATATACCTACATTTGTTGTCGGAGATTTCTTTGTAAAAAATCTGTAATATACAAAGAAAATTTTCAAGCTTATAGTATGGGACACTTATGAAGATTACTTACAGATATATATAGATTACTTACAGCTTGATGGCACTTATTGGAATGGGGCGCATAATTGGGTGAATATGGTATATATCTGGCTCCACATCCTAAACATCATCACAAGGCATTTTTGTTAACAAGTATGATTTCTTTGCGTGCCCTTCAGGCACTAGGAACCTTTTAAACTGTTACATTACGATTCCATTGGCACTCGTAATACAAAGAATGTTTAACCCTCTATACCACATACAATACTTGCAAAAGCTGAACATCCTTTTGAATGAGAAGTGAGTTACAGAATATTGCTTTTAGTTGCTTTTCTATCAATATCCTGACTACGGAAATCAGAAATGTCAGTCACATTGTAGTCACATTCCAACTATGTGAGGAATCAAACTTGGGTCTTTGGCATGTTGAACCACCACTTAAACCACTTGGCTACCCTGATGCCCCTTAAATATCATAGGGGTGGTTGGATATCTTAATAGTTAAAGCATTTGTTCATCATAACAAGGACCCAGGTTCAATTCCCCACATGGCTACAATGCCGTGACATTGCTGGAATATTGCTAAAAGCAGAGTAAAACCATACTCACTCACTTTTATATCATAAAAACACAAATCTTCATATCCTCAGCTGAAACCAGTGTCATATCTCAATTAACCTACATGCAGGGTCTATAACTTCTTTACAAAGGTTTCAAGGTTTGTCAGCAACATACCCATTCAATGCTCATGATGCAGGAAGCAGAGGTACTGTTAGTCCCCATGATCCCCAGCGAGGTGGCTTAGCCTTGGTTACTGGTGGCCTATAGCCCGTGTTTTATAACTGTTAACATGATATTGATATACTGAAAAATGGTTCATAGATTTTTTTTAAATATAACTTTGCATAAATGACTCAATTGTGAACATACTAACTTGGTCTCGTTATATGGCTGAAATAATGCCGATACGGCTTTAAATTGTAACTCACTCACTCACTCACTCACTCACTCATGGGTTTCATGCATCACTTCGGGGTTTCTTCCCACTTTAAACTGACATGCCATGACATCACTGGAATACTGTTAAAGTCGGTGTTAAACAGAGTGTTGATAGTTGCATGGCCACACAACAGAGTCTGTTTTATACCTTGTTCTAATCCACCACAGCGATGTATCCATACAAGTCATAAAGTGCCATCTAACCAATTCTTCCAGTTTTTTGCTTATGATCATGTTGTTGAAGCCTATGAGCCTGTTCTGAACTGATGGGGAAATACCCAGAATCAAACTTGTCATCGTTGGAACTAACCTTGAGGAGGCCTCTGTTCACCTGACTGAAATAACTGTGCTCCGGTGTGTGAATGATGGGTTTAACGCTGATCAGAACAGTATCAGGGTGTGTCAGCTTTATATGTGGGGAAACCCCATACTACACTCTAGACAGTGACTTACTTCATGTGAGTGAATGAGGTGTTAGACTGCTTTATAGCTAAAATGGATAGAATTATCATTAAACCGCCCACACTTATCAGAAATGAGCCGATCTGTAACTTAATAATGCCCTCAGGTTGCTTGATGGCGGGCCATTATCACGCCCGTTGTTAGGTGACGTCATATTGATATTCAATAGTGACATCATCTGGTTTGTTCTATGACGTTCCCATATTTGTGAAAGTGGGTCAGTGACATTCGTCCTGTGCTGATTGCAGTAAATGTTTCAAAACCGATATTGTTGCTTACTTGATAAATTCTATCCATTTAGCTATAATAACGGTAACGCTATTTTTCAGGGCATTGTCATTTGCAGAAGCCCTCGGTCTTTCCAAATGCCCTCCTTTGTCAGGCAGTTAATGGAAGACCACAGGCTTCTGCAAATGATAATGCCCTGAAAAATAGTGTTACCCTTATATTAGCAACACTCCAGCCACAGCTGAGACAGGGTGAGTGAGGTGCACTGGGCTTCAAGATAATTGCATTTAGTGACATGCATGCAAGTGTGTAGCTGCTTGCACTAGTCCGGTCTTATGCCATTTTTATAGTGCTAGCGCACTGAGATACCATGCTGCTGTTTACCATTGATACACCACTCAGACACAGCATACTGACACCAAGCCAACCAAGCCTTGTTTTATCCACTTAATGCCAAGGACCATGCAGGATAACAACAAGTACCATCTTTTAACAACTTTTGGTGTGGTATGACCAGGGGACCAAACCTCAGACCTGCTCTCAGGGCAGACGCTCTTATCCACTAGACCACAAAGGCGGTCTACATTTCCTGGAATATGTACATGTGATTGCCATACACCACCCAGAATGCATTAGCTCTAATTGTATCTTAATTCTTAGTAATATTTTCAACAATACTAGGGAAGGAAAGTCTTAAAATATAACATTTTTTTAACAATTTAGAAAATGTTGAAAATTTAATATGTCAATTGAGGTGGGGCTACAAAAATGCCATAAATATATATTTGTGGAATTGTGTATAAACATTAATGCTATAAGTTACATATTTATTATTTTGAGTGTGCTAGGGGTAGGATTGTTCCCACAGTGGAGCCTGGGTGGGGGTGCCGCAGTGCCATAATGATGGATGAACACTACTCGTATGTACACAACGAAACTCTCAGTTCACAATATTAATGACAATAAATACAAAAACACAACATTTTTATTTCTTTCAAGGATTATTTTGTCAAAATATTTCTCTAAAAAGTTAATTTAAAAAAATGATTTTAAGACTGACAATACAAAAACACAAGATTAAACAGAACCACATTCATATTACATGGGTGTATCCCAGTGCAATGGGCAGTGCTGTAAACAAGACTGAGTTTCTGTGTAGAAATAGCCCCAGGGATCTGGAAATACACATAACATTTGTTCCCTCATGTGGTCCATCACCTGAAAGTTTTTGTTATGAGAGTTCAAACTTCTACACTCGCATCTTAAATGTTTTGCCATGTTTCCTTTCATATAGGGGCAAGAAAAGGGTTCTTTAAACCAACTTGGGTAAGCTGTGTTTGTTCGTTTTTGTTTAATACCGCATTCAGCAATATTCCAGCTATAGGACAGCAGACTTTAAATACTTTAGACTCGACCAGACAAACCAGTATTAGTAGTAATGTCTGATGCCATCAGGGTAATCTTGGACCAGACAAACCGCTTGCAATAATCCTAGCAGGGCTACTCTGGGAGGGAGAATTCTTGCTTTAGACCATCCATGCCCCTAGTTTAAAATTAATTGTTACCCCAGAGCAAATATTTGATAAACAATTACCCCCCTATTCATTCACGTCTCAACTCTAGCAGCCTATACCCATTTCCTCATCAGCTCTAGCTCAGAAATAAGGAGACTAGTATAGTTCTCAACATCTGATAGGAGCATTTCTGTTATTTCTTTATATATAGAAATATCCCTTTTAAAAATTTAGTAGTATGCTAAAGGGCTCCTTTATCAAATTTTGTTTATTCAATCTTATACATAACCATATTTCCATTACTATAAATGTTCCATGAAGAGCCCGGCAAACCAGTCTTGTCAGTGAGTGAGTGAGTGAGTATGGTTTTACGCCGCTTTTAGCAATATTCCAGCAATATCATGGCAGGGGACACCAGAAATGGGCTTCGCACATTGTACCAATGTCGGAAATCAAACCCGGGTCTTCGGCTTGATGAGCAAACGCTTCAAACACAAGGCTACCCGGCCTACCCCAGTCTTGTCAAGATGTATCCTGAAGCACCTTTACCGTCCAGTGTTTCTCTTGACTGCCGGACTTAATACTTGGAGAGCTAGTTGAACCACTGCTAGACAGGCTGCATGGAAGAGACTTGTGTAGTGTTAGCTCTGTCAGCAAGACTATATCCTACCCTGTATGTAATCTCACAATTACTTGCCAGTGTCACAGTCAAGTGGAAAATGTCAGTTCAAAGCCTGAATGTTAAATGTGTTTTAAAAGTAAGCAGTTTCTATCACACAAACACAAACATTGAACCTTTGGCTGCCGACTGTATAGTCACACTTCATAACTCGGGAAACCTTGTTAATGTGGACATTAGTACACTGGAATCCTTGTTAATGTGGACCTCAGTACAAGGGAAACCTTGTTAATGTGGACCTCATTACTCTGGAAACCTCATTGATGGGGACCTCAGTACTAGGGAAACCTAGTTAATGTGGACCTCATTACTTTGGAAACGTTGAAAATGTGGACTAAATTACTCGGGAAAGTTTCCGCATCTTCATTCCACGAACCTTGTTACAATGGGTTTCATTACTCTACTGACGAAAGTTGGAATGTAGATTTCTTTGGAAATTTACCTATGTACTGTAGTATTGCTGGGGAGACACACCTTTCAGATGGTCTGTGACAAACACCTGTAGAATGGTCTGTGACAAATACCTGTAGAATTACCTGTGACATACTGTAGTATTGTCAGTGGGACGTTCTGTAGTATTATCAGTGGGACGTTCTGTAGTATTGTCAGTGGGACGTTCTGTAGTATTGTCAGTGGGACGTTCCGTAGTATTGTCAGTGGGACGTTCCGTAGTATTGTCAGAGATGTACTGTAGTATTGTCAGTGGGACGTTCTGTAGTATTGTCAGAGATGTACTGTAGTATTGTCAGTGGGACGTTCTGTAGTATTATCAGTGGGACATTCCGTAGTATTGTCAGTGGGACGTTCTGTAGTATTGTCAGTGGGACGTTCCGTAGTATTGTCAGTGGGACGTTCCGTAGTATTGTCAGAGATGTACTGTAGTATTGTCAGTGGGACGTTCCATAGTATTGTCAGTGGGATGTTCCGAAGTATTGTCAGAGATGTACTGTAGTATTGTCAGTGGGACGTTCCGTAGTATTGTCAGAGATGTACTGTAGTATTGTCAGTGGGACGTTCTGTAGTATTGTCAGTGGGATGTTCTGTAGTATTGTCAGAGATGTACTGTAGTATTGTCAGAGATGTACTGTAGTATTGTCAGTGGGACGTTCTGTAGAATTGTCAGTGGGACGTTCTGTAGTATTGTCAAAGATGTACTGTAGTATTGTCAGTGGAATGTTCTGTAGTATTGTCAGAGATGTACTGTAGTATTGTCAGTGAGAGGTTCTGTAGTATTGTCAGTGGGAGGTTCTGTAGTATTGTCAGAGATGTACTGTAGTATTGTCAGTGAGAGGTTCTGTAGTTTTGTCAGAGATGTACTGTAGTATTGTCAGTGGGACGTTCTGTAGTATTGTCAGTGGAACGTTCTGTAGTATTATCAGTGGGACATTCCTTAGTATTGTCAGTGGGACGTTCTGTAGTATTGTCAATGGGACGTTCCGTAGTATTGTCAGTGGGACGTTCCGTAGTATTGTCAGAGATGTACTGTAGTATTGTCAGAGATGTACTGTAGTATTGTCAGTGGGACGTTCCATAGTATTGTCAGTGGAATGTTCTGTAGTATTGTCAGAGATGTACTGTAGTATTGTCAGTGAGAGGTTCTGTAGTATTGTCAGTGGGAGGTTCTGTAGTATTGTCAGAGATGTACTGTAGTACTGTCAGTGAGATGTACTGTAGTATTGTCAGTGGGACGTTCTGTAGTATTGTCAGTGGGACGTTCTGTAGTATTGTCAGTGGGACGTTCTGTAGTATTGTCAGTGGGATGTTCTGTAGTATTGTCAGTGGGACGTTCTGTAGTATTGTCAGTGGGACGTTCTGTAGTATTGTCAGTGAGAGGTTCTGTAGTATTGTCAGTGGGACGGTCTGTAGTATTGTCAGTGGGACGTACCTGTATTATGGCCATCAGGTGAAGGACTATCATCCCTGGAAACAGGTGTGCAGCTCTCATTGACTCACACCCAGGAGGTAGTCCCCTCATACATTACCCTGAAAACACAACAACACGAGTACAGACATGACATCATCTTAAGTACACTAAGCTAAGAAAACAGTCTCCATGGTAACAATCAGCTGAATGTTGTTTCAGTTGCCCCTACTGTTTCTCAGATAGTCTCTTCCACTAGTACCTTCTCATGGAACCAATGTATAAACAGCAAAACTTTGTTAGTCTTGTGAAAATTCTCTACTAAGTGCCTGAACTATTGTGTGTTTTATTCCATTTCATCTGTACATGATTATACCAAAACTGATTTAATAGATGCCTACTCCTCACAGTATTTTGTCATTAGTTTTTGTTGAACAGAAAAATAAAGCCATAAATGGGGGCACTGTAGTTCATCCAGTTTCATTATAACATCATAAATATAAATTTAATTCTGAAAGTATATTCATCCAGGCCACAGAAAGGTCAAAACTCATTAAGCACATCATTACAAAATTGACATCATAATACACAACATACACTCATAAGACACAATCTCAAGTGATATAGTATTTTGCCAAAATGACATTTGTAACATCCTGGTATTGAGAAAAGATATGAAGCAAATATCCAAGCAATCTAGTGCCATGGCATTCAGTCTGATCACCTCTGGTGGTGCCTTCTGCTGATCATCAATAATGGACACCTCTGGTGGTGCCCTCTGCTGGTCATCAATAATGGTCACCTCTGGTGTGACCTCTGCTGGTCATCAATAATGGTCACCTCTGGTGTGATCTCTGCTAGTCATCAATCATGGTCACCTCTGGTGGTGCCTTCTGCTGGTCATCAATAATGGACACCTCTGGTGTGACCTCTGCTGGTCATCAATAATGGTCACCTCTGGTGGTGCCTTCTGCTGATCATCAATAATGGACACCTCTGGTGTGACCTCTGCTAGTCATCAATAATGGTCACCTCTGGTGTGACCTCTGCTGGTCATCAATAATGGTCACCTCTTGCATGACCTCTGCTAGTCATCAATAATGGTCACCTCTGGTGGTGCCTTCTGCTGGTCACCTCTGATGTGACCTCTGCTGGTCATCAATAATGGTCACCTCTGGCGTGACCTCTGCTAGTTTGCTGGCTTCTTTGTTTGGTTGTTGCTTACACCACACTCAGCAATATTCCAGCTATAATACAGTGGTCTGTAAATAATCAAGTCTGAGCCAGACAAAGTGATTGACATTATGAGCATCGACCTCTGCTGGTTATTGATAATGGTCACCTCTGGTGTGACCTCTGCTGGACACCTTTGGTGTGACCTCTGCTGGTCATCAATAATGGACACCTCTGGTGGTGCCCTCTGCTGGTCATCAATAATGGTCACCTCTGGTCATGCCCTCTGCTGTTCACCTCTGGTGTGACCTCTGCTGGTCATCAATATTGGTCAGCTCTGGTCATGGCCTCTGCTGGTCACCTCTGGTGTGACCTCTGCTGGTCATCAAGAACGGTCACCTCTGGTGGTGCCTGGTGGTGCCCTCTGCTGGTCAACTATAATAGTCAAATCTGGTTTGACCTCTGCTGGTCATCAATAATGGTCACCTCTGGTGGTGCCTTTTGTTGGTCATCTATAATAGCTATTCTTACTCTGCATTCCTTGATGATTACTCTGAACCCACAAGAGTTATAATGCAGATAGAACAATTACAGAATCAAAGATCCATGGCATCAGGTAGGATGGCACACAAGCAGGAGCACACATGCTATAACCACCATTGTTGTCCTCTCATGACAAGCATGGCCGATCCAGGCCAACATGCATGTCTGGACTCCCCATAGAAAAGCAGAAAGGTTAAAAGAAATTAATGACAAGATTCAGCTGTTACTAAAAAGGCAACATAGTCATGATCAGAACAACAGCTTTGTAACTGGATCACTTAGGTCTTATTGCTGGCTCGATGAAGACATTGAGAAGCAAGGTCTATACTTCCATGTTAAAACAACACTAAATGTCTACCTGAACATGTCTGACTTGTCTAACTGCGATACATTCACCCTGTATAATTCAATCAAGATGTCTGACAGAGATGGTATCTTCCTGTAACAATGACCTTCCCAAACACAGACCAACATCAAATGTTCACATCTTACAGACAAAATTGCCAACATTCTGACAAAATTATACATACACCTACAATAAACAGTGCAGGAATGTGCCTGCTGGTTTATTCAGGGGAGGCAATCTGCCCGCATGTGAGTTACTTGTGTGTCCCATTCCAGAGGAAACGTTATTATGAAAGAAAATACTAACATTTGAAGGGAGATAACTCTAAGCCATCATCTTCAGTATGTTGCAGCTGTGTAAATAAACAGAGTTACCTTAGCTACAAAAGTCTACTGCCAAGCCTCATTTCAAAGTCAATAGGGGATTGCACCCCTCAACACTTACACCAGTGTGCTTCAACAATGGTGATATAAGAGCGTATTATTCAGCAACAATGGCCGCATCACCAACTGCCACCCAATTAACCTGTTCAAAAACAATATTGAGCTAGTCATACAATACATAGGGGGTTCATGCTGCACTCAGTATCTTGTGGGAGTTGTTTTGTTTGTGTCTTGTTAAATACCACACCCAGCAATATTCCAACTACATGACAGCGGCATGTAAACAATTGAGTCTGGACCAGACATTCCAGTGATTGATATTATGAGCAATGTCATCAACACCATTGGGGAATGATGACATGTAATCAACCATGTCTGCTGACCCTGGCTGATCCAATTGGTCGCTTCTTACAACCAGCATAGGTTGTGGGGACCTATTCTGACCTGGAATCCCCATGGATCTTGTTGGTGTTATCAATGCTTATAGCTGGTCTTTCATTGACTTGTCAAACCCACAATTAAAAGATGGTCTTGCCAACACCCATAATACATGGAAGTGGTTACTTAGTTCATTTCTATGTTGGTTACCAGACCAAATATCATGACATTCTTCATGGCAACAAGAACAGAAGTCATATGTTGTACATATTACCCACCAGGGCATGAATAGGTGAAATGTAGGAGGGCCACAGCAATGCGACATCTTATGAACTCATTACCAGAAATAATTGATGATATGATTCACTGTTCAAACAATTTATGTGGCCTACAATTGGTCAACTGAGCTGGTGAGTCCACTAGAATTCAGGGAAACCACATTTTTCTACATTATCTCAGGAAAAAAAATTATTGGGAATAACCTCCTCACAATTAAGAAGAGTACATCTCAGATTCACTTAGGACAGACAATCCATAATTCCTTATAGGTCATATGTTATTCTCTAAATAACTGACAGAAATGACAATAGAAATATGAGAAACAGCCAAGTTTCTGTCCTTTTATTGGGAACCATTTTTTTTCTACCTTAAGAATACCCTGATTATGAATCATATCACAATGGGTTGCCTACAGCTGTGGCAATAAACATTTCATGACATATACCACAGATAATTCAGATGTTACATTCCTTTCTTACATAAAAATCCTGCATGCACAACAGCACAAGGCAAACATAAAATTCCAAGATTAACCCACAGTTCTATGACTAAAAGTTTTCAACAACCATACATGCTTTCCTCCTCAGCTTTTGATCTGCCCCCTGACAGCAATAAGATCATCCTAAGTTTGATGGAATACCCTCCTCAGTCTGACATGAATCCCTCTCCTTCCACCATTCTCACCCACCAGTCCAGAGGGGCGATATATGCTCTTATCACCTCTCTCCTCAGGACATATTAAACTCATGTTCACCTTGTGGCCGCCCATGTGGGATACAGACTATCTGAAGCATGTGGGCATAGTGTGCCTCATAAACACTCTCATGGCAATGAGGCAGTCTATCACCACCACCATGGTCAATAAACATGCCCTTGTGTGTGAAACATGTACCATCTATCTACAAATTCGGACAGACTTTAGGAATTTGCCTACCAGCCCACCTGTAATATTGTTTGCATTCGGACCACACAAATTCATTGCTTGTTCTATTTTTCACAAAACCGGACAAAAAATGATGTTTTTTTAAATGACAAACATTTATTACTATTACCTTCTGTAGTGGCACTTGGTTAGTATGATGATCAAGTGAGATTGTTACTTGCTTGATAACGCTGTTATTGTCTACACCAAAACGTCACATTCAATGTAAAAATGAAGTTGCATATCCTTAGAACTATCTCCCTTGTTCATTTATTTCTATTAAGTAGAATACATCATAATGATGCCTCAACATAACTTTGGTCATTGATGGGTTCTGAGGATTTTTTTTTTAAACCCTTACAAATGTCCTGAATTTGATCTTATCATAAAATTCAGAAATGAAAATGAATTTACTTTCAGATGTCATGTAAGAAACTTGTGCATCTAGCAACAGAAGGTGTCATCTCAATCCGTCAAGCAGTTCTTTAGAAGATGCTGCAACAGTTTATACCTGGAAGCTACTCAAGATCAGCTCTAAGAAGATCCCTGAGAACAGTTCCGGTGAGATGAGGTAGATAGACACGGAACAGATGCAATATCTAAATGACAAAACATTGTGATTCGGTCATGCACGTATACGCCTGTAAATACAAAGAAATCATTTAATGAAAATATCAATATTACAGAGTTGATGATATTATACATAAAATGTCCTAGGTTGAGGTGAAATGGGATTTAACATCCCGTTCAAGACTATTTCACTTATATAATGATGTTCATGCACATCTGTGTGAATGTGTCTGCTTGTACTCGATCTGACTTACGCTGGGTCTTATAGTGCTATCCCGTTGAACTACCATGTCTCAAACATTGAGATCCCACTCACACACAGTATAAGCTCCAAGCTGACCAGTGTTTGTTCAAGTCCAATCACAAGGCTGTCTGGGAACTTCATGAGATGAACCATGGCTAATGTTGACATCTGAGACATCTCCCCCAACAGTCAACTGCCACCAAAGAGTCCCAACTGGGCTTCCCTGGATACATGAAGGCACTGTAAGCCCCACAGAGAAATACAGAAAGGAAGCAGTTGGCCTTCTGATGGGGAGTCTCCTACTGTCTTGTCCGTCTTACAGATCCTGATACAAATATATCCATGCAAGTCTATAATGTTTGGCATGTCTAGATTACTGCAGTATCAGGTGTCTCTGGGCTCCTTTTTATTATATTTTTATCAAGATAATTGAACAACTGTTTTTTTTCTGTAGATATGTTCATTTCAGAGACTAGATCCTAGTCTACCTACTGGCAACTTAGTCCATATTGAATGAAGACAGATTTGGCAAAATGAGGTGGGAAGGAGTTGGCAAACCATGACTTGACAGGTCCCAAGATGATGAAGGACACCGGGGACATCTTCTATGGATGTCAAAGTATAGTATGGCTAGGGCCATAAGTTTCAAGGAGTCACCCTCCTGTCCTACATCTTTTGTGGCCTTGAAGAAACAGGGTGGTATGAAGGAAGAGATTGTTCGGGGCAGTCAATGCCTTGAAAGAGTCTGAAAATGGAACTAACATATAAGCCATGATCTGGAATTGCTATAACTTGATTATTCCAGATGGAAACAGGAGCTGTATTGCCTTTATGTGTATGATGTCACCATACCTGCTATTGCAATGTTACTTTTTTTTAATCAACTGATCTGAGTCACCATCTACGTCATGAGTGAGTGAGTTGTGTCTAACGTCGCTTTGAACAGTATTCCAGTTATATCACGGTGTGTCAGCTTAATGTGGGAGGAAAGCCTGAAGTGATGCAGGTCTCAGACGTTTACCACTTCGGTGAAACCCATGAGTACGGGTATGGTGCTGACAAACCTAGAAACATAATTGGGCAAACCGGGATTCAAACCCACAATCATAGGTTAGGGATGGAACTCTGCACTTCTAATTGCGGCACCTTAGATGACTGGGCCACCCATGCCCCCTCTACATCATGACATGTGGGAGGAAGGCCCAAAGTAATGCAGGTGAATCATAATCAGGCCAAACATGGATTAACATTTAAATGGGAATCTGAGAGACCATGCTGCAGTTTAACTGGGATACCCCACCCAGATACAGTATACTGACTCCAAGCCAACAAGTCCTTGTGTTATCCCCTTTAATAATGCTGAACTTAAGGCAGGGTACAGCAAGTACCATTTGTTAAAAAAAAATTGGTAGGACACAGCCAAGGAATCAAACTTACAACCTTCCTTACATAAAATATAAGGAATTTCGAAATAGGAGAAAATCACCAATTATGTAATTGGTTCTAGACCTAAAAATTATAGATCCCCACTGGGCAATATTTATCTTAGCAGCTGATGTAATGGCAACAGTTTTATTTGAGGACTTTGAGATTTAGGTTTATTTGTTGTTTAATACAGCAGTCAGCAATATTCCAGCTATCTGTTGGCAGTCCGTATATAATCAAGTCTGGACCAGACAATCTTGTGATTTACTTCATGAGCATCAATCTAGGCAATTAGAATATATTGACATTCATAAATCAAGTCAGCCCCTGGGGGTAGATTCTGTGAAGTCCCCAAAATCTACCCCGAGGTAGACTCTGGGAGCTCCCAGAATCTACCCGGGTATACTCTGAAGGGAGGTAGATTTTGACACCTTACACCGGTAGTTGCCATTTATGACAAGCAATGGTTGCTGAGGTGACCCATTCAAACCCAGAATCTTCATGGGAATGAGATTTAGGTAGTTGAGATTTGAGCCATTTGCATGGCATTCTTAATTAAATCATATTTTAAAAATATGCAGCTAAATATAGTCATTTGTGGTCAAAATTGACTAACCAAAAATATTTTTCAATTGGGGACAAAGTATATGCTGATTTTGATGAACAAACAAACAAAGTGTTTCATCCTAAACAAATATATACAACTGCTCATAGATATCATCTTTATCATGAAGCCTACTTTAGTTTTATCAATAACCATATTTTCTTCATCGAGTTGAGAAAAGAAACAGGTTGAGAATGTTGATGAAAATCTCTGTATCTGTCAGTCAATAGACAACACCATCTCTGATCAGTATATATTCACCCCTGACAGGGCAGCTGTGACATTCTTGATATATCAGCCCACTTTCTTGACATTTGCTCCATGTAAAATATGATTTCATAAGATTATGAGACTTTCCCTACATTCCAAAGCTGATAACCATACATATGAGTTTGGTTTCTGGAAATACTATATTCCTAACACAACATGACATCTCCTTGGGGCACTTTTGATACTACTTCCCTAACAACACACAGTGTGCAGGCTGAAAAAGCATGCTGCTGGCAAACGTCAAACCAAATAACCCTGTTTCAAATTAACTCTATAACTGGAATATTTACACAGATATGTTTGTTTCAGACAGTTATTAGGAAAGCAGCATAAAAAAGAAGAGTACTATTCCTGTCAAGGACACTTTGATAACAGAATATTTGGTCAAGCTGACTTGATCCGAAACATGATTCTTAGATGGTAAACAGAGACCTGTTTTACAACTGCAAACCAGTGTTGTGGTTGAGACTCAAAATAAGCCTGATCTTCCAAACACTAGAACACTGACACCTTTACAAATAAAATATACAGGAGTCGAGTGAGTGAGTGAGTGAGTGAGTGAGTGAGTGAGTGAGTGAGTGTGAGTGAGTGAGTGAGTGAGTGAGTGAGTGAGTGAGTGAGTGTGAGTGAGGCTGCGTAAGTAATGTTGACACAGATTGAAGATGGCCACAATAAACCAAAGGTCAAAATAGGAGCAAATATGGGATTCTAACTCACAACCAGTGGATCCTACAGCTAATGTAAGGCGCTATGAAGAGGTCAGCAAATATAAACTACAAACTGAATCATGCTACATCACTGCATGGCATTTATACTTGTACATCCTAAACAAAAAGCAGTGTCTGAGTTTAGATAAATCACTGCCAGATCACCAACTTATCCCATGTTTGGTAGGTTCATACACAAGCTTCAGAATACAGCTGTTGCACTTCCAGAGGTAGTGTGACCGTATACAGTCTGGACAAGACATTGGGTAAGTGAGTGAGTTGGGTTTAATGCTGCTTTGGAGAGTATTCCAGTTATGTCATGGTGTGTCAGCTTGATTTGGGAGGGAAGAATAAATGATGCAGGTCTCAAAATGGAATAGAGATACATTACACAGAATATCTCTACAATACGTGCTGCAACTACAGTAAACTACTGTTCTAAGAAACTCGAAGGGACCATGAATGTTAGTTTGTAATAGGTGGCCCAGTCGTCTAAGGCGCCGCGATTCGCTGTGCAGAGTTGCGTCCCTTGGGCACGCCAGAAACCTATGATTGTGGGTTCGAATCCCGGTTCGCCCCGATTATGTTTCTAGGTTTGTCAGCACCATACCCGTGCTTGTGGGTTTCACCGAAGTGGTAAACGTCTGAGACCTGCATCACTTCGGGCTTTCTTCCCACATTAAGCTGACACGTCACGATATAACTGGAATACTGTTCAAAGCGGCGTTAGACACAACACACTCACTCACTCACTCACTCATGACGTAGATGGTGACTCAGACCAGTTGATTAAAAAAAAGTACATTGCAATAGCAGGTATGGTGACATCATACACATAAAGGCAATACAGCTCTTGTGGCGTTAAACCCAACTCACTCACTCACTCACTCACTCACTAACTAGTTTGTAATAACTGTAGTTCATTATAAGCATATACACAGCACATGGATGGGACATAAAAACAGTTTGTTGTATCTATCAGTTGGTTATAAGTGTTTTCATTACAAACGTAGTTTACTGTATATTCCCCAGAATGACTCTGGATCTTTAAATATAATCTATTTCACAGAAAAAATGTCCTATTTCCAGTTAAACTTTCACTACACCCTCATCATCTTGGCTGACTTCAGTGCAACCTGATGGCCAGGTGCCTAGCTGGATAAGTCAACAAGTGCCGATAGTTTTATCAAGCTTATAAAGATATTGAAACTGGTGGCACCAGAACTGTTAATACCTTAATTTGGAGAAGGCAACAGGTGCCCCCCTACACTGAAACACCTCTGTAAACAGGAAGACATGGGTGCACCGGACTGCCCATGGATAGTCAACAGGGCATACCTTGTAACAAGGTTAAGAGGAGAAACAAAAACAATGACTTATTTCATATAGTTCTTAAAAACAAACATATTCTTCATTAATGTAGGAATCAGTGATGTGATTGTTATATAAAAGGCTGGCTTCCTAAACCTACTGGTCTTGCTGATAAAGCAAGCCTTGTTTAAACATGGAGTATTGTTTATGTTCTTATGAACAAACATCTGATTTAGTTTGGATTGGACACTTGATAAACCCTGTAATAAGATATCAACAAATGTCATAACGACAGAATCATCACAGGAATTAATATTTGGTTCCAAGGAGATAGACTAACTGGGGAATTGCTACTGTTCACAGCCAATCAAAATCAGCATTTGGCTACAAAATACTTCTGTGACGAGTAAGGAGTCTGTAGATAATTGTTTGGAAACAAATTCCTGTTTTTTTCATTCAGTTTGGCAGATGTTTTCATTCATCTAACACAATCAACCAACTGTCTATGTGGTTGGGGATAGAGGTTAGTAGGTTTGGGATGAGAAAAGTTTTTGGGTAAGGGCAAAGGGGTACAAGAATTTGGAGGGTAGAGAGTTTGTGCAATTAAGGTGTATATGGGGTATGTGTTAATAGGACCAGGGGATAGATGGTTTGGGTGAATGGGTTAGGAGTTAGTAGAGGTGAGGTTATAGAGTTTCGGAGTAGTAGGTATTGGGGACCTCTTAAGTTGTGCTTACTGTCCAGCCGTTCAATCCATTTGTATTGTCAGAAGGAGATATCTGAATATTGAATTACACTCATTATTCATCCAAATCCAAGAAACACTTTTGACTTGCAAACTGTAAGAGACCAGAGTAGATAGCTGGGGCCAATTCTAACCCGGAATCCCCTACAGGGAGACCAGCATAGGTTGCTGTGGATCTATTCTTACCCAGAATCCCCTACAGGAAGACCAGCATAGGTTGCTGTGGACCTATTCATACCCGGAATCCCCTACAGGGAGACCAGCATAGGTTCCCAGGGATCTGTTCTAACCTAATTTTCAGGTGTTCAAGAGACATTATTACTCCCTTTTTCTTCAGATCTGTATGAGACTTGTCAACAAAATCTTCATATAGCTGATGAACAAGAATGTGGTCAAAATTAGATGTTTCTTGTGGACTTTCCAATTAACAAAATTATTTTACTCTTCCAATTTCTTTACCTCACTGAATGTATCATTGCAATATTTCCTTTGCATAAATGTAATGTAGTGATATGGAAGATGGCAATTCCTTCACGAAATTCACGAAGATCATACCCAAGAGCATGTCATTGATGCTTAAGCTTGTGAATGTAACACCATTAAACTGGCCTTTATACTTCCATCTGTTCCAAAACCTACCACAAGGAACACAAGTACATTACTAGCGCAGCAAGCTTCCTGATGTTGCTGTCTATTAAAAGTAGTCAGTGATTGCCCCGTGGGATGGTTCCACACACAGTCATGGTGAGCAGGAAACAGATGGCCATGTTCCATGACATGGTGCACAGCCAGACAGATAGGAAGAACTGGTGCTACATGTAACACATTGCAGAAGGATCCACAGCAGAGGTAGCAACGTCAGTTTAAAAATACTGTAAAAATAGAGCCACAGAACTGTAGCTCACCTGGATAGGTAGTCAACTTCTAAATGGCATCAATAATAGTGAAATCTAATGAGAAACATACATGCCAAAGTTAAGGGCCTAGTTCCACAAAGCGAACTTAGCGCTACGATAGTTGTAAACCTTAAGTATGGAAGTTATGATTATCTTAACGCTAAAATCACTTTGTGGAACCAGACCCAGCTCCCTCAGTCTGGCATTTTCTGAGAAGTTTACAGAGCCAAATGAGCATTTTCAGAGAACATAAAAGTACAATAGAGTAAAAAGATTGCAAACAACAGAATATATGTGTTGAATCCCACAACAAAGTGAACAAATACCACACTTCATTATATTTTTTACCAAAATGGCTGAGAAATGGCCAAATTGGCCTTACTGTATTGTCAAGGGCAAAATTTGAAATATTGCGAGCAAGTATGAGTGGGTAGGTGGGTAGGTGGATGGTTGGTTGGTTGGTTGGTTGGTTGGTTGGTTGGTTGTTTAACACCGCACTCAGCAGTATTCCAGCTATATGACGGCGGTCGGTAAATAATCGAGTCCAGTGATTAATATCATGAGCATTGATCCACGCAATTGGGATCGATGACATGCATCAACCAAGTCAGCGAGCCTGACCACCCTCTTAGGCGCCTCTTACGACAAGCATAGTCACGTTTTACGGCAAGCATGGGTTGCTGAAGACATGTTCTAGCCTGGATCTTCATGGGTCTAGAGTAAGTGGGTGGGTGCTTGGATGGTTGAGTGAGTGGGTAGGTGGGTGAGTGGGTAGGTCAATGAGTGAGATTTGGATGGGCGAGCGAGTTAGAGGTATTTTTATCTTATAATTATCACATAATGTCACCTGAATGTGGCAAGAGTCAAGTCTGAAACAACCACAAAAACAAATCTTTTGAAATGTTTTTAGGTTGGCATGAAAAAGGCCTGGTTCAAAAGTATTTTCCTCCTTGTCGCCACAGACAAACTGTGGAAGTTGGAAGTCCATCCTATTTCACAAGGTGTACAATCAAATTATGCTCTCCTGACAAGCAAATACACCAACCACTGACCTACATCATCAAAAGTTGACTGCACGTTTTCACTTATTCATTGACGTAACATTTCAAGTAACTACAGATCTGTTTCAGTATCCAGACTTTGTCACAGCTGGGATGTAGTGCTGCAAAATGTTAAGTAAATATTAAGGACAGATTTAAGTACATGGACTGTAAGTCAAGGGTAGATATAAGGTCAGGTTTGAGTCAAGATTGGATTTCAGTACATGTACAATAATTCAAGAATAGATTTAAGCACTTATATACTTCACTGTGGAATGCCAGATTATTTAGCATCTCAATAAACTTCAGTGTACACGTGTTAGTACAGGTCAGTGAGTGAGTTTATTTCAGGCAAGAGGGGCGGTCGGGTAGCCTAGTGGTTAAAGCGTTCGCTCGCCACGCCGAAGACCCGGGTTCGATTCCCGACATGGGTACAATGTGTGAAGCCCAATTCTGGTGTCCCCCGCCTTGATATGGCTAGAATATTGCTAAAAGCGGCGTAAAACCATACTCACTCACTCACTATTTCAGGCAAAACCACCAGCCCATTATACAGTGCAATGACATAAGAAGGTTCAACATGTGGAGCGCCGTACAATTATACAGATGCATCTTGAAACAAGAGTTTACAATGATTTTTCATAGCAAAAACATTTCATAGCAATGAAAACATTTAGCTGAACAATTTATGACAAATATACTCTGTGACCATAGCAACTGTTGAAATTTAGATACCGGTAGAGCAGAAAACTCATTGATTCTATTGTCTATAAGTATCATAAAGTGTGCAAATAGTAGCATGAATATTTCATAGATTCCAAGATCTATCCATCAGTATCCCCTAAAATGTCCACAATATCGTTTACATAAAGTGAAAACAAAAGTGGTGATAACTGACACCCTTGTCTAACACCAAAGATATCATAAAAAAATTGTGTATAACCATAATTTAGATCAACACAAGATTGCCATTAAAATACAGTCCAGTGTTGATTGCATGATCTACAAGCAGGCCCTCAGTTGTTTCTGCTGACCCCTTGCCAACAACCAGCAGCTTGTAACAAGCTTGCAAGTAAGGGTACATGTACCCAAATCTGGACCAGACAAACCACTGGCTGTGGCAACAATCCATGTTGATCCAGGTGCTGATAGAATGAGTGGGTGTTGATTTACACCACAGTCACCAACGTTCCAGCCAGTCTGGGCCAGGCAAACCCGTGGATAACAGCATGAGCAGCGAGCCACAATGACTCAGCCAGGTCATCCATTTCAACTGCCTGTCATTTGGCCCACTGGAATCCCAACACGGTCATGTCCCAGTTGTGATTATAACAGGTTTATGGTAGTCAAACATCATGTCCTATTCAAGCATCCATTTTAACCCCTGATTAAATCATTTGACCTGGGGATCGTTCTGACTCAAAGAGGTCACTTGAACACAAAAATGGGCAGCACACTGGGTTCAACCAGCAGCGAAATCATAATCACCTCCTAGGTACACACGCTTCTGCCAATGATGGTGGGTTGCCTGTATCCCACTGGTGTTGAAGGCGTCCTCCTGGTGGTGTAAAATGTCCTTCACAGCAGAAATGACATCATCGTCATTTGCATAATGCTTGCAAGACAGCTCTTTCTTCATGTTTGGGAAGATTGTGGAAATCTGACAGTGCCAAGGTGATGAATATGGAGGATGTTTAATGAGTTCAAAGCCACATTCATGCAATGCAGCCATGACAACAGAAGACGTATGGTCAGAGGAATCGTCCTGGTGGAACAAAAGAATTTTCTAACCCAAGTATGTGGCCCAGAATGTGTCTGATATTGATAAGGCAGTATGTAGCAGGGTGTGGAGTCATCCTACCGATGAAATCCTTACCGTGTCAGCTTGCTGAAAGGGTTAACCTTTTTGGTCATGTGGACCCAGAATCAGAAGGGCCGGGATTTGAATCCCATCACAAGACTTGGAAATTTTATGTCTGCTACAAAGTCTGTACTGGATCCGAGGCATGTGTGTCCAAAAGTTTCCCATCACATTATCTCCCCCTGCATGCTACACACAGGCTGTTATCACAGCAGTTCACATTATCTAGTCCATATTTTCACAGAGTTTACAATATGAGGTCTAAGGTTTATCATTTTAAAAACCAAACAGAGCAATGATTCCTATTTGATGACTTGAAAGGTTAATAATGACGTTATTTGACAATTTACTGCATCGGCTCAAATGCTGTAAAGATCAATTTCAGAATCAAATTGTTGCATTATCAGCATAATCATCTGTTAAACTATAATTTATCCCCTCAGTAATAATTCGACGCAAAGTGCAAATGTGCACCAAGTAATATACAGCTCAAGATTTAAAGAGCAACTTTGTGACCTAATGATAGAAATGTGTTTTTGTGCTTCAGCATATACTGCACCCTTGATGCACTTTGTGCTGTTTGACAGCCGGCTTGATGAACAAGCTCAGTAATGGTTTGTTTTGTCTGGCTCCCCTAGAAACAGGAATTATGATGTGATGATACATGAATATAATGTGGTGTCTCAGTAAAACATGCAGATTTTAAAGGCACACATCCCAACACCGACATTAAACTCCCAGTAATAAGCTGTTGCAGAGTAGAATATCATTGGAACCAAGATGATTTCTTCAGATTATATGTCAAATATCCCATAACAATAACACAGGAAATGATGGAGTGAGTGATTTGGTATAACAGTATTTTTTAAGTTGCATCACAGTTTGTCAGTTTGATGTGGGAGGGAAGCAGCCTGAAAAAGTGTTGTGCTGGCAAACGTCAAACCAAATAACCCTGTTTCAAATTATCTCTTTTTTCAGACAGGTTATTCGGAAGCAGCACAAAAAGTCAGAGTATTATTCCTGTCAAGGACACTTTGATAACAGAATATTTGGTCAAGCTGACTTGATCCAACACATGATTCTTAGATGGGAAACAGAGACCTGTTTTACAACTGCAAACCAGTGTTGTGGTTGAGACTCAAAATAATTTGGCTCTTCCAAACACTGGACCGCCTCCGTGGTCTAGTGGTAGAGCGTCCGCCTGGAGAGCAGCAAGTCCGGGGTTTGATCCCCGACCGCGTCATACCAAAAGACGTTAAAAGATGGTACTTGTTGTTACCCTGTCTGGCACTCGGCATTAAGGGGCTGAAACAAGGACTGGTCGGCTCTCAGTCAGTATAATGTGTCTGAGTGGGATATTTATGTTAAACGGTGGCATGGTATCTCAGTGAGCTAGCACTATAAATCGGCATCAGTCCGGACTAGTACAAGCAGCCACATACACAAACACACACACGTGAATGCACATAGCTATATAAGTGCAATAATCTTGGAAGTGACGTTACACCAAATTTCATCTCACATCTTCCAAACACTAGAACATAGCCACCTTTACAAATAAAACATATAGGAATGACTCGAGTCAAGTCGTGGTGAGGTGTGCTGGGGTGAGTGAGTGAATTAATTGTGTTAATGATGCTTTCTGTGTTTCAGTTAAGTAAACTGACCCAAACTGATGCAATCCTTTGAAGTTTGAAACCTGAAACTTGTAAGCATGAGTAAATGCCGAGATACTATGCAAGGATCATAACATTGGCGAAACTGGTTTTGAACCATGATCCATGAATCCTGGCATGGCAAAGGAAGATGACCCTGTATAGCTTATACCAGGGCCTTGTAAAAAAGGGTTTTTGACATGACTATACATGTGCCCTCTACAAGAGTAAAGAATTTACATACACAAATCTTCTTTTAATAGGAATGTTCCTGTCTTTCCATGATATTCAAAACCAATTCTCATAATATGCCAAGTGCCTATATGAATAGAATGCAGAGCTCCAGATAAGCTTTTGGTGTTGTGGGTATTTTACCCATGCATTTTAAAATCATTGGGTATCAGTAATTCTATCTGCGTATTCAAATTTCTGTTACCCACTAGTTTTTACACATGTGGGTATTTAAGTTAAATATTTAAAAACACTATTCATCTAGTCCCTGCAAACTGGTGTCGTGTGGGTTTGAGAGCTTTATAGGACTCAAAAATACCACGATACTTCCACACGAAAGTGTGATGGCAAATGATCATGATGTGACTGTCATCGTGGAGTTTGGCAAGGTTGACGGAATGCCCGTTGATAATTTCAAAATAAGTTGCTGATTTGCTAATCGAATACGCAGGGTTACTTCACAATATTTTGATGATACGCACAAATTTTATTTTTGTAGCGTATCTGTAATGTTCGTTGCGTATTTGATACGCTTGGATTATATTTTACTGCGTATTTCTGCATTTCTGATGCGTATTTCACGCAGATACGCAGATACGCAGCTTATCTGGAGCTCTGAGAATGACATAAATGATTATCCCTACGAAAAATTGAGAAGCATATATACACTGTCAACTATTATCAATATTATTATTATGAACATCAATATACAGTAAACAACGTTTATAATGAACTTAGGACCACTAAATTCAGTTTGTAATAACCGTAGTTCCTTATAAGCACATATACAGCAAAATTACAACAAATAGATGGGGCCAAAAAACAGTTTGTTATATCCGTCAGTTCGTCATAAGCGTGTTCGTTATAAACATACCGGTAGTTTACAGTAAGCAATATTCAAACAATGAAAACATTTTGTCATGGCTATCACCTACAAATACAGATTCATAAAAAGGTTTCTGGAATCTGTGTATATTTTTTTCACAGTATTTCACAGTAGGTGCCTGGTCAAACAGGGTTATCAAGATTACGAGTCAACAGAAGAGACAAAGTTACCGAAGGTATATGTTGCTTCTCTTGGACTAATCCCAGTGGTGGAGTTGACTACAAGGGGTATTACCCTACATCGTACCACACAAAGAAAGGAGGCGACATGGGGATGACTCAATGTCAGCAGATGCTACTGGTCAGACAACACTCCATCATCATAGTTTCTGAATAAGACAACTCCTTTCCTGTTTTGTATTTGCAAGGAAAGTCACGTTTCCATCATAGGTACAAGATGTTTGTTCCAGTCAAGTGACTCACTGGCTAAATCTAGTGCTGATATCATCACCAGCTACCACTGATAAATTAGAGAGGCTGTAAACCAGTTTGTCCACCAAATATTAAAGCTCCTCTGCCTCAGGTCCATCAGCCAAACCTTAAGACCAAACAACAATGTGAGTACATGCAGTTACAAACTAATAATTAACACATACCGTATTCGACCCAATAAGCACCCATGTCCCAATAAGCGACACCCCCCCCCCCCCCTTCCCTTTCCCGGATGCCCAAGTAAGATTTACTCACCTGTTTTTTACATACGGTCAAGAATCTTTTCCAAGGTATCAGGATATTTGAAGTCCGTATAAGCGGGGCATCACTGTATTCTGTTTATTTTAGATATTTGTGACTTAAGGCTTACTGATGAATTTACGCCAATTTGACTCTGAATTGGTCCCAAGAAGCGCAAATTGGAAATATCAATGATAACAGTTAATAAGAATTTGCATGGCCTTTGGTGGGGTTGATATTTAAGAAAACAAATACATAGACATTGTTGAAATCTTTAGGTACATTATCTTGTGAAATTCCAATAATAATTCATCTTGAGAAGCAAAACAAACCTGGTAACTTCTTGGAACATTCATTTACCAACGTTAAATGCAGAATGATTTGTGATCTGTTCAAACATGACACCATCAACTAGTAACCTGACATGGCCCACTGACTACACTGCCATATATTTAGCTTGGTTAAGAGACCACACAACTAATATTCTACACTAACAAACTCACTGATGATCGAGGTCCTCTTTGACATTGTAGCTAATGAATATTACTTACATGGTCCTTCACTTGAACAACCTACACTGGAAACCTCTGACAGGAAAAGATATCAATCTGACTGTTAAAAACCACATTAGATTACACATTCTATACCAACTTCAAGACCATCATTAACAATTGTATTAAAATGTGACACACAGTTTGAGCTTTTAAATTCGCATACAATAATAGGCCTGAATGCAAAGCTTGCAAAAACAAGTTTAATTCAGTTCATATGACAGGGAGTTGTTATTATGTTTGTACTTGACGCCATAGCAAATACCATTCTCATTCACTGAGGCGAAATGCAGGAAAAACAGGAAGAAAGGGAAAAAACATGTAATCTGGACATTCATAAAGGAGTGACTGATGCAAGACACAACTTCCTACACAGTGACCTTATCCAACCCACAGCATCACATGTCCTTTCCAAGCACTCATTTCCTTAAAAGTAGCCTCTTGCATCCGTCTGTGATGCTTTCCACACAACTAACTACCTCACAGCTGCTACAAAATGTTTTCCTTAAAACTAATTCATGAACATCTGCCATCTCATACTGCTCTCCTTACAACTATCTAACACAACCAAACAGAAGCATGTGGCATGTCAAGATTATATTTCGTGCTCACTGGAACAGGTGTGTCGAATTGTCTGTATCGACTATTGCCATAGCTGTTATCAACAGAATAAATCATTTGATATCTGAATCGTGAATCACCTCTGAGATACGCATGCATCTACATCAACACTTTTCACAATGCTATACAACTGAATGTTTTGAAATAGTTTTAGCCTCCAAGCAATCTTGAGATAAATAGAAATTAGATATAAAATGTCAGCACCAGAGTATAATCAGTATTGATTATCTGCCAAATACCATTGGGCGTAAAAGGCAAACTAGTGGGGAAGATTATATGAATCGGTCACTGAAAATCGGTGATGACATCGGGTGTTCAGAAATCAGATAATAATGAAATAATGTAGTGCCATGAACTTTCCAAGTTGATGCACATCATTCAGAGAAATAGTTAGAAGGTATTCTTGAATATAACAGTAGGACCTGTACAATATATTACTTGTTCTTATAAATAATTTCCGGTAAACAGGTTTTATTTTAGTTTCAATATAATTTACAAAACACTAGTATATGACAACATGTTTCATGAATTGAGTAAATTTCAGCTCTATCACATCATTTTAGCCTAATGAGAAATGCACAAAGTGGTAGCGGGTTGTGGACATTTACCACTTATCCACGAGCACACATATGCTGATGACAAACCCAGAAACTTAATGAGGCAAACCTGGGATTCGAACCCACGATCATAAGTTTCTGGCACACCTTATACTCATACAACTGTTTCCAAATGGAGTACAGATATTTGAAACATTACCTGGACTACGAACTTCAAAACACCTGTTTGGTGCTGACAAACCATGAAACATGATCTTGGCCAATCTGGGATTCCATCACATGATCAGAGAACCTGTCACGATTAAGGGACTCAACACTGCACAGTGACTTCCTTCATCTGAGACTGGTAGGGCAGGGCATGCCTTTCCTGTTTGTAAACACCTGGTGTCATCACCCATTTTCAGTGGTCCATTCATGTAATCTTCACTAACTCTTTTGCCCTTACACCAAATGGAATTTGTTTCGGCAGATAATCAAGACTGGTTATTCTCTTGCATTGAAGTTTTATGTGAGATATTGTTTACAAGTAAAAAATAAGAAATTAGTTTCAGTGTCGATTCTTTGAACAATGTCAACCACATACATTTCAACAAGAGGCTGATTTAGTTTCTGCACTATGTGTTTCAGAGAGTGTATTTGGCTTAAGAGGCTAATCTAGTTTCTGCACTATGTGTTTCAGAGAGTGTATTTGGCTTAAGAGGCTAATCTAGTTTCTGCACTATGTGTTTCAGAGAGTGTATTTGGCTCAAGAGGCTAATCTAGTTTCTGCACTATGTGTTTCAGAGAGTGTATTTGGCTCAAGAGGCTAATCTAGTTTCTGCACTATGTGTTTCAGAGAGTGTATTTGGCTCAAGAGGCTAATCTAGTTTCTGCACTATGTGTTTCAGAGAGTGTATTTGGCTTAAGAGGCTAATCTAGTTTCTGCACTATGTGTTTCAGAGAGTGTATTTGGCTTAAGAGGCTAATCTAGTTTCTGCACTATGTGTTTCAGAGAGTGTATTTGGCTTAAGAGGCTAATCTAGTTTCTGCACTATGTGTTTCAGAGAGTGTATTTGGCTTAAGAGGCTAATCTAGTTTCTGCACTATGTGTTTCAGAGAGTGTATTTGGCTTAAGAGGCTAATCTAGTTTCTGCACTATGTGTTTCAGAGAGTGTATTTGGCTCAAGAGGCTAATCTAGTTTCTGCACTATGTGTTTCAGAGAGTGTATTTGGCTTAAGAGGCTAATCTAGTTTCTGCACTATGTGTTTCAGAGAGTGTATTTGGCTCAAGAGGCTAATCTAGTTTCTGCACTATGTGTTTCAGAGAGTGTATTTGGCTCAAGAGGCTAATCTAGTTTCTGCACTATGTGTTGCAGAGAGTGTATTTGGCTCAAGAGGCTAATCTAGTTTCTGCACTATGTGTTTCAGAGAGTGTATTTGGCTTAAGAGGCTAATCTAGTTTCTGCACTATGTGTTTCAGAGAGTGTATTTGGCTTAAGAGGCTAATCTAGTTTCTGCACTATGTGTTTCAGAGAGTGTATTTGGCTTAAGAGGCTAATCTAGTTTCTGCACTATGTGTTTCAGAGAGTGTATTTGGCTCAAGAGGCTAATCTAGTTTCTGCACTATGTGTTTCAGAGAGTGTATTTGGCTTAAGAGGCTAATCTAGTTTCTGCACTATGTGTTTCAGAGAGTGTATTTGGCTCAAGAGGCTAATCTAGTTTCTGCACTATGTGTTTCAGAGAGTGTATTTGGCTCAAGAGGCTAATCTAGTTTCTGCACTATGTGTTGCAGAGAGTGTATTTGGCTCAAGAGGCTAATCTAGTTTCTGCACTATGTGTTGCAGAGAGTGTATTTGGCTCAAGTGGCTAATCTAGTTTCTGCACGATGTGTTTCAGAGAGTGTATTTGGCTTAAGAGGCTAATTTAGTTTCTGCACTATGTGTTGCAGAGAGTGTATTTGGCTCAAGTGGCTAATCTAGTTTCTGCACTATGTGTTTCAGAGAGTGTATTTGGCTCAAGAGGCTAATCTAGTTTCTGCACTATGTGTTGCAGAGAGTGTATTTGGCTCAAGTGGCTAATCTAGTTTCTGCACGATGTGTTGCAGAGAGTGTATTTGGCTCAAGAGGCTAATCTAGTTTCTGCACTATGTGTTTCAGAGAGTGTATTTGGCTTAAGAGGCTAATCTAGTTTCTGCACTATGTGTTGCAGAGAGTGTATTTGGCTCAAGTGGCTAATCTAGTTTCTGCACGATGTGTTTCAGAGAGTGTATTTGGCTCAAGAGGCTAATCTAGTTTCTGCACTATGTGTTGCAGAGAGTGTATTTGGCTCAAGTGGCTAATCTAGTTTCTGCACGATGTGTTGCAGAGAGTGTATTTGGCTCAAGAGGCTAATCTAGTTTCTGCACTATGTGTTTCAGAGAGTGTATTTGGCTTAAGAGGCTAATCTAGTTTCTGCACTATGTGTTTCAGAGAGTGTATTTGGCTTAAGAGGCTAATCTAGTTTCTGCACTATGTGTTTCAGAGAGTGTATTTGGCTTAAGAGGCTAATCTAGTTTCTGCACTATGTGTTTCAGAGAGTGTATTTGGCTTAAGAGGCTAATCTAGTTTCTGCACTATGTGTTTCAGAGAGTGTATTTGGCTCAAGAGGCTAATCTAGTTTCTGCACTATGTGTTTCAGAGAGTGTATTTGGCTCAAGAGGCTAATCTAGTTTCTGCACTATGTGTTTCAGAGAGTGTATTTGGCTCAAGAGGCTAATCTAGTTTCTGCACTATGTGTTTCAGAGAGTGTATTTGGCTCAAGAGGCTAATCTAGTTTCTGCACTATGTGTTGCAGAGAGTGTATTTGGCTCAAGAGGCTAATCTAGTTTCTGCACTATGTGTTGCAGAGAGTGTATTTGGCTCAAGTGGCTAATCTAGTTTCTGCACGATGTGTTTCAGAGAGTGTATTTGGCTTAAGAGGCTAATTTAGTTTCTGCACTATGGCAGGGAACACTAAAGATGGATTCACACATTGTACCCAGGCAGAACACCAAATATTGACTCACCAATGGTAGCACCTATGCAGAACACCAGATATTGTCTCACGCAATGGTAGCACCTATGCAGAAAGCCAAATATTGTCTCATGCAATGGTAGCACCTATGCAGAACACCAAATATTGACTCATGCAATGGTAGCACCTATGCAGAACACCAAATATTGTCTCATGCAATGGTAGCACCAATGCAGAACACCAAATATGGACTCTTACAACTGTACCCATGCAGAACACCAAATAAGGACACACACAATGTAGTAACATTGTAGGGACTCAAACATAGGTCTTCACTGTATCAAACTAACGCCTAAACCACAAGGTACCCAACCATACCCATGTATGTAGATACTTGACTCCTTTGGATGTGCAGTTGTAAGAAATGAGGCAAAAGTAGCACTACATACATAGCTGACCATGTACGATCAGAATGAGTGAAGTGGGTTTAATCATTCTTTTTCATCATGGCATATCAGCAAAATGGTGGACCATTTAAAGTTTTTGGGATAGAGCCAGGAATTTAAGAAATAATAATAATCTATTCCCAAAAATATTGAAGAAATGTTATCAGTATACACAAAAATGTTTTTTCTCTAATCATGCTGGCTTTTTGGAGGGTCAAAAATTTTTTTGTCTCGTCTCTTCTTCCAGAAAAAAAGAATAGTATGTTTTGATGCATTGCCTACAAATAAGATGTCTCAATCACACATTCCAGCACCCTCCTCCCTAATTGTAACTGTTCAGTCCCCCCACCAAAGCCTAATGTGACATGGATCATTGACATAAACCTGCCGTGTTTGTTTGATTTTTGTGTTTGTTTGCACTCAGCAATATTCCAGATATATGATGGAAGTCTGTAAATAATCAAGTTTGGACCAGACAATCCAGTGAGCATCGATTCACGCAATTGGGATCTATGACATGCATCAACCAAGTCAGAGAGTCTGACCACCCAATCCCGTTAGTCGCCTCTCATGACAAGCATAGTCGCTTTTTACGGTAAGCATGGGTTGCTGAAAACCTATTCTACCCCGGATCTCCACAGTCTGAATCTGCAGTGAAATTACTTTAATGGGTATGGCGCGTGAACTTGGACTTCGATGTCTCCTCCAGTAGAGCTTTATGTCTAGTGGAAGTAGGTGAAGTGAAATGGGGTTTAACGTCGCGTCCAAGATTATTGCACTTATATAGCGACATGCATGGACGTGTGTGTTTGTGTGGCTGCTTGTACTCGTCCGGACTGATGCCGATTTATAGTGCTAGCTCACTGAGATACCATGCCGCAGTTTAACATGAATACCCCACTCAGACACAGTATACTGACTCCGAGCCAACCAGTCCTTGTTTTAGCCCCTTAATGCTGAGTGCCAGACAGGGTAACAACAAGTACCATCTTTTAACGTCTTTTGGTATGACAAGGCCAGGGATCGAACCCCGGACCTTCCACTCTCCCGGCGGACGCTCTACCATTAGACCACGGAGGCGGTCCCTAGTGGAAGTAAGGAGCTGGTCATTTATTATAAGGGAGGGGGTCCTGTGAAATTCGGGTCTGGTGGGGTGGGGTTGAGTGCATGGGAGGAAGGGTGGATTTATGGATTGCTTATTTATTATTGGGGTTGGTGGGGCATGAAAAATGTTACATGAAATGGGGGATGGGGGGTCTGCAAAATATATTACAGTCCTAAGGCCAAACTCAATGGCACCCCTTCCCCTGTAATAAGCTACAATGTGGTGACATACACCACGTACTAGGCTACAAGGGTAGGCAGGTTTGGGAGGAAGTCCATTATATATACCTTTACTTCAAGGTGCTACACCTGTTCCAACTGTTTGTTTTGAATCATCTTTGGAAGTTGATGTTCAACTTTCATAACTTCCATACATTTATTTAGTATCATCTCATAAAAGCCAATGCACAGATACACAACAAAACATACACGGTTTCCTCCTAATCCAGGATGTTCTCCAACTCCCATCATCTGTTTAGTCTGGCAGCATGAAGCAAGCACCTGCACACTGCCAATTGAAAATGACATTTCAACAAAAGCCTGAAAGCAATGCAGGTGCTTCCCAATAATACTGTTCAAGTTGTGTATACAAATCACATTTGAAAGGTTGCTGCTAAGAAGATAATGGCAATTAGGGTTATCTACTTTCAGTTTTGTTTGTCCTTCTGCAACATTTTAAAAATTAAAATTTACTTCTTTTTGCAGTCATAACGTATTTCTTCCAAATGACACTTTGGTCTCGATTCTGCAATAAAATGGGTCCCTAATGCATTTTTGTTGGGCTCCTGTTTCCTCTTTTCATGAAGATAATAAAACACTTTCATTTATCAACATTACATGTCAAATTTAAGTACTTCACAACATTTTCACAAACTGCTGAACGTTTCACATGTTGACGGTAATCACTCACAGCTTAAAGTTGAACACTTTGACCCTGCCTACAGAAATCATTCCTCACACATGATTCAGGATACATGTAACTATGTCAAAATTCTCTTAAAAAGTACTTACGGAGACATCCTCTTTTAAGCAGCATTTTAAATAGATAACCTCTGTAAGCACGTTCCTGGAGTTGTTGATCAGGTTAAATACTGTACTGAAAGAGCTAAATTCATGACATTCATGTGTATTTATGCCCCTCATCAGTTCCTACTCTGATCCATTTCAGTACTGTTTCAGTACATGTTCAAGTGACCCAGCAGATGGATTTCCTTCAAGACTACACCCTCAGTAGCACTGGCCCTCTCACTCACTGCACCGAACAGGCTAACTATGGGACAGCTGTATAGGAATGGGGGAAGAATATGCATCTTATTAGACAGTGCATGTAACCTGCTCGAACTACGCAACAAGATGAATCAGCAAGTAGCTATTCAGGCAGAGAACTACAAGATCATTGACTGTTAGAAAAAGTGTTTGTATGTGTGTGTGTGAGAGAGAGATGGGTTTAACAGCGCTTTTAACAGTATTCCAGTTATATCACGGCATGTCAGCTTAATGTGGGAGGAAAGCCCCCCAAGTGATGCAGGTCGCACTTTGGTGAAACCCACAAGCAGAGATATGGTATGCTGAAAAACCTAGAAACAATCAGCAATATCATCAACAATGGCCACAGTTGAATGCAGATGACACCTGGGCCCCGTTCCACAAAGCGATCGCAGCACTAAGACAATCGTAACTCCCATACTTTAACATAGACTTACGACAATCGTAGCGCTACGATCGCTTTGTGGAACAGGACCCAGAACAGTAACATTGTTCAACCTATCCTACCAAAATATCAGCCTTGTACTCTAGGAGATGCTGAGACTTCAACATTTGCCAAAACTGAACAATATTTTTTTAAGTTAAAAAGAGCTGTTAAATGCTAAAGATAATTTGTAAATATGTAACGAGATCTCGCAAGTGCAAGACAACATTCAAGATGCAGGCACCAAGCCAGTGATCACATTCTATGTCACCAGGGTAACTTGTTTACTGGTAAGTAATGTTCTGTGTCAGTGTATATGTGATGTTGGTGAGGTATGTTGCGAGGGGAATGGCTGATAGAAGTTAGTCTGGATCAGAGTTGCCGATGTGTGCGCACATACATGTCTGTCAGCTGAGTGTAACCGAAAAAATTACATGAAGGAAAGATATAACTGTGTCATCACTGTATTATTCTGATCTGAAGGAGGCCACTAACATGTCAATGTCATGAGTAAGTGAGTATGGTTTTACGCCGCTTTTTGCAATATTCCAGCAATATCAAGGGCGGGGGACACCAGAAATGGGCTTCACACATTGTACCCATGTCGGAAATCAAACCCGGGTCTTCGGCGTGATGAGCAAACGCTTCAACCACAAGGCTACCCGGCCTACCCCAGTCTTGTCAAGATGTATCCTGAAGCACCTTTACCGTCCAGTGTTTCTCTGACTGCCAGACTTAATACTTGGAGAGCTAGTTGAACCACTGCTAGACAGGCTGCATGGAAGAGACTTGTGTAGTGTAAACTGGTTAGCTCTGTCAGCAAGCCTAATTCCTACCCTGTATGTAATCTCACAATTACTTGCCACTGTCACAGTCAAGTGGAAAATGTCAGTTCAAAGCCTAAATGTTATCGAATCTGGGTCTTCGGCGTGACGAGCAAACGCTTTAACCACTGGGCTACCTGACCACCCTGTCAATGGCATGAACATGATAACTGAATAAAGTTTGGTTTCCAAAGTTTTTGAAAGATTTCTATAGAGAGGGGTTTTTTCACTTTTACTGGCATAACATCCAATTGTGTTGATAGATATGATATAAGTATTTGATAGGATAGGATGGGAAAAGATAATACTTATTCCAGAAAACATTCCATTACAGAACAGATGCAATATTTAAATGACAAAACATGAAGATACATACAAACATACGTACCTGTAAACACAAAGAAATCATTTGAAGAAACTATCAATATTACATATTTGATGATATTATGCATAAAATATCACAGGTTGATTAATACCAACGGATGTTTATTTCTTGAAATTAAAGATATGGCAACATATGCAATTGATGTTGATGGCTTCACTATTTGAGAGGATGTAGCAAAATAATTTGTTTTCATTATTTTGGACATTTACATTTTGTGTGGATAATCTTGCAAAGAGTATATTTCTACAGTGAAGTAGGTATTGTTTTTCATCATCAATGGTTGAACACGTAGAGCATAGTCCCTGATGTAGTGGGGCGGTCAGGTAGCCTTGGTGTTAAAGCATTCCCTTGTTATATCAGTTTCAACTATCCTGTTTGTTTCCTGTGCCTTTGGTTACATTAGCATTTTGAACAGATTCCTTGAAGAGGGAGTCGAAATTAGACTTTATTGTATTTTTGATTGTTGGTGATAGGCAAACACAATATAAGTAATTCAGATTTCTTAAGAATAGATTGTGTTGGTTGCCCATCCTAATCGTTTATTCACAAAAGATATTCTCTCAGCAAATGCATTCTGAAGTATTATGTTTCTTGAAGAACCAACAAGGTGATAGAAATTTGATATTTTTATTAATACTGGGTAGAATCCTGTGTTGTTTTGCCGACACCTCACATGGATTGACAAAATCTGAGCTGCAGTATCTTGGGGATAAATGTCGTTCGGAAGGATTGATTCTATGCCCCAGATTTCACACAGTCTTCAGCATCGAATGCTTGTCGTAAGAGACAACTAATGGGATCAGATGGTCAGGCTCGCTGACTTGGTTGATGCATGTCACTGTATCCCAATTGCATATATCGATGCTTATGATGTCAATCGCTGATGATGTCAATGCTGGGTGAAGCGTTAAGCAACAAAATAACATGTGGACCTAGTGTCAGATATAAACAACATAGACACTCCTAACCAAACTGACCTTCAAATCACAGAACTAGAGTCACCTGCCTTTCATATATCCTTAGGACAGCCGGGGGGGCTGCAACAAATATTTTTTTAATTAGGGTCATATTGGAAGTACCTAGATGAATCCCTTGAATAGGTCAAATTACTAATTTCTAGTATGCAGTCACAGAGGTAATAATCAAAGGATCCCCAAAATGTATTTGGAACATGGGGAAACTTTCTGCGTATGGACTTTTTTTTACTCTGTCCCAGGTAAGGCCTTTTGACCAACAGGACCTACAAACTTTCACCAGTATCCAGATAAACTAGTGACTTGGTGGTGTAAAAGAGCATTAGATGTGAGCAAAAAACTTGAGAGCATAAGGTGTTTGTTCGCAGAACACTTGAGAACACAAAGTATCGGAAAACACTTGAGAGCATTACGTGTTGGTTGACATAACATTTGAGAGCATTATGTGTCTGTTGACATAACACTTGAGAGCATTATGTGTCTGTTGACATAACACTTGAGAGCATTATGTGTTGGTTGAGTTAACATTTGAGAGAATTTTTAAAACATGGGTATAAGACTCGAGAGCATTACGTGTTGGTTTACATAATATTTGAGAGAATTACATGTGGGTTGACATAATATTTGAGAGCATTACATGTGGGTTGACATAATATTTGAGAGAATTACGTGTAGGTTGACCTAATATGTGAGAGCTTTATGTGTTGGTTGACATTATACTTGAGAGCACTACGTGTTGGTTGACAAAATACTTGAGAGCATTAGGTGTTGGTTGACATAATATTTGAGAGCATTACATGTTGGTTGACATAACACTCGAGAGCATAATGTGTTGCTTAAGTTAACATTTAAGAGCGTTTTTAAAACATGGGTATAACACTTGAGAGCATCAAAGGTAGCCATAACATTTGACAACAGAAAGTCTGGGTATAACACTTAACAGCATAAGGTCTGTGAATATCAGGTCACACGTAACGTTGCTTTCAACATTAATTCAGTCACACAACCTGTCATCCCAGATGTCATCCAAAATCAGAATACAGAAAGGTACCCTGTACCCTAAACAGTGGATGAGTCCACATTCCTCAACCCGAAACCGAAAGCGGTTCATGTTGTAGGTCTAGTTCGCCTGATACGAGTGCTTAGTGGATAATGCTGTGCATCGCAGAATATTTAAGTTACTGTACGTACGTCACTGTGTATGCTCGTTTTTATATCGCACGTTTGAAAGCATCTCATACAACAGTATGACAGTTCCGATCCATTTATGGAAAGGAAATGCCAAGAGCAAAATATATCATGCATACAGCCATGTTGCATTGTACCACGGCTTGGCATCCTGTCGTGTCGTATGAGTAGGCGTTCAATTGCACTATGCTGCCTGCAGCGGAAACGACTCATCCCAGGGTGTCTTTCTGTATTCTTTTTTTGGCTAGGGTACATTTCTGTATACCGACACGTACTTGGGGTACATATCTGTAGTACCTGTGCCGACAAAGACACCCGGCCTTCAGCAATACTTTCACTATTTAACAATGGAATACTCTCTTCTCCTTCAGTTTTCCCATCAAATGTCACTCCTACTTGTGGTGTTATTGCAAGCTGATTGCAAACCTAGTTTGACATTAGATTTACAGCACACAAAAAATCAGGGGCCTGTACCTTATAAATAAATGCCAAAAACAACACTGATAACTTTTAATATCATCGCCTGACAATCCTATCTTGAATTTGTCCTCTTTGTGAACTCTAACAACCTCTCTTTGAACTCCCACAGCCTCGTTCTCACCCTAGAATTCCATGTTAGACATTTCATAAGATATCTGCTCAAGTAACATGCACAGATGAAATCATAACAGATGTTTCAACTGTTCGACCCGCTGCTGAAATAGATGCAGCTATGTGAAATATATATGATTTAGCTTCATGTTCCATTCCTCTGTAACATTTCTTAACATAAACTTTAGGGCTGGAAGTAATCAAGACACACCTGTAAAAAATCCCATCATATCAAACTCCACAACAGTCACTATTTCAATGCAGTGTTTTACCTTGTACACTGTTTGCTCATTATTTCCACCATATGTTCATATTCAAATACTATCACAATTCCTAGGGATTTACCGGATGAAAATATCTATAAAAAAAATTTAAACAGATAAAAAAAAATACAGAGCGTATCCACTTGGATGCAGAAAATTTAGATGTATTTTGGATAATGAATTAATGCTGTGATTTCATAGTTTGGTACCACATAAAAGTAATTTCCATTACAACTAGTCATGTGGGTGTCTATGTACAACATATCTTCTTCTTCTTCTATATAAAATACAATACACAGCTGAATGCTTCGATCATGACCTTCTTTCACAAGCACTTGTTGAGTCAGTTGGGGAACTCCACATCTATTTTAAACTAACATCCTCTGAGCATGCACAAGTTTAGGTTCCTTGTTGTGGAGTCACTGTTTCAGCAATTGACATTGCTCTGGTGCTCCCATTTTGTAACCTGTGACCCCTACAATTAGAGGCTTTGTGTCCCCTACCCCCTAAATAAATAATCCCGGTAAAAGCCTGCTTAGTTTGTTGTCACTAATCAGTAACAGCCTTTTCATGGTTAATAAAAACACTGAGCTACCAAAATTCAGCAGGGTACAGTACCAGCAAATTTGGTTAAAGTCCAAATATACACTACTGCTGGTGTCTGCTAAATATAAGTTATGATATATACTAGTTTAGCTGTTATTAAGGCAACATCACAGTTTCACCAATGACCTGTGAAGATTCCAGGGTAGAATAGGTCTTCAGCAATCCATGCTTGCCGTAAAAGGTGACTATGATTGTCGTAAAAGGCGACTAACAGGTTCGGGTGGTCAGGCTCACTGACTTGGTTGATGCATGTCATCGATCCCAATTGCGTGGATCGATGCTCATGATATTAATCACTGGTTTGTCTGGTCCAGACTCGATTATTTACAGACCTCCGGAAACAAGCATTGACCACAGATGCCCTCGAGGTTTCTCAGAGATTTATCTCTCAGATTCCGAAAAGAAAGTATCAGAAAACTTCCATGGAAGTGTAGGTTTCCTGAAAGTGAAGTGTTTCTCTGGCTCCTTTCTATTACATTCGTAAACACAAATTAACCAAACAAATCTAAAAATATTTTCAGTGTAAAATCAGTGTCAAGCAGTTACAATGTTGGAATTAAGAACATTTTTAGACATTTGTTATTTTTACTTATCCGAGTTAGAAACAGGTTCAATCATCCCCTACAGAACTGATAATGGGTAAGGTATCCTTAGGATGAGTGAGGGAGGGAGCAAGTGAATTTTCGTTCACACTGCAATCAACAATTTTCAAGCTAATTGATGTTGGCATACACAGATGGTATGGGATGTTGATGTATGTATTAACCCCCTGTTCACCTTGCCAGACTGGATACAAGCCGATGTGATAGGTGGAATATTGCCGACTGAACCATAAAACAACAAGCAAACAGGGTCAGCAAACCAGCAGTCGGCAGCATGAGCAGTCTTGTGGCAATTGCAACTACCGGGGTAAGCCTCATTTAGTCTTCAAAACAACCATGGGGTAGTCGGGACATATTCTATTAAAACTCCCTTGGGTCCTACTGGTTTGACTTAGACCAAATTGCTTCAATGACACAATACTGTATGAGTGAGTGAGTGGGCTTTACACTGCTTCAGGCAATATTACAGCCTGATCACCAGGAAGCTGACTCAATATACCAATGCTGAAAATTGAAGTCAATCTTTAGCATGATGCTCAGTAAGAAATCACTGGGCAATCCAAGCAACACCCCATGTGCCCATGGTTCATCCTGCACTGCATACAAGACTGCATGGCATGTATGCTGGCTGATGCAAACCACATGCCTACAGCAATGATTCACATCTATCACATGCAACAGTTTGACTGCATGGGTTCAGCATGTAAACCCAAGCCCTCAGTGCATCTATCACTAGAATAACTAAAGATTTATCTCGCTGTGGGTTCCAACCCACAAGTGCCAGGTCATATAAAAATTTCTTTGCCACAAGGAAAGCCGGATAGAGGGTATTAAATGTTCTGTAATGCTCTTGGGAATTACAGTTTTTCTATAAATAACTCGGCTTTTCATTGATCGCCAGTACTCCATTTTCATTCGTTCGTTCTTTCAGTCAGTCATCCACATGCTGATGTGGAATGAGACGACTCGTAATTCTGGATTCTGATTCCGAATAAATAAATGCAGCTTAAAGAATATTCCATATCAATCCATCATCCAATAGGGGTATGCATGTATGGCATCAACTTCTTCATGCTTGAAAACTTTAAAATGGGCTCACTGAGCCACTGTTACATTACGTCAATACGTATGACCCACACTTCAACTGACATTCCCGCTCTCGCCGATGTTAACTTTTAAAATTGTTAACTTGTATTTGTTAATGTTAATGAATTAAATGTAACAACATGTTCCGTATGTTTTGCATGTTGTGATACAGACATATTAAATATGAATAATAATTGCCAGCTATTTACACAATCTGATGTGTCGTGAAAAGGTCACTCGTTTACTGTTGCATAGGGATACATTTGTTTGGGGCTGTTGTGGTTGGGGATGGCATCGGGAGTCGTTTGCAGTAAATATTGATCATGGGTAAGAGAATAACCAACTCTATACTCGGAATTACAGTTTATGTTTCCCGAGGATAAGATAACCTTAAGGCTGGGACAGGTAACTCGAGTACTCGGGTCGGGTGGATCCTGAGAAGTACCCGGATACCCACAGGACTACCCGGATCTGTTGTTAGTCACACGATATATTCTTTAATGACGAAAACTCTATGGTTACACTATAAGTCACTTAAGTTCCCATTTCTTTCTGACAATGTACCCATTCCTTTTGACTTTTATATGTTTGAATAAAGTTAAAACTTCATGCAGTAAACTTCAGTGTATGCATGACCAGATCATTTTACACGTGTATCTAAATACATTTTGCCAGGGCTAAGGTCAAACTTTTCGAAATCAGACAGTTTGTACCTATCTCTAAATATCTACAGCGGGTACCCGGGTAGGGTCGGGTAATAAGGTGGTGGGTACCCGGGTAGTAAATTTGGACCCGTCCCAGCCCTAGATAACCTGTAATTCCTCATTGCTTGTTAGTTATTCTCATAATATCACCAATACCACCATAGGTAGAAAGATTGTGTGTCATAACTTTCCAACATTTGTACATGCGCTAGATTGGTCACAACATCATCTTGCTCCATTGTTGAGGACAATGCGATATGACATCACATTGTTCATGAAGTCACAAATTGATACCAATACATAATCTGAATGATTGTTTGATTTTGGTGCAGTTTCTCTGTTGGGTTGACATTTCATGTTTTTTCGTCTTTTTCCTCTTAAAATAACAAAATAAGTTGCAGCAGTATCACTCAGAGAATATGTGGTTTTATGCCCCTTATTGGGTGTTATACCATGAGAAGGAGGCGCATATGTAAAACCATATGTAGCCCTTGTGACACTGCTTCCATGAATTTATCTTGCCAACATGTTTTAATCTGTCATTGTAATAGAATTAAAACAAATTGAAAATTGATAGATAACAGCTGTTCGATTGAGCTGAGGTTAATTTGTGCAGTGTCACATGACTTTCATTGACTCGTAAACAATGTGTCACTTTTTGCTTTGAGGAGGGATATAAGGGAATTATTCTCCCACTCAGAAATCCATATGCAGCCTGATTTGTTCGTGGTGGGGTATAAGGGACTTATTACTCTTGCTAAGAAATTTATTTACCGGTAGTATTTTTATCAAGATCACACGAACCAATTAGATCTCAACATTCTGATGTGGATGTAAGATAAAGAGGAATACATGGAAAAACCTACTCAAAACTCATTATAACAAATTTCTCATGCATGAATGCTGCAAGTCCCTCCACAAAGGCTTGTGTCTAACACAATTCATTCACCCCAGACAGACACAGAGAATCTTACGGAGTGTTTTCAAGATCAAATTCATCAAGACTCATTCATAAAAGGCACAAAAATCCAAGGCTTGCCGAGGACAATGAGTCTTGATATATTTGAGCTTGGGTAAGATTCTATTTATCATCCAAAATCATTCTCCCAGCTTATTCTGTTTGTAAACAGTAATAAACAGAGTCTTGAGTGTAACAAAAACAGCTAACCAGCTTCAGTGGCAGAAAGACTAGAGATATCATATTATTGTGTTATCACACTGGTCCACAACCAATATCTCCTGTGGAAGCTGTTTTGCATGATAAATCCATACTTTCACACAACTCACTGGTTATTTTCCAATTAGTCCAGTATGACTTGCAGTCTCCCACTGATAGCAATCTTTATCATATAATTGAAAGTGTCATAAATGAGATACACTTGTGTGAACAGTCATTAAAGTAGGACCAATGTCTACCTAATCCCAATTTTTCAGAGCAAGTTTGTTTGGCTTGATGCCAATTTGACAGTAATTTAGTACCATCAAAGTGAATCAGCTTCATGTTGAAATAAAAGCTGCAAAAATCATTTCCATAAACATGTCATATATGCCCTAAGTGATGCAGTTCTTAAATGTCATAACCTCGGAGAAACCCTTCAACACAGGTATGGTGCTGAACCCTTCACTAAAGGATCCTCATAGTTAAGGTTTGTTTGCTTGTTGTTTAACGCCGCCCTCAGCAATATTCCAGCTATATGATGGCAGTCTGTAAATAATTGAGTCTGGACCAGATAATCCAGTGATCGATAATCCAGTGCAGCGATCTAGGCAATTGGGAAACAGTGACATGCGTCAACCAAGTCAGCGAGCCTAACCACCCAATCGCGTTAGTCGTCTCTTACGACAAGCATAGTCACCTTTTACGGCAAGCATGGGTTGCTGAAGACCTATTCTAACCCGGACCTTCATTGGTGCTAACAGTTAAGGGATAACTTTGCACAGTAAGCCAAGGCACCATATACGACTGAACCAACCTTGTCCACTGATACCAATGTGAGTCAATGTGAGCATGCACGAAAGATCTGTTCCGCATACATTTGTTGTTTTACGCTGCATTCAATAACATTTTCAAGCTATATGACGGCAGCCTGTAAATAATCAAGTCTGGACCTGAAAATCCAGTGATTGATATTGTGAAGGACGATATCAACCAAGTCACTGAACCTGACCACCTGATCAATTTGGTCCCTCCATACCACCTGCATAGACAGCTTGAGTCATTTTCTAACCTAGAATCTCAATGGGGGGGCTCCTCAGAGGAAAGCTGTAAGGAGCTTGTTTGGCCCTTCCTGGAGTCCTGGTTAACTATGGCGGATGATGTGCCATATGGCACCGAGTCAACACATACAGACTGCCCAGTATAAAGGTCAAGGTCATGGCCATGCTTGCTCATCACAGGGTGTGTAATTACACTACAGAATACACAGAGTTTGGTCTCCATCGGTTACAAGGGATGCCAACACAACAAGGAACACACTTAGTGCATGATCTCATTTCAAGGGAAACACTGTACCTCATAGTGGGGGAGCAGCAAGACCCTGGGTCGAAGACAATCACTTAATTAGTGCTCACAATCATCGCCCTCACCATCCTAGCTGCTGCTAGAGTTAGAAATACATTTATCTTTATTAGATTGTGTGTGTACCTTTCTTTCATGTTCCTGGTCTGGAAACAGATGACTGTTGAAGAAATACAGGTTTGAACCATGCTGGTAGTATCACTTCTCGACCCATTGCTGGAGTGAGATTCCAAAACAGTCTGGATGAACCCACACCCAATGCTGCATACAACACTATGCAGAACAATAACATAGCATTTGTTTGTTGTTTGTTGTTTAATGCCGCACTCAGCAATATTCCAGCTATATGACACGGTCTGTAAATAATCAAGTCTTGACCAGACAATCCAGTGATTGACAGCATGAGCATCAATCCATGTAATTGGGATACGATGACATGCATCAGCGAGTCTGACCCCCCGATCCTGTTAGTCGCCTCTTACGACAAGTATTGTCGCCTTTTACCTCAAGCATGGGATGCTGTAGTACCGCTGAATGGAGTAGTGAGCGAGTTTGGATAAAATCTGCTTTGGACAGTATTTCAGTTATGTCAAGGCGTGTCACTTTAATGGAAGGGACCCGAAGTGATGCACATCTGAGACATTTCCCCCCAAGGTGAAACCCACAAGCACAGGTATAGTGCTGACAAAACCAAACATATACAGTGTATTCAGTTAAAATCTTGGGATAAGAGCGCATGCTCAGGTGTTGCTGGCATTTCAAAGGGATGCAACTCTGCACATTGGATGACGAGTCCTCCTGGGCCACCCATGCGTTGAATGGAGTACAGATTATCTAAACATCACCTGGATAACATACCTTAGCTTCAGACTTTCCTAACTCTTTTGCTGGGCATAAACTCAGTCTCTTGTACAGCCTAGCTTGCCTTAAAATCCATTCTAAATTATTTAAGAACTGACGCAAAATAACACTGAACTAATTGGAAGGTCAAATATTTTGAGGCCTTCTACATAATGACATCTTATCCTATTTGTTTGAAAACTACTTCAAGGTAAGGATTTCTTCAGTAAAATATTTCAAGAGGAAGTTCATAAGTGATGCTCCACTGTGCCCTACACTACTGATATTTTTCAGGGTATAAGTTTTCAAATTACAACTACTCGACTTGCCAAGCTGCAGCTATCACTCTGGAGTCCGACCTTGTAACTGGAACTTCACAACTACCAACAAGTTTCAGTGAAAACATTCTTGAGCATCTTCATGGCACCAGGCCACAACCAAAGTTCAACACAAACACGTTCTTCTACGCGTGCACTGTCAAGAAAGAATTTTGCCACATACCAGAAAATATCTGAGGCTCTTGTGCAATAATTAACTCCTCATAAAATTACATTCTCTGAATGAGAAACAGGTTGCCTGTGGCAAATATAGATATGGGTGTACACCTTGCACAAATAAGCAGATTCACACCAACTGCAGCATGCAAAGTGCATCTGCCTACTGTTATCTATAGTCACCTCTTCACAGGGTCTTGACGCAGACTAAAGTGTCAGGTGATGACTAGTGGTTTCTGGGACCAGGAATCAGCTGAATGTCACTGTGCTCTTGTTACGATTTACCAAGGAAAGAAAGTTTAAAGAAATAAATTGTAGAAAATATACAATGTGTTTGTTGGCAATAAACAATGAGAAATAAGGTCAAATGTGGAAATCATGAGTGGAGTGTAACTGACTTTCTTGTTTACACTTCCTGTGGGGAAGTCTCCCTCCATTACGCCATCTCTGTGCTGGAACTGGACAAAATCTGACAAGATTTCACAAAGTCCAATACTTTCACATAAGACTTACTGAAGCCTATATCTTAACAACTTACTTACCACAATATGTAAATTGACAAACCTGTCAAAAATGTGAGGCATTGGGGCATTTCTTTTTTCATATTTTATTTTCCATACAACTTATATAAGCTGTCGGTGTACATTACTGTTAACTGTCGACTGATATTATTCATGCAATGCAAATACAAATGTTTGGTGGGAGTATTTCAAAAAAGAAAAGAAGGGACTTTGCTATGTTCATATAAGTTGGGATGCATTATTTTTTGTAGTTTATTCACGATGGCCTCAACATACCCTTGCTAAAGTACAGTACTAAATACAGAGTGACTGAAGTTGAATACTAAACACTTCTTGAAGTATGATACTTTAATGCCTTAACACTACATGATTTTCATTAATGGTGACTTAAAATGCTGAATGAGGCAAATTTGGTTTTACACCACAACTAGCAAAAATAAAAACACTGATGTTGGATGAGTGAGTTGGATTCAAAGCTGTTTTTAACAGTATTTCTGTTATATCATATCAAGTTGATGTGGAAAGAAAGCACAAAGTGATGAAGGTCTAAAAGAGTGACTGAGTGAGTGAGTTGGGTTCAATGCTGTTTTGAACAGTATTCCAGTTATATCACGGCATGTCAGTTAAATGTAGGAGGAAAGCCTGAAGTGATGCAGGCCTGAGGCGTTAACCAGAAACCAATGAACAGAACATGGGTATGATGCAGACAAACCTAGAAACAGAATCAGGGCAGTCTTGGTTGAAGCAGTTGACCAGACAATCAAGCCTTTGATCAACACATATATGAGGGCAATGACCTGCATTGATTGGTTACAATGACACTAAGACAATAACTATTCACTTAACTTCCGGTACTTCATGATACTGTGCCATGATATGAGTAATGTACAAGGGGTCAAAAGCAGCTGTTTCGTACTCACATCTACTAAATGTTTCAGTTGGGCTATGATGGAAAGTGTCAAGTTTTTATGCATGCTATCATATTACCTGAATAACACACAGCAGCTTAAACATGCTGAAAGTCTGTCTCGGTGTTCATCTGTCCAAGTACCATTACTATTCCTACACACCAACCCTCTTTCCATCACATCACTATTTCAGCCTCTACTGTTTTAAGATGCACCAAGCAATACATGCCTGGGCAATGCTTTACTTTGGTCCACTAATATGCAAGTCCTTGGAACTACTGGTAAAAATTGTTGTTGTTGGTTTGTTGTTTAACGCCACACTCAGCAATATTCCAGCTATATGACGGCGGTCAGTAAATAATCCAGTCTGGACCAGACAATCCAGTGATTGATATCATGAGCATCGACCATGCAATTGGGATCGATGACATGCATCAACCAAGTCAGCGAGCCGTTCCCGTTAGTCGCCTTTTACGACAAGCATAGTCACCTTTTATGGCAAGCATGGGTTGCTGAAGACCTATTCTACCCCGGAATCTTCACGGGTCTACTGGTAATAAAGTTGGGGGGAGATTATGGAATTCAAAGTGGACATTACCTGTTCAAGTTTATTCTTTAAATAATTTTTCATGCTTTAAATAATTTTTCATGCTAACATGAAAAATATTTTGCACCTGGTTAAAGCATTTGCAGCAAATTACTGCAGCCTATAGATAATCCAGTTTGGTCCAAAATAAAACAGTGTTTGACAGCCATTCAGCTGGGTGTACCCAACACATTGTCAATTCCTATACTTATAGCAACTGTACAAGAGTGAGTGAGTATGCTGTTAGCCATATTCCAGCAATATCACAGTGAGTGAGTGAGTGAGTTGGGTTTAACGCCGAGCAAACACTTTATTTAACCGCTAGGCTACTTAACTGCCCCATCTGTAAATGAATGGATGACAAGATCAGAATACACTAAACAAAAGCTCCAGCTCGGTATTATCATCTTTCTTCACCATGACAGTCTACACCTAGACAATCACTGTGTAACTGCATCTAACATGCGTGCAAGCACATATTTCTCATTATCTCACTTCCTAATGCACTCTAGGAACAAATCTATGAAATGCTTCACCTCTTCATGAACAAATCAGATCTGCAAATTGAGTCTGACATGACTTTTTCTCAGCAAGAAAAGCAGACAAGAGTTCAATTTCTTGAAAATCCATCAAAAGTTTTAGTGGCATGTTAAAAAATCATTTCCGCTAGGGTGTTAGATCATTTATCATTCACCCTGTAGTGGTAGCTGTATAACTGGTGTTATACAACACGACACGAGCCAGAATCACACATAGATCGTGGAAGGGCCGTGTTGGTAGAATTAGATACCTGCACATTCCCACTGTTTTTATTGATGCCACTATCAACACTCTAACATCTACTTTAATTTCACATTTCCTGTTTTAAACTTGTCTTTGAGTGAGATTGGTTCAACGTTGCTTTGTACAGTATTTCAGTCATTTCACAGTGAGTCAGCTTGATAAGGAAGGAAAGCCCAAAGCTGCAGACAGTTACCACTTGGGTGATGTCAAACCAAACAACACAATCAGGCCAAATCAGGAATTCAAACCTACGATCATCAAAACATTAATTATTATTGTTAATAATTCTAGAATACTACCTCTACTACATCACTGACATAATCCTGTATTTTGGCTGTAATCACACTATAAAAACAGGATTATGGCAAAGATGTAATTGAGGTATGGTATTCACAAGAATAATAGGTTTCTGGCATGTTTATAGGACGCAACTCATCATAGTGAAATGTGGCGCCTTCAGATGACAGGGCCACCCATGCCTCCTCCTCAATATACATACAAACATTAATTGTCATTATCTTGTTTCAGTAGTAAGCACTCTATTACAATATATTTACAAGGGTAAATCAATAACTCATGGCATCAAAGATATTGCTTTGAGTATTGTGAGGTTCAACACACATATGACAAATATGATCTCTTTGAAGACGTTACACCAAGTTACAGATTGATATCTATTTTCGTGAAGTCAACAAAAGAATGTTTCTTGGACAGTAACTGGACAGTCATGATTATCTCCAATGAGGTCAGACTATCAAGGGGCAATACTGTGCCACTAAACTACATCAGTTGAGAGAAGCTATGGAGGGGAAAACGCATCAAAGAATGTTCCATTCAGGTGTGCTACTGCTTCAGGACAATGTGCCTGTGGACACTTAGGAAGTGGCAGTGATTGCAATGCACTCCATCATTTTTCCCTTTCTCTAACTCATATCCCACCTGTGTTCTTACCAGAAGCAGCATTTGGAGGAAACCAAATGAAGACTTCTTTAATAGCAGGGATAACAAAGCTGGAGTATTGCATCCATGTATTTAAGTCAAAAGAGATTAAAAAATAATGTTTGAACACTTTTGATTCTGAATGATTTTATATGGCCTTGAAATTTCCTTTTACCTTCATATCTCTCAATGTGATTCGTTGAATGTCAAACGGTGCTATGTCTGAAAAATGTGATAAAGTACAAGCATAATTCTCTCACTGCCCTTAAGTTGTAAAAAAATTTAATTCTTCCATGATCGTGAAAGTGAACTGATCATTATCACAGATACTTGCAGTTAGATCAACACTATTTAAGCTAGAATATCAGTTTGGCAATATTACAGCCACACAAAATTGCTCATATCATCTTATCTGTATATAGCAGCATGAAAATACTGACCGCTACATTGTTCGCAGTTATATAAAACATATGTATCTGATAACATTAATTTACTATTTATTTCACAATTAAGAGTTCACTTGCACTACTATCTTCTCTTTTGGAATGCCTGTTTTTCTCTTCCTGTAATGGTGCCAGGTAGTAGCTGTACTAGGAAGGATGTTTATTAATGTCTTATGCATAATCACACAGGCTTTCAATGTGGTAACTCACATCAGCATTTACTGCTCTAAACCCTCATTTATGACAAACATTGTAATCATGCATGGCATTAGTGTCTATGCCATGTCCTTAAAGGCATCTCAGGACTTCACACATAACTCATTAGACATTTATTATAAATAATTATTCATGCCAGATTGAAAAGCATCCCTGAAAATTTCAATGTCTTAGATTCATAAAAAAAGCGGGTGAGTGAGCATGGGTGGGAAGGTGGGTAAGTGGGTGAGTGAGTGAGTGGGTGGGTGAGTGGGTGGGTGGGTGGGTGGGTGAGTGAGTGAGTGGGTGGGTGGGTGGGTGGGTGGGTGGGTGAGTGAGTGAATGAGTAAGTGAGTGGGTTTGAGGGTGGGTGGGGGAGTGAGTGAATGAGTGAGTATGATTTCACACAGCTTGTGTGCAAGTAGAGGGGATTTTAAACGTTGCTACATACAGGTAGTGACGTGCATATATGTGTGTGTAGCAGCTTGTATTAGTCCGGATTTATGCTGGTTTTACAGTGCTAGCCCTTTGAGATACTATGCCACAATTTAACATGGATATCAAGTTCAGACACAGTATACTGACTGAGCCAACCAGTCCTTGTCTTTCAGGGTAACAACAAGTACCATCTTTTGACATCTTCCGATATGATGTGGTCAGTGGATTGACATACCGACCTACCGTTCTCCAGGCAAATACTCCATCTACTACACCCAGTGTAGCGTGCTCTACAGCCTGCACTCATATGTACAGGACACTGATACTGAAGCACCATGAATATACATCTGATGACACAATACACCATGTACTGATTCATGATTCAATTGATTTTCAAAACGGATAAGCCTGTCAGATAACTACGCAACTTGCCACTGGTCACACAAAAACTCAGATCAGAATGCATAACACTATTAGAAGAAGCCTGATTGAACCAATTAAAAGAGATACACAAAACGGTGGATAGCAACAAAAACTTGTGTTATCTAGCCTACATCGACCATTGAGAATTTCATGCAACAACTATGCACATTAAAAATCGCAATACAATATGTACTCTGATTCTAGTATTCTCAAAATGAATAATATACGAGGCAGGCATTTCCCAATGATGGAGAATCCCATGTTGAGCAAATGCTTTAGCCACTAAACTACCTCATCTCTATTTGAAGATCATGTCCTGTGTCCAACATAGGCTCTGAGCATCTCCCATCATAGCATTCACCGAAGAACCAGCAAGGAATGGGTGGCCAAATTGACCAAGCACCTTACACATTCCTTGGATCTATGACCACCCAAGAAGACTCAACTCCTATATCCATTTATAACTCAAATAAAACTTCTCAACTGCCTACTTAGATAAATTCCATATTTGTAGACACCCAAATATCCATACACGCCATTTGTCAAACACAGGTTAGCTTCAGATATTCTTACATCATTTAACTGACATCTTGTACATTTAGCACAGGAAAACAGAAGGATATTACTTACACAATTGGATGCGGGTGTGCGTGCAATCAGACAGCATCAGTTCTTGTCAGTTGTTGTATGCAGCAATGGCCACTCCCTCCTCTCCACCGCCTACCATCTGTGTATGCAACGGTAACATCACACCCACTTGTAATCTACTCATCGCAAGCTGCAAAAATACACAAACAAAATGTGCAGCAACTGTGCAGCAGAATTCAGGAAGTGCAATGTCGGCAATATATATTCAACTCAGCATGTTCTGGCAGAACAAACCATTTAGGAAGGCTCTTGGCGTGTTCAGAATCTACCACCAACGCTAGAACAGCTGATCGTTACTCAGTGTTTAAGCATCTTCTCCCACTTGAAAACACCCTGTAAATGTTAATAAATTTGTAAATAATGAAAGCAAATAGCTCAGATGTTGATTTCAATGGCGCATGAACAACACCTTTTTCCAGAAGTATTTTCATCAGTGTGGTCTTCAGTTGCAAGCCAATGACCGATTCACCCTATTATCTACAAAACCTGGTTTTACAAAACATCATTGCTGTGCACTAGGAAAACAAGCAGTCAACATCAAAGACAACACCTGGGATTTTCTTATAATAGTGCAGAGGAGCATGACAGGTTATTGCCATTATCCTTTCTCATCAACTCCCCATGGAGACTTCCAAGGCAAGGGAGGGAGCAAATGAGGTCTATTTGTTTGTTGTATAACACCGCACTCGGCTATATTCTAGCTATATGACAGCAGTCTGTAGATAATCTGGTCTGGACCAGAAAATCCAGTGATTGACATGAGCATCGATCTTGGCATTTGGGATACGATGTCATCCATCAACCAAGTCAGCAAGCCTTACAACTCAATCCTGTTAGTCGCTTCTTACGACAAGCATAGTCACCTTTTACGGCAAGTATTGGATGCTGAAGACCTATTCCAACACAGATTTTTACAGGTAATGCTTATAATGCCAATTTGAACAGTATTTCTCTCATATCACAGCTTTTCAGCTTACTGTGCGAACAAAGCCGGAAGTGATGTAGGTCTTAGACGTTTACCACTTTGATAGAACCCACGTCAAATCAGATTCCAGGTCAATCTGAAATTTGAACCCACAATCATAGGATCCTGGCATGCACAAGAGATGCAACTCTGCACAGCACATTGATGACTGGGTGACCAGTGCCCCAACAACATCAGTACCCATCAAAACAGTGGTAATAAGAATAAATCCATGATGCCCCACTCACACCAATACTGAATTCTTTTCCACAGATCTTAATTTCCTCAAAATATACGAACAGAAAAAAGTAAATGTGCTTCATATTGAGTGGTGTAAATGTTATGTTATTGAAAATAACACCATAACATTTTATCATTCATCTGATCAATGTTTAATCATAACAAATTCATAGACAAAACCCATACCTGATAACAGGAGACAGAGTGGTATGCCCCAAAAGAGGGATGGTGTAACAACTCAATCAACAATGTCAATATCAGGTGTGACCACTATTTGCATTGATACAGGAGAGCCAGTGGCAGAGCACTGAAGACACTAAATAAATGAAACAGACTGGATGTTGTCAACCAAAGATTGATCCAACCGAACTCATGTTACCAGCTGGTTCTGGTCCTGTCGTAGGCATTGTTCCATCTCATCACAGACATGTTCCATGGTGGATACGTCTGGAGAAACAGATGGCCATGCCAAAATGTAATGCTGCCTCAAAAAGTCTGTTACAACACATGCTTTGTGTGAGCAAGCACTATCTTGCTACAACATGACATTTAATGCATCCTTGCATTTGTACAAAGGGTAGAACATGATCTCAAACGATATCCTGGTAGCGTACGCAATTCAAATTGCCATTAACAATGATGAGTTGTGTTCTTCCATGAGATGTGTTGCCACCCCATACCATTAGACTTCACCCCAAACTGGTGACGTTGCGTAACACAAACATGGCTAAAATGTTCTCCTGGGCGCATGTAGACCCCTGCACGACCATCAGAGCTGTCAAGATGAAACTTGGACTCATCTGTGAACAGTATTCTCACCCAGTCTTGTTTTCTGAACCTCAGATGCTGTACACCAAGCTAGACATGCCGGACAATGATGTGGAAGCACAATTGGGCGTATTGCTGGCCATCATAACTAGGTGTTGTGCTCCTTCAACTGGTTGCCTATGGTTCTGCCACTAACTGGGTCTCAACCCAGGAATTGTCCAAGTTGTTAATGTGGTATGTTTGGTATCGATTCTGTAGATGTACCAAACACATATGGTCGTCTTGTTGACGTCAAACATGGATGACCGGTCTGTGGCAAGTCATGAGTCTTACCCTACTGTAGATGACGTCTCCAGCAAAGAGATGACATTGTGTTTCGATGAGTGAGTAGGTGAGTTGGGTTTAACACCGCTTTTAACAGTATTCCAGTTATATCATGGCATGTCAGCTTAATGTGGGAGGAAAGTCCGAAGTGATGCAGGTCTCAGACGTTTACCACTTTGATGAAACCCACTAACACGGGTATGGTGCTGACAAGCCTAGAAACATATTTAGGGCGAACCAGGATTCGAACCCACAATCATAGGTTTCTGGCGTGCCCAAGGGACGCAACTCTGCACAGCGAATAGCGGCGCCTTAGACAACTGGGCCACCCGTGCCCCCCTGTTTCGATGAAGTTTAAAATGTCCAGCAGCTTCATTTTGCGTCATTCCAGTTTGCGTCAATCCAGTTTGCAGCATACCCACGGAGTCTGGAGTCTGATTTCCAGCAAGCTGTGACACTGCATTTATTTACAGTTAAACAAAAGTGTCTTTATAAGCACCTGATAGATAAACAATCTTTGTGTGCTGTTCACATTCAAAAACCATGTGTGTGAGTATCATTTTCCAAACAAACATGCAAACTGTTCACTGTGCATGAACATGCATGTGCAAATTGTGAATCAAGACCATTTAGTCGGGGAGATGTCTTCATGAATATAAATTGAAAGATGCATTATACAATTTCAGAATAATTCTTTTTTATGGAACTTTATATGAAGCACAGTATATTTCGGCCTGGATCCACTGGCCCAAATCAACTTTAGCACAACAATCGTAAGACCCATATTTTAACACACTCCAGATAGTAGTAGCGCTAATGTAGCTATGTGCAAGTTGGTCTTGGATATTTGAGTGAGTGAGTTACAGGTGGGTGGGTATAGTTCTGACAAACCCCAAAATCATGTAAAAATATAATTTGTTCCAGTAAATACAGGAAAAACATTCGTCTCAGGTTTAATGACAGAGATAATTGTTTACGGGTTCTCCATTAATGTGGGGTCATAAAATGTGTAAAAAATAATATATCTTGAAGCAGCGTTAAAAAATAATCTCTTTCGAATAAAAAATTCCCGGCTTTTTACAGGGTCCACATGTTAGACTCAGGTCAATGGCTGCAGCTACAGGGCTGTTGAAGCCAGTCAGAAAGCTACTTCCCTACGTAACACCGACCATGCTGGAACTAGCGGTGTGGGTGGATGTTTAGCATTCATGTAATGTCAGCAGTTGCTGTTCCTGTTGATGGCATAACCAGCCCATCTATACACCACTCAGTGTAAGTGTGTAATGTGTTTTTCCTGTGTCTCTCTGTTGCCAAATGCCACACCCTCGCTTGTTTTCCTCCACATACCTAGCCTGAATATTCAGGTCCCTTGTCAGCTGCATATTGTATATCATATTTATATCCTGGCTATTTAACTTGTGTGAGACACCGAGGCTCTTTTTCTATTACATGTTTCACACAAACATTTGAAAAATGTATGTATTGACATCAAATAAATATCATCGTGTGAGCTCATGAGAAAGATTTTGTTGGACTCTCATCATCTTGGACAATGTTGAAGGTCAAAGAAAGGAAATTGGTCCCTGATGTGAATAATAGCATTTATTTGAAAAGATAATCATTCTCTCAATAGTCCTCTGTTTGAAGTAGCCAATGGCAGCACAAGCTTAATGAAGAAGCACACTGTTACCCATTAGAACAACATCGCAGTCTGGTCAATAGGAGCCGAGAGTCATCTCAGTGGTGCAAAGCATTCCTACTGCCGTACAAGTCTGTACGGCTGTCAAAACAAATTCCTCACCCTTAAACCATCAAGATGACTTCAGTCACAAATTCTGAAAAGATTTAATGTTGAAGAGTGAGTGAGTGAGTGAGATTTAACATCACCCTTCAACCATATGGAAACACCAACATGTAGGGAGTAGAGCAGGGTCTTAAAGGGAGAACACCTTATTGACCAGCTCAGGTGAAATGGGGTTTTATGTAGCGTTAAAAAATAATGCACTTATATAGAGTCATGTATGACTTAGACACAGAATACAGACTATATTTTACTCCAAGAATAAGATACTGATAGCTACAGATGTACTTGGTTAATCTACTTAAAGGGGCAGGACATCTCTACCACAGAAACAACTTTAGGTGTACTTGGCTAATCTACTTAAAGGGGCAGGACATCTCCACCTCAGAAACAACTTTAGGTGTACTTGGCTAATCTATTTAAAGGGGCAGGACATTTCTACCACAGAAACAACTTTAGGTGTACTTGGTTAATCTACTTAAAGGGGCAGGACATCTCTACCACAGAAACAACTTTAGGTGTACTTGGTTAATCTACCTAAAGGGGTAGGACATCTCTACCTCAGAAACAACTTTAGGTGTACTTGGTTAATCTACTTAAAGGGGCAGGACATTTCTACCACAGAAACAACTTTAGGTGTACTTGGTTAATCTATTTAAAGGGGCAGGACATCTCTACCACAGCAATGCCTTCAGGTGTACTTGGTTAATCTACTTAAAGGGGCAGGACATCTCTACCACAGCAACAGCTACAGATGTACTTGGTTTACCTACTTACTGTACTAAGACACCTGAACCACAGCAACAGCTTCAGGTTTGTAAAAGTTGAATGCTGGCGAGGTCTGAAAGTTTGGGCTACTCCTCAGCAAAAGCCCAACAATGTAATATTCCACATATTCTATCTCCTTATCTTAAAAATGACACAACTATTTTCTCCTCTCAAAATAAGAGCTCACAATAACTTTTGACATTTCAGCCATTCCAAAGGGATCTTCATGGTGTTGTGTTCTCACAAACTACAGACTACAATCATATCCCAAGTTCCACAAGGTGGTGAGGGAATTGGTGATAAAGCAAGTCCACCAACAACTCCGACCATCCCAGTCAGGAAATAAAGCAAGGTTCTGACATATGAAGAATATCACATGACGCAGGAATCCATCTAAACAACCTAAAGATACTGCTGATGCATTATATCAGTACAGTTTTTATCAAAACACCCAAAGGACCATAAAATTTTATATTTTCTTCTTCATGATAATGTGTTTCAGTCAACAGAATGTTCACAATATTACTAGCATTTAAAAAAATTTCAAGGGCAAATATGTTGTCTTCAAGTTATTTTGAGAAAATATACTTATGGCATTCTAAACTGTGCTCATTATTCGGAGAAAAAAAATATGCTGAGTCATGGTGACTCCTAGTCATATACTAGGTGAGATCCTGGTACAGGATAATATTGAGCAACCGTCATTGTTCAACTTGCTTAAAAAGCATTTAGCCTACATACAATACATGTAAACAGGTTTTAATGAACTTATTGGGTTTCATGCCATGTCAGGTACATCATAGGCCAATTGTAAAACATGACTCTGGAGGACCAAACAGTAAAAGAATTGGTCTTCACCTTGATGAGGCACTGACCTACACTTAGTCCTGGATGAGGCACTGACCTACACTTAGTCCTGGATGAGGCACTGACCTACACTTAGTCCTGGATGAGGCACTGACCTACTATTAGCCATGGATGAGGCACTGACCTACACTTAGTCCTGGATGAGGCACTGACCTACACTTAGTCCTGGAGGAGGTATTGCCCAACACTTAATCCTTGAGGAGGTATTGCCCAACACTTAATCCTGGAGGAGGTATTGCCCAACATGTAATCCTGGAGGAGGTATTGCCCAAAACTTAATCCTGGAAGAGGTATTGCCAAACACTTAATCCTGGAGGAGGTATTGCCCCACACTTAATCCTGGAGGAGGTATTGACCTGCACTTAATCCTGGAGGAGGTATTGACCTGCACTTAATCTTGAGTAGGCATTGCCCCACACTTAGTCCTGGATGAGGCACTGACCTACACTTAATCCTGGAGGAGGTATTGCCCAACACGTAATCCTGGAGGAGGTATTGCCCAACACGTAATCCTGGAGGAGGTATTGCCCCATACTTAATCCCCGAGGAGGTATTGCCCAACACTTAATCTTTGAGGAGGCATTGCCCCACACTTAATCCTTGAGGAGGTATTGCCCGACACTTAATCCTTGAGGAGGTATTGCCCAACGCTTAATCCTTGAGGAGGTATTGCCCAACACTTAATCCTGGAGGAGGTATTGCCTCACACTTAATCCTTGAGGAGGTATTGCCCAACACTTAATCCTGGAGGAGGTATTGCCCCACACTTAATCCTGGAGGAGGTATTGACCTGCACTTAAACTTGGAGGAGTTATTGACCTGCACTTAATCTTGAGTAGGCATTGCCCCACACTTAGCCTGGATGAGACACTGACCTACACTTAGTCCTTGAGGAGGTATTGCCCAACACGTAATCCTGGAGGAGGTATTGCCCCACACTTAATCCTTGAGGAGGTATTACCCAACACTTAATCTTTGAGGAGGCATTGCCCCACACTTAATCCTTGAGGAGGTATTGCCCAACACGTAATCCTGGAGGAGGTATTGCCCCACACTTAATCCTGGAGGAGGTATTGACCTGCACTTAAACTTGGAGGAGGTATTGACCTGCACTTAATCTTGAGTAGGCATTGCCCCACACTTAGTCCTGGATGAGGCACTGACCTACACTTAGTCCTTGATGAGGCATAACCCTACACTTAATCAAAAAGCAGTGAAATGGTCTACTCTAATCCTGCCCCACACTTAACCCTGGAGGAGATATTGCCCCACACGTAATCCTGGAGGAGGTATTGCCCCACACGTAATCCTGGAATAGGTATTGCCCCACACTTAATACTGGAGGTGGTATTGCCCAACACTTAATCCTGGAGGTGGTATTGCCTGTCACCGTATCCTGGAGGAGGTATTGCCCAAAACTTAATCCTGGATGAGGTATTGACCTGCACTTAATCCTGGAGGTTGTATTGCCTGTCACTTAATCCTGGAGGTGGCATTGCCCCATACTTAATCCTGGGGTAGGTATTGACCTACACTTACTCCTTGGGTAGGTACTGACCTGCACTTACTCCTGGAGTAGGTACTGACCTGCACTAAATCCTGGAGGAGGTGTTGCCCAACACTTAATCCTTTGAGGAGGTATTGCCCAACAGTTAATCCTGGAGGAGGTATTGCTTCAAACTTAATCCTGGAAGAGGCATTGCCAAACACCTAATCCTTGAGAAGGTATTGCCCAACACTTAATCCTGGAGGAGGTATTGCCCTGCACTTAATCCTGGAGGAGGTATTGCCAAACGCTTGATCCTGGAGGAGGAATTACCCAACACTTAATCCTGGAGGAGGCATTGCCCAACACTTAATCCTTGAGGAGGTATTGCCCAACACTTAATCCTGGAGGAGGTATTGCCCTGCACTTAATCCTTGAGGAGGCATTGCCCAATGCTTGATCCTGGAGGAGGTATTGCCCAACACTTAATCCTGGAGGAGGCATTGCCCAACACTTAATCCTGGAGGAGGTATTGCCCAACACTTAATCCTTGAGGAGGTATTGCTCTGCACTAAATCCTGGATGAGGTATTGCCCAACACTTAATCCTGGATGAGGCATTGCTCCACACTTTATCCTTGAGGAAGTATTGCCTGACACTTAATCCTGGAGGAGGTATTGCCTGACACTTAATCCTGGAGGAGGTATTGCCAAACACTTAATCCTGGAGAAGGTATTGCCCCACACTTAATCCTTGAGGAGGTATTGCCAAACACTTAATCCTGGAGGAGGTATTGCCTGACACTTAATCCTGGAGGAGGTATTGCCCAATGCTTAATCCTTGGGGAGGAATTGCCAAACACTTAATCCTGGAGAAGGTATTGCCAAACACTTAATCCTGGAGGAGGCATTGCCCAACACTTAATCCTGGAGGAGGTATTGCCCCACACTTAATCCTTGGGGAGGTATTGCCCAACGCTTTATCTTGGAGGAGGTAGTGCCAAACACTTAATCCTGGAGAAGGTATTGCCCCACACTTAATCCTTGAGGAGGTATTGCCCAACACTTAATCCTGGAGGAGGTATTGCCCAACACTTAATCCTGGAGGAGGCATTGCCCCACACTTAATCCTTGAGGAGGTATTGCCCGACACGTAATCCTGGAGGAGGCATTGCTCTGCACTTTATCTATTCTATTTTTTTAAAGCATGAGGATTAAAACAGAAAACCATTTTCCATTGACTTCAAGGCTGTCTGGTAACTGCTAAAAAAGAACCAGAGAGTGAGTATGGTTTTATGCCACTTTTAGCAATATTCCAGCAATATGGTTGGGGACACCAGAAATGTGCTTCAATGTCGGGAATCAAACCTGCGTCATCGGTGTGACGAGTAACGCTTTAACCACTGGTCTACCTGACCGCCCATAAACAAAAACCAAATGGCATGGAGGAGCATACAGTAATTCCATTGAAATTGGTGTCCAGTTCCTTGCCCATACTGCTTACAAATGGAGAAGAAAGACCTGATGCTTTGGATGGAATGTCACAAGACAGACAAACTGAGGCTGGATAATGGTGGGTTTCACCATGATATGAAAGGAACCTTATAAACAGATCTCACTTCTGTGTTTGTAGTGGACACAAAATATCCATTTCCCATGGGATTCGAACCACGGAACAAGAGGTTGGATGTCTTGTCCACATGGCCATTCCACCAAATAGGCTATCCCATCAGCAAGCTGTCAAGGAAAGGATGTCATCTGTGAGACGACTCAACATCCAGAAACACACTCAACAGGAGGCATGTCCAAGGCTGGATAGTAGGGTACCAAGGACTTTTTTTTTACATGAACATACTCAGACCCATGTTGGGTGCCAATGTAGCAGCCAATAACAACCCAGTTTCTGTGATGGGATTGGAACCACAGACCTTCTGATCCGAGGTTGGACGCCTTGTCCACATAGCCCTGCGAGAAAGTTGACATGGCAAGGATGTCATCTGTGGGATGAAACCACACCCTGTAACATGTTCATCTGAAACAGTGTGCATATTTCAAATCCCTACTTGCTAGTAGTTTTAACCAGGAAACTAAAGACCTTTCTTGAAGACCTTTCTACAGGCCTTTTGAAGAAATATCCTGAATTCAGTATCCAGATCAATCTTCTGTCCTATTTTACAGACAAGTCTATCCTAAATTTTTCATTTTTTCAACATTAAATAAGTAAAATATGAATATTTTATGTGCATTGAAAATAACTATTTTCAGAAGATGAAAAACCTGGACACCAAGAAACTGTTAATCTTTAATGGACTTAAGTCACTGTAGTCAATCCTTACACACTTGGCTCTCCCCTCTACATCTATGAAACTGGTGTGGGCCTTGTTCTGATGATTATGGAGTTATTACTGTCGTAAATCGATGTTATAAAGCATGGTTCATTCTACGGCTAAGGTTCATTTGTGAAATGGCCTAAAATGTTGCATACCAAACAGGAATTTAACAACTGTGATTTAAAAATGCATTTCCTAACTTAGTCCATGAGTGCAACATTACTTCAAAGCTTTTCACAGCAGGCATTTAGGCTGCCGCTAGACAAATCGATAACAAATGGTTTAAGATATTATTGGCTTCTCATGAGTGGATAAAGAAGAAAGACAAGGATCAATTCTTTACTTAAACTATACATTTGTCATGTTTCTTTTTACAAATTCCTAACAACATGAACAACTGGACAAAAAATGGGGATTAACCAAAAACAACTGCACACTTATCCAAGTGAGTACCAGTAATGCTTAAGCTTAGATAAACACTTAGAAAAATACAACTGGATCATAAAATAACAAATTGTTTCAATGAATGACTTTGGGGAAATACAACTCAAGGTGAAAGTTGGTGAAACATTTGTGAAAGGCCAGGCCAATATAACTGATTGCTTCTGTATTTGTATTCCCCAAATATGAGTGAGTGAGTGAGTGAGCATGTCAGCTTAATGTGGGAGGAAAGCCCGAAGCGATGCAGGTCTCAGACGTTTACCACTTCGGTGAAACCCACGAGCACGGGTATGGTGCTGACAAGCCTAGAAACATAATCGGGGCGAACCAGGATTCGAACCCACAATCATAGGTTTCTGGCATGCCCAAGGGACCCAACTCTGCACAGCAATCGCGGCGCCTTAGACGACTGGGCCCCCTGCCCCCTTCCCCAAATATGAAGGCAGGAGGGAAGAAATATATATTAATTGACAAAATGTATTCTGCATTGTGTAAGTCGCCATATTTTCTAGTGCATTAAATGCACACACGCAAGCATGCATATTTATCTAGCCTGAAGTAGATAGTTAGAAAATGAGGAAACATTTACAGCAGGCAAAACAATGGCTGATAATGTGAGCAATCAAAACGCTGTCAAGAGTAACCTAGATTCAGGCAGCCACACCCACAATACACAACCTTAGAGAAAATAAACACATCTCGAGCTTGATCTGATAACTTTAACAAGACTGAAGAGTTCTAACTTCACTAAAGCAGATTTACCACTTTGAAACAATCGGCTTGATTTTAGCCATTTATCAGAATCCCACTTTGGTGAAAATCAGGAGCACTGGTATGGTGCTGACAAACCAAAGTTCATAATCAGGGTGAAATTGTGATTCAAACTCACACTCAATCAGCCAATCTTGGCACAACTAAGGGACACAACACTGCAAAGCAAACTGCTGCTCCACTGGACCACCTGTGCACCAGCAGGGATAATTCTGCTGTCAGCGCAGACAACAAACATTGCCAACGTCCCTTGAAGAAACAAGTATTGTCAGAAAATACAGGATAATAGTATCTTTGTTTGTTGTTGTTTTGTTGTTTAACGCCACACTCAGCAATATTTCAGCTATATGAAGGCAGTCTGTAAATAATCGAGTCTGGACCAGACAATTCAGTGATTGATATCATGAGCATCAATCCACACAATTGGGATTGATGACATGAATCAAACAAGTCAGCGAGTCTGAACACCCGATCCGTTAGTCGCCTCTTACGACAAGCATGGTCGCCTTTTACAGCAAGCATGGGTTGCTGAAGACCTATTCTACCCCGGATCTTCACGGGTCTAGTACCTTTGGACAACTTACAACTCATTACAACTTTAAACAGTTAAATTAACATTTAGTCTCTGAAAGTAATTAATGGTTTCAAATTGTCTTTTTATATATACATATCATATGTATATGTATAATTAAAATGAACCCAGAGAATGTGTTCATTTCCGAAGAAATATCGCATTTCAAGCCATTGAAGACTTTTGATTGTTTTGCTCTGAGGAGACCGCCTCCGTGGTCTTGTGGTAGAGCGTCCGCCCGGAGAGCGGAAGGTCCAGGGTTCGATCCCGGGCCGCGTCATACAAAAAGACGTTAAAAGATTGTACTTGTTGTTACCCTGTCTGGCGCTCGGCATTAAGGGGCTAAAACAAGGACTGGTTGGCTCGGAGTCAGTATACTGTGTCTGTGTGGGGTATTCATGTTAAACTGCGGCATGGTATCTCAGTGAGCTAGCACTATAAATCGGCATCAGTCCGGACTAGTACAAGCATCCGGACTAGTACAAGCAGCCACACACACACATACACGTGCATGCACGTCGCTATATAAGTGCAATAATCTTGGACGCGACGTTAAACCCAATTTCACCTCACCTTTGCTCTGAGGAACGCTGAGCAACAGAATAACGAGTCAAGTGACTGAAATGCGTTATGCATGTACTGACTGACAGAAAGCATGTTCCACGCCAACAGGTCTCGACTGGGAAAATATTGGGGATAATTAGCAATAATACTTAGTGCTCAGTTTCCACCCCTTTCGATTAATCTCTCACCATTAACGCAGCCATGAAGTCCACTGCGCATGACCACTGCGAGATGCACGTGCAGGAGAGCACAAAATACTGTCTGAATTGACGTGTTGTACCTCATGATCTTGCCGATGACAAAAATGTGCATTTCCTTGTCAAACTGGGCAACGCGCATCCAATAAGGAGAAGAAAGGTGTTTTTGTTAAAATTAATTATCCTTCTTTTGTTACTGTTGGATGAGTAAAGCCATATGAAAATGTTAACTTGCCCAACATGATATGTCTGGGCCACAATTAATTAGTTATTTGTGTTTCATTCACATTTTCAAAAAGTGTTGTGGTTAGAGGTGAGGTGAAATGGGTTAAGGTCATGATTATTGCACTTATTTTGCGAAGTGCATGCACGTGCGTGTCGCTGCTTGTACTGTAGACTGGATTAATGGCGATTGTATACTGCTAGTCTGTCAAACAGGCCCTGAAACAAATCTATCTAATACAGCCCGTGCAGTTCTGTTATAAGGAAGAGAATATATGGATGTCAACTTCTTTATTATGAATTATAAAGAATAATATGAATAATAAAGAAGTTGACATCCATATATTCTCTTCCTTATGTGTATCACTTCTTAATGCCGTTCAAAGACCTGAATTCTATAATAGTTGGCAAGTCTAGATTACTGCTGAAAATGTAGCGAATATCTCGGCTCCTTTTTACTATATTTTATTAAGATAATTTAGCATGTTTTTACTATAAAATATTTTAATTTCAGAGAATAGAAGTTAATCTGTTGCAGAGCTTGCCCACTGAGATTCCACCCCGCTGTTTAACATGTATACCCCCCTCACACTGTGAGATACATACTAGCGATCGTCCGCTGTTCGAAGTATGAAGACGGGCCTCAAGCCATGATGACCATCAGATTCTATTGCAAACCTCAAACACTTAAAACCCGTTCACATGAACAACATAATACTAATTTTACACATTTTACACATACATACGAGCGTATATGTAACTTTACTATGCGTTCACATGGAAAGCATCTTAGGTGTGTAAATAAAGTATATAAATTGTGTAAGGCGCACATATTCGTAGGTCTGACTTTCAACAAAAAACAGGTTGTTTTCCAATCAAAGTTAAACAAGAAGAGAGTAACTTCACCGAAAATGTTCGCGTGAAGCAACATGTGTTTGATTTAATTTGTACACAAAGGTTTGACTCCTTGAAACGAAAAGAAAACACAGTCCGCTCAACTCTGTATTTACGCATAAAAGTTGGCAACTGTTGACAGTTTGTTTGGTGTTGGCAAAAGAACATATATTAATTAGATCATCCTCTTACGTTGACATAAACATTCACATTACAACATATACACACCGTGCAAATTTACATTTACATTTGCACCTGCTCCAGACATGATGCAAATTTGCTCGTGGTGTAAATATACACACATGAGTAAACGCGTACCCATGACAAGTATACTCACGTATGTATTTCTACACACGTATACACATACACACATATGTATAGAGGCGCATGTGAACGGGATATTAGTCACAATTTGCATGGCATATGACGTGTGGAAGACTTAACATTGTTAGAAAACGTTACAAAATATTAGGGGCGGGCGGCTGGGGATGGGACGGGACGGGTAACTCGGGTTCGCGGGTAGGGTGGGTGCTGAGTAGGACCCGGGTACCCACAGGACTACCCGGACTCGTGGTTAGTCACGTGATATGTTGTTTAATGACAAATAATATCTGAAACTCTATGGTTACACTACAAGTCACTAATGTTCCCATTTCTTTCTGACTATGCACCCATTCCTTCTGGGTTTGAATAAAGATAAAACTTCACGCAGTAAACTTCAGTGCATGCTTGACCAGATAGTTTTACACGTGTATCTAAATACATTTTGCGAGGGCAAACTTTTCGAAATCGGACCGTTTGTACCTATCTCTTGAGACCTACAGCGGGTACCCGGGTAGTGTCGGGTAATGGTGGCCTGGGTACCCGGGTAGCAAATTTGGACGCTTCCCAGCCCTAGGCTGGTTGATGAGAAGCAAGAAATTTCTATAACAGGCCTGAACGGTTTCAAGAGTTAAATATTGCACGAGCGTTTTTAGAAAGAATTGTAATTATAGTTCAGTTTGAATTGTTCTTTTCCCTTTTTTGTCTTATACTACTGATTATTGTTGTTGTTGTTGTTGTTATTATTATTTTTATTTTTATTATCGTTGTTGTCGATCCATGCATGCGCCATATGTCAAGCTATACTCGACACGTTGAACTATCACTGCATACGACGAGTTGTTATACAGAACTGCTCCCGACACAAGCAGCGAGTACTCCAGGCTGTGACAGCAGAGGCGTTGTTAATCCCACAATAACTGTTTACCTATAAACAGATAAAACTAATCAGGTTTTCGCCTTCGCTTTTCGGAATGTGTCTACAACGCATTGGGGCCTACCCTTCGTATTATTCGCGACAGCTGTAGTTTACGGTCCTTTGTGTTCTAAACAACTCTTAAGAAATGACCTTCACCTTTGTCTTTGGAGCATAACCTTTATAGACTCGGGGACAAAACGTATATAAAAGGGGTCGCGTGGGGTTGACTTCCTCAGACCGCTGCTGTGTTTGTTTGTTTGTTTGTTTGTAGTTAAACGCCGCACTCAGCAATATTCCAGCTATATGACTGTAAATAATCGAGTCTGAACCAGACAATCCAGTGATTGATATCATGAGAATCGATCCACGCAATTGGGATCGATGACATGCATCAACCAAGTCAGCGAGCCTGACCACCCGATCCCGTAAGTCGCCTTTTACGACAAGCATAGACACCTTTAATTTTACGGCAAGCATGGGTTGCTGAAAACCTATTCCACCCCGGATCTTCACGGGTCCCGCTGCTGTGGATAGAATTCCCGATTTGCTCTTCTAGTATATTACTGTCATATGACTAATATATAAAAAGGTGTCGCCAAATAAAATCAGTTCTTATTGTAGAAGTTAAACATAATGAAAACTTGTTCCTGACTGGACCAGACACATCATTGGTTGATAGCATGAGGTGAGGTGAAATGGGGTTTAAGGTCGCGTCCAAGATTATTGCACTTATATAGCGACGTGCATGCACGTGTGTGTGTGTGTGTGTGTGTGTGTGTGTGTGGCTGCTTGTACTAGTCCGGACTGATGCCGATTTATAGTGCTAGCTCACTGAGATACCATGCCGCAGTTTAACATGAATACCCCACACAGACACAGTTTACTGACTCCGAGCCGACCAGTCCTTGTTTTAGCCCCTTAATGCCGAGCGCCAGACAGGGTAACAACAAGTACCATCTTTTAACGTCTTTTGGTATGACGCGTTCGGAGATCGAATCCCGGACCTTCCGCTTTTCGGGCCGACGCTCTACCACTAGACCACGGAGGCGGTCTTTGATAGCATGAAGTACAACCCATGTCAACTAGTATTTTAGCGGATGTCATGCACGACAAATGTGAAAATATTGGGGTTTCTCTGCAACAGAATCACCAGGCGGGAACAAGCACGTGGTAATAGATATCAATTCGACTATGGAATCCCATGGAGAGACAAACACGAGGTTTGAGGGAACCTATTCTTCCCTGGAAATCATGTCGAGGAAAATTAGTACTTAAAGCATCTCCAACTATCCACGCAATCACGCAGGACACACATTTAACCACCATATTTTCATTGTAGTGCCAAGGATGGGACGCCTGGGCCCATTCAAACTTGGAACAATACACAAGGAGAGCCTCCGAGCAACATGGTGGTGTGTTGTAGCCAGACCCACAGGCATGCGTTGTTGTACATATAATATTGGACACGTGGATTCATAGCAGTACATATCAAATTATAAAAGTGATATTTGATCATGGACAGTTACGAGTTCACGCACGTCTGTGGTATAGCGTTTAAGTGGCACACGTGGCCCAGTCGTCGAGGCGCCGCAATTTGACGCGAGGTGACGCGCCCCTTAGGTGTTCCAAAACTGATAGTGGGTTCGAATCCCTCATTCGCCCTGATTATTTTTCTTGGATGGATTTCAGCAAAGCGATAAACGCTTAAGACCTGCATCACCCTAGCCGTTCCTCTCACAGTGAGATGGTTGAACTTAATACATTAAACCTAACGTTATTTAATAACATTCAATGAGACCACTCGAGTATATATAGACCCGTGAAGATCCGGGGTCGAATAAGTCTTCAGCAACCCATGCTTGCCGTAAAAGGCGTCTATGCTTGTCGAAAAAAGGAGACTGACGGGATCGGATGGTCAGGCTCGCTGACTCGGTTTATGCATGCCATCGTATCCCAATTTCATGGATCGATGCTCATGATGTCAATCACTGGATCGTCTGGTCCAGACTCGATCATTTACAGACCGCCCTCATATAGCTGGAATATTGCTGAGTGCGGCGTTAAACAAAATCAAACGAACAACTCGAGTATAAAAATCCTATTTCGTCAACACTATGCACTCACAACTATCACTTAAGAAGGAGTGACAGCTGTCGATGCCATAACATATTTAATTTCTATTGAAGAATTATTTTCAGTTGTCTTTAGCTTTGCTGGGATGATATTAAACTGCCTTGAAGAAATCATTGAAAGACACTGTGACACTGAAAACTGATCGGAAAGAAATGTTCATTTTTAACAAAACCCCAAAGGTATAAAGTAAAATGAGAACTTGCATTTCTTTTTCTGAAAAAATAATTGAAAATTCTTTCATTTGTCACGCAGCGAAAACACTTCATTTGATCAACCTCAAGCAGGTTTTTGATCGGATAGCGAATCATCAAGTCTGTTCAACTACGAATTGAGTTGAAATATTTCTTCTACCTACTGTACTTGGGTGGATAAATAAGATGTGTTTGTCAATAATTGTAGTGGTTTGGGCCTGAATAATCTTTTTCTTGTGTTTATTTTTCACACCTGGCATTCCTAAAAGTTAAACCCCACAGAGTTACGTCCCTTGAAAAAGCTTCGTTCTCATGCAGTGATGACGCGAAAACACATCAGTGAGGTCATCAAGTTAGAGAATCGCTGATTGTTATATATTGTTATAAACACTGTATAAACGTGTACACAAAGGCGCTATTGGAACAATAATAATTACAACAATATTATCTTATTTCTGTTTTTTTTACATTGTCGTGAAATCAAAATCTTTGTTTTTGTTTTATATTTACAGAGTTCACAATCGTAGTCCCAATCACTTCAAGTTGGAGCTGATACCTGAGCCAGTGTCACCACAACATGATTCATATTCAGTACTTCATATTATGTGTAGGTTACCCTATAACCATGCTTCATTAATGCCTGTATCTCGTAATCCACTAAAATATTGTTAAATCTGGGGAAGTATATAAAATCACACCTATTTCAACTATTGTACAGCTAGGTGTTCCCTATCCTCGAGGTATTAAAGAATCAACCAAGCCATCACGCCTAAAGAAAGACATCATGCCTCACTTTGTATTTTGTATTCTTTATTAACATCGTTTGTCTGAGTAAATGCAAATGCAGATTGCACATAAATCAGTAACCATATTCTCGCGATAAACAAAAAACAACAGAAGCACTGCCCGTTATATTTAATCTTCAACCAATTACCATTCTTATGGAACTGCTTTCAGGAAATTCGCGAAATGTACACATACCCCAACAATGCTTAAATATTTTTTTTAAATATGGCTTTCTGAACAAAATAGACAGTTGATAACAGTTTCTTTTATCACGCAGCGAAAACATTTTATTAGATCCAAGTTCAAAAAGGTTGTTGGTCAGATAGCGAGCCACCATCTCTGTTTAACTGCCAATTGAGTAGGTCTTCTACCTTCTGTGCTTTTGGGTGATAAATAAAATGTGTTTGTCAATAGAGCGGGGTTTGGGGATTAATAATCTTCTTCGTACTTGTTAAACAATCCCCCCCCCAAAAAAAATAATAAAGTTATTGGTTTTTTTCTTATCGAAAATACAATGTTTGCATTTACAAACATGACAATGTATCAGGGCCGTTTCCTATCTTCAGAACAAATACGTGAAGAAAAATATTCAAAAGAACAGATAGAACGGAAAACGTCATCGTAATGGATGCGGATGAGGGTCTAAGAGAGATAACAGCGTAATGGTGGATCCGTGCATTCATGCAATATTAAACGTTTGAATTGATTCATAATTTGCATGTTTGAACCTTCTTCCTCCTTCATATGCTTCTTTTTCTTCATAAAATGCATTTTGCATAGAAAAAAACTTGCAAAGGACGTTGCGGTGGAAGCGAGTGGTTTGGGTCATGGTCAAAGGTGGGTAATCGTGTTTTGTACACGAGTTAACTCCCTTGCCCTAAACTCAACACAGTGTCTTGTTTAAAACTTCACACACGGCGTGTGCCCTCCATCAAGGGGAGCTAACCGCGCACAATAAATCAAGAGTAATGTCCCTTGTCCCAAAGGGAGGTAAGCCAGTTGACAGTGACTTCCCTTTGACCCATTCGTCACCACTCGCCCCTTTCGGTAACCTGGGAGAAGAGTCGCTATTCGGCTTGTCCCGGAAAAACACGAGTTGGTCACGAATGACCTTTGACCCAAGCTCCTCACAGCGATATCCCGTTCGCGGAGCTCTCTATACAAGATTCTTGTAATGGCCGCGCCCACACAGGTGGCAGCGATGTTACCGAGAGTGTAACGAAGGTGTCACGCGCAGGGAAGGAGCTTGATCAACGGCATGCCATTTCAACAAATATTGCGATGAGTGCATGACACCAATGGTTGTGTTGTCTCCCTTTTGGACCCATAAAGATACGATTAATTTTCTCTCAAACTGGATTCAGCATAGAAACAAACAGACCATGCAGTGGACGCAAGTGGTTTTGTTTATGGTTAAAGGGAGGTAATCGTGTTTGTACATGAGTGTTAAACTCCCTTAACTCCGCACAGTGTCTCTCTTGATATTTCACACAAGACGTCAAGCTCCTTCCCAGCGCGTGACACCTTCGTTACACTCTCGGTAACATCGCTGCCACCAGTGTGGGCGCGGCCATTACAAGAATCTTGAAATTTGCCCTCTAACCCCAAATGTAGTAACGTTTATACTTTTGTTTATGTCTTTGGGAATGCCATCATATTTCATTTTGAAAAGGTTTACGACTGACCATGTTTTCCAGATGAATTTACTTTGTTGTTTTAATAATCAGATTGGTTCTAGATTGCAGACTAACAGAAAATCAACCAACTTCTCCCTTACATTCTTACTATATCAATAACACGATAGTTTTAATGAAACAAAAATTCAAATTGACAAACGAAGAAATTTATTTAGCAGCGATAAGTGTATTCGGCGTCACGACAGTCGTCACTTGTTTGTAAACATAACGGTCATTCGGTTGCGAGTTAAACTCCAAGCATGGTTGTGGCCACCTATTCACAGTGGGAGTTTTGAGTGGTGGCAGCGATAGTATAGAGAGCTCCGCGAACGGGCTATCGCTGTGAGGAGCTTGACAAGACGTGTGCCCTCCAAGCTCCTCACAGCGATAGTACGTTCCCGGAGCTCTCTATACTATTACCGAGAGTCATTCGTCACCACTCGGCCCTCTTGTCCCGGAATAACACGAGTTGGTCACGAATGACCGAGAGTGTAACGAAGGTGTCATGCGCTGGGAAGGAGCTTGGTGTGCCCTCGATCAAAGGGAGCTAATCGCGTACAGCAAATCAAGAGTTATGTCCCTTGTCCTAAAGGGACGAAAGTCTCTTTCGCAAATGTCAATAGGGTTAACAGTTACTTCCCTTTGACCATCAACGTCAAGGCTCCTCAAATCCAATGAGTCGTATCAATCTTGTGTGTAGGTAAGGAAATAAGCCGAAAGGACCCGAATGTAACTAAAATATTCAGTGCGCGGCCCATGAAACTACTGCCGTGTCCTCTCGGCATATATTCAGCATATAACTAGTATTAACTACCAAACACCGAGAAGTGCATGAAACTGTTGATTGAGTTGTCTCCCTTTGACCGTTACACCACAATTTCCTTCGCCGCGCGGGGACACTTTCGTTACCCTCCCTGGTATCATCCCTGCCACTAAGCCGGTTCAGTCACGGGTGCCTGGAAGCCGATCAAGTGTAGCCATTAGAATGGGGACCAGTTAGTTGCTGTTTGGAGCGGGAATAGCCTGGGACACATGCTAATTAGAGTTACGTTCTGTTTGATGTTTCATTGTTGTAAACGCGACATTCAACAATATTGTATTAGGGAACGCAGACCAAATTTGTCTTTAAATGGAACAATTTTCCCTATTTTTTTAAAGTTAATGAATTTCAATGCATTCTTTCCCAACGTTTCCTTTGAAAATAACTAGAATCTAGGTGTGTCAATACGAATGTCGTCATGAAACAACAAACTGAGACAATATCATTTCATAAAATATTTTGTATTGTCATGTATGACTACTTAATTATTTTCATTAGAAATATTGACTTGAACGCTTTTGATTTTATATAATATGTATTGTTTTACACTGAAAACATTCCATATCGAAAAGCAACGATCATGTCTCTTGGGGCTGGGACGAGTCCAAATTTACTACCCGGGTACCCACACCCCTATTACTCGACCCTTCCCGGGTACCCGCTGTTGGTGTCAAGAGATAGGTACAAAATGTCGATTGGGAATAGTTTGACAGTAGCCCTGGCAGAATGTATTTAGATACACGTATAGAACGATGTGGTCATGTATACACTGAAGTTGACTGAAGTTTTAGCTTTGTTAAAAACACATATGTCAGAAGGAACGTGTTAATAGTCATAAAGAAATACGAACATTAGAGATTTAATATTGCCGTGTAACCATGTAGTTATGTAGTGAAATTTTTGTCATGAATCAATATATCACGTGACTAACCACGAGTCCGGGTAGTCCTGTGGGTACCCGGGTCCTACTCAGCACCCACCCGACCCGAGTACCCGAGTTACCTGTCCCAGCCCTAAATTATTGTCTCTACTACACTACTACAGCTATTTAAAGAAAACTTACAGTGTCAGTTTGAAAACTATTAAATAAATAGCAAGCCATCAGACATTTTCACGTTCACCGTTATTTTCATTGTTGTATAATTGTTGAATATGTGTTTAAAATATTTGCATCCCTCGTATCACACTGCCAAGGCTCAAATAACTTTTAAATAGACCCACGACTCCCGCGTACAAAAGAGGGTTGGTAGCCTCATAAATTATACAACGTAAAATATCGCAAATTTAACTGCACAAATATTTAGTGTAAACGGCTATGTATAGGTCTTACTGAACTGGGAGCTGTCTTATATTTCACAACTGACCTCATAGTTATAGGTCGTATTGATTCAGCACGCCTCATAAGCGCGTGACTTTTTACGTCATAGCCTTCCTTTTTATCCACAAAGCGCGTGAAAATGACAGAATATATAAACAAGACATTGGGAAACCCCAGTTCTATAAATAGTAATGCCGCTCAAAGCCGTGCGTGTGTGAGTCGTTGCGTATTTATATCGCCACTGCCGACTCTGTTGTGATAAACGAATGTGACTAAGAGATAATTTGATTATTTGTATATAACCGTCGGTGTTGAGGACTTGCTCAGGTTCAATGTAGGCTTCTCGCCAGCAAGGTAAGTTAATGTCACGACTCACGGTCACCATTTTGATATGTGTTGTTTATCAATGTATTTTATCTATTTGGTTGCTTAATGCCTTGCTCGAATTGAAGAATGTTAAAATTGACCAGACAATCCAGTGATTGATGAATAGTAAATGATGAGTTTTAACTGTAGTATCATCACGAATAACGAGTTTTAACTGTAGTATCATCACGAATAACGAGTTTCAACTGTAGTATGATAATGAATAACGAGTTTCAACTGTAGTATGATAATGAATAACGAGTTTCAACTGTAGTATGATTATGAATAACGAGTTTTAACTATAGTGTGATAATGAATAACGAGTTATAACTGTAGTATGATAATGAATAACGAGTTTTAACTATAGTGTGATAATGAATAACGAGTTATAACTGTAGTATGATAATGAATAACGAGTTTTAACTATAGTGTGATAATGAATAACGAGTTTCAACTGTAGTATGATAATGAATAACGAGTTTCAACTGTAGTATGATTATGAATAAAGAGTTTTAACTATAGTGTGATAATGAATAACGAGTTTTAACTATAGTGTGATAATGAATAACGAGTTATAACTGTAGTATGATAATGAATAACGAGTTATAACTGTAGTATGGTCAAGAAAAACGAGTTTCAACTGTAGTATCATCACGAATAACGAGTTTTAACTGTAGTATCATCACGAATAACGAGTTTCAACTGTAGTATGATAATGAATAACGAGTTTCAACTGTAGTATGATAATGAATAACGAGTTTCAACTGTAGTATGATTATGAATAACGAGTGTTAACTGTACTATGATTATGAATAACGAGTTTCAACTGAAATATGATTATGAATAACGAGTTTCAACTGTAGTATGATAATGAATAACGAGTTTCAACTGTAGTATCATCACGAATAACGAGTTTTAACTGTAGTATCATCACGAATAACGAGTTTCAACTGTAGTATGATAATGAATAACGAGTTTCAACTGTAGTATGATAATGAATAACGAGTTTCAACTGTAGTATGATAATGAATAACGAGTTTCAACTGTAGTATGATAATGAATAACGAGTTTCAACTGTAGTATGATTATGAATAACGAGTGTTAACTGTACTATGATTATGAATAACGAGTTTCAACTGAAGTATGATTATGAATAACGAGTTTCAACTGTAGTATGATTATGAATAACGAGTTTCAACTGTAGTATGATAATGAATAACGAGTTTTAACTGTAGTATGATAATGAATAACGAGTTTCAACTGTAGTATGATTATGAATAACGAGTTTTAACTGTAGCATGATAATGAATAACGAGTTTCAACTGTAGTATGATCATGAATAACGAGTTTTAACTGTAGTATGATAATGAATAACGAGTTTTAACTATAGTATGATAATGAATAACGAGTTTCAACTGTAGTATCATCACGAATAACGAGTTTTAACTGTAGTATCATCACGAATAACGAGTTTCAACTGTAGTATGATAATGAATAACGAGTTTCAACTGTAGTATGATTATGAAAACCGAGTTTCAACTGTACTATGATTATGAATAACGAGTTTCAACTGTAGTATGATTATGAATAAACGAGTTTCAACTGTAGTATGATTATGAATAACGAGTTTCAACTGTAGTATGATAATGAATAACGAGTTTCAACTGTAGTATGATTATGAATAACGAGTTTCAACTGTAGTATGATTATGAATAACGAGTTTCAACTGTAGTATGATTATGAATAACGAGTTTCAACTGTAGCATGATAATGAATAACGAGTTTCAACTGTAGTATGATAATGAATAACGAGTTTTAACTGTAGTATGATTATGAAAACCGAGTTTCAACTGTAGTATGATAATGAATAACGAGTTTCAACTGTAGTATGATAATGAATAACGAGTTTCAATTGAGTATGATACTAAATAACGAGTTATAACTGTAGTATGATCAAGAATAACGAAATTTAACTGTATGATGAACGTGGAATAATCTCATTTAATCTATATTTAAACACCCCTGTTAAACAAATACAATTTTGCCTATGTCTCCACTGTGTAGCGGCATGAGCGATCACTTTTGTCATCGCTACTTGAAGAAGTCACGAACTATGATTGACGAAGAAAACGGCATGTGTTCCAATAGTTTATTTACGAAGTGAATATTACTTACAGTAATGAAAAAAATGAGAGAGCGCTTGAAAAAAAATCGATTTAGCTGACGATAAACACCATTGAGTTTTGAATACGTGGTTATAATTCGGGTTGGGATCGGCAGTCACGTGACTGCGAGCGGTTATATTTAGCAGAGCGTGCATCTCGAACAACACCAATACCGCTTTAATACATCTGCAGATTCTGCACGAGTTTTTCTTTCAGATTGTGCTGGTAATGTACATTCTATGCAGTTGTCATAGTGCGAGTGCTACATATACCTCACTTTATAGGTATTATCACACACGCTTCGATAATAAATAATCGTGTTATTTCGTGATTCCGTTTCAAGTGGAGAGGACTACAGCGATCAGTGACTGGAGTGTGGCGTTAAACAACAAACTAACTACTTACCCAGCTGGCACGCCAATGTTGAATCAAGGCTGAATCAATGCCGTGCTGCAACAATGAAATAAGACCGAGAGTGATAATTGGTTGGATTGGAAAGTTGTGATGATGTAGAAATGTCGACATTGATTCAACATCGGATATCAATGTTGAAATGATGTTCTTCGCCGTTGAAATAACATTGTTGTTTGTTTGGATTTGAACGGTGCGATGACGTTGAAATGTCGACGTTGAATTAACATCGGATATCAATGTTGAAATGATGTGCTTCAACGCAGAAACGAAACATCAGATATTAGTCCTGAATTTTGGTTGGGTATTGGTTGAAATGGTTTAAATGGACTCCCAAACTCTACTCCTAGTCTGAGTTGCATCTTCGATACCGGTTCATCTCGTGTTAAGCCAATTTCTCCACATTGGAGACCCCTTTCATACATGGTGTTTATTTAGGGTGAAAGTTTGAGAGAGTCCGATGTCACAACTAGTCTGTCATATATCCGCAGGGTTATCTCCATCATCTATGCGGAGTTACCGGCCCTGAGTAGTTTCAGTTTTCGTGAAAGCACGAGATCTCGCCTTTCTCTGTACCAGCAAGTCCAACCAATCAGGAGCATTGTAGACAAAACACAATGCAAGCGATTGTTTGAACAAATGACAATGTTTTAGCACTACTTGAAAAGAAACCACAACCTTTGAGTAACGCCTTAATTGGAAATATTCAATGTAAAAGCCAACCCAAATTTTCCCTCAATTAAGTAAGTGCAATCCATGGCACAGTCAGTCTGTGAACACCATCTTTGGCACCTCGATGATTTGGCACAATTTAGTCTTTTGGCACATCCCCCGACTGGCCTTCCGATGTCGAGTATCCAATGTCAGATCTTGACACACCGAATTACAAATCTGGATCTTCCCACAACATGAAGTTTACAGCAATAAAGGCTGCATTACCTCCATTGTCTAAATGAACAATTACTTAAAGCAAACGTTATGTTAGAATGTGTGTACACATAGCGATATTAATGTAATGAATACAACTCACCTCTGTTCTGCCATACGACGTCAACGACATATTGGGCAACAGTCTGGATTTGAATCCTTATATATATATACATATCAGTAGTTATTCCTTTATTATCCAATTGGGGCGGTCGGGTAGCCTAGTGGTTAAAGCGTTCGCTCGTCACGCCGAAGACCCGGGTTCGATTCCCGACATGGGCACAATGTGTGAAGCCCATTTCTGGTGTCCCCCGCCGTGATATTGCTGGAATAGTGCTAAAAGCGGCGTAAAACCATACTCACTCACTCACTTATTATCCAATTGCAGAGACAGAGCACAGGGGTAAGATGACGACTCAGGGTAAAACGGGTGTGGCACACAAGCTGATGTTTTGGAAGCGTCAGAACGAGCCTACCCCCGAGGAGGCCATAGAACGCCTTCGCAATTTACAAGAACTTCTGTTGAAAAAGTCGGATTACCTTGAAAGCAAAATAGATGCTGAAACGAAAACCGCATTGGAAAACAGAGTGAAGAATAAGAGAGGTGAGCAGAACATCAATTGAAATGAATATGATGTAACTGATCCCACATAGATGGTGTTACTGATCCTACATAGATGGTGTTCCATATCTCACATAGATGGTGTTACTGATCCTACATAGATGGTGTTACTGATCCTACATAGATGGTGTTCCATATCTCATATAGATGGTGTTACTGATCCTACATAGATGGTGTTCCATATCTCACATAGATGGTGTTACTGATCCTACATAGATGGTGTTCCATATCTCATAAAGATGGTGTAACTGATCCCACACAGATGGTGTTACTGATCCCACATAGATGGTGTTCCATATCTCATATAGATGGTGTTACTGATCCTACATAGATGGTGTTCCATATCTCATATAGATGGTGTTACTGATCCTACATAGATGGTGTTACTGATCCCACATAGATGGTGTTCCATATCTCATATAGATGGTGTTACTGATCCCACATAGATGGTGTTACTGATCCTACTTAGATGGTGTTCCATATCTCATATAGATGGTGTTACTGATCCTACATAGATGGTGTAATTGATCCTACATAGATGGTGTTACTGATCCCACATAGATGGTGTTACTGATCCCACATAGATGGTGTTCCATATCTCATATAGATGGTGTAATTGATCCTACATAGATGGTGTTACTGATCCTACATAGATGGTGTTCCATATCTCATATAGATGGTGTAACTGATCCCACATAGATGGTGTTACTGATCCTACATAGATGGTGTTACATATCTCATATAGATGGTGTTACTGATCCTACATAGATGGTGTTCCATATCTCATATAGATGGTGTAACTGATCCCACACAGATGGTGTTCCATATCTCATATAGATGGTGTTACTGATCCTACATAGATGGTGTTACTGATCCTACATAGATGGTGTTCCATATCTCATATAGATGGTGTTACTGATCCCACATAGATGGTGTTACTGATCCCACATTGATGGTGTTACTGATCCTACATAGATGGTGTTCCATATCTCATATAGCCGGTGTTACTGATCCTACATAGATTGTGTTCCATATCTCACATAGATGGTGTTACTGATCCCACATTGATGGTGTTACTGATCCTACATAGATGGTGTTCCATATCTCATATAGATGGTGTTACTGATCCCACATAGATGGTGTTCCATATCTCATATAGATGGTGTTACTGATCCTACATAGGTGATGTTACTGATCCTACATAGATGGTGTTACATATCTCATATAGCCGGTGTTACTGATCCCACATAGATGGTGTTACTGATCCTACATAGGTTATGTTCCATATCTCATATAGATTGTCTTACTGATCCCACAAAGATGGTGTTCCATATCCCACATAGATGGTGTTACTGATCCCAAATAGATGGTGTTCCATATCTCATATAGATGCTGTTACTGATCCTACATAGGTGATGTTACTGAACTCATATAGATGTTAATGATCTCACATAGATGGTGTTTATGGTCTCACATAGGTGATGTTACTGATCCTATGTGGATGGTATTACAGGTCTCACTTAGATGATAGTACAGGTCTCACACAGATGGTTTTACAGATCTCACATAGGTGTTGTTACTGATCCTACATAGATGATGTTACAGGTCTCACTTAGATGATATTACATATCTCACATAGATGGTGTTGCTGATTTCACACTGACGGTGTTACAAATCTCTCAGATGACAATTGTGGAAAGGGTTTTGTCACATTCATTAACGAATCTCATTGAATGGTATTTACACGTGAATTGTGCCATTACAGGTGCGATCCAGGCCCTGCGACGTCGTAAGCGATGGGAGAAGCAGCTCAAACAGGTGGACGGGACGATGGCGACGTTGGAGGTCCAGCTGGAGCTGCTGACATCGGCGTCGGTGAATGTCGAAGTCACGAAGTGCCTGAAGTTGACGTCAGAGACAATGCAACGGACCTACGGCAACATGTGAGTGAACTGGCAGCATCCAATTATAATCGAATTCGTGTTATCTATCGGAGTTATAATACAGTTATACACCAGCTTCAATTTTTCAATGTGACATTGCCAGGAAAATAAAATGCACAGGACAATTTCTTTCATAATACCTAAGGGATCGCCTATTTACTATTCTATAGTGTGTCACTGTGTGTCACTGTGCGTTCCTGTGTTTGAGTGTGTGTCTCCCTGTATGTGTCTGTTTTTGTGTGTGCGTGCGTGTGTGTGCTATTTGGTTAATTAAAATTATCAATCTAAATATTTAAAAGACTCTTGCATCCTTATATGTATTGTGGCAGTTTGCACCATACTTGTAAGTTTTCGGGGGCAATGTATTTTTTTCGATAAAATCAAAATATCAAATGTTCGACCTCTAAGGGTGATGGCCTTGCAAAGCGGTCGTTCGTCACCCCTGGCATTGGTACAATGTGTGAAAGCAATTTCTGGTGTCCCACGCCGAGATGTTGCTGGAATAGTGCTAAAAGCGTCACATAACAATACTCATTCACTTATTCATCTCTGAGGAGTAGAATATAACCTATGTGAAAATCATTTATACCATGGCCAGGTCGGCAGACAAGGTGGCAGACCTGAGGGATGAGGTGTCGGACATGATGGAAGATGCAGAGGAGATCGGTGGCATCCTGGCGCAGCCCCTTGGAGGCGAGGAATTTGATGACGTATGTACAACTGTATAGGACAGGGGTTGCCTGGCAACATGTTTGGGTCAGCATGTTGTCTGATGAAAATTATTAACGGCAAAATGTTAAATTAGTCATGGACCTGAACAGATATAATTTTTATAGTTTAAATGCATCAACTGACATTCTTGTAGCTTTAGTTTATAATCCCATTGCGCAAATGAGTCTCAAATAGACAATGTCGACAAAAGTAGGGATGGGATGGTTACAATGCCTGATGAATAACCAAGAACAACTTCACGCAATGTCCTGCCTAAGATTAGCCGAATGCTTCCGTATCGGAGTTATCATGTAAATCTTACATCACCTCGTCCTGTCGCCCCCATGAAGCAGACACGCGTGTTATTACTGAAAGCTTTTCGAAGGGACATTTAACCCAGTTCACCCACTCAGTCGCCTCATACACCGCCGCTGATAATCCTACAAGCTCTGTCAAGTCGTACTTGGCAAGCATTGCATATATATCCTCTCTCACCCCTACAACGCCCGCCAACTGACTATCGAAAGGACCCCTGAAGATCCGGGTAGAATATAGGTCTTCAGCAACCCATGCTTGTCGTAAGAGGCGACTAACGGGATCGGGTGGTCAGGCTCACCGACTTGGTTGATGCATGTCATTGTATCCCAATTGCGTGGATCGATGCATTTCATTGTATCCCAATTGCGTGGATCGATGCAATGTCAATCACTGGATTGTCTGGTCCAGACTCGATTATTTACAGACTGCTGTCATATACCTGGAATATTGCAGAGTGCGGCGTTAAACAAGAAACAAACAAACACTAACGTAAAAGGCGACGAAATAGTTCGGTGGCCCAGTCGTCTAAGGCGCCGTGATTCGCTGTGCAGAGTTGCGTCCCTTGGGCACGCCAGAAACCTATGATTGTGGGTTCGAATCCAGGTTCACCCCAATTATGTTTCTAGGTTTGTCAGCATCATACCCGTGCTCGTGTGTTTCACCGAAGTGGTAAACGTCATAGACCTGCATCACTTCAGGCTTTCCTCCCACATTAAGCTGACACGCCGTGATATAACTGGAAAACGGTTAAAAGCGGCGTTAAAACCAACTCACTCACCCACTCACTGTGATATAGCTGAAATATTGATGAGTGCGGTGTTAAACAACAAAGAATGAAATCATAAAACCACCCGAAAACCACTTCATTCGTCTACCCACGCACTCACCCGACCACTCACACCTTTTTTTCAAACATCAACCCACTCACTCGCTTACTGGTCTACACCCCACCAATCCATCTACCCAGCATTTCCCCCACTTAGCTCAAACCCACACACTAACAGCGCTACCCCCGTGTTTCAGGAGGATCTTCTGGCGGAGCTTGAGGAGATGGACCAGGAGGAACTCACAGATGACCTGTGCCACATCCACTTCCCTTCAGTGCCCACTGAGAAGGTCAAGGTGAAAGGTGCGGTTTCTTTATGTTGACGTGTCACATCTGGCAGTAAAGACAAGACATTTTATGGATGACAACTTCCTTATTGTATAATGATGTGACGTTTCCGTATGAAAACATTATAACGATGTCACGCGAGAGTGAAGTAACAGTAAGACAAATGTACATAATGTGCAGGTTTACTTCAATCTTGCTAGACAACGGTTTAAGTACAATTACCGAAACGTCGCGTCATAATACAATAAAAAAGTTGTCATTTGTAAAATATCTTGTCTTTACTGACACTTACCAACTTCCAAGGAATGCCAATCAAAACGTTCCCATCACGTGTAGCTTACGTCCTGTACAATGTACCACCCCGATATTTCAGTACAGGTCAAAGACGTTATATGATGATTTGAAACGAATTATTTGTTTTCGTTTGTGTTCTGGAGAAAGGTAATGTGCGTGGACCGATTCGGTGAATGGAATGAGGTTTCCTCTCCTCATACTTGAAGCCTCCTTGCACACACAGTAAATATGCTCATAAGCGAGAACTGACGGATATAACAAACCGTTTGTTTTGGTCCCGGCTATCATGAGTTCTAGATAACCGAAGGATAGTGTGTGTGTTAGTGTGTGTGTTAGTGTGTGTGTGTGTGTGTGTGTGTGTGTGTGTGTGTGTGTAACAGCTAGAAATTAACAGGTATGTATTAAAAACACCTACCTAATGAAATGTGACCAAATGACAAATATTCGAAAGTGTGTGTATTTATCCACATATCTTAAAATGCTCACGTTTGAATAAGTGCATGTGAATGAACGGTAAGTTTGATTTTATTATCACAGTCCACTTCCATGCCTACTATTATTGTTTCCAGATGACAAGAAGGCCGTCGAGGCTAAAGAGGAAGAGGAGGAAGAACTGAGGAAGTTGGCAGAATGGATGTGACATGGCCCAACAAGGAGGGACGTCACATCATCCCCTTAGACACCCGTGTCGTAAACATAGTATGACATAAACACTCATATAATATCCTCTATATATGTGTCATGCCTCAGTAGTGCCCCATTGTGTGGAATATGACTCCCAATTGCGTGGTATACCTCATAACAGTAACATGTAGCACACCTTTTCTGACGACAGTTCATGTTATGGATATTCCGCTTGGTTATTGTGAATATAGTTAAGGAAAGATCATTTGCTTGTGCAATATTCATGTGCAATCAAATATGTTTGAAAACAAAAGCATAAAAACAGAAGCTGCATGACTTTGCAATTCACACATGAAATGTGAATACTACATGAGGGAAGGGTATATCATGTGTTGACTTATAAGTAATTGAAGAGGGTCGTGTTTCTTGAAAGTATTTGAATTTTTCCTTGAACTGTTTACATCTACTGCTGTTTAATAGTTGCATTTTAAAGAAAACTCTGGTGTCAAAGCAAGTAGATCCAAGCAATCTACTTGCCAGCAAGGCCAGCTGGTGTTGACTGACCCCACCCTACTGGATACTATACTGGACGACAGGACCATGCGTGACAAAAATAAAGATTCATCCTCACATGCTTCTAACATACAGAATGTCGTTTAATGGACTTCATTCCGCTGCATATGTCAACCATCCCATCATCCAGGCTTCGGTGAAAGAGTATTCCACCCAGAACAACCAGCGTCCGTGATACCAGTCTCAAACTGCATTCAACTGCAAGACCTGCAATACAATCACAGAAAATGGCTTGCTACCCAGCACCAAATGACATTTAGGGACAATATCTATGGACAAAATCTAATAAAAATTGCTCATAGCTGCTAGCTTCTTTACTGCGCCCTCCATTTTTTTTTTACCTTCTTAAAAGAGAGCTGATATATTTTTTTTATGGAACATTTCAAATTCAATCTATGGAAAGAATGTGAACATGTTCTCACTGTTAACTAAAACATAATAACTGTACAGATGGAGGTGATACAGAACGAAAATAATAGCAGTATAATAAAGCATTATATACAGCATACACAATTAAAGACCATATGTGAGGAGGTGTTAATTGACATTATGATTAGAGGGGATACGCTGAATGTTTGCTGTATACATTAAACAGAAAAAGGGGATAAAAAATGTCTGTGAACAATCAATGGTGGTTTTGCACGATAACAATACCACTGAATGTCGTGAACCTTTTGTTCTTAAAAGCGTTTTAAAAACAGTAACAATGTTGAAAGTAAATGCATTTCTCCAATCACAAAGATCAATTTTTGCTTCAGATTGGTCAGGGTTAGGGCATACTCACTTACATCATCACCACATAGAGACAGGTGACGCCAGACCTATTAGACTCCCAATTTATAAGCAAAATGCAGCCAGCAAATAACGTACAAGACAGGTGCAAGAAATGTTAGAAGCTAATATCATTCAGCCCAGTTTTTCTGAATGGCACTCTCGAGTTGTGATGGTTAATAAACGGGATAGCCCTTGCCGCTTTGCCGTAGATTATAGACGAACCAAACCTTATTTTCTCCTCTACCACGTTTTGAAGATGTCGTTGACATATCTTTGATTGTGCTTGTGGCTTTTGGCAAATACCACCCAATCCAGATACAAAACACAAGTCGGCCTTCATTACACCCTATGTAGATGGTGTTTTTGAATGGAATCGCATTCCTTTCGGCCTCAAAAATGCTCCAATGACGTTTCAGCAAACCATTTCAGCCACTAAAAGAAATGTATCGGCGATCCATATTACTATATGTAGATGACATCATAATATTTTCTAAAATGTTTTGAAATTTGAATCACGTCAAGCAGAGACCATATAATATATTATCTATTATATGGTCTCTGCCTCAAGGCAGTATTCCAAAAGGTCAAATAAGCTTGAGTAACTCTAAAACCAAGCAAATGTAAATTCGCGACAAAACAAGTCACCTATTTAGGGCATATCTTTGGCAAAGATGTCATCCATGTTGATATACTTCAACCTAAATTCAGTCTAACAGATCCCACCCCAAAAAAATGTCCATGACATTTCTGAGGTTTGGCCTAGTATTATCTATTATCGCAATTTTTTAGCAAACATTTTTCTTGCATCCCCTCCCTGCTATACAACCTTCAGAAAAAAGACGAGTCATTTGAATGGTCCTTGCATATCCCGACCAAAACAAACCCTTCATCCTCTCAAACTGCAAAATGGTACATTTTAGGCCAACTTGATCCTCATGGCATAACATGTAATGATGTTGTTAATTCATGTCTTTTGACAATACAAGTATCTTCCTTGCCATTGGCCCTGTTCTGTTTTTAGGAACAAACAATGTTGGTTGGTAACGTTTCTTGCTCCTCTGTTTAGTTTATTGTAATTTCACACCAGAGTCAACAACTGTTTCAGTCATAACACAGTGGGACAAGCTGAGTCAATAACCTTTGTCCAAGGATACAACATAGTGTCTTGCATGATGTTGCCTCTTAAAATTGAAGATTTGAAATGACTAGTAATAAAAAAAGGTTACAGACATATTGTCTCTCATGGTGATATCTCTTTGTAAAGGATGATGGCTTTGCTCACGAAATACTCTGTATTGATAAGGGTGGACTTATTGCAATTGAGACTTTTTAGTGAGGCTGAGTTGTTATTGTTAAAAGAAACACGCGTGGCCCTCCACGTCTCCAGATTTAAACTCAATTGAACAATTATGGGATGCACTTGATCAACAACTGCGAACACGTCAGAACCTCAGAATCTCCAGCAGTTGGCACAAGCACTGCAGGCAGAGTGGGTGCACATTCCCCAGGCCACAATTCGGTGGGACAATGATGCCAGTCTGTTTTTGACTCTAATGGTGGTCAATGACAATGATGTGTCATTTTTTAACGATCGATTACCATCTGTTGATAATTTCTATATTTATAATATACATCTAAAATCACTTTTGCGTTGCTTCTTTTAAAGAGTATATCTTCTGGCTTATAAAACCTATAGGGGACTTTGTTATTCTAACACAATTTCTACAGTTAAATATCATCTGTACCAGAGCTGTTATTATTATTATTTATTCTTCAAAATTATATGTCCAGCATATATTTTGTATTGAGCTACATGTCTTTACTTGAGTACATGATCGAGACTTGACTTGACGCCGTCAGGGTTCACTGGACCTGACCACCCCACCCATAAAGGCTACTTGGGAATTCCGTCAGAGTTTGAATATTGGAATGGTCTTACGATGTATTTAGAAATACTTCTATACATCTCTGGACATAGTGGACATGGCATTCCTCCATAAAGTTATTGTCATGAACACATACATAAAATGTGTATACTATTTTGTTACGTTGTCCACGAAAGGACAATTTCAGTAATGACATCTAAGAATGAATGAGTGTTATTGATTGCCAAGTATATTTTTTTTTCAAAATGATCTAAACAGATTTTCAGTACTTTGACAACAGACATATCATTTTTGTTTGAAGTAGTTCTGTATACATGTGCTAATATGGAGCCTTCTTACATGGAGGAAGAACAAACATTATTATCTTGGACTGTTATGACGTCACATAACGTTGATGACTGGGTTATCCTGATATCACATCAAACAAAACAATATGAAATCACAAAAGTCACAGAAACCCGTGACAGTGGGTTCGAATCCCCGTTCCCCCTGATTATGCATTTAGGTTTATCACCACCATACCCGTGTTCGTGGGTTTCACCAAAGTGGTAAAAGCCTAAGATCTCCCTCAAACATCAAACTGCCACGCCGTGATTCACCTGAGGTTGAAAGCAACGTCTAACCCAACTCACTCATTCACGATAGCCAGCTATAACACCCAAGCAGTCCTTTTCAACAACTCAACACTTCAAAACTGTATCTTCTTTGCATAAACTGAATATAAACCGGCAGTCGGGTGCATAAAAACAATAATTCACATCATGGTAACCGTGGGTCACTTCGATATGACCAAGAGAAAGCCATTTACACCAGGAACGGTTGCATATACAAGATGTAAATCACGAAAGGCGATCTTTTTGTATTCAACATCTGCTACGTCAACATTACACCAATTCATAGGAATAATGAGACTCATATTAGCTTGAAAGCATACTCGCATTTATTCAAGTAATGGGACAAAACTCGTGTTGCCTTATCAGTATTCCACACCGGAGTTTTCCTCTATAGCATCTGTGACACAAACAATACGTATGCAGCTAAACCCTGTTACTGGGGATTCCGTGAATTCAGACTGATAATGTTAGAAAGCATAATTAAAGGACATTAGTACGTACCACTGATTCGTCATTCGCTGATTTCACTGGAAACGGTACAAGAAGTTAGGTGAAATAGGGTTAACGTCGTGTCCAAGATTATTGCACTTATGTAGCGAACGTGTGTGTGTGTGCGTGTAATATATATATATATATATATATATATATATATATATATATATATATATATATATATTATATGTATTATTATTATTTTTTATCGTAACGGTGTTGTTTTATTCTCAGCTTCTTATTTACTTAGCTTGCCTACTAATGGCCCGCAAAAAAAAACCTGTGAAGAATCCCGTCCTCAGTGAATGATGACCTATGGCTTCCCGTCGAGTGTGTGTGTGTGTGTGTGTGTGTGTGTGTGTGTGTGTGTGTGTGTGCATGCAAGTCCAGACTGATGCTGATTTTATAGTGTTAGCTGAGACACCATGCCGCAGTTTAACATGAATACCCCACTCAGACACAGTATACCGACTCCGAGCCGACCCGTCCTTGTTTTAGCCCCTTAATGCCCAGCGTCAGACAGGGTAACAGCAAGTTCCATCTTTTAACGTCTTTTGGTATGACGCGGCCGGGGATCGATCCCCGGACCTTCGGCTCTCCGGGCAGACGCTCTATCACTAGACCACCTAGGCGGCCGGAAACGGTACAAGAGGCGGATGAAGTAGTTTGATCACGGGGTGGTACGATGCACACTACCTATGACAAGAACATGGGGCTGATTTGGGTTAGATGTCTGAAAAGTGGGGTGTGATATTATTCAACAGTATGCAATATCCTGCCTTTGCTGTATTTTGTTCGTTCACATATTCAGCATAACTGTATAATCATTTTGTCACTCAGGAGAACAAAACTCATGATAAAAACACTGATTTCAGTCTGCAAACAGCATCCACGCTTATATATATATATTGTTAAAGGAACTCTTTAATGTAAGGGGGCACGGATGGTCCAGTCGTCTAAGGCGCCGGAATAGGCTGTGCGGAGTTGAGTACCTTGAGCACGCCAGACACCCTTGATCGTGGGTTCGAATCCTGGTTCGCCTCGATTATGTTCTGAGTTTGTCAGCACCATACCCGTGCTCTTTCATTTCACCAATGTGGTAACCGTCTGAGACCTGCATTGCTTCGGGCATTCTTCCCACATTAAGTTCACACGAAATGATATAACTGGAATACTGTTCAAAGCGGCGATAAACCCAACTCACTAACTTTAATTTAATTGTGCCGTTTGTTTTTGTTTTGTTTGTTGCTTAACGCCGCACTCAGACGGATTCCAGCTATATGGCGGCGGTCTGTAAATAATCGAGTCAGGACCAGACAATCCTGTGATTGACATCATGAGCATCGATCTACTCAATTGGGATACGATACGACATGCATTTACCAAGTCAGCGAGCCTGACCACCCGATCCCGCTAGTCGCCTATTACGCTCTGATGTGTGTAATTGTTGTTACTGTTATTCCGGCACCTACTATATATATATTCTGTACGATGCTCATTATTCAGCCTTGCTTGGCTACGGTATAAGGATCTATACCGACACGTCGCCTTTACAGTAACTAAAGAAGTTGTAATCCATAAATTGTCTCTACTTTGCCCACAGTAGAAATGAACTCGGCTAGCAATGATGGTGCCTATGGATAAAGACATACATCGCTTTACATCGTTTTTTAATTGTAATGAATTAATCATACCGAGGGGTAGTGCCTTCCCCGGCTTATAAACGCAAGAAATAAGAGAAAAAATAAGAAAACATCGAAATATCATTGAAAAGGCATTGACAAATCCATGTCATGACATCTTAAACTGAACATCCTTTCATGGAGAGCAGTTGAATATTCCCAAGAAGGCAGTGTTCCAAGGTGTAACAGGATGCAGCCACCCACTTTACATAACAAATACATGCACTCATAAGTAAGCCAGCTATATCCTGTTCGTATAAAAGCGGCCATATAATTTATCAGTAAAAAAACCCCAAAACAATCAAAGCATTCCGGTGCACACAAGGCGATACGCCATGGTGAACAAAACAACATGGTATTTTATATTGACTTTATGGGCACTGGAAACACATTTCTACACATGTAGAAGTATGTACAGAGCTCACTCATGAAAGCAGTAATTTAAGATCAGCCGATTACTACCAAAACATTTTTGCTCAACATTGAGAGATTTGACACGTATCTACCAGGGTACACAGATGATTTACATGTTCCTGCAGAGGGATCTGCAACAAGCTTTATGTCGAAACTATTTGAAACATCCCTAATATAAATACGAATATATTCCTTAAATAGGTCAAGTATATACAGAATAGTGTACGAGGAGAACACCAGCCTTTCCTAACTACATGTAGTGTTAATAGTATTTATGTTGAAACCCATCTTTTTTTAATTTATGTATGAGGCCAGCATGCATATTTATCAGATGAAATCTAAGAGCCAGTTGTACGATTACAATGTACGGAATCACTACCAAGCAGTAACGATGCCAGATGTTCGGGAAAACGTGAGCGCATTCTGCCCCACCGGAGGTACACGTCATAAACACACGTTTTCCCCTGAACAAACACGGGAATCTTTGATACAAGTCAAATAGAGAATTGAATCAGACATAATTTTTGTCTCTGATGTCCCCACATGTCTTCCATAAAACGTTTTGACAACTGTATACTGTAGTCATCTATGTTTAATTAATTGAGTCGTGTACAGATTTCGTGGTGTGATATATCCAAATCACGAATTCATATCCATATACTAGTATCAGATGGATGGAATGAAAGGGATAAGAGAAAAACATTTACTTGAAAAATATAATTTTCTACATACATTAACTACCCACAAAAAAAAAAGAATTGTGCATACCAAATATGTAAATTAAATGTAGGCTTGAAATAGGTAATAAAGAGAGACAAAAACACATGATATAAAACGCCATTTGATACTGTGGCGGCTGGAGAATTTGTACAAGACTAAATAGTTTTTTGAGCGTATTTTCACCGGCTGACAATAGTATGAAGCACACACACACACACACACACACACACACACACACACACACATAGCGCAACCGCTTTCATTGAAACAGAAACGCACATGACCCATGACCGCCCCATTTTGGCGCGAGACCGCCGTGTCCACTGCCCTGACCATCCCAGGGAACCGGACAATCCACCCAAACAGTCCTGAACGGTCTCTCATACAGTTTACCCTGTTAGTTATAGCGATTTTTACCTCTGCACATTATTCATGTGGCTAGTATCAGGTAAGCTACCATTCGCTAACTGAGACTTTTAACTGAAACAAAATAAGAACTGAGAGATTGCCTTTTCCAAGTCTGAGAGCACCAATGAGTATATTGCATCTTCGTTTAAATTTGTGATATTTCTTAAGAATCCCTTTTTAGATTTCATGAATTTCCCAGATCATTGTTCTCATTATGGTGTTTTGTATTTTGTATAATAATAATTATATTTATTCTGTTTTATTTATTTTTAACATTACTAAATTGATGTCATCGTAGCTCGTTGCGTTTTCTCTCACTTAACAACAGTGAGCAATGTCGTGTCCGGTTCAGCTCAAGAATACATGGTAATGATATGATAAATGCAACCAATAACTACCTCGTGTGGGCGGACACTTCGAATTTTCTATTGGACGAGTAGGCGTATACGTAGCTTTACGGATCTAGTTGATTATATATGGCTCCGATTGCACAACTTCTTCACTCCAGCCCTGGACCAGACACAGAAGACAACGACGGTCATCTCCAAAACGGTAATATTTATATTTCCATTTTGCCGCTTTTCGAAATTGGGGAAATTTCTCTATAATATTGGCTTGTCTTGTCTTGTAATGTGTGAGTATTGAGTAGCCGTATTGTTTTACGCCGCTTTTAGTATGATTCCAGTGTAATCATCAAACGTTCCCAGAGAACACACGCGGGTCACTGCTGTAAACAATACACATCTTCATTCCATAACTGTACAACTCCAACTGTCCTAACGGGCGAACTGCTCTCTCCTTCATTTTATTCTTACCTTGAACCCGCTTACCTAGGAAGGCATGCATCCCCTTCGTCACTCTCTTACCCAGAGTTCCTTGCGGCCGGCAGCCAGCCTAGTACCCCTGCCCACAGGATAATAATAATAATAATAATATATCAAGTCGGCCCAGACTCAGTTTTTTCAAGGAAAGGCTATCTGAACGACCACTGCATCGAGTTTATGTGAAGTGTGTTGAGATGAAGTCGTCTGGCCTGAAAAGTGAAACAGAAGGCTGCTCAGAACCAGTCACTTCCCAGTTGAAACCGTCAAAGTGCGATTTTGCATCAAAATGTTAAATATGAAATGCAGATTATGTAATGAATTTAATGAGACTGCCCAACACATTGTCAGTGGATTGTGCTCTGGCACAAACACAGTATCTTAAACGACATGTTGGTGTAGCTCGATCATTTTATTACCGTCTTCGCCATGCTTGTTGTTTTGACACAGAGGTCATGGTACGACCAGGAATATGTAGAGGGCGTCATGGAAAATGATACATACAAAATTCTTTGGAATAGGCCCATTTACAACCTTAGACGTATCCAGGCCAACAAACCTGATCTTGTCATTCTTGATAAATCCAATGAAATCATTTATATCATTGAATTGTCTGTCCCCTTTGACACTAATGTGATTGACAAGATTGGGGCAAATATGCGGACCTCGCTTTCGAAATGTCACGCTTGCATTCCAAGTACCAAGTTGTCCGACTCCACATTGTTCTCTGTGCCTTAGGTTTGGTACCTCCCAATCTACTGACTGACATTGGGAGAGTACCGGGTTTGATACCAGGAATACAGCCCTTCTGACAATCTGGGTAATGCAGAAGGCTTGAGAAGTCTCATTCGCTACCTGGGCTGCTTGTAGAGGGGGCAAGGGCCCTGGGAGAAGTCCCATTCGCTACATGGGCTGCTTGTAGAGGGGGCAAGGGCCCTGGGAGAAGTCCCATTCGCTACCTGGGCTGCTTGTAGAGCGGGCAAGGGCCCTGAGCTGATGATGAGCCTAACCAGCCTGACTGTGCCAGGATCACCCAAATCCTCTTTGCTGCATTTTGTATTTTAATCTGTAAATAATAATAATAATAAACTCGCCAAATAAATCGTACCCAAGCTCCTTCCCAGCGCGTGACACCTTCGTTACTCTTTCGGTAACATCGCTGCCACCAGTGGGGGAGCGGTCGTTACAAGAATCTTGACATGTGCTCTCTAACCCCAAATGTAGTAATGTTTATACTTTTGTTTATGTCTTTGGGAATGTCATCATAGTAAACCTTGAAAATGTTTACGACTGACCAGATTTTGCAGAAGAAGTTTTAGTTTGTCTAATCAGATTGGTTCGAGATTTTCTAGCAATATGCCTATATTGTTGGATGTTTGTTGGAAAATAAACGCATCAGCCATATATATTCCCGATAAGAACGTGATACGTGTTGTAGATTTTACATGTCACATAAGTCAAGTGTTAAAAAATATGAAAATGGTCATCGTGTTTTTCAAGCCCTACCTTTTTGTAATGTATGTAACTAAGGCTACGTAATGCTTGCTCTCATTGTCCACATTATGCGAATACTAGGACATGTTATTGGACCCCATTCTTTTATATACATGAAGATGTGGGGAAATAGTGAGTGAGTAGTGAGTTGGGTTTAACGCAGATTTGAACAGTATTCCGATTATATCACAGCGTGTCAGCTTAATGTGGGAGGAAAGCCCGAAGTGATGCAGGTCTTCGACGTTTACCACCTCCGGGAAACCCACAAGCACGGGTATGGTGCTGACAAACCAAGAAACTTGTCCGGGGCGAACCGGGATTCGAACCCACAATCCTAGGTACCTGGAGTGTCCTAGGGACTCAACTCTAAAAAATTGGGGCGCCTTAGACAACTGGGCCAACCCGTGCCCCCCTTCACACACACACACACAAACACACACACACACACACACACACACACACACACACACATTCCCCCTACCCCACCCTTCTGTGGCAACTCGGGTTCCGTGCGCAGAATATTTTCAAATACATGATCTTTCAATATCACGACTTCGTTACTCTGTTAAATTGATACATATCTTTTTCAGGTAGCTGCTGTTTCTTCAACAAGCTGCAAGAACAATGGTATGTTTATAAGTGATTAGTTTAGTTTACAGGCAAATATAAAAAGGACAAACTCACTGATTTCCACATATTTCAGATAAGGGGCCGACTGTTTGATATTCGTTGGTAGTCGGTGGTGATTAGGACTGTGATCTTTCTGAAAAAAATGTTCTAGCAAATACTGCAACCAAGTCATGGGGCCTCAGGTTTACCTAAAAATCATGTTCGATGGACATACTGCGTGTCCCCTTGCAAAGAATGTGTTGTGAAAATAAATTTATCTGCTGCTCCTTCAGAGAAAATAATGTTTTAAGCCTTGAAAAAAATACCCGTCTGTAACAAAAATCCCAGTCAGATTGGCTGATGCGGGAAATTGTTTTATCAAGTTTTATTTATAATTTTAAATACTGTAATTTTGATTATTCTTAAAAGTATTTCTCATGTATAGTACAGTCATTTGATTACCTATATACTGGCGGACTAAAGAAAATAACACTCTTGTTTGACAGTGGCTATAATTGAAACAAATAAGAAAAACTTATTCGATGGTGGTATACGGGTAACATAGTTGTGTTTTGACCTTAAGTTTGCAGTGCCACGTTTGTAATTGTTTGGTCACATCCAGTTTCAAGTGAATACATGTACTTTCTTTTGTCTGGCAGTTTTTATGTGGCAACGTCCCAGCGTGAGTATTATCCAAGATTATTTTCCAGGCAAGCTGGTGCAACTCTCCCAAGGTGACCCTCTACGAGAAACAATGTTTTACCGGTAGATGTCTGCAAGTCTTCGAGGATCGCCCTAATTTGGGAGGGTTTGACAACTCGGTTTCCTCGGCCATTGTACACGAGGGAGAGTAAGTACATATATGATCAATACAAAAGTAAATGTTCTTATAAAGTACTATATGACCTTTTCAGAAGAATAACTTCACCATTTTGCTTTGAATATCTATTTTAGACGCAATATGTTTCGAAAGATTTAAACAGGAATTAAATTCAGTTGCAATATTTTTTTAATTCATTCTTTCAAATTCAAATTATTCGCAGTGCGTTTTGAGTTTTGTTGCTTACTAAGTGTTTTATGTTCTTTTTAAAAGATAACCTTCCTTTTCTTGAGTATCTATCTGTAAGACCCAATACGTTTTCGAAAGATTAAAACAAATAGTGAGTGAGTGAGTGAGTATGGTTTTACGCCGCTTTTAGCAATATTCCAGCAATATCACGGCGGGGGACACCAGAAATGGGCTACACACATTGTACCCATGTCCGAAATCGAACCCGGGTCTTCGGCGTGACGAGCCAACGCTTTAACCACTAAGCTACCCGCCCGCCCCTTAAAACAAATAAATTAAATTACAATTTTATCATTTCAAATTCTGCCCAGTATTCGTTTTGTATTTCTTTGGTGACACAATGCAACGTCCAATTAGAGATGAACAACAGTTTGAAAGGCATAGAGTAATGGAGGCATAGAGCTTGTCTGGTCTGTCCAGAGATTTTGCTTTGTTGTGTACACAGTTGATCAAACTATTTGCCAAACTGATTGTCCGTCCCGACGAATTCCTTCAATCTTAACATAACTTGACACGTGATTCGGTTTCTCGAAGCTATTTTGTTTGTCCCCAAATGAACAAAATTGCCTTGATCAGTACATGTAGAAATGTTGATATGTGGATCTTGGTGCATCGCCATCAATGTCAAAACTAGAATTCATTGTTTCTATGTATATCATTTTTATTCATAGCTACTCATTTTGTCAACATTAGAAATGCACGGAAACCACATTTATTTAAATGTTTTAATGTTTATGCTTTCAGTTGGGGCCTTTACAGTGAGATCAAATATTCCGGGAAGCGGATCATAATATCTGAGGGACAGAGCTACCCTTCTCTTCCTGGTTTGAACAACGCTGCATCCTCCATCGCTAAACTTTAAGGTATTAATCTTTGCCTTTTATGAGAGAGCTTTTGAAGACAGTTTTATGACTGTCATGATAGCCGGTGTTGGCTGGAGTGGAACTGGGATGTTTTCGACACAGATGTGATTTGTCCTCAGATTTTACCACACACACACACACACACACACACACACACACACACACACACACACACAGGCACACACACACAGGCACACAGGCACACACAGAGGCGCACACACACACACACACACACACACACACACACACACACACACACACACACACACAGAGGCACACTTGACCGCTTTGGGAAAACCTACCAGCTGCACTGTAGAAATTGTGTTCACATTCTAAACACAAACTTATACACGTTTCTTGTCCCATAATTTTGACATGTTATGGTCTTAACATGTTTAGGATTGTTCAACAGTTAAACGTGTTTAGGGTCTAATTGTGTATACCACATACTCAACATGTTTAAACTTTAAAATATATTCATGTTTTAACTCTGAACATGTTTATATTATGGGGACGTTGTGTTCAGGTGGTCTTTTTGGCTGTGAGACAATACCTCATTTCATGTGTCATTCGTTGTGTATTCCGTGTGGGATTTAAACACATTCATAATCATGTTTAGATCTAAACATGTCTTGTCTGTGTTTCTATCCTAAACACATTTTTTACAGTGGAGATAGGGTGCTTTTAAACCAGTTAGAATCTGGTATTCCAATCCTGAACATATGAACACAACTCAGCTCAGCGATTTGCGGCGTCTCGGTCCCAACTATTCAGATGTTTATATTCTTTGTAATATCTCTCCACAGATGAAGACAGCACAAAGCAGCAGCTCTTTCATAGATGGAAGACTCGTGGATATAACAACTTGTTTACTATTCTCCTAAGCACCTACACTCGTAGTGAGCCAGTCCATCAATGCTGTATGTAATAAAGTCCCTTTATCTCTGACACGTGTATCCCCTTGTAGCCAGTTCTGTTGAAACAAGTACACCTGGAAGGCAAAAGCAAATATTATATTGTTAAATTGGAAGAATTGTTCCAAAAATATCCTTTGATACTTCATGCTTCAAAACTGCACGCCAAGTAGGTATTTTAATAGGAGCGGCGACGCAGATGTCTAAAAAACATGGACTGTTATAGTAACTTTGACCTTTTATTGATAATGAAACAGAAAAATGAACAAACGTGTAAATGCTTGGATTTATAGTTGCGAGATCAGTTGTGCCATTAAACGTCAATAAAAGATTTTAAAATGTCTGATGTTTTTCCTTCTGTGTATTCTTTAGTTCATTAGGGGCGGTGGGTAGTCTAGTGGTTAAAGTGTTCGCTCGTCACGCCGAATACCCGGGTTTGATTCCCGACATGGGTACAATGTGTGAAGCCCATTTCTGATGCCCCCTGCCCTGATATTGCTGGAATATTGCTAAAGCGGCGTAAAACCATACTCACTCACTAGTTTATTTACTGGTTGCATGAAATAGCGCGTGTACAAAACTGGTTTATAAAAAACAGTTCCGGTTATTAATTTGAGTGTGATAAGCTGAAACCAGATTGAGGTTCAGATTGTTAAAATTAATTTCGTGGCAGTCCGGGACAAGCCGCATGTCGACTTGTGGGTTACAGAAAGAGAAGGGTTATCAAAACTGGGTTTGTTTTCACCAAATCGGGACCAGCTCAGGTCATGCAACGAAATATTTTTGGTAAAACCCAGAGGCGAAATTTTCTTTAAGTATTTGCTGGAAGAAATGTTTTCTATAGATACTCAGTCCTCCCCGCGCAGGCACCCTACGTCAACAACACGTCCAGGATCGATTCCAGGCTTTAAGAAATCGAACCCAAACAGCCAATCAAATCGCTGTTCACTTGCGCTAGGCCATCGAAGTTCTAGTTACTGACCAGACAATTGTAATCGTCTGCATTCAGCTAGTTTGCAAGCTCGGCAACCACATGTTATACCACCGTTTACAAATCGACACATTCTAGCCAGTCACCAGTGCTGTTTGGGAGTTAGATGAGTCAAGATTGACTCTGGACTTTCTGATAAGCGTGGATGTGTCTGGGGGCGTCCTGACGAACGTCATGCGAGCTTAAAACTAACGCAACATGACAGATTTGGTCTCTAATGATATGGGGCGGGATTACTATGACTGCCAGAACGCTACTACATATTGTTCATGGAAGGGCCACTGGACAGTACTACCGAGTCAACATACTGGCGCCAATAGTTTTGTCTTTCAAAACGATAAGGTTAGTGCCCACCATGCGAAGAGATGTAGCGTACATGCACGTCACTATATAAGTGCAATAATCATGGACGCGACGTTAAACCCCATTTCACCTCACCCCTTACTTATATTATCATCAGAGTACATTAAGTTAAATGAAATATTTCAAAATCGTCGTTCTGTGAGTTTGAAAATAGTACAACAACGATATTACTCTCTCGCAATCTCTAATGCCATCCATAGAAATGCAAACAGAACGATGCGGGTCGCTGGGAAAACGGGTATACAGTTACACAATGGATAAAGATCTGGAAATGCCATTACAAGCAGGATATATGATCACAATGCATGTTAAAACGATTATTCGCTGCGGATGCAAGACAGTTCAGTACTATTTCATCACCCTGTATTGTATGGTCATTTATCTTGTAATTTTGTAATGTTGTAATTTTACGAACCGCTGGGAAAACACGCTGCTCGGTTAGATAGAGCTCCCCGCCGTTGGAATAACGACATGGTTACGACAAGGTGTGGGGATCCTGGGCGGAACATGACGATAGATATTGGATAGAGTGTCCTGACTCCAAAATATGCAGGGTGTACGATGCAGCGCCACAAAAAGTCAACACTTGAAAATTGGACTTGACGAAATGCCATATCGCCTATGATAGCCGTATCAAATACATCAATATCGAATAATCAGTTCTTGTTTGTTTTATATTATAAGCCACCATCAAACATGACTGTAGACTTTCTTTTGTCTGGCAGTTTATTAACACAAAGCGCGTTAAATCACTTTGTCCGTTACTGGTCATGATGTATGGCGGTTCAGTACGCATTCGATTTCATTTGATTTTTCTTTCGATGGTGGGAATCATTCAAGTATTTGTGGTAAGCTTTTACAATTGTTTTGTACACGGGTCCTTTCACAAAGGATTCAAAGACTGGTGTAGGGGTAAGCTCTCCACGTGTGGGAAACAGCAGCAGTTACATATATTTACATTTTGTTAAAAAGTTCGGGTATGGCATCCATATAGTCTATCTCTAATCTGTCCCGTACATATTGCCCAGTAGGAACAGGTCCCCTATAGTCGTAATAGGCGACTTTGTGGATAGAGCGGTCAGACTCGGTTACCAAGTTGGTATATATTTGGATAAGTGAAATACGCTTTGCTTATGTCATCGCCAACTGGTGAGTGAGTGCGGGAGGGATCGAGGGAGATGTCTATATACCGTACAAAGCCATTTGGTTATCTATGCTTTTGCCAATGTTGGTCCCACGGCATTCCAATTGCATTCAACAGAAGGAATCAATCTCATTAAAATCAGATCTCATTTCTCCAACCAGTAAACAAAGATCTTTGTTTATATTAGGTAGCGAGAACTAAGATCTGATTTTAATGAGATTGCAGTAGGAATGGGAAGGACCTTACTGAATATAAACACTGTTGAAAGGCATGGTTTCAATAACATGGAACCTTTTATATATACTTTCAAAGAGCATTCATTGATGCAGTAATAAACTTGTCTTTGATTTACTTTTGAGAATGCTGAAAATACGGAATATCATGAAGACGGAACACCTTTCATACATTGCAATAGCGTATTTATCACATTTTGGGAAAAGGTCCAAAATAGGTGAAATATATATACACCAATTGATTCATGTTATGTCACTGTACTTATAAGGAAAACAGGGGCGGTGGGCTAGCCTAGTGGTTAAAGTGTTCGCTCGTCACGCCGAAGACCCGAGTTCGATTCGCTGAATGGTACAATGTGTGAAGCCCATTTCTGTCCCCCGCCATGCCGGATATTGCTGGAATATTGCAAAATGCGGCGTAAAACCACACTCACTATAATGAAAATGAAAACACGGTTTTTACACAGGTAACAACATCCGACCGACGTTTGTTTATCAACAACTCTGCCCCATCTAATTTTAAAAAAAAAATTATACAAGCAGTTGAATAGCGAAGAGACCTGGAAAATGTACTATTTTCTCCTCATCAATTTACTTACCACTTCTTTGTACTTTGGCCCACCGTGATATTGCTGGAATATTGCTAAAAGCGGCGTAAAACCATACTCACTCACTCACTCTTTGTACTTTGGTGGTATTTAGCTTTTATCACAGAGGCCATTTTACTGTCAGACTCGCTTCCCCTGTTTTTTTATCAATATATATTTTATATGTATTATTATCTTTTTTTACCGTGACGGTTGTTTTGTTCTCAGCTTCTTATATCCGTAGCTTGCCTACTGATGTCCCGTAAAAAAAATGTGAAGAATCCCGTCCTCTGTGAATGATGACCTATGTCTTCCCGTCGAGTTTAAAAAAAAGTATTTCAATAATGAAATACTTCAAAATATGTCAACAAAGGAATTGAGGTAATCCTTTGGATTATCATTCCTCAAAACACTATCTATTTCATATTTAGTTTTACCCATTCGTTGTTTTACGACATCATTACAAACACTATTTCATGTGGTTTTGGGGGGTAAAATTTACCGCTTATGCTCTAATATTATTATTTTCAATCCGTTTTCATATGGAGTAATGAGATATCCATTTTCCGGTCTGGTTGTCCTGGTTTCTTTTGTTTAAACCATGTGTATATGGTTCACAACAATGATTAATTAAACACCTACACTTTGCTTTTGTTGTCATTGGCAGATAAATTACGTATACCATTTAATACAATTCAAAGCGTGACTTCCTATTGAAGTGAAAGATGAGCAAAGCTGTTTTGAAGAAATGTCACATTGGTTTGAGGCTAACCTGGTTTTTTATACAGTTGGCGATACGAATATATGTAACAGGCATAAAAATCTAACAAATCTAAGGAAGAAACCGTATTAAAATACCCTGAAATTAATGTTTGAAAATGTAAGGATGTTTTCCAAAGAGAAAATGATTGTGAACATAAAACGAAGTAGATCTAATTGTTCCAGAGTTGTTAGGCAATTAAATAACTCCAAATATTGATATTCGGTCGTTATTATCGTGATAGATTCGGTTAGTTGGCTAAACCAGAGGCCATATTCGTTTTATGGTCTGGTAGGTAACAGGTTACAGTTTTAAACATATTTATAACTGCAGGGTAAATAAGGAAACCGAAATCTTGATTTTGTAAATGGACATGTAGGTTTAAGGAATGTGTGGAGTTAGCATCTGTGACTTATATCTTATTATATTCCATAAAGAATAAATACGTGCATATGAAAATGCTGAAGATAGGTATAGAAGGCTGGCGTGTATATATTTGTTAGCGGTATGCATGTTGTGATCTACTTTCGAGATCAATATTTTACTCCGCTCATTACGTTAGTTCGTTTGAATACGGCTAAACATCCCCCATATAAAGTCTAACTTATATACACACAATTGTGGGTTAAAATAGGAATAATAACATGAACACCGAATGTAAAATCAGATATACTACCGCGAACTATTTTGTATCATATTTCCCCAAGCACTTCCGGGTTGTAATTCGGTTCGAAAATGATGTCTGCTGATTAGAATTCATAATGTCTTGAGCTTTCGTTTGGACGCTGAATGTAGGCGAATGGTAAGGTTACGTTGCAAGTGAATTCTGTCGATAAGGAATAGAAGTCGGATTCCGTATAATTTTGACTCTTTGTTATTTTGTTGACGTTTGCGGTCAACGGAATCAGTACTGAACGAGCAGATTTACGGTTTTGTCACCATCTTCAACTGAATCACAGCGCTTGATCACATCTGTGTAGTAATTAAACACAGAACACTGGTGTGTCACTGAGACAACCGGTCACTGTGACTTTCCATTCCATTTGGTTAGGGTGAATTGACTGTTCTTGATTTTTAATCTTGCTTTTAGCATATATTAACGAAATCAACATGATCAAATAGGGTCCACTCCAGGATTCTGACAGCTCCATGGGGGACTACGCGTTGTGTAGAAATGTGTGGAAAAAGGATGTGTACAAACTATGAATATCACACATATTGATGATGGGCATGGCGTTTTCCTGGTTATTAGTGTCATGATGCTTTTTTTTCCTAATATGTAAGCACATTTTCATGACAATAGTGGTAAAAAAGGTACATATATGTGTCAACTTTGTGCCCCAATCAGACTATTTTAGTAGATTTGCATCTGTAAATGTAAAAGGCTAGATTGTCACTACTAAGAGATAATTATCCTGGCTAATCTTGTTAATGTCCCAGACTGTCGCTTGTCAAGTTGTCATTATCACATACACGTCTTGTTTTATGTCAAAATAATTTAATTAGGCCTACCGGTATATGATGATCTGAAAAGAACAAAAATACACATTGTGAGTGAGTTGGTGCTGTTTTGAGTATCAGTCAGCAATATTCCTTTACCAGTCTGGATCGTGCAAACCAGCTTGTATGTAGTTGGCACTTCGAAGCATGAAGTCTAGTCTTATGTATTTACACATAATTACAGGCTGTCCTTATGTAGCTTGAATATTGCTGTATGCAGTATTAAACATTTTTACAATAACCTAAGCAATTAACATAGCTAGGTTTATTTTATTAACAGTTTATCATGGTTAGTTCAACCATGGCAATGTCATCTTTGTAAGCTTAGGATTTGTGAATCTCTGTTTTGTTTACATAAGACCTGATATATCATGATGTATGTTATCTATATATTTTGTCTTACAGAAAATACCATAATCATTAAAAATGTCATCGGCAAGCAACCTGGCGGTGCCCATGGTGCTGTGGGGCAGGTATGCTCCTACACATTGTATATCTGCCATTCTCATGACAGCAGACATGAAGAATATAGTAACTGGATGCAATGATGGACAGATATGTATATGGGACCTCAATGAGAATTGGCAGGTTTGTTCATTTACTTGTTTATATCTCTGACCATGCCGTTTATATTCCCCCAGTTTTGAAAAACGAGGGGAGTTGGGGGGTGGTGGGATATAGCGATCAGCAAGTCAGTCCGTTTTCCCTTTTCAGAGCATTTTTTTCTTCAGAGCATTCTTTTATGTTTTCATGATGACAAGTTGACTTAGCTGAAAATGAGGGTAGTGTTCATTTCCAGGGCAGAACTCCAAAATCATTGAATATTTCTGGAGATCAGACTAGTGGTGAACTGGTACCTTTTGGTAATTTGGGATTTGAAAAATACTGAACAGCATTATGTTTTTCTTCACAGAACTTAAAGTATCCAATAGCATATCTTTTTGTTTCATGAGCAGTGTTAATGCTAGCCCAAAAAGTAATCACTAATATCCATCTGGGTTAATTTAGAACTTTATAATTCAGAATAATTTTGTTTCATTGTCATGACTATACTTTGCAGATCATGCTGATGAAGAAAAGGTTGCTGATTATTTTTGTATAAATATATTGGTATAAAACTATAAAAAGTTAATCATTTATATTGATCATTGATATTGATGTTGATGATTTGTCATGTTTTGAAGTGCCATCATGATCAATGAGAAAAAAGGTTTTGTGTCTGTGTTTCATTTTGCATGTTTTGTGTTCTGTATTTTGAAGTTCTTGTGCACATCAAATATTGATCCAATATTTATCCTTGCAGCTGTACCCCAGGAGCATGTTGTTTGGACATACAACAGCTATCAGCTGCCTGGCCCTCGGCTCGGACAATCCGTTAACATCTTATGTTGTCAGTGCCTCAGAAAATGGGTAGGGTGTTTTTTGACTGAAGTCATGAAATGCCTTAACTTCAAAGCACAAGATTTCTCCTTATTTTTGTCTGATGAACAAACTATGACTTTCATTATCAGTAAATGTAAATGAAGTCTTAAGATGATTTCCATGATGATATAACGTTATCTACAAGAATAATATAATATACAGAAACTGTGCCAAAAACATTTGAGTTTGATACCCTGAATCCAACTGACAGCAGCAACTCATTTTCAGTAGAATTACATTGAATTATTCCAACCTTGGCGTTCTAGACCAAGCTAATTTTACTTGATTTAGGCTTAAGATTTGTGTCTAAGGCCGCTGACTGCACAAATTATGTGTGTGTGTGTGTGTCACTGTACCTCAAAAACTGAAATGTTTTTATGTCATCCATTCATTTTTTTCAGTGAGATGTGTTTATGGGATATCACTGATGGTCGATGCATTGAACACACGAAGATGTCTATTGTGCACACTGATATTAATGTGAGTATTGCCTGCCTGCAGCTGAGAGAGATGCAGTGTCTGACATTCACAATCAAAGGAGGGCTCTCCACATGATATTGGTGGAATTTTTTGCCTTTAATACAAGCATGATATTGCGATTTCATGTATCAATACACAACCATACAGACCGCCTCTGTGCAATAATCTTGGACGCGACGTTAAACCCCATTTCACCTCACCTCACAACCATACATGTAGAGTACGACTTTCTGACAGTATGTTACCATGTACGAGTACATTTGCAAGGGCCATCGCTGGCATGGTTGTTGAATTGAGTCAAGTTTGCTGGATATTTCTAAAGTATCTAGGCATTCCCTTTCATGTCAAGATGGTATCCTTTCATGACTGCACTATCAAGATATATATCTAAGGTTACACATTATGTTCTTGTAGCCCTGTAATCTGTAGTGGTATTTATGTGTCCCTGTGGGGATTCTGGTTAGAATAAATCCACAGCAACCTATGCCAGTTGTAGGTGGCAACCAAATGAATGAGGTTCCCTGACATTGTGGATTGCTCCTCACAATATCAATCACTGAATTGTTTGGTCCAGACTCATTTATTTACGGGCGTCATACAGCTGGAATACTGCTGAGTGCGGTGTTAAAACAAGAAACAAACAAGTATTATTGTTGTACCTGAACGAAACTACCCCAAGTTGAGCATGGTTTACAGTTTTTGAAATTAGGAACAAACAATTTAAGGATTCCTGACTTTAAAAAAACAATAGCAATATAGTGGAATGATCATCTCAGCCCCTTTATTTTAATCTGGTCGTCCACCTTGTGACAGACAGAGAGTCACTGTTATCAAAAACTGGTTATACACTGTAGTCAGGATCCAGTGGGAAAGTTTCAACATGTATAACATTGCAGATGTAGAGTAAATGTCTTGCATCTTGATTATTTTCTACACCCAGGCCTACAGATTCCGCTCTTCTAAAGAACTGAGGCTTGTGTGTAATGGCTACTACCCAGAAATCCATGTCATCGATCCCCTCAGTTTTGAGTTGTTGTGGTCACTGTGCTCCAAACTAGCTCCAGACTGGATCAGCGCCTGCTGTGTACTTCGACCAGTCAAAAGAGAGGGTAACTATATTCTTAGCCATGTTGGCTCAAAGTGTCTCAGTTTCCTTTCAATAACAATATATAACACAAGCTGGTATTCTATTGGTGTAATTAAGTATGTGGCTAGGCTGTAACAAATATGGGTGTAAGAACATGTAATGAGACAGCACCTGACCAGCTGTGACCTCCGTGGGCTAGTTTAATTACTTTTTCAGTGGCAGTTACATACATTTACCATGATTACGAAACTCCTTCATTAAACATGGATGCAGAGTTGTGTCCCTTAGTCAAGCCATAATTTTGTTTGATTTTCACTTACACGATCTCATTTCCCATATATCTTATATGATCATTATGTAAATAAAGCCTGTACATTTAAACATGTTCATTACATTCTAACAAATGCTGTTGAGTCTACTAGCCTGAACTTGTCATTTTCGGTAGATTTTAACATGAATATTTATATTGGCTGTTTATACATGTTATAAGCTGATGTTATTGGAGCGAATGACATTTTCCTTGACTCGTGTTCAGACACTGCATTATTATCCTTGGCACAAAAGTGGGGCAGGGGGTGTTGGAACGGAGTTCGTCCGTCCGTCCGCTTCTCAATGGGGACAGATTTCTCAAAAATTATTCAAGTTAGAGAAATGAAATTTTGCACACTGATGTTACTGGTCACAACCCTCAAATTAGTTCGAAAATTGGTGTCTTACATTCATATTTTACAGAGTTATGGCCCTTGCTCCATACTGAGTGAAATTGGGACAAGTTTTCTCAGCAACTACTGAAGTTACATGAATGAGAGTTTGCATGCTTATCTAAGACATACCTGTCAAGATTGAGTTTGAATATTGGTCCCATCAATTAATTCTTTACAGAGTTATGGCCCTTGCCCCATGATTTTCAACTTGGTGCATAGTGTGTGCAATGAGGACACATTTTCTCAGAAACTATTGAGTTAAATGAATGAAAGATTGCATACTTATGTAAGAGATAGTTGTCAAGACTGAGTTCGAAAATTGGTCCCGTCAAAAAAATTTTTTTACAGAGTTATGGCCCTTGCCCCATGTTTTTCTACTTAGTGCAAAGTGTTTGCAATGGGGACAAATTTTCTCAGAAACTACTGAAGCTACAACAATCAAAGTTTGCATGCTTATCTTAGAGATAGTTGTCAAGACTGAGTTTGAAAATTGGTCCCGTCAATTAATTGTTTACAGAGTTACGGCCTTCAATCCGTGTTATTTGTGCAATGGGGGCAAGGTTTCTCAGAAACAACTGAAGTTAGTTTGTCTAAGAGATACTTACAAAAACTGAGGGTTGTTTTTTTTCAGAGAAAGGACCTTTTGTGTGCATTAATTTCACATTTAATTTTTTTTTTCTGATTACAAAAAGCGGCCCAATTGACTGTCTCTTCTTTAGGCTTTATGGGGTTGTTTTGTTATAGTTTTTGTTCACTACTATATGAACAAACAAACTAATGTGCCTCATGCCGGGGGTAAGTGATAGCGCTGTTTTTACTGATGTGTCATTAATGGCAATGTACTTGGTCTTTTCATGACTTTGTTTTTCTGAAACTACAACTGCATGCCTGGATATGATCATCATGATGTTAAGTAAGGATAAGATATATGGAAGAACAACTTCTTTATTACAATTAGGAGCGATGTTTCGGTGTAGGTTCTAACACCGATATCAAGCAAGTGATGTACAGAGTGTGGTTGATAAGTATATATTATATATGTACAGGTAGGAGGTAGTGTTTATACAGTAGAGTAGATTTAATCATGATGTTTCTGCTATTTCCAGATGATGTAGTGCTAGCTGTATCTAACTCCGGAACTGTCAAAGTATGGACACTGACCTCTGAACCCAAGGTAAGACTACTGTTACTCATCGAGAATTAATTTTAAGATCTTTGTTTAATGGTTGTTAATACATTTACCTGTATCAATTCATGTGTTAATCCTGTATCTATTCATAGCTTAATTATGTTGATCTCTTATCATTTAATACAGCAATGGAATGACTGTGTTAGCAAAACTACATCCTAACTATATTTCAATATAATTTTATCATCAATGATTTATGTGAGATGTACATTGTAGTATGATTGTACGATGTACATAGTTTTAAGACTTACATTCTGTTTTTGTCATTTTCTAACTGGTGTAGACAATAAAGTTTTATCTGAAATAAAGTATTGATTGAAATGAGACATTTATTTTTCAAATATGAGACCTTTTCAGAACTATGTTTATAGACATTTTAGTGTTAATGGTGTGAATCACAGTATTGTGTTGATATTGTTGTACAACTTTATTTACAGACCAAGTCAGTCTATGAGGATGAATCGAAGCAGATTCGCTGTCTGAATGCTCAAACTTTAACATGCTGCCCGTACAACCAGCGGACTGTCCTCATTGTCTGCTCCAAGTACTGGCAGGTAAATCACATTCTGTCGTCATGGCAACTATTTTATCTTTATTGAATCCAGTGTTCCCAACCACCCATCCCTCAGTGTTCATAGAAAGCTTATTGATGATGGTTTAACGTTTTGCTTTTATTCCGAATAGATTTAAAAATTAATAAATCTCCCATTTCATCTTTACTAACATAAGATGTTTAATAACTTTATCCATACCACTTCACAGTCACATCATCCTAAGGTTTGAAATAAGCTTCCACTATTTCACAGTAGTATCATCCTGAATAAGTCAGTCCTGATATCTTAAAAGTTTTTTGTAAAATCTCTTTGTCATGGAAACAATTATTGGTTTTGACTTGTGTAACTTTCATAAAAAGGCTTTACACTGGTTTGATTATTTGAGGCCATTGTAATTGTTTATTCTGATGTTACGTGACTATTTGTGTATGTAACCATGGTAACTGTCTTGTGAATGTTTCCCTGTCTTGTCATTATTGATCAAGCATGCCTTTATGAAAAAAAAAAAATAGATAGTTCAAGTTTAGTTCTTTCTGAATTATTATTTCTTTTTTTCTAAAAGTGCATTTGTCTGCATAAACATGATAAAGGTCATGATTTTGAGAATGCCTTTTGAGTAGTACTTCTCTCCTAAACAATATCAAGATGTGAAGTTATTCAAATATTCCATGAACAGAATGTGATCACGGGGGATGTCGGCAGTTTCTCACTCTGGTTGATTTACATGTTTGACTTCTATGTCAGCTATGTACCAGTATAAAAGTAATAGCTTACTGTGCATATGGAAACTGATTACAAGTGTGTCATTAACAGTATGTGTAAGATCAGCATTTACAAAATGGTTTGATAATAATTATCTTAATTAAGATGTTCCACTGTATGCTTTATCCTGTTTAGTTATTACATTTTCGCAATATGTGACCATTTTTACACATGTAGGCACAGAATTGTATTTGTATTGATGGAATTGGCTTTAGAAACTAAATGCAGACTTACCATGCTTATAGTCCCAGATAACAATTTCAAGGTTTTCTTTATTATGTGCAAGGACAGCTTGAAACACAATTAGATCTTTTGACTGGATACCTGCTAGTGTTATTTCACGTCCTCTTGATCGAAAAATAAATTACATGTACCATCATCAGCTAATAGAAATATAGGATTAGTATGGATATTTGTATTGATAATATTGGTGAATATTGTTTTTTTAACATAGTTTTTTAATATATTTGTTTCTTTTTCTAGGTGGTTAATTGTTTGTTTTTTATCTGTAGTTACCATCAATTACTTCTTCATCCCTACTCTCTGTATTGAAACCCCAGTGGACTTTGTACTTATTTCACCCACATTGTTCACTGTAATACCTCGTGTCATGTCTCAGTGTAGATGTCATTCTGTTTTCTACTCATTTAGGAGCAAAGATGTTACCATTTGTATCATGTTGTACCCTGATCCGTGCGACTCACAGACAGACATACCTACTTTTCCTATACAAATAGATATAACTGTTGATAGTGTTGTATTCACTTTGTATCAGGAGATGCACATCAAGGGTAGTAGCTAGCTTGTCTATTTATAGTCCTATGAGTTTCTCTCTTATGCTATAGCCAGATCAATTAATATTGTAAGGAATCTTGATAGTGTCAAGATTCAGGCGCCTAAAAAATGAGTGTCTTCATTAGAACTTTTTGTCATTAAACATGTTAAAAATATTAAAAAATGACATAAAATATAAGAACATTTAGATATTATTTCACAATGCCTGTTGTGTGGGAGTTTAAACAAAACTACTATCCACACTATGACTTTCAAGAGAACACAAAATTTGGGTGTAAATAATTTCTGTTACTAAATCAAGAAAAGTTCATCCATTAAACAATAAGATATATAGTCAGTCTTGTATAAATATTATATACTGGGCCTATGGGGATGCAACTTGTCCTGAGGTGTTTACAGGTCTGGAGAGAGATACCATGTAGGGGGGGGACATCCCATATAAAGCCTGACATTCTCTTAACCTTGAGGGTGCTCATGGGTTTCACCAAAGTGGTAAACGTCTGAGACCTGCATCACTTCGGGCTTTCCTCCCACATTAAGCTGACACGCCGTGATATAACTGGAATACTGTTAAAAGTGGCGTTAAACCCAACTCACTCACTCACATAACCTTGGGGATACCTTTAACATTAAACAAACTGTTTTGAGGTAACTGACAAGTGCCAAGTTCCATCCTTGGCCTTGTACTGTCATGATACACAGGTATTTTAAAAAACACAGACATCAGGCATTGACACTATAAGTTGTATCCAGTTTGTCTGCGGAGCATTTCAAAGTAGTATTTTATGTAAAGTAACTATAATATTGGAGGTAACAACTAATAATTAAACCATCTAGATGTTCACTTGCCTCAGACTAACATACTCGCGTCCAAGTCTGTGAAAGTCAATCACGTCAGTTGGTCCTTTCTTAACTCTCATGTTGAATTTTGAGTGATTGAAGGGTCCCAAATACATTTGTAATTACATGTGATTGGTAGGGACAAAAGCTGTTAAACATAGAAATTCCTGATAATGTGTGATGACTCAAACAAACAAACAAACATGATTAAGATTATATTTATTTATAATGTCACAACCCCATGGTATTCTGGTTCAGCATAGGTCCCAGTGCTGCATGCTTGAAGTGGCAACTAAACATGCCAAACAAAGGGTTGTGTGCTTAGAATATGTCACCTGGGTTATCGTGTGTCGTAACCTAATAGTGTGAATGTATATTGTTGCTCATGCTGTCTACCACTGTTTACCTGAACCAGACCCAACTGTTGCTGGCAGCTGTAATGTTGCTGATTGCAGTGTGTCAAAAGTTAGATATGGCCCATCAGGTTGCCATGGTTACTGCAGAGACATAAAGAAGGTCACTGTTGCATATATTTCAATATTTGGAACAGAAACCGTTAGCTTATTCTTTTTCACAAGGAAAGTATTTAGGTCAAGTAATGAATGTTAATTTGTATCGACAACAAATTATCATTCATTACAAAAGTTTTATGAAGCAGTCAGCAACATTCCAACTATATCACATCCGCTAGTAAATAATCCTGTCGGAACTGATAAGCCAGTGATTGATATTTATGAGTAACACCCACATTGTCAGGGTACAATGACACACAATCAACCAAGTCACAGATCCTGACCACCTGATCTAATTAAGTCACCTACTACGACAAGCAATAGACCCGTCCTAACCCATGTACCTACAGAAGTATAATCTATGATTGGTATACAGTGTCACCCTCCTGTACTAGCCTTGTAATGTACAATCACAAAACAAATGGTAACATCATGCCTGACTTGATCGCTTCTATATCACTTTTCAAGGTGTATAATTATAACCCCCAATCTGAGAGTCCTCGTCACCATGGAAACCGGGTAAGATCGTTTGCGGCCTAGATCTAGTACCATCAGTAGCGTACGTTTCACCTAACATGATGTTTGGTTTCAGTTGCTTAGTCTTTCCTAGTTTCTATGTCTAATTCATTTTGTACACCTCCTATTACAAACATTCACAAATGCATCTGGAGCTAATTTACATTTTAAAGTTTGTACACTTCAAATGCTTAAGTTTAATGAGTAAAATTTTCACACATTATGATTCTCTTAGTTGATACATGAGAAATTTGATTTGGAATGCTATTAAAACTTGAAATGAATTTGGTATGTTTAAGTGTTCACTGATTGATGATGAGAACATGTTTTAAGCTAAACATACTTTCCTGAAATAATGAAACTTTGTCATGTGTGGAAATATAAATCATGTCTGTGAGAGGAATTCTGGTATTTGTGAATGTCTGTAGTACAACAGCTGCAGCCAGGCATTGATCAGACAGTCACTGATGGAAGTACTTTGTAACCATGGTAACATGATAAGGAACATTACAAAATGCTTCTCCTGCATGGTTTACTTTTTGCTTCACTCATCCAACAACTGTTTGATTGACCAGAACATTAACAATAACACAGACAAAGACAATCTGAGGGTGTTTCGCAAAATTATCATATTTACACTTTTTCTACAAGAAACTGTGAACCTCCAATCTCTAAAATGAAACACCTGTTTTAATCAAGTGTATCAGATGACCATAGAACCATTGGAACTTTCAATTAAAACACTTCATAATGAAGTATTTAAATTAGTAACTTAAAAACTGTAGAGGACTGAATATTGACATTAAATTAGATACAAAGAAGGGGACTTTATTTGTTTAAATGGGACTGTTGTTTCCATGGTTACTGCCATGTCATTCTTTTTAGAGGGATTGGAGGTTAACCTACTTGTTTCTGAGGGTATTTTATATATTATGCACAATAAGACCTGTGATTATGGGAATAGTAAGTCCTTGGTGAATGACTAGTTCACAGCGATTTCCAAATTCATGTATACATTTGGGGTTGATCATGAAACTATTAGCCAGCTTCCAAGGTTATCAGGCTAAATCAGGATGAAAAAGAGTTGTTTACTTAACTGCTGTCATTATGACAATAGGACTCAAATCAGTCATGCTGCAGTAGACTTGTTAGTGTTAGATTTTTGGAAATACTGATTTGGAATTAGTGTTTTGTACTGAGGATTATTTTTAGATAGATGATTATGTTGCATTTAAGTGCTGTATAATGCATATATAGTTTTGGTTTTGTGTCTTTAAAGTTTATGTTGCTTTTTATCACAATTGGTTCAATAGTTTATCGGTCACCTGAGTCAGTAATACGAGCAAATTAACCGGTATTTTGAGAGAATCTTTTTGAAGCAATGCTGACACAGGTAATCACTTTCTGTGGGAGAACCACACAAATTCAATGTAATTCTGTGGGTAGATTTTACTTGTTTCACAATCAGTGGGCATTTCATGTTTTCAGCTTCAGATAAAACAGCATGTTCATGCACTTGTAGGGACCTTTGAGATCATTGTCACAACACTCTGTAGTTCCATTAGTAGGATTTTCCAAACAGCCTAGAGATAATTGTACTTCTTTGCCAGTTTATGCACTTCACCCTGTCAGGGAAAATTGGTTTCATCTATCTCTCTTAAACATATTACACATATTTTAGAAGTGAATAAATTCTGACATGGATAGAACACCCCGTAATAAGTGGGCTGCAAAATATATTCACAAAACCCACTTCCTTTGCCAGAAGTATTGAGTCCTTGATATCAACTTGCGGGACATTGGACATTGAGATTCAATAGCCTGACTGTAAGATTGAGTGTGTTAGGGTTTCTCTACAGTTTTATGTTCAATTACCAAGTTAGAGGCCGTGGTTTAGTCTTCGGGTTAAGGAGGTGATTTGTCGCACCAAAGTCTTGGTTTTGATACCTCTCATGGCTACATGTCAATTTTTGGCATTCCACCTTTGGCTGGAATATTTCTGGTGTTGAGAAACCCATCTTCCCAAGGCAAGGGAGTCAACTGACTAAAAAAGTCTGGTTTCCACCTTGGCCCAACTAGGCTTGAATTGGCTTGACTAACAAGTGTATGCATAGTCCAATCAAAATCACAGAACGAAATCGACATCTGTTTCATAAAATGCTGTGCAGATTTCGGTCGATTGTAGGATTTGCAAAGCATGTGTGCCAACTCAGCATCAACAGATATTTTTCAGATCTTTTCTTGTTTTTAATCAAGGTGCTCACTTGATTTGATGCACTTTGTGAAGTAAGACCCGTATTAGTACAATAATGACCACCATTTTGTTTGAAGCAAATGCAAGTGATATGAGAGGTGGAATCTGATTGGTCAATATGACGGACATAGAAGGAATGTGACTCATATGGTCACTGGTGGCGCTACGATCGAGCCCAGAAATTCCAGCCTAGTTTGTCAAGGGTGGAAACTGGACTTTTTTCAGTCTGTTAACTCCCTTGCCTCGGGAAGATGTGCAAACCCCAACTCATTCACTCACTTTGACACCTACTCTGGAGGATGTGTGAGCATGTGTCATGGTGCATGACTGTTACAATATTCAATAGTTGAAATGGATTTGATCACAGAAATATATAGTCATGAGAGCTTTGACTCTTTGTGGAAGAGAAGCTGACTGGTGTTGGATGTTGTATTCAAATGCGCTTTCAGACCTGCTGCCTGGTATTGAATGGACTGTATATCATATATGCCTTTGTAGGTAACTTGACCATTGAGTGACCACCAAATGAACTTTTAAAGTCTTAGCTCTGTGTGATTTTTGACATTTTCTTACTTCCAATACTGCTAACTTGCCATTCTTGCTGATATCTTGTATATATGCACATTTCAGCATGCATGAAAGACTTACTATACAAATAATGTACTGGTCATTTGAAGGTGTTCATGAAAATATTAGATTGAAATACAGAAACCTACATTGATTATCTAATGACATGTATTGTAACTGTTCTATTGCAATAATCACATGATAATGTTTTTCGCCAATGCTTCCAATTGCTTCAACAGTTTCTTTTTGACAGCTAGTAAACATGGTAAATCACAAGAAGATGTTGTTGGTTCATGATCTGCAATTTTGACCTTATCCACTTATCTAAGAGAGTGATACACAAGCTATTTGAAACTATTGTTGTACCCAAGGGTTTCAATACCTTCAATTTTTAAGAGTTTCATGAAGCAAGACCCCAACTATAGTCTCTTGACAATTTCCAAAAAGATATCATTTTGTATCTTTACCACTTTTCATATCTTTGATTTGTAATTTCAATTTACAAAAGAAAACCCATTCAGAATGTAAATATTCCCTCAATGTTAACCCTTTTGGGCAAGCATTGAATAGCCACTACATATATGCTGCAGCCTTTATTGTTTATTGTCTGTGCATATATGAGGTGCTGAAATCAGACATGAAGTTCGGAATGCTTATTTTGCTCATATCAAGAAGTATGACACCTTGACGCAAACTGGTTGATTAGAAAATTTACCTGACATGAACAATGGTAGGTTTGTCAGATTTTCATGTCGGAATAAAAGATGTGATTTTAATAAGATGCAGCATGAATATGAGTGATTCAGAAGTCTGCACAAAAGACAGACTGCTTTGATAACCTTTCCACAAGCTGCTTTTTTACTATTCTTTTGTTTTAATAACACAATTTGTTACCAAACAAGCATATCTGTAAGTATGTTTGACAATAACAAAGACACACTTCAAATGTCACACTTTCTTTTGTTTTGCTCAAGAATTATTCTGGACTTAAATGCTACAGCTTATGCTTGGTTCCTTCACTGTTATTAATGATGCAGGAAAATGTGAAAGAAATCCTTTATCAGTACTTAGTAAATAACAGAAGATTTAACTCATGCATGTGCACGGTAGTGGAGTAGGATGAGAATAGGCATTTATATAGGCTTGATGTGAGACTGCTCGTGTCATAGTTACCAATGTTGAATCTTGAACAGTCAATTTTTCATCATAGGCCAACTGTTGTCTTCTTTATACATTTATTGATAAAAATTGTTATTCTTATCATATTGTACCAAATTAACCAGATACATTGTTTGGGAATGTATTTTCATGTTTTCATAAATGTATTACCTTCTAGTGTACATACTTCTGAAATAGGCATTATGTGATGAGTATTATGTTCTGCAGTGTATATTGGCCAGTAGTTCAGCCTCCACGTGTTGTGTGTGCTGTGTGTAGCTCAGCTGTTGGAGGAAGAGCTCGCTGTTGTTAAGATGAACTGATAAGCTTGCTGTTGATACCAGTCATACTGTTTCCAAATTATACATTGTGTTCCATAATATGTACATATTTATAACCTTTTCAGCATTTTCTGTACGATTGAAGAAAAGTTATATATGTTTCAGAAAGTAGAAAGTTTGAACTTTTTTTTTACAGAGTTGTGAAATTAATTTTTTTTCTTACCATGAGGCAGAAATAAAGTAAAGTTTTGTAGGTGTTTTACAGATGTTAGCAGTGCCTGGAAACAAACATTGGTATTCCAGATCTAATATAGTTTCCTTGATGTATCTTATTGGCAACTGTGTATTGTGATACAGGACTGTACCCACTAAGTGTCAACACTCCTAGCTGTAGAAAGTAGATCAGGGGACTGAAGTTTCAAACCTGTCGTCCATTGTAGATATACGATGCTGGGGATTTCACCTTGTTGTGTTCTGAGTCGAACCGCGTCGGTGAACGGTGGGCAGGTGGCGACTTCATCAGCGTGGACCGCGTCATTGTATGGAGCAATGATGGCAAGGGGTATCTCTACAAGCTTCCCACAAAGTGAGTATGGAGAGAACACTCTATTTTATCATATTTCTAGTTGTCAAGATGGTGGATGTGAGTTTGTCTCAAGACTCTGTGGTGTTCTGTATTTGGGTCTTGTTTTATATCACTATCATCCATGCTGTTAGGTAATTGACAGACATGATAAGGTTTTGTTCTTCATGATGACAGCAACAAATTAGATCATTTTGTACGAAATAAGTACCTTATTTAGTTAGTTATTTGCTGTATAAGCACTCCTGGGAAGACAGAAAATTTACAACATGTACAATGCACACGATAGCTGTTATCAAAACGTCTTTAGTTTCATCGACATTTGAACTAGGTTTGTTTACTGTCCACTCAATCTCTGAAAACATACTTATCATGCTGTGTATGGTTTTATTGAGCACCCTTTTTGTCAATATCTTTAAGCACTGAGGTGCTTATGGTGTATACAGTATGGTAAACATGGTTTAATAAGGAACTTCTGAAAAAGAAATGAAAAGTTTTGTATGTTTGTAATTAACATCAGTGACATGATGAAAGGAATTTGTTTAGCATGAAAAGGATTATCATCAAGATTATTATACCAGTATATGAACTATATATGCTGATTACGTGGGAAACAAGTGGAGATTATAGAAAATGTCACTGGTCCGGAAACAATCTTTTTCTTGAAAAGAAATGAAAGCATGTAGTTGTCATCGCTTTCTGTAGCCTGGTGTAGAATGTCTTTTGTGTCGCTTTCAATCTATTTAGTTTGGTTTGTTTAAAGCATGTATGGAATATCTCATGCTTATATTCTTTTATTTAATTATTTGGATAAATTGGTTATAGGTATAATGTGCTCAGGGGATGGATAAAGAATCTTGTAATATTTTAATGATATTATTTGTTCATGTTTAAACAGTGATACAGTAAAACATGGTTTTGACAAGCTCCATGCAGCTGTGGACATTTGTTTGTTATACCTGGTATACCTGTTGTATGTTACCTTATACCTGGTATACCTGTTGTATGTTACCTATGTAAATGCAAAACCTAAGTATCACTTTCTATGTATTTTTGAAAGAAGTGTAAATAACCATTCTAGTACAACATGTGCTAGAGGTGGTGGACATATATGATACACAATTTCATATCAATTTATTGGTATTTTCATAAATAGCAGACTTCGACTTTAGCCACTAATCTGAAGCCCGGGACTACTGAAAATCTATTTGGTCTAGTAAGCTCAGCTAAAATAGTCCTCATGACAACAGTAACATGTACTGAAAATGATGCTTAGAGTCATGTTTGGGATTGTAGTCTCGAAGGTTTTTGGCAGAGACTGAAATTGTTACAGAAGAACTTTGGCATTTAAAGAAACACATGTTACAGTGATAGAATTAAATAGAAAGAGTTTGAGCAGTTTTTTGACATATCACAAAAATTGTCTCCTGGACGTCTCAGCGACTTCTGTTTTGAAACATGACAGTTGACTTGCTATGCAAGATTGTAAGTCATTGCTTGTTATGTTATAAACATATTCAGGTGAGATGAAAGATGATAATTTGGAAATAGTGATCAGGATTGAACCTGTGACTGATCTTAGTCACAGATATCATACTGAACAAAAACAGTTATGGATCATGAATATTTTTCTGGATATTTTTATGAAATTGTGCAGGCTTTACGACAAAAATTATCTCCAAAAATATTTATGATCCCTAACTTTTGTTGTTTTGTATATATTAGTACCACAGCAATGGTATGTGAGGATTGCAACAATAAGCTGTGACATGTTGATGCACCACTGATTGGTGTGACGACTGATTCTCTCATCACCTGTACTGCAGAGATAACCGTATATCGCTGTGTATAAGGCGAGTTTTTCGTACCTAAAATGAGGGGGTTAAGAAGGGGGGTCATCTTATACACGGAGTCGAAGATCTCACATTTTTTTCCACTGGCGATGTCAACTGGCGTCCGATAGCCAGCCCAGCATTTGACAATAAAACTTCGCATTTCGTCCTAAATAACTGTTCCACTAACTATTTCCATACATAAACATGATTTGTATCTCTTTTCCTTGAATAAAGTTTAATAATTTCTGCAAATAAAGTTGAAATTGCCCCCGCCTCGATGCAGATTGTCAAACCAGCTGACACTGTAAAACAATGAACATCCGTGAGTAGAGAGCCGGAAGTATTGGTAAGCATTTGCATATGGCACACGTGACCTAACATGTGATAACCGGTGAAGCTGAAATCAATTCCCGCTGTTTTTACAGTTGTATTAACAACTGTTGGAGACAGTGTGAATAAGTGATTGTGGAATAAACACGCTGAATGTGAAGCAAATATAAGCCTAGTTATAACATAGTTAATTGGCGATTAAATTACTCACCATTGTCTCTTATATGTTATTACTTCATCATGTTCATAAATGAATAGTGTCGTACCGTGTAAACACAAAATGGCAACATGTGCTGGAGTTACACCCGTGACCAATCATCGTAGAAAAAACAACGCAAGATAAACATATTTTTATTGCATATATAAGGTTTGTGTGCGCACTTGTGATGTGCTTCATTCCAGGTCGCCTTATACACGGAGTATAGGATTTGGGGTTGATTTTGAAGGCGTGTACACAGCGATATACGGTATGGGATAGTGTCATATACTTTGTTTGATTCACCGCTGATGTTGAAAACCATAAGAATGTTTTATCCATATTCATCATAACCATGTTCTACTGTACCTGCAGTGCATGTCTCATCCTTCATTAGGAAGTAGTCTGTCAGGTCATTGCCTGTGGATGATACTTTTTTGACACAGCAGAAGTAGTCTTCACTGACCAATTTGTCTTGATGCAAATGCAGTTAATACTAACAAGTTGAATCCCGCCGAGTCACAGCACACTGTCACAGCCCTAGATGCACTGGTAGCAATACCTCACCAAATTACATCTCATCAATGTATGTCTTGCCTCCAAGGCAAGCTTGCATGCAGCAATTGTAGTGCTACGCCTGTCGTAACTCCGTAAGCTACCCTCTGGACAAGACCTTGCTTGTTGTAAGAACCAAGACATGATGATCGGGTGGTTACAATGTGTGACCTGGCTGATTGTATGTTGTCATGCTCCAATTGCATGGATTGTCACTCACGATATTTTGTTTGTGTGTTGTTTAACACTGCACTCAGCAAATTCAGCTATGTGACGGCAGTCCTTATGTAATGGAGTCTGGACATGACATCCAGTGATTGTCATCTTGAGCATCGATCTACACAATTGGGATACAATGTCAAACATCAACCAAGTCAGCAAGCCTGAACACCCAAGCCTGTTAGTCTCCTCTTACGACAAGCATAGTTGCCGCTCATGATGTCAACCACTAGGTTGCCAAACCAGATTCAGTCAATTACTGTCCGTTGAGATATATCTCGATGTAGTTAAAATCAGATATTTTACTCTGATACAATACCTCTCTGCGTGAAAATTTGTGGACACCTCTCATCAGCCAATAGCCAACAGGCGATAGCTCTACAATTGCTCTGTGCAAGTCAGCTCATGTGAGAACATCCCATGTGTAAAATGTCTAAGCAGTGGATTGTTTGTGATGTGTCATTAACAGCAATGCTCATTCTCATCCTGGGAAAAGTGTGAAGTTCTAGCTTTCCATGTGATAGATACTAAATTCTACTAATTTTCTTTGTGAACACTAGTCTTCTGAAAGGAAAGGCAATTACAAGGTAAGGAATGTAAAACGTCTTGGGACTTAATTTTTCTACAATTGTGTTGTCATACATTTTTTGAAAACTAACCTTCTCTTTAGTATGTGTAAGCTGTAATGTGTATGCTGAAGTTCAGTTTGTTTTTTCAAATCTTCTTGTTATTTGTCATGATCTTTTGAGTTTTAAGCAACCTATTTGAAATCTGTCGCTGTTGTGATCTACAGTAAAAGTCCCATTAACAGACTATTTCATGATTGAAGCTTGGTTGGACAAAGAGTTTTAAAAATACCCGCTTTAGTTATGACATTAGTGACAGAAAGGTTCATTTTTAAGTTTTTTTAAATTGAATACATATTTGTTTTATAAGCTTTAGCGCTGACATTGCACACTCAAAAGTGTACAAATCTAAGTGCATGTGGACCTAGTTTGCTATGAACTTGATTTTGTACCCAGATGATGTGTAAGAAATCTGTTGTCAAACGTCTACCTGTCATATTGAATTTGTGTCCTGGTATTAATAGACATACTGACTGTGAAGACAACCACAGTTCTCAGTGGGGAATTCCTTGTCTTTCTTCATTGTATGCAGCTGCAGTGTTCTCAATACTTTCAATCAGCATGCTCTGTCAGGTGTGTGGCTTTAGTATTGATACTGGGAAATAGCTGGTCATCACATAGAAAAATGATCTGTTGATTTGACTATTTTGATCAGAATTCAGATAACCATGTCCGTTTATAAAAGTTTGTTCTATTCCTGTCAATGGATAGATGTTGTTTGTAAAACTCATCAGTCGAACTCTCCCTGAGCCATGACTGCCATTGTTTTAACATCATCACCAATTCAAACACGTTTGAAGTAGGGTTATACCTTACTAACAGTGACTTTCTTGTAACTCAAGGTCAAGGAGACAGTCTGTAAGTTCTGAGTAAGTACCAGAGTACCGAGTAAGTTAGGAGGAACTAGCTATTGCTCTCTGTTTAGAACTGAGCTGCTGGAAAGGCTCTGTCATTCTTTCTTTCAGTGATGAGCTAACTGAAGCTACACTCTGTCACTTGACAATATGTTTATTCATAGAAATATCACAGTATGTTATCCTTAATCATGTTAAGTAAATCTTTACTTACATTTAAAGTAAATTAGTGTCACGATCTTTCGAAGAAGCTTCAGTTAGCTCAGTTGATCTATTCTTGCAATATCCCTTATCATTTCCATCTATTCTGAATCATTATCCCCAAAGCACTGCTTTCCTCCTTAACATGCTAATGAGCATAACGCCAAAATGACAATAATTGTTTGTTCTTTCTGACAACCCCACCTCATCATGCTCATGGGGATATCAGATTGGAATTGATCCCCAGCAACCTATGCTGGTCGTAAAAGGCTACCAAATGGATCGGGTGGTGAGGTCAAGTGACTTGATTGCATGCCATCATACCCAGATGGCATGTATCGTTTCTCATAATATCAATCACTGGATTGTCTGGTCCAGCCTCGATTATTTACAGGCTGCCGTCAAAAAGCTGGAATATTGCTTCGTGTGGCGTTAAACAACAAACTGACATCCTATCTTAACATCTCATCTCAAATGCTTTCATAAGGCAATGTGCAATGAACAGTCTGTAATGATCATGATGATTATATGGAAAATTCATAGCTCCTCATATCTGAAATTGTTTATGAGTATGGGCAAAGTATTTTGAAAAATGTAATTTCCCTTCCCCGGGGCTGCCACCTACACCCTCCTTCATGTCACTATACACCTGCCACACCCACAATACCTGCACCCCCAGCAACCTCACATCATGCCATTTATTTGTTCAGGAACATGTTGAATGTTGATGCATGACTGGACTAACCCTGCTGGTCCAAGTTGGTTTCATTTCATTCCCTGGAGTTTGTTTCCATATTTTTCAATAATTGTATTTTCATCTATCTGTATTGAATTGTTTTAAGACTTTAAGAGTTTAACGTCATCCATCATATGTTGAAATGAATGTTATTTCATTCTGTTACATTTCGATGTATTCTTTTATCATTTTGATAAGGAACAACAGCTGCTGGTTGACATAATCTCATTCTGGAAATGGTACCAGGTTTGATACATGTATTTCCAGATCGTAAAAGTGAAACAATAAGTCAGTATTGCATCAGACAGACTCTATGATGAACTCTGGAAACATTCCAAGAATAAGTTGAAGACCTTTAGCATCCTTCTGGGGCTTCTGAGACAATATAAGTTCCAGATGCTGCAAGATAGGCAGCCATGTTTGTATGTATGCAACATCATGTGTTTTGGAAAAGCACCCAGAGTTGCTCCGTGTTGTGAAAAGGCTAAACTAACAATTCTTTAAAGCTCATGATCGGATAGTGCGTTGTCTTATTATTTTAGGAGTAGAAGCAAACATTTCTTTGCAGTACTAATTATGATAAGAATGAAGATTCCATGCTTAATCGACTTCAACACCTATATCATGTATAAATGTAACCCCGCCAAACATTTATGATTCATGTGAATCACATCCAGTGGTAGTCAATATACACAGGTGCCTTGAACAGATTGATAAAGAATATACAGATATTAAAAAATAAAATGCTCTGTTTCATTATCTCATATTCGTAAACCTAATGAAGATGTAATAATTAATTTGTTGTGGCCTAACATAGATTGACTAGCAGGAGCCACAAGGCTCCGAGGTAAGGGAGTTTAGTTTGTGACCTGACGGTACAGCTTTTAGGAGCACCCTCTTGGAGCAGTACAAGGGCGGGAACTACATGCTGCTTGGCTGGATGCTAGTATTTTCTGCTTGATCTTTCTGCTAACTTGCATTGTAGGCAGTTAAAAAGTTGTTTCCTAGCCCTTTTTGGCTGCTGTAAACATTACATTTAAATATCATATGAGTATTATTAAATATTGAGAATATTTTTGTTTATCATTGAAGTATCATATGAGCACTGCACTTCATCTTGCATGTTATTACTGAATAATTGTTGAAACTTTCATAGATACTTGAAAATATTCTTTCAGTGCAACTTTAATGCCATTGTACGTATTGAGTTTTCTTGTGTCTTATTTCAGTGCAAGTCCCGACAGCCCTGACTACCATCGACAACACCAACCAACATCTCCACATGCTTACTATATACTTGATCTTTATGCAGAGCAGGTAGGACACCTTTGTATGCAATGTGTTTGTTTTGTTAATGCACCTTTTATGCCAAGTATGACAATTTTTTAAATTATCCTGCATTACTCCTTAATGCATTAACTGCTTTTTTTTTTACAGAAAAATGAAGCTGTGTGAGGCCCAGCTGAAAAAGAAGTTGTTCCAACTAGTTGTGTGGCTAATACCATCATACAGGACCCATGTGACAGTGGAAGTGATGACGTCACATACCTTCACATTACTGCTTGTCACCCAGACTGACTAGTTGTGTTTGAAAAAGCTCCAGCAATCTACTGGCATCCATTGCTTGTTACTCAATTCAACATTTCCGTTGTGTCTGGACTGTACTGACCCCTGTTCAGTAACTGCTAAGTGTTGCCTCTGGTGGTCTCCCCTACATTTATTCTGTTGCCAATCACTAGACAGACGCTGATGACTACACAGGGGCCTGCACCAACTTACACTTCCATGACCACCCAGGTGCTGGTGCCTCCGACCTCCCAGATGAAAACACTTACCCAAGTGTATCGCCTACCGTCAGCTCCGACAAGAGCTCATTTGAGCATCTACACGACATCTCCACCACATGACTGGCTCCTCTAAGCCTACGACTGTTCGAATACCAGACACACGTCTACCCTTTTTAGAAAAGGAGATTCGGCACTCTCTAAATTTCTTGTTAGCTCTTGCTTCTTCATCTTGAGCTTTTGATTGGAGACTAATCCCAATCGTGTTGAACATCTGCGAATAGTCATGACCTACCAACAACGCAAGATAGACCATATGTGCAATCATCTTAAGGCTGCACATATGGTCTATCTTGCGCCAACCCAGGTCTGTTTTTTCTCTTTTTAATAGAGACATATACGAGTCCCACTCTCACCTCTCGAGTATCGCCCTCAAGGCTTTGGAGCACGTGTCCCAGGAAACATCTCACAAGTTTTCCAACGCCGGGAATTATCAGCCATGTCGGAATTCTCTCAAGGACCAGGCCCAGGACACCCTGTCTTTTTGTGGCAGGGATCAAGGTAGAGGAAAACAGCAGGGCAATTACCAACCTTGCCAGGATAAGTATCAGGGCCAAGGTGGTGATCACAGGGGTTACCACTGAAGTGTTTGACATCGACGACTGGGAACTCCCAGCCTTACCAAGAATGCCAACCGTATTTCCGCATGACAACATTGAGACTGCTCAAGACCAGAATCAACACGAACGATTCCTGATCAGCCTCAACGTGCAGAATGCTTACCTGAACGTGCCTATCCACCTGACAGGCAGTTCTTCAGGGTTCCTCTTCAATGGTATCAACTACCAATGGATGGACTCCCATTTGGCATTTCCACAGCCCTGTGGTTAGTCACCTAAGAGACATCCAGTTTGAGTCATATATCAACGATTGCCTACTGAACCACCATGACTCGGTGACTCTCATCCTGTACAGGGATTTCACCAGATGCCTTCTCCATCAGCTGGGGTTGATTTTCAACGAACTGAAGTCGGAGTTCACTCTATCCTTCACACTTTGAGCCTCTTCATTCAGCTTCCTTGTTTTTTGCTCACCAAGAAGACTTGGCTCTGGCTACACTGGCGAAGGTAATCAAGTTGCATGTACTCAGCATCACCCATGTCCGGTTTGAGCGCAGTGTGCAAGGAACCTTTCACCTTAGGTTGTGCTGGGACTTCATGGCCAAGAATCAACTCCCAGGACAGCCTGACAGGTCCTTCACCATCCCACCTCTCTCTTCGATTGTGGGTGCTGAAGACAAGGAGGAACTCCACATGTGCCAGGTTCGTGCTCAAGACTCAACTATTCATCCCTGTTTCCACGACTTCCCAGTCAGACGTTTGCCAGAACACTATATATTTGTGGCTACGAGCAATCATCCTGCAGGCTTATGAGGCCACTGGCATGGATCCTCTCAGGGCCAACAACCCTCATGAGATTCACGCGGTTGCATCCACCCTGGCTCTCCACATCAACTGCTCTGTCAGATCCATCATGGATGGTTGCTTCTGGAGATCCGACACAGTCTTTGCCAGCTACTACTTGAGGACTCGGCCTTGTAGTTTTGGTCCTCTGGTCATTTGCCAAGCAGGTCACAACCCCAAACGACATTAATTTTTACAGCAGTCCTGAGCTGGCTTTTCAAACTCTCTGGTGCATTAGCTTGGTAGGCTTTTTTCTATTACTGTTCTCTGACCTGGGCGTCCTACATTCCTCACATGCTCATGCTGGAATGGTCACATGGTTTCCGATCATCACAAAAGGATGCTGTGATGGTTGCCTGGACTTTTTGACGAGGGTCTCCTGAGGATCACATCTGAAGGTATGCCCACCTCCGTACCTGATCCGTCTGATTCAGATGCATTAAGGACTAATGCAGGATATGTTAAAATATTTTAGTAAAATCTAAATATTTTTTACATTTGCATACTTATCCTGCATAACTATGTCGAAAGTGGCCCACCCATCGCAGACATGCCTCCCCATGATCATCATGATGTCAGTTGTTGAGATCAAGCAGTAATGTGAAGATATGTGACGTCATCACTTCAGTGGTCACGTGGGCGCTGTTTTAACCACACAACTAGTTGGGACAACTTCTCCTTCAGCTGGACCTCTCATCAGCATTACTCTCTGTCCTCAAATCGAACATCTCACCAGCATTAACATAGCAGTCTCTGTCTTCAAATCAAACATCTCACCAGCATTAACATAGCAGTCTCTGTCTTCAAATCAAACATCTCACCAGCAATACCATTGTGGTTCCTGTCTTCAAATAAAAAAACATCTCACCAGCAATACCATTATTGTCCCTGTCTTTAAATCAAACATCTCACCAGCAATACCATTGTGGTTCCTGTATTCACATCAAACATCTAACCATCATTACCATTGTGGTCCCTGTCCTCAAATCAAACATCTCACTAGCAATACCATTGTGGTCCCTGTATTCACATCAAACATGTCACCAGCATTACCATAACAGTTCCTGTCCTCAAATCAAACATCCTTCCATAAACACAATTTCATGAATACACTTGCCTTAAAGCTCAACCCCTTTTCACTGCCTTCATTACCATTGTTGGGCTGGTTAGATAGATTTTTAATTTATTTGAAAAATAACATAGCTTATCATTGTCCATGTTTGTCCAATCAGTTTCAAAAGCATATGAGACATTGCTGTGTGAATCTCGATTCTTTTCCCTCCAGTCCCTGGTGTGTTCGCCAGCCATGATGTTTTTCCGGAGCGAGGGCGAGACTGCCCCGAGGAGGCTGTTACTGCGAGGAGACTCCGAGGGGAGGGTGGTCATCTGGAAGCTGCCTGAGGTGTCTGAGAGACAGATGACACTTGTACGACAAGAGAGCTTTGACAGATTGCCAGGTACATATGTTGTATTTAACCGGATACTTATTAAATATATCAGAAAAACAAATGAGGGATCACATGAGTAATGGTAGGAAACAGTCAATATGCTGGTCACAGTCAATGATACCTGCTTCGAATGCTTCCAGGTTGTATGTACTCATATGCAAAATAGTCGAGGAACATGTGTGATCCATCTTGGCGTTATTGTATTGCAGTGTGTTGACAACTTTTATTATCATACCTCCATGTCTGAATGATGAGATCTGATTGGTTCACATGATCTTGATAACATACGATGTATCCCGCCTGGGAGGGAAATAAATTTCTGAGCGGGAGAATAAATCCCTTATGCAGCAACACAGGCTGCACTTGGATTACTGAGTGGGAGAATGAATCCATATACCATGCTAAGAAGCAAAAAGCCACACGCTGTTTCAGAGTCAATGAAAGTCTGTGACATCGCATAAAATTCACCTCAGCTCAATCGAACAACTGGGTTGTATTAATTTTGAGTTTGTGGTATACTGGTACCTGGAATAGTGCTGACTATGTTGAAAATAACATTCACTGACATTAACTCAACATTGATTTTCAATAGTCGTAGCTCTACGTTTGCTCTTTGAGATAAATGTCGTTTGATATGATTCAGCTGTGTGAGACCAACATTTAAAGAAGGTAATTGCATCAGTCTAAGCCCGATACTTGTGAGTCTTCTTGTCTGAACTTGTGTATTAGCATTATTTTCAGTAGATTTTAGTCTTATTATATGGGCCCCATATGGAGTTCCTGGTTAGAAAAGGTCCCCAGCAACCTATACTGGTGGTAGAGGTAACAATGGATCAATTGGTAGGCACAGTGACTCACAGAAAAACAATCTTGACATATGGACAAATAATAATCATAGTTCACTGGCCAACATATTATTCGACTATAGTCAAGCTTCGGACAAGTGGGTAAACTGTCAGATTGTTGTATGTGTGCCCTCCTACCTTGCAGCCCTCCCTCCCCGCTGTAAGACCACACTGCAGGAGGTGTGGGACAGCCTGTACAGGCCCCCTGCTGGAGTGCTGGACGGACTGGTAGGTATACGGTGCCCAGGAAACAACACTGTAGACGTCTTTCTGTGCATTTGTTTACTTGCAACATTTGTTGTCCAGGTGAACAATCATGGCAATGATAGCGAAGTCATTTTAGTTATATGGTCATAAATAACAGGAATTAAGCTGAAAACTTTTCTGAATGTTTACCACATGGTATGTGAATAATTGTAGCCTTATAGTGCTTCAGCTAAATTAGAGGGGCGATCGGGTAGCCTAGTGGTTAAAGCGTTCGCTTGTCACACCGAAGACCTGGGTTCGATTCCCGACATGAATACAATGTCACTACTTCTTCCTGAATTTTACTTTAGAGGACTTTAGAATACATTAGGAGCGACCCTACCCTATCGACCTGTGTATATCTGGATAGCATTGCTTGATTTGTTTCATTCAGTTGATGAAGGAAGTAAAATGAAGTAGCCTTAATAATAATAATAATAATAATTACAAGTGAATGTTCAGGGTGATACATTATATTTATTTTAGAATACTAAACGTGCTCAAGTTATGTAATACACAATTTCAGAGTTCATGACATCAGACATTAGGATTATGCCTTTTAATATTAGTTGAGAATTCCACTGAATACATTGAAATTCTTACTTGCTTGAGTGTCAGAGCTTCTCTTCATTTGTTCACTGAGTGAGACTAAGTTGGAATGAAATCTAAAGGAATAAAGACTAAAATGTTTAGTGGTTTATTGTGACTGTTATATTAATGTTGCGTGGTCAGTGTGATGAGAACAGGCAGTCCCTCCACATCTCGTCCACCATCTACATCCCGTCACAAGGCAAGCTGGTGTGCGGCCGCATCAACGGCACCATCGTCATCGTCCCTGCAACACAGAGCGTCATGCTTCAGCTTCTCACCACCAAGACACTCAAGGCTGACAGTAGGTCCTTTCAGTAGTGTTTAACCCTGGTTAATAGGCAGTTTGTGGGTGCTGCCAGTTGGGCAGGACAAGTTCCTCTGGGGGATTCATTAGTGTAAGACTTTCAGTTCCTCTCTTGTGACAGAGATATGAATACTCATGCCATGACACTCAAGTTAATTGTAATCATGCAGTCAGAAACAAGTCATGCATGAACATGATGAAAGTATGCACCAAAAAATAATCAAACATGCATTTGGAATTTTCCAGGAAATGACAGATTTTTGTTTAGAAATGCATCATCTGCGCATGACCGACATCGTTTTAGCTTTACGTTTGCTGTGAGGGGAAATCAGACATCTGTCAAAATGCCTTCAAAATGGAAAATAAGTAATTTCTATTGAAGAAATATTGTGAGGCGGAATGCATGTGCAGGAAAGATTGAAGATAATGATAATGTTGACATGATGCTACTCGATACCAGAGCTGGTGAATGTTAATTGAAACTGTTAGCGAGCTGATAGGTAGTGAATGTAACATATTGAAACAGATGAACACACTTAATGAACAAAAAGTCATATAACCTATTTCTTTTTTCATTGAAAAGTACTCTTAAGGTTGGCACACTTAAATATCCCAAAGGGCATGTCTAAACTTCCTTTGCGTGCCCTGTGGCACCCTGGAAAAAAGACTAGATCTCTATAAGTTGTATGACGATACGGCGATACAGGTTTGTGTACCGATACGAGTCCCACTTTACAATGCATTGATTTACAACCCCTATATTGGGATACATATGATACATTACATTACAAGTCATATTGGTATAAAAAGATGTGTTCAATAACAAATTTAAAATGTATTTGAACCTGTTCAACAACCAACTTATACCATGTTACACAGATTCTCTGGAATTTCATGGTTGGCTATAAGTAGCATTACATTCACAGTGCCCTCTATTCTATATGTTCCTGATCTACAATATCCCATCTTGGTCTCTGAAATTCAAAAACAAATGATTCAGGGTTCTGATTCACTTGCTAGAAGAAAGAATATCAACTTATGAAATAAAAGTACTACTGTATATCGCTGTGTATAAGGAGAGTTTTTCGTACCTAAAATGAGGGGGTTAAGAAGGGGGGTCGTCTTATACAAGGAGTCTAAGATCTCACATTTTTTTCCACTGACGATGTCAACTGGCGTCAGATAGCCAGCCCAGCATTTGACAATAAAACTTCGCATTTCGTCCTAAATAACTGTTCCAGTAACTATTTCCATACATATACATGATTTGTGTCTCTTTTCCTTGAATAAAGTTAAATAATTTCTGCAAATAAAGTTGAAATTGCCCCCGCCTCGATGCAGATTGTCAAACCAGCTGACACTGTAAAACAATCAACATCCGTGAGTAGAGAGCCAGAAGTACCGGTAAGCATTTGCATATGGCACACGTGACCTAACATGTGATAACCGGTGAAGCTGAAATCAATTCCCGCTGTTTTTACAGTTGTATTAACAACTGTTGGAGACGGTGTGTATAAGTGATTGTGGAATAAACACGCTGAATGTGAAGCAAACATAAGCCTAGTTAGTTACAACATAGTTAATTGGCGATTAAATTACTCACCATTGTCTCTTATATGTTATTACTTCATAAATGAATTTTATTTTACGGGCACCAATTTAGTGTCGTACCGTGTAAACACAAAATGGCAACATGTGCTGGAGTTACACACGCGACCAATCATCATAGAAAAAACAATGCAAGATAAACATATTTTTATTGCATATATAAGGTTTGTGTGCGCACTTGTGATGTGCTTCACTCAAGGTCGCCTTATACACGGAGTGTAGGATTTTGGGTTGATTTTAAAGGCGTGTACAGGGGGGTCGTCTTATACCTGGGGTCGCCTTATACACAGCAATATACGGTATATTGGGAAACAAATCGTATCAAACCTGTAATATCGGGATACGTATCGTATCACATCCTCACCATATCGTTACACCTCTAATTTCTATCATGTCTTACCGGTATTTATTATTCACTCACCATGCTGATGACCTGGGTGTTATACTTCACAAGATCACTATATGTGAAGCATGTTCTTCCCCTTGCTGTAATGTGGCTTCAGAATGATGCTCAGTGGTTATGATAAGCATGTCCTCCCTGTCAGATATTCCCACCAAGATCCTGCAGGGACATGACGGGAGGGTGACATGTCTGCTGTACCCCTTCAACGAGAGCACGCGGTACGAGCCCCAACATCTGCTGTCTGGGGGAGCCGACTTCTCGGTGATCCTGTGGGACATGAACTCCGGCTACAAGATCCACACCTTCACTGTACATGGCGGGGAGCTCACACAGATGTTGGTGCCGCCCGGGAACTGCAATGTAAGCAGACAATCTGGCTTGCCTGGTCCCTTGACCTCCATATATTGTTATTAGGTGTCATTTGTGAAATACAAATGTCGTAGATCTAGTGTGTACCAATGCTCTTTTCTGTCATCTTTAAAGCTAGGGAATGTACAGTTAAGAAAATAAGTGCCTTTCGTAAAGTAGCAATGGAACTTACGTGCAATTTTTTCATTTGTTATCAGCAAAAAGTATTGCTCCCTGGGTTTCACACGATTTCTACATTGGTGACAGAGGTGCATTTGGTGCATTATTTATACACGGCAGGGCCTAGATGGGATCACTAAGATATGATTATTTGTAGGAATGTAATGATTCCTCATGCTATCAATGGGCCACCCGCCCTAGTTAAGGAAGCCTAGTAGTTAAAGCCTAGTGTCACGCCAAAGACCCCGAATTTGTTTGCCACATGGTTAAAAAGTGTAAAGCTCTTTTCTGGTGTTCCCTGTCATGAAATTGCTGGAATATTGCTAAAAGCTGTGTAAAACTCACTCACAATGCATTGTGCTGGTATTGCTGTGAAGGAATGAATTTTGCATGTTAAATACTTTCAGACTCGGATCCTGTCTGCTGTTTGCTCGGTTGCCAGTGACCACTCTGTAGCTCTCCTCAGCATGAAGGAGAGGAAGTGTATCATGTTAGCAGGGCGCCATCTGTTTCCAGTCCAGACAATCAGATGGCGTCCCCTGGATGACTTCATGGTTGTCAGCTGCTCTGATGGCACAGTCTATGTATGGCAGATGGAGACAGGTCAGTGGGACACACACAATGTATTGTCTGGTGTACAGTTTTATTGAAGCTGGACGAAAGTAGTTGATCATAATGTGTATCATGTGGAGACACTACATTGGCAGTTACTTTAGCTGGTGTCACTTTATATGAGGTGTGTCAGGAAATGAATACTGTAGTATATTCCTGCATGAATTACTGAATGAGTTCTCAAAAAGTTTGCCGCAGCGCTGTTCAGTTACTCTCTGATGGTATCACTCTCACTGTTTCTGGTGAGTTTTATATCGTAGAGACTGGCTGCACAAGAAGTTACCTGACGTTACTCAATTTTCAACAGTGTCATTTTTTGTTGAATTAGAACAATACAGAAATGAAGTCTAGAAGTAGATTCTTGTGAAAAAGAGTACTGTTTTTTCCCAAAAAATATACTGACATCATCATCTGCTTGAAATTTTGCCAGTGGCTGCTATTGAATTAAGCATGTTAAGTATTACATCAGCATACATGTATTATGATCACATTGTTTTAGGCCAATGAGAAGTGCAGTCATAACATAGATCAGTAAAACTACTGAACATGACGAACCATTGTGACCGGGAAGGATTCATTACCTGTCTGACTGATGTTTTCGTATGGATAAGCCTTTCATGATATAGCAGTAGAATTGGTTCACTCTATCACAGGTATACTTATTAGATGTGGGTAGTTGGGCTGTGTACTGGTTAATGTGTTTGATCATAAAACTCAAGAGCTGTGAACATTTCCCCACATGGAGACAGTGTTGTCAGCCCACTTCTGGTGTGATCCTTTCCTGGAATATTGTCTGATCATAATTACTCTCTTTACAGAATATTGCTGACACAACTTAAAACCCTCGCTACTCACTGACTCCCAATCTTATTATGTTTCCAGGTCACCTGGATCGAGTTGTCCATGGCATTACTGCAGAGGAGATCCTCAACAACTGTGATGAAAATGCAACACCTATGGAGAGTCTGACCAATCCTAGTCTTACTCTGGCTCAGGCACTAAAGAGACGGAATCTGGCAACATTCAAAAACCTGGCCCAGCAGAAACTACAACAGCAACAAGCAGCTGCCCAACATCAGCAGCAGCAGCTGACACAGAGGCCACCTCCAGAGATGCTCAAACCTACCGGGTACCCCCTGCTTATACAAGGAGTGAGGACCAACACAAGGGACCCGGACTCACATGTGCTTTTCTTTGACACAGAGGCTTTGATTGGTATGTACCAGAAAATGTAGCATGTTCCATTCATTGCTGTTGCATATGCAATTCTATATCTAAATATTTGGATGTGAAATCAGTTCGATGGTTTATGTGATGGATTGTTAGGATAAAATAGGAGACCCTTTCTTTTGCTCCTTCACTTCCTGATATACAATATGTCCTGCTGCATATTTTGTTGAGATGGTGAGGTAGCCTAGTGATTGAGATGTTTATCTGTCTTGCTGAAAACGTACAAGGTTATAATGTGTGAAGCCAATTTCTAGTGTAGTTGCCTTGATATTGCTGGAATAGTCACATTACAAAAAGTGGCCTTAGGCCATAATCACTCACTCATAGTGTGACCAGTATTTTCTTCTTTTGGAACTGCTCATTTACAATCGGTTTCGAGATACAGAAATCAGAATGCTTCACTCACTTGTACCAAGAAGTCATGAGCCTCCATGCTGATGGCTGATAAGGAAATTAATTAGACATGTAGGGTTATCATATCTTGATGCAGAGAGCTATCACATAGGATTAAAGTTGAGTTCTGAGTTTTGTGAGATTAGTTCTTCAGTAATGTGTTATGAGATTTACTGATGCATGAGATGACATGAGACTGCTGTTGTGTGTGCAGTGCAACTGTTGACGGAGGAGTATTCCACCATGTCCCCCGGAGAGCTGGAGGCGAGGGGACTCATCGGGATGACAGAGGACCAGCTCATCAAGTCCTCTGGAGGCCTGGAGCTGTCAGACACACAACAGAAGCTCATGGGTAAACCATTGCATCACTAGGACCTGGCTTTGTTCCTTCTTCATTAACAGATGGGGCATATGTAGCCTGTAATGTGCTGTGCAGAGTTGTGTCCCTTTTGCATGCCATTAATCTATGATTGTGGGTTCATATCCCAGATTCACCTAATCATCTATATAGGTTTGTCAGCACCATACCCATGCTTGTTTGTTTCACCAAAGTGGTAAACCTCTAAACCCAGCATTACTGGGGACCCGTGGCCAAAGTAGCATCAATATCTATAACTCTCTCACTCAGTTACAATAATGTCATCTGATAGAAAGTCAACTCTGAATAATAGGGACATTTAGATACAGTTTATTCCCTCAGAAAATTACAATTTGTATAAACAATAATTCCTTCCTGTGAAATAAATTTCACTGTTCATGTACAGCTGATTTAAATATTTTTTGTAAGGTGAAAGTAAAGAGAAAGCAAATAATTATGTCTATGTTAACTTCATGTTTGAAGGAGAGGTCCTTTGGTAGAATTCCATGCTAACTGTAATGATCGATGTCCACAGGTTTCATAGCCAAAGCTAAGGAAAAGGCTGAGAATGTTGGTCAGAAGATACAAGCAAGGGCAGAGACAGCTGGACTCGTTCCTGTACAAACAGGAGGTCGTTTAACTCCCACAAGAATGAGTGCAAGTCCCTCAAGGCGAAGTAACACCAAGCCTGATGGCCTTGTTGTCAATGACAATTTGACACTGGAGATCGCTCAGTTCTTCATGTCATGTCTTCATGCATGGGGCCTGGATCCAGATCTTGATAGACTTTGTGTTAACAAACTTGGACTGCTGAAACCTCAGTGCCCCATATCGTTTGGCCTGCTGTCCCGCCAGGGCCACATGTCACTGATGCTGCCGGGATGGCACAAGCGTGTTTGTCAGGAGGAGTTGGTGGGCATCAGTGGCGACATTGGGAAGACAACTCTTGCTGATCAAGCTCGGACTGCAGCCATGAAGGGAATGGATAAAGGGACTGCTGATGAATCCAGCAAGAAGACACTGCTTGCACAGAGGTCAGGGAGTGTTCCGTTTGATGTAGAGCACCTGCTGTTCAGTGATGGGGATCTGGAAAGTGAGCTTCGTCACAACACATCTTCTGAGGACCAGAAGGCAGCGAGCCGGCCACCTCTGTCAGCCCTACAGGAAGAGACCAGGATCTTCTCTGCGAAGGCAAGATGGAAAATCTCCAGCGGTGTGACCACTCAGCACCTCCTCAGTGTAATCTCAGTAGCCAACACACTGATGGGGATGAGTCATGCCAGCTTCATCTTTGGTAAACAGAGCAGATCAAGGAGGTAAGTACATAACCATATTATTAAGGCATCAGGTAGCTCTTTGTTTAAAAAACTGGGAAAAATGCTAAATCAATGTCACCAGTGCTCATGTTTTGTTTGCAATTGTGCAACAATGGAGTGGATTTATGGTCACTCTGTTGAAGGTTTTCTCTATTTCTCAGTTATTTGTGTTGTGTAAGAAGTCATGTGCTTTTATAGCCACCTAAGTTGCAAATTTTCAAACCAAATAATCTCTTCCCTGTAACAGGAAGGGCAATAGTCAGTTCACCAATCACCATGGCATTATCATGAATGAGACTGACAGTGATGCAGGTAGTGAGGACGAAGACAGTGTCAGTATCCTGCAGGCCCAGATAAAGCAGGGCTGGAGTCTGTTAGCAGCGCTACACTGCGTGCTACTGCCCGAGCTGGTAGGTCCCGCTCACTACCAATCCCCTCAGCTGGAGATGCTGGCTCGCAGGTGGCAGGACCGCTGTCTGGAGGTGAGAACCTTACACTACGCTGGCTAGGTGGCCTTGCCATGTTGAATTTCAGGTCATTTCTTAGCTCACAATAAGAATAGTACATTGCATTTGCAAACATTAGTCAATTTTCTGCATGAAAGAGAAAGATAGGTTCATATTAATTTGAGTTTTCTGTCCATTATGTCCTTTGTCTTTTTGAGAAATATTATCAAGTGAATGTCTTCCATTTTGTTTGTTAATTATTTTCCCCATATATGAACCTTGTTCGTTTGCAAAAGATTTAATCTACAGCATTAATTTCAAACTGAGAAAAATCATAATGCTAAATAAAATCTCAGCTAAACTTTAGTAAGCCACAATGAAGTATTATTATATTTGCATTAAAATTATAAAACTGAGGTTGGAGGCATTTTAGTTTTCACTTTAGAAAAGAAAATTGACTATCTGTTCAAGGTATCAGTGGACATTACTTGTCGATGGATGTGAGTCCCATGCAGCATGAATGTTTGGTTGAACTATGTAGATGGCTTATTTCATCAAGTGACTGTTGAAGTTTTGTTTGACAGATTAGAGAAGCAGCCCAGGCTCTTCTGTTGGCTGAGCTTCGTCGGATTGGACCTGAAGGACGGAAAGCAATAATAGATGAATGGTCTCCATACCTGCCGACCTATGTGGACCCCCAGCACAGCCTGCTGAGTGACCCTCAACGTGGGGAGGAGGACGAGGAAGAGGAAGATGATGAACAGATGCTGGCAGGTGAGTACTGTCTGTACCTGAATGTTCATCAGCAAAATGGAAATAATTGACGTGCTGCAGGCTTTTTCGGAAGACTCTTAAACTAATGAATATGTTGTAGAGAACCAAGATTAGGAATTGGGTTTTTCTCATCAGGACCACAAAAACGATCTGCTACATGGTGAAATGGTAAAAGTGGTACTCCATAAGGAAGTGAATTTTACTCGTCTTATGTCATTTTTCACCCTGGTTCTATAGCTATATGACTACAACGTTGCTAATATGATGTAAAGTTTTAACTCGACCACTAACTCACTCCTTGTTAACTCAAAAATTAACTTTAATATCATTCTGAAACTTTTTCAACTTTTTGTAAGGATGCTAGCCTCTTCTCTAAGCACTCCTGGCTGTACAGGTTCATAATTATTCAAAATAGCAATATTCAAGAGCAAGTTTATTTGTCCCATTATTAACCCAGGATTTATCTTTATTAGAAATAACAATTTTAGATCATCTTGAAAAGTGATCTTTATTACCTCAGTACTCTTTCGTTGAGAACTATATTGTGAAAAGATGCAATAAAACCAAAAGTATAATATGATAAATATAAAATTATGCTTTTCTTTTCTTTTCAGGTGATTCTCCTGCCCACAAAGTATCTGTGTCATTTGAAAGTCGGCGAAAACAGGCAACTGCTATTGTGATGTTAGGTGTGATAGGAGCAGAGTTTGGGCACGAGATAGAACCCAACCGACGCAAGGTGGAGGAGATAAAGAAGGGCAAGAGGAATGTCCAAGAAGGCTTCAGTCTCACAAACTACAACCTCTCCAGACACACTAGTGAGTACAGCATCATCCAAGTACAAGGTCAAGTGTCCGTCACAGAATTGTCATTTTCATAGACACTCGGTGTGGGTCAATTGTGAGATCTTTAGCTCAGTTGTCAGTTCAGGAAATTGGCAAACAAATGAGTAGTTTGTTGCTTAAACATATTTGGTGTTTTGCTGCATAAGTTAATGGTTTCCCCTGTGTAGTTCCCTGGGGAAGAATAGGTCCTTAGCTGTCTTGCTTGTCTTTAAAGCTGACTGATAAATCGCTGGTTATGTAAGATTTGCACATTATTTTTCGAGGGATATGCGTCACATCTACAGTTTGAAGCGGACCTCTGAGGTGTCATCAGAGCAGCATCCACGAACAAACAGGTGGTTTATTGACCCGTACAATGAGGAAAGAAACTAACGAGATATCATTGATAATTAACCATAATAAGTACTGGGGACATATTCTAAGTGAGAACTTCGTTTGGGTCTAATGGATAGAGCATCTACCCGGAGAGGAGGAGGTCGGTAGTTCGATCCCTGGCCACGTCATACCAAAATACATTAAAATATGGTACTTCTTGTTACCCTGCTGGGGTCTAGGCATTATGAGATAAAACAAAGACTCTTTGGCATGGAGTGTCCGAGAGGGGTATCAATGTTAAACAGTGGCATAGAATCTCAGTGGGCTAGCTCTATGAAACTGACATTAGTCCGGACACACTTGAATGCACACAGACAGACAGACAGACAGACAGACAGATGACAATAAACCCCATTTCACCTCACTTCACTATTCTATATTATGTTTATGTATAACCGGCTAATGTAACTGAAACAGCCATTAAATATTCACAACACTCTTGTAACCTTAGATAGTTATCTACATAGAACAGACTGTCCATCCTTCTGTGTATTCCTCCATTATGATTAATTTCTGTTATTTCCAGAGCATAAGTCATACTCCATTCAAAATTGTTTGCAAAAGTAACCCCATTGTAAAGTATAATGTACCATTTGTTTGAGCCAGGTGAGCTACAGTAGCCATGGATGTTTTAACTCCTTCTTGTCCACGATAACATGCAACAGTTTGGCATTAAGTAAACAACAGTTTTGTGCAATAAATATTACCCTTGCCCCCTGTGCCAACACCTTTGGGTCTGCTAGCCCGGGCATGACTCTTAGCATCATTTTCTGGTTTTAGTGTTATTATTTGGACTATTATTAGACCAAATAGAATTTTACAAGACTTGGACTTCTGGATAGTGGCTTAAGTCGCAAACTGTTCTTGTATCACATTATCTACCAGTCTGTAGTGAAGGTGAGCTAAACCTTTCTATTTTCACCTTGTATTGTTGGATTAAATGGGTATTGTTGGATTAACCTGAGTCAGCTTGTCTGAGACTTGTAAAAGGACCAGTGACGTTTCCTTGTGTACTACAAATTTTACTATCAGGAAGATAGCAACTCTGAAGCAGATCGTTACTAGTGACAGTATTAATTTATTTCTAACCCTGCTTTCAAACTTCACCTTGCAGGCAAGGCTCTAACGTTCCTGTTGCTGACCCCTCCCAGTCCCCGCCTACCCTCCAATACCCCCATCCGCCGTGCGGCCATCGACCTGTTGGGTAGGGGCTTCACTGTCTGGGAGCCGTATCTGGACGTGTCCTCCGTGCTGCTGGGGCTGCTGGAGCTGTGTGTGGATGCAGACAGGCTACTGCCAAGGTGAGTCTCACACTCGTATCTATAGCCGTCCGGTGACTGCCAATCACACACTGGTGAATAATCATCAAAACGTGCATTTAGACCGTTAAAAAATGCTTGAGCGACAGGAACATCAGATGAGTGGCTTGTGTTGCAGAATGTTATCCCTATTATCACTTAATACTTTTGTGATTTTGCAACAAAAGAAGTAAAAGATTGTCAGCTTGGATATTGCTACCATTTTCTACATTATATGTGTATGTGGATCAGTTGGTTCTTTGACCAAAACAACTCCAAAAGAAATGAGCCAATTACAAGAATCTTTTGTATTCAGTGCAGGATTTCTAAGTTACAAATAGATATGGTATATACCCATGAATGGAATTAAAAAGAGGCCACCCTGACTGTAGACTGGATCCAAGGGAATGAAATATGTTCAATACCCAAATAACAGAATCAAATACCCAATGTAAATGTTAACATGTGAGTAAACGCTCAGTGGCTCAAACAATTATTTGGAGCCCTGTGTATGAGTCACTGCTTACGCTATCAACACTGGTTATCAACACATTCACTTACTAGTACAGATAGATGCTGTTTCCATTCATGTCTTTGCAATTGTAACAGCGGTACTCTGGTCCTCTCAAAGATAAGAGAGTACTTGTTGGGTTCAAGGGATTTATTTTCAATGGGCGTAGAGAACTACACAGTAGTCCGGATCTGCCCTAAAACATACATAATTTGATATAAATATCATGGGTATCATTATAAAGGCACTAAATAACAACAATACTAATTATACATTTAGATCTATAGTTCCTTACTTTTGGCATATATATATATTAACAAATCCTTCCAGATAAAACAAATTACACTCTATATATATATAGTTAATAATGCATAATTAATAAAACATAAATAGCATACCTCGTCTCAGGGACGCAGGCTGGAAACTCTCTTATAGAGATGTGCATTGAAATAGCCCTGCACAAATAAGTATACTACATATAAATATATTACATAGCCACAGTTATACTAGCGTGTATGGAATACAAGCATTATAAATTCTACAAAATACTATACCTATATACATAATACATATATCACTTCTAACCAGTTTAAATCTATTTTATAAAATGTACATTTGGCTATTATCTCAGTCAAATACACAGTTAAGTTGAATTAAGAATACATTACAATGTCATAATACAATGCTAGCCAAAATACTATATCCAACAACAATGATTAAAATACATAACCTAAGCTTCCAGATAAATAAAGTAATAATTAAATGAACTTACCCTATATGATTCAGTGTAGAGAACGTGTTGAGAAAATATGTCCTGACTGACCAGTAGAAGTGTGATCAGTGTCCCCACATAATTGCAGAGAACATGCAACAAAGCTAGATCACAAAGAGCACCTAATCACAGGCCAAGCCTGTGACCGACCCATTGACAATAGCCAAGAAAGAAATGGCTGAACTACCCAAGCTATATACAGAACTAGCTTACCTGTGAATTAGTAGATTTGTGCAAGTGCTGAAGTTAACACAAGTATTTAGTAAAATAAATGTTAAATATTTAGGTTAGCTTATTAATTTAATTCATGTTTGGTTACTATGATGATACTTTAAAATCTAACAATATTCTATTTACAAGCATACTGCTACATAATCACTGGCAGGCATGTGTCTGTCATTGTTTTTGTGTGTGAACATGTTCTGCAATTTCTTTCGATGTTTTGGACAAGGATTATGATGCCGCTACTTTCACTGACTATAGCTGGTCCTGGTTGAGTGTTCAGCATGACCACTAGTCTGCTTGTCCAATGCCAGTGAAAATCTGTAAGGACTAGTAGCTTTCTTTCTAATTGTGATGATATTACATGAACAGGTTTTTTGCATGTTGTGTCTACCCATGAGAACTGATGACAATTTCTGTTTTGTGAGTAAGGAGTTCAAATTACTGTTAACTTGTGAAACCAAGTTGAGTGTGGATTTGTTTGTAGTACACTGTGACCTTGATTAAATGGAGAGAAAAAAATAAAACACGTTGATATTTCAATGTGGTTGGCTCTTTCTTACTGGCATAAAATAAATTGTTTTTTCTAATGACTTTATTGTTCAGGATAGTAATAATAATGCCTCTGTTTGCAGCATGAGCTATGGGCTCCCTCTGACCCCAGCAGCAGATGCCTGCAGATCCGCACGCCATGCTCTGTCCCTGATAGCAACAGCCCGACCCCCAGCACTCATCATCACCATGGCCAAGGAGGTGGCACGATACAACGCCCTGGCACAGAACACCCAGTCTCAACATGCACAGATCCTCAACTCTGTGCTGGTCAGAGCCAAGCAGGAGATCCTCCATGTTATTGAGCTGCTGGTCGAGAAAATGCCAAATGATGTGGCTGATCTCATTTGTGAGGTAAGTATATGCTTTCTTTTAATAGGATCTCAGACTTGTCAGTTCTTTCTCCCTCTTCCACCCTCCCCCCAAATATTAAATGGTCAGTCTCTTCTGCAGTAGTATTTGATGTTCTGATTGGATACTCACATATTTGTTTGAATTCAGATGAAAAAGATAATGATTAATGATTGACAGCATTTTTTTACGTCTATTGATATTATTTATGTTACCAAACTTGTCATCAGTATTTTGCCATTGGCCCATGGACTGTTGTGAAGCATCAATACACCCCTAGTGATAGTTTCAAGGGGAGAAGGTGTGTGGAGCGACAATGTCTGACAGCCTGTACAATGTTGTGTTCCAGGTAATGGATGTGACCATGCATTGTCTGGAGATAACCCAGCTCAAGGCCAAGGGGCTGCAGGAACTCTTCCCAGCAGTCTGCAGGTAGGGTGGGAGCAGAGAGGGTTGAACATGCAGGAAGGGGAAGGTAGGATGGGGCAAAGGTGGAGGGCATGCAGGATGGCGCAAGGGGGGAGGAGGAGGGACAAGCAGCATGAGGCAGGTAGGTTGGGACATTCAGGGAGAGGCAGGTAGGGTGGGGCAGGAAGGGAGGGACAAGCAGGGAGAGGCAGTCAGGATGGGACATTCAGGGAGAGGCAGGTAGGGTGGGGCAGGAAGGGAGGGACAAGCAGGGAGAGGCAGTAAGGGTGGGACATTCAGGGAGAGGCAGGTAGGGAGGGACAAGCAGGGAGAGGCAGTCAGGGTGGGACATTCAGGGAGAGGCAGGTAGGGTGGGGCAGGAAGGGAGGGACAAGCAGGGAGAGGCAGTCAGGGTGGGACATTCAGGGAGAGGCAGGTAGGGTGGGGCAGGAAGGGAGGGACAAGCAGGGAGAGGCAGTCAGGGTGGGACATTCAGGGTGGGACATTCAGGGAGAGGATGGTAGTGTGGGGGCAGGAAGGGAGAGGCAGTCAGGGTGGGACATTCAGGGAGAGGCAGGTAGGATGGGGAAAGGAGGGAGGGGCAGGTAGGGTGGGGCACAGAGGAAAGGTAGGGAGGGTCATGTTTTGCAAACAGTCAGGGACATCTTCAATTAGTGGGGATCCTGGGGTCCTTGAGAGTTGCTGCTATAATACTTGAATCTAGGAACACCAACAATCTTAAAACTTTGTCATTAGGACTATGACAAGTACCCCTTAATTTGAACCATTGGTTTGGGTTGTCAAATATAACCACAAACTGTGGTCAAGTTAAAAAAAAAAAGACAGCCTATGACGTTGCAAATAATATGCATCGCTGATTTGTCAGGTCAAGACTCGATTATTTACAGGCTGCAGTGACATAGGTGAATACTGCTGGCTGCAGTGATAAGCAGCGTTCACTCATTCAATTATTATTTTGATATGTATAGGTTCAGTATGGTATCGTACTGTGGACAAACCAAGCGGATCTGGGTGGGGGCCAAGAACGGTGGCCTGGCTCTGTACGAGATGAAACAACATGCCAAGTGTCAGGTAGAGGGACATTATTTACTTACAAAAAGCTTAATGTTATTGAATGATACGTTCGTAAAATAAAATACTAAAGAGGGGCAGTGATGCCCATTTTGTCTCATGCTAGAAATTAGTGCCATGTTGAAACTGTCTTTTGTGTAATTAAATTAATCATTAATTGATGGGTACAGTGGTAGAAGTTAACAAAGTGACTTTTGAAGGCTTTTGTGAAACTGTAAGGACTGAGAAGACATTGCACAAGTAGGAATATTGCCAAAACAATATTTATCAGGGGTAGAAACTAACATATTTAGTCCAATAGTCCTTATAATGATAACATATAGCAAAACCTTTAAAAATGGCAAATTTCAACTAGTCCTTATGATACCTTAACTATTGGTCAGTTTGGCAAGGACTACAGGACCCGTGCCAATTTCTAACACTGATTTACGCTTGGAACAGTTTCATAGTTTTACAAAACAGGTGACTCTCTAATTCTACACTGTTATGGATGATTGTATGCAGTACTGACACCATGTTTGCAAGCATGTTTGTATGTGACAAAGCAATGTATTGTTGTACACTGTTGTTGTTTCCAGCTTATTCCAGGCCACCATGGTCCAATCATTGCCGTGTCTGTCAACCCAGACGGCAAGTTCCTGGCCACTTTCTCCCATGTTGACAGTAAACTCAAGTTCTGGCAGGTAGGAACTGTCACCCTCACAGACTTCTCAATAAAGAATGTTGGCATTTGTAATTGAAGACGTTATAAAATGACTACATCATGAATTAACCCTTGCTACCAACATTAAAAGTTTTTTTCAATTCCCAAATTTGCCTGATGTATATATTATAAACCTTTGTCAGACTGACATCAGTGGAGGATCAGTGCACACATACATAGTAGGTCACTAAATCCAGCCAGATGTCAATAAATCCATCTCCACTTCACTTCTTCAGTGGGGATTCCAGGTTAGAATAGGTCCCCAGCAAGCTATGCTGGTCTTAGAGGCGACCAAATGGATCGGGTAGTCAGGGTTTGTGACCTTGATTATTGCAAGGCTTAGTACCCTGAAGACGTGGATCGTTGCTTATAGTATCGATCACTGGATTGTCTAATCCAGGTTTGATTATTTATAAGCTGCCGTCATATAGCTGGAAGATTGTTGAGTGCAGCGTTAAACATCACGCATGCCAGCACGCACGCACGCACACACACACACACACCTTGTTGTTGAAGGGCAAGTTTGTTTAGTTTCCTTGCTGCTATGTTTCAGACTGCTTCGTCTTCTCTGTTTGGTATTGGATCTCAGCAGACCAAGTGTATACGGCAGTACACTACTGCGCCGTGTCAAGTAACCCCAGTCACCAACATCCTCAAACTCGTCCGACTTGTATGGATTGACAACAGAACCGTTGTCTTGCTCACCGTTGATGGAACAGAGACAAAATATTCTGTATAGGATGATGAATTGATTCATGACACATATCTGGGCATTATGTGCTTGAAGAGCGAAAGGCTGTGGAATCAGTATCAAAACATTGTTGGTTGAAATATCTTCAGCACTTTAATATACAAAAAGCTTCAAGCAATTCTTCATATGTTGGTGTAGTACAGTGTGTTCTGATGTAGTTGAGACTTCTAGGGGTGTAACGATTGATCAACTAGCAACAGCGGGATTGTTTATGGCCCAAAGGCAATACATAGATGACAAGCTAAGAAATCAATTGCTAACATCACTACCGTACTACACTGTCAGTAGACCTACGGTAATTGTATTAATAAGATACATAGTAAGTCTCCTTACTTGAAGAGCCATGGATATCCATTCATAAAGTATACTTAATTTTTTACAGACAATATTGGGATGTACCTCCCATAATTCATAAAGCGATATCCTGTGAACTAAGACAAAGTGAGCATGTAAGACTTTGTCATCATGTCAAAGAATGCAAGGAAATCTTCTTTGTGGGATATACTTATGAAACTATCGCAATGTCATTGCAATAGTTGGTCATATATTGCAGTAACAAGGTTAAAAATTAACGCAAGTCTGCTAGTCCAAGGTTAGTACAATTCAGGAAGGACTAGCATGACTAATGACATTCCCTTGTGGACTACCACTTTTGCCATTTGGTAAATGGTAACTCTGTAACCAATTGGTTGGTTTTTTTCTACCCGGAAGTGAAAATTAATATTTCTATCCCAGCAATAGTATTGATGTAGTAGAGATGTTCTCGATTGTCACCCCAAGAGACTTCCTATGCATTGTCGTGCAGCTTGGTTGCATGTAGTGAAGCATTCAGCGCTATCCAGGCTGGTACATAACTGTATACACACTCAGTGTTGTTGTGGTCAAACCATTGCTGCCTGCTACTTGATTTATCACTGATGGAAGGTCTATATTTAAAGGCAAGAAGTGAGGATCAGCCATTTCAGTAAAGTGTGTGATCCCGTTTACACAGTTATCGTTACTCCTCTACTAAACATGTTAGGATGCTAGGAAGGCTGTAATCATACACTTGTAGCAGATACCATGGTGTGCAGAGTTGTGTCCCTTGGGCATGCCGTCAGCCTACAGTCATGGGTTTGAATCCCAGGTTCAACATGATTATTTTTCTTGGCTTATCAGCACCATTCTCATACTTGTGGGGTTCACCAAAGTGGTTATATCCAATGACCTGCATCACTTTGGGCTTTCCTCCCACATTTAAATATCATGACAGGTTATTACTGATTTACTGTTCAAAGCAGCATCAAACACAACTCTCTCACTCACTCACTCACCAATCACACTCGCTCAGCGTACTTTAATACACTGTATTCCAACACTGACCACAAATTTAGTATTATTTAGTAAACTTTAAACTTTTTAGCTTATCCTGCATTACTTCTTAATGCATTTACTGCTGCTTTTTGACAGAAAGACGAACTGTGTGAGACCACAAAGGGTACAAATCATAAACCAAAGAGACTATAGTCAGCAAACGATGAATGTAGAAACATGCAGTACAGCAACACAATAAGCTTTGTTTCCACAAGGTAAACAATAGTATGTCTGCCCGTGGAGGTGACCAAGCAGTAATGTGCTTTGATGTGACATCATAGCTTCCGGGTCACGTGCCGACTGTGCGAGGGTGCTGCCTCTACTGGTTGGAACAACGTTTCTTTAGCAGCTGGATCTCACACAGTTCATCTTTCTGTCAGAAAACAGCAGTAAATGCATTAAGGTGTAATGCAGAATAAGTATACAAATGTAAAAAATGTAAAAATGCCTGTGTTATGAAGAATGTAATCATTATATGCCTGTCATTATCCAATCCTCAGTATTCATAACAGTTCAAAATATTTGTCTACATCATCACAAAACACATCAGTTTTATTGGTAAATAAACCTGAGAAAATCTCTGCTTACCATCTCATTTCAATGAAATGAATAGATGCAAGCACAGCAGTTACAGGAGAGTGAGACTTCGAATTACTTTGCTGTGTGTAGGAGCTCTCAGAATCCTCTTGTTAGGGGTAAAGGTCAAACCTTGGTACAAAACAGGCTTCTGTTCTGGTTTCTGTAGGTTTGTCAGTAATTCAGCATTTTAGTAACAGTCCATTGTTGATAAAAACTGTTGTTGTAATTACACGACAGGTGATCTTTGATGGAACAATTCCAATTATGTTTGAGTCATTCCATAGTGTACATGGGAAGTATCTAGTCATGTATATAGCACTACACAAACCAGGAGACTTGGAGAGAGGAAGACACCAGCTGGACTGGTGCTGAACATCATGGGGAGCAGGTGCTTGTACCATCCCAGGGATTTACCCAGGTCATACTATATGGGAGTCATGTGAACTCTGAATATGGGGGGTCCCAGGCATGATTAGGGAGTCCAAAGTACTACTGTTCCATAAACAAATGAAATTTGAAGTATTAAGGAAGCCTTAATTTATAGATGGGGCTTAACATAAACTGTATAAAAGAAAATCCGACATGGACAGTAGAATTAATGTGCATGCTACTTTGCATAGCTATTGATATCTCATATCCCATGAGATTTGTAGTGCAAATTGTTGGCTCTCAATTTTTTTCGCATATTGGGTTAATATTTTGGGTTAATATTAAAAGACTTTTATTTTATTACAAGAACGTGATTAATGGGAAATGCAATGAGATACACTTCAGTTGATCTACTGCCAGATAGATTGTATGAAAAGATTTTTGTACATTAACTTTTGATTTTAGAGACTTAAGTCATTATCAAATATTAGCAGAAATATTTAAAAGCGTCTAAAATTGTATTCCAGCAGGCAGTTCCGATGCTTTGAACAATGTTTTGTATATTTGGCAACAACTTCACAAAGGCTAGGGTGGAAGGTGGCTCCATGATGTTCAGTGCGAGTCTAGCGTACTGTGTGAGATGGGTATAACATCTAGCTTACTGTGTATATACCATCATCACCTGGGTGGATGCTCCCCTGCCTCAAATTAAGCTGTCAATTGTTTATAGATTTTGTTATGATCAAATGTAAATAAGAATCAGTTGGCTGAACGAACAAAACATAATGACCTCAACCAGGCAACTTTGGTGTTCATCCTGCAAAGTGTTGTAGAATTGAGAATGTCTGCTGGTATGGTTTTGTGTTCACTGTCAATCGCCCAGAAGTGAATCAGAGTAGCGCCTCAACATCCGATAAACCACGTCATTTTAATTTCTTCTTGTTGCATGATGTCATTGCACTGTATGATGTCATCAGTGGAATGTCGCTGCACGAAAAAATGTAAATGTGCACATTTATATTAATTTCTTGAAAAAAATTCACAATATATTTCTTTTGGATGAAATTTTTAGTGATATATTTAAAAAATAATTATACCTTATCCAAAACTGTCACACACAGTATGTGTTTGCTCAGTATATGGCTATTGTAGAGTGTAAATTTGGTGCAATAGCTTACAATAGTCCACAATAAAATGCACACTTACCTCCTCCTTTCTTTATTTGGACTGATTAAATAACAAGCATTTTTTGAAATACCTATCTTAGAAAAAGTTAAATACTCTCAATACACACCAGCAGACATCTTTAACGGTTTGAGAATCTTGAGGTACTGTGTTTGAGACAGGGGAGACTACTCAAGTGATGGTGTTTGGGAGCAACTACTTACTACTGATACAACATGCTTATGGTGAAGCCACAAGTTCTCGCATTACTGGTATTGCTTGTATTATAAATCTTTTTAATTATCATATATTTTGTGTGTATCTTCATGTTGTTGTCTTGTGTGTTGTCTATGAACATTCCTTATGTACTGTGAGAGTCAATTCCAATTTTTAGAGGACCATTTTGAAAGAAACACTTTCTTCTATGAATTGTCTTCTGGGGAAATAAATCAATAATTGTCCATTAAGACATGCCCTCAGCTTTTTTTACTTACCAATCTATCTTTTATGATTGAGTAACTTTAGCACTGTCGTGTGACAATAAGGTTCAAACTACCCATGATAGTCTGGTTTCAGATGACATTATTACTGCCATGTGTGAAACTCAAAAAGTGTCTCTGTGAGATTGGGCAACTGTTCATATTGATCTACATTGTACAATTTGATTCAGCAGACAACCAAAGCAGTGTTTGAACAACTTGAATCCAACTTTGAAAGAATGACAATTTGCTCCAACCAAGTCACCCTTTAATGCTAAACTGCTGGGCCAAAGAAAGTGTACACCTGTGTTTGATGATGGCTGACGATGAAACAAGGAAGAAATGGTTATTTGATGGTGAAATATTTGATACGAGTATCATAGGCGATATTACATGCATCATATCAATGAGTATCTTACAACAAGTCAGCCCTTTAAGGCATTAAACATTTTGATACCGTTTGTAATTTTTTAGGAAAAATCAAAGTTTCAAGTATATACTTTCTTTTGCCTGGCAGTTTAGTAATATTTAAACTTGGATCTCATCAAAAGAGATCTTTTGAAAAAAATTAATTTTCTTTTAAATTTAATCTTTCTTCTTCAACGTTGTGTTGTGTTCTATATTTGTTTGATGGATTAATATATAGCTTAGCCAGATAGCTTCACCTGTTTCAACGCTGTGTGTATGTTGTGTCTATTGTCGGTACTTAACTTGTATGTTCAAGTGTATTGAAGGGTATACGAGTACACCTGTATAGAAATCGTGAGGATCATCCTCTACTTGGCTGTGAAATGTGTAAATATGTATATATGACATGAAAAGAATGTTGCATACTAACATGACTAGGAATGTGTAATTTGGTGATTATTTAGTTTTATGGACTTGATGAAATAGATACATGTATTGCTGTTTCAGAGAGATGATTTCTTATCTTCTCAGTCATGTTGTGTACAGCTACAAATTTCCATATGTCACTGTCATTTTGTAAAGATCTTGATCTTTTTTATGCATATAGTCATTAAATGTCATTACATATTTAGAGAAATTGAAGATTGATATTCCGCATAATATCACTGTCAGTAAGTAAACTGACTAGCATAGAGAGTAATGGTTCCACAATGTCTTGATGCTGTGTCGATGTTGATACAAGGCGGTCTGTGTGAGGATGTTTCGTTTGGGTAGTATTGTTTATGCTTAAAGGTAATAGTCCATTGTTTATGCTTAAACTATTGTTAAAGTATGAATATCAGTTATTAAGGTAAAAAAGTCAACAAAAGAAACATTTAAACTTGACAACATGACAAGATGAAATAAAAAACATGTTGGGTGAATAACTTTTTTGTTGTAAGTCATTAAGTGAATAATCCAGTTCCACACAGACAGTAGAAACAGGAAAGAAACTAAGGATATCTTGAAACATGACCCATCTACTGTGACATATGAAATAGTCCATCCTCTGGTATTATTATTCTGATACAGACAGTAATCAGTATTGTTGAAACACACCAGAAACAAGTGTATACAATCTCCAGTAGAGTTGTCCATTGAGACAACACACTTCAAGGATCTTCAAGCATCAGGATCTGGTTGTAAATATAGATATTCAAAAGTAATGTACAAAGGATTTTGGGATAGTTACTCCTGCGCATTCCATATCACAAAACAAATTGCAACAGTCTGACTGCTAGTTAAACTGGTTGTTAGCAACACCTTCTTGTTCGGCCACTTGGAACATGGAGGTTCCATGCAAAAACAGCTCAAATTAAGTATTACCACACATATAGTATTGTGGCTTATACATTGCAATCAGCGTCAACACGTGAGCTTGGTATATTGACTGATGACTTACAACCTACTGTGTTAGAATATCAGGAGGTCCTTGAGATTTTCTGCTATAGTATTTAATCTATGGTCCCTTAAATTTTATTTATGACATTTGGATTAGGACAAGGCCTCTGTGACTTCTGAGCAATGTTTGTATGGAGAAACTCACATGAATATCATTTGATTCAACACTTAATGACTAAAGTTCAAAACTCTGAGGCTGAAATGTTGATCCATTCATATGGAAAAGTAATAAGGGTGAGATTCAATCTGGGTATTTATCATCCAAAATCATTCTTCCAATTTTCTCAGTCTGTAAACAGTAAATAAACAGTGTCTTGAGTGTAAAAAGTACAGCTAACCAGCCGCAAAGATAAGAGATGTCATTTTATTGGGACACGGTAACAGACGTCACAATGGTTGGCAAAGCATTGTGATGCAATTTCATTTATGTCTCCCATGCTTACTCCTGTGGAAGCCAGTTTGGGATGATAAATGTATGTTGTATAACATTAATATTGATTCATGTATACTTCACAGGGCAGAGAATATGACCTGATTCATGGTTTGATGTGTTTTATGTATATCTTGTATGCTATGTATTTGGTGTGATTGTATGACCCTGATGTATATATACCTGTATTGGATGAGTGCTATGAGACAGAGGAGTGCAGTATGATTGTCACAGTGTGAGAAGGCCTAACACTGCCAAGTCCACCAGGTGGAAGAAGCATTGTCCCAAACTGAAGCCAGATCCAAGTTCTGTTTTGGAACTAAGCAGTTGATGTTCAAGGAGAGGCTGTTTTGTTTGTAAATATTTTGTTCCAGAAAATACTTTAAAAGTAATTTTGCCTCATGTTTGAAGACTAGTTGGCTAAGTGATTGACCATATTGGTAACAGGACTCTTGAGATTTGTAAATGTAAATTAACGATATAGAAGGTCTCTTTTTCTCTAGCATTAAGTTTGTTTGCTAGGATATAAGCTGTATCAGGTACATCAGTAACATCTGGATCTGGCTTTCATAAACATTGTGTGAATACCAAACATACATGTGTAACCACAGCAACAATATATTTAGTTTCATAGATTTTGATATGTGGATTATTCCCATGTTGCAACACCTTTAGTATTTAATGTGATACGTGAACAGGCAATGTGAAGGATTTTTACACTGTTAACATATCAGTGACCTTAACAAGGTGTAGATTGTTGCTCATACAGTCAGCCACTGGTTTGCTTCGCCAGATCTCTATTCTGGTATACTGCTGACTGTGGCATAATCGTCACGATATGGCTGAAATACTGCTGATGTGACGTTAAATATTAACTCACTCACTGTGGCATAAAACAAGATTAACTCACTCCCCATATTAGCTTTGTTCAGCGTCCCATCATTGTGTTGCTACAAACAGCCAGTCTAGTATTAGAACACTGTTTCCAATATTCTAAACACTCACTGTTATCCTAAAGAACATCATGAATAGTTTGCATGTATATAAAAGAATTACTGGTTGTAACAGTTTCTGATATCAATATCATATTTAAAAAGATTTTTTTTGAAAGAAATATTAACACATTATTTTGGGTAACATGGACGACTGTGTGCAAAATAAACACTGGTGATGATGTTGTTGCCAATTATGTTGGTTTGATGTCAGTATAGCTGTCCTCTTGAGAATTAATAGAATTTTAAGACCATATAAACCATTATTATAAGTAACTAGCCATTCCCTAAAAAACATTTCGGCTGCTCTGAGGATATCAGACTCTCCAGGGAGTCAAGATGTGTAAACATACAAATCATCTGCACAACAATGGAATGATAAAATTTTTGTCGGCTGACTCTTTTCTGTTTAATGTCTGAATCTGTTCCACTGAAATATTTTGTCATTATCCCTGGCACCATCTTGCTGTGTCTGCATGTCCGACTAGAGCCAGTATGGTGCATGGCTTCCCACCAATACGATGGTGCACTCTCTTGAACAGTGCATCAATAAACGTCACCGTGTGAGCATGGGGACTCCTCTTTTATATGATCATAACAGGTCAAGGTTGTAGTATTTTGTATCTGTTTGATTTTCTGAAGGTTAGAGGAACGTATTAGGTTTTAGTGACCTATATATACCAGAGAAATACTAGTGAAAATAAGTTAAGAACACCTTGTTCTTTCAAATTACTGGAGTTGACCTGTCATGCCATGATATAACTATTGTAGTATGAAGTTCTTTAACTTCTTTTGAGTAGTATACCTGTAGACTGTGTGATAAGAAAACTCTTGTTTCGTTTGTGTAGATTCAATGTTTCAGCTGAATGTCCAGTTAGGTCAAACTTATTTATTGCTCACTTTACAGATTTTATAAAAAAAAAAGTAGCTAAAAGCAGGAGGGAAAAGCATTTAGGTCCCTTCTGAAAATAAGTAATAAAGATGGTCTAGGTGTTAGTATTGTATGTTCGATGGGTCAGAAATGTCCAGGAGTTCAGCGATGTTTTGATTGAGAAGACATGCTAGTGCAGAGCTGTGTCCTGCAGCATTATTTTAGGATTCAGAGAAGAGGATGTTTGTTCTCTATTGTTGACAAAAACTGGCTTTGCGAGATGTGCATGGGTGTCGGTGGTGTGTGATATAGAATGGGAAACAAATATTAATACATTCTTTCCTTTGGTTTAGTCATGTATGCTGGCATTTCATTGAGTAATAAAGACATTTTGTAAAATGTTGTGTCTTCTTCATCCACTGTTCTGCATCATAAACAAATTAGTTCCATTTGTGAACCTGATACATTCTCTATCAGTGGGGGATCCAGCGGGCAATCCTACGGTTGAAAACATTTGAAAGTCACAGAAGGACCCCAATGATGAGAACCCAAAAATAAAACCTTTGTACATGTATCATAAAAATACAACTCCATCAGTATCCCCCACCATCTTGCAGAATTAATTCTTTAACAAACCAAATCGGTCAGTGTAACTGACCATCACGAGACTGGTTTCCAGTTAATGTTTACAACACCTACCCACAGTTATCAGGGTTTCTTGTTATCATACTATACACAATAGGGCTGGGACAAGTCCATTTTTACTACCCGGGTACCCACCCCCATACTACCCAACCATACCCGGGTTCCCACTGAGAAAGGTACAAAATGTTCGTTGGAATTTATTTTACCATAGCCCTAGCAAAACGTATTTAGATACATGTAGTAAACAATCTGATCATGCATACACTGAAGTTGACTTAAGTTATATCTTTATTCAACCATATGAAAAGTCAGAAAGAATGGGTGCATAGTCAGAAATCATTAGCAACCTGTAGTGTAACCACTGAGCTGTACTGTATAGAGTATTTGTCATTAAACAATATATCACGTGACTAACCACGGACCCATGCTTGCCGTAAAAGGCGACTATGCTTGTCATAAGAGGCGACTAACAGGATCGGATGGTCAGGCTCGCTGACTTGCTTGATGCATGTCATCGATCCCAATTGCGTGGATCGATGTTCGTGATGTCAATCACTCCATTGTCTGGTCAAGACTCGATTATTTACAGACCGCCGTCATATAGCTGGAATATTGCTGAGTGCGGCGTAAAACAACAAACCTACCAACCAACTACTCCTACTCAGTACCCACCCGACCCGGGTACCAGAGTTGTCCGTCCCAGCCCTGGTACACAACGTGTTTTTTGTGTCTTGACACAAAAAAATATGAAAATTCATAAATACAATTATGAACCTAAACAGTTAACCAAAAACAAATTTAAAGATACATGTACATCTTCTAAGGTGTACTTAAGCCAAATTACTTAAACTGTAACAAACAAAAATATAACACCTTAGTTCCATCAATCTCTATGCACTTGAGTGAATTGTGAGTGGATTGTAACATGTTGGAGGGGTGAACAATATTCCTAGGTCTGGCAGATAAAAACTTAGCTGCAGCTGAATGTCAATCCTGGTAATGGTATATTTTGTTTTAAAGAATTCACATGTTGGAGATAGACCTGTGTCTTTTCAAAATGAACTGACTGTTAATCCTGTCAATCCTCTCAGTAAGCAAAATCACAGTGTAGAAAATAGAACCACAAGGCAGTGTTGATAACCTGATTTTTGCATGAGAATATACAGGTCTTTTCAAGGGAGTAAACAAGAACATGTAAAAATATGTAAGAAAGTTTGACACAGACCACATACTATTTCAGAAGTGCAGAAATGGCCCACTGACATTTTCTATAGGCATATCAATACAAGAGGAATTCATAATTCTAGATAAATGGATTTTGAATTAACAAACACATGACAAATATGAAGCAATTGCACTTTAGAAAATACATATAAACACATAGCTTAAGTAATTCCTGCATTTTATCAACTATTTTATATAAACTACTCAAAAGAACACCTGATTTTTTCATACAACTAAATTAATCTGTGATGGCATTTTGAGTAGTATACAATTCTAAAACCAATTGCAGCCATTGGTCATTTAAGAACATTATTGGAGTTGATTTCATTAATAAACTAATAAACAGAGATGTTTTGGTATTACAGCTTAAAAATGGTTCACAAACATTCATGATTATTTAGTTTCTCATTCTGGCCACCCATTGTGGACATCGTCTGGGTCATGTGTGCAGAGTTAGTTCTTTTGTTAGTTATGGTCGTAATAGGTGAGGTGATACAGCGTTTAACATCACATTCAAGATTATTGCCAGTATTATAGTGCTAGCCCACTGAGATACCATGCCACAGTTTAACATGGATACCCTACTCAGACACAGTGTACTGGCTCCAAGCTGACCAGTCTTTGTTTTATCCCCTTAATGCTGAGCGCCAGGCAAGGTAACAACAAGTAGCATCTCTTAACATCTTTTGGTATGACGCTCATTATATAGAGTATCTGAACATTCTTTTATCAATCGAAAGCGATATGGCCAATGTTTTCTGAGGTGAATTGATTGCAAAAGTTGTTCTTAAATGTGCTGCTGCTGCTGCAGGGGAAGTGTTCTGTAAAAGTGATATTAATATGTTTTTAGTTTTTAGTTGATGGACAGACAATGAAGACCCATAATGTGGCTTCTAGTTGTTTGTTGTTTAACACCACACTCAGCAATATTCCAGCGATCTGTAAATAATCAAATCTGGACCAGACAATCCAGTGATTGTCATCATGAGCATCGATCCATGCAATTGGGATACGATTACTCTGCGGGCCTGACCACCCCATCCTATTAGTCGCCTCTTATGACAAATATAGTCGCCTTTTATGGCAAACATGGGATGATGAAGACCTATTCTAACCCAGACCTTTAACGCTTCAAGACCCCCTGAATCAGCTATGAAAATAATTCTTTATAACATCAACAACACATAGTTATTTCAATAATTTATTGACTCAGATTTCAAATTTACAAACAATGTTTGAACGGTTTCCACTGAAAAAAAACTCAAGCAAAAAGATTCTAAGAAGGGTAAAGTACAATGAAATCATAAACAGACACACAATTGAAAGATGATACATTAAGGAAAAGATAAACTGTTGTCAACGGATCTAATAATGTTAGGGTCAATATTGGGTGCTCACTCCCTGAAGCCATGTTTCTTGTTAAATGTATCTTCTGGGAGGATGAAAATTCATCTTTCTCTTTAGATTGCCTATGTCCTATGTGTTGACATGAAGCCATTGTCCCTGTATGTGATAAGTAATGGTGATCTCCAGCTGAGAAATGAGGATGAAACTAGAAAAGAAACCTCAAAATCATTCAGTTTTTTTATGTCAAACACTATAACCAGGTACATAATTAACGTTATCTGGTACACATCTAGCTTTGCTACAAGTCCTGTCTAGATCTGACATACATATCAGCTGAACATAAATCAGAAATACTTTCATCAGAAATAAGACATTTTTAATATATTGTCTCGCTTCCTATAGTAACAGTGTAGGTTAATATCAACATATACACAAAATTATGCAGAAACAAGAATCTAGATTTTAGCCTAGAGCATGAGGTATTTTAAAATGAATACCTCATTAACAAGTCTGTGCTTACTATGTCATGACTGCACTGGATGCATCAATAAACAATATGATACATATGTACCAGATTTCTAAATAGCAAATGGACAATACTTAAGCATCCAGACAATGTTTAAAATGAAATGTAGTTGTACCATATTTGAAATTTGTCTGAAATCAGCCTTACACAAACTTTTTAAAGTTATCTTTTTTGATTTACCAATCTGCTGAACAGACGCCCATCTCAGGAGCCATGGTGGATGGTATACTACTTCCTTCAAAACAACTTATCATCATGCACGTGTAGTTATTACAGTACACATTGATAGTATCTCCCATTACCTTGAAACAAAGAATAATCAACTGTAAAATCAACAGGAACTCTTGTATATCCAATATGGACAAAATCCACATAAAAAGCATATTTGGTGATAACAATTTTATTGAATTATTTATCAAAATATGATAAGTGTTGACAGAGCTGAGTTCTAACAGCGATATGATATATATAGGACAAGAATAACCCTGTACACAAATTTTACACATATTTGTACATATTTCTACAGGCACAATACCTCTCCAAACAGCATCCAGCTTACCACTATGGCACAATATTTACATTTCAGTTTAGACAGCATAGCAGCATGCAAGTGTTTCAGCGCCACAAATAGATCACGTGACACTAAGCAACACGTCATCTACACATTTGTACTGTCAGTTTACATTGTAATACATTCAACAGCACAATTTTGACACAAATTTTCTAACATAGAGTATGATATATTGTCTCACTTCAAAGAAACCACTAATATGTTCATATATATATACTGATGTTTTGAAAAAAGATGTCCACTTAAGAAAAAAACATATTGGCCAGTTGATATTAGGACTTAGAATAATAACATAGCTGTTTGTTTCTTGCAGTATGTGGACAAAAATCAATACTCCAGTGTGCCTGGGAGAGGAGATCAGAATGTGAAACTTCAAGTGATCATTCTTGAATAGTTCAAAACAGGGTGGGAAGAGGCTAAAATTCACAAATGTAACAATAACCATAAAGTATGCATAGCAACCGTATTAAAACTGCAATATCAAGTAATAAGACTTTGATGTCCTTATCAATAATTATAAAACAAAATGTAAAATATGTTGTTAGTACAAGGGTTGATAGTATTTCACACCTGTATTGATGTTTGATGGAAAGAAATATCTAAGCAGTAACATGCCCTTAATTCCAGGCCCAGTCTATTCAAATGTTCTGCTCACTTGAAGGCCATACTGGTTCAGCAAAATTGTAGGATTTGAGTTGTTGAATCACCCAACAAGCATAACACAGAGGAAGAGATGGGGCTGCAACTGATCACCAGCTTCATGGGTTGAAGTTCCCTGGCAGTTAATAATTACTCAAACAATCCTCCAGCTTCCATTATGTTTTCCTTAAAACAAACAGCCTTCAATAATATTATAAATTACACTTTTCTGACAAATATCATGTTAAATTATGGTTAACAGCCATGAACAAATTGGTGAAATAATCCTGATTCCTTTAAGTTTGATTTTACCTCTATATTCCATATCATAGTACTGCCAAGCAATGGCTGACTGATTAGACTTGTCAAGTATCAAGTAATAACATGACACTGTCCTTGTTAGATGAAGGAATCAATACAAAGCCACACATGGAAGCATTTGACACAAGTATCAAGATGATGTCAGTGTATACACATATCAGGGAGTGCAATCAGGACACAAATATAGACTCATATTTCGTTTCATGTATATTAGAATCATAACATAAGATCTACACTCATGTAAATATGACATCAAGATTAATATCATACAGTAACAGGCATATAACGGCATGGGAATTAGCTTTTACTTAATAATAGTGGGAGCCTGTCATTTGTTCTTGATATTAAACTTTCCAGAAGTTAGTAGAAACTTATGAAAATACAAACGCATAAAAGAGAAAGAGTTGATGAAACGAAGCATACCTCATATTCATATAGATTGATTACTACTGTATAACTCCATTGGTACACAACTGAGGATATGGTACACATCAACTAGTAGTTATGTCAAATGCCACTCAAACACACATTATCACTGGCATCACTGGTCTCAGGAGGAAATATGAGCAGGAGTCATTCACAGATCACATATATTTTCTCGCATAGACATACACCTGTGTTTTTACAGATGCCTCTATGACAAAAACCACTTAAGACCACAGTTATTAAAGGCCAAATTTATTTTCTTTCATCTACATTGTCAGTGACTAGAAACAGATAACCACTAAGGTGATGATCGTCGTGCAGGGATTAACATATTTCATATCCAGTGTTTTACAGTGTGTCTACTTTAAGATGTTTTCATATGCCTTTTGGGATTTAATTGCACCAACAACAATACTCTTGATCTGTCTCTGAACTTTGTGAATGTCATTTTATTACCAGCTACATATCTAGCAGTTGTAATTTGGTACGTTTTCACCCTTCCATTTCATAGAGATGAGACCCTTTTGACTGTCGGCATCCTCAGGTTAAAGTTAATCACACTAATCGTTCACCATTTGTCATGAGTTCAGATGTTGAAAAGTAAATTTATCACCTGTCACGTATAAAAAATACCACAAGATACTAAGGTAAAAACATGATTTCAAAACGTGCCTTCAGGCATCTGCAATTTTCACCATGCCATTACGATTGTGAGTGAGTGAGCTGGGTTTTACGCCGCTTTTTAGCAATATTCCAGCAATATCACGGCAGAGCACCAGAAATGGGCTCCATTACGATTGTAGATGTGGCACTCTGATGCAAAGAACATAGAACCCCGCTAGGCTCAGATGTCCTCCATATCTGTGATCTTTGTTGTATCTATGCTTGTACCCAATGACCTCTTGCACAGGATCAATAAATATCACTATCAAGATCCAGGAAATACTGAGTGTAACGGAGGACCTGATTCGACCTAGCAGGCAGTCCCAGCATGTGGATTAAAGTCATTCATTGCCTGTTTACTCAAATTTTATGATGTATTTGAATGCTGCAGTGAACAATGACATTGACCATAGACAGACACTAAATCAATTTCACACTGATTATTAATTATACCTAGACTACAATGGGCACAGACTGAAGCAGAATACGTTTTCGACAGTTGTTCAATGGATGAATATTCTCTGAAGGGTTCGTAGTGTGATGACATCAGTGATAGTGTGTATTTAGTATAGCTCTCGCAGATGAAAAGACAACGTTGCTGCATGCTAGTTGCAGCAACAGTGACAGTTTAGGAAGCCCACATCTCAAGTTCTCTCATATCATCATCATCGTCAGCCCTGGCTGCAACAGGTCTAGGCCCTAAAACATAGGACAAGGATGTAAATGATTCCGGGTATATATTGCTGTCATCATTTATAATGTGTAATATTTTTCAATATGATTTACATATGGTATGTTGAATTAAATACTGCATACCTGAAAACAATTTAACATCATCAAGCCAAGTATGTAATTACCATATATATATATAGTAATAATAAATAAGTGGAGTAAGATTGAACACAGTTTTAATCTTTAAGTTTTAAAACTGTTCAATCTTACTCCACTTATTAACTATTACTATATTGTGCCTGAGAGTTAGAACTTTATTGTGCTTTATATATAAATATATTTATATTGCAACAAATCAGTCATTCCCAACACAAACTAAACCTCTCACATTTACTGCTATGTTTGCTATAATGTTAAAGAACAGACTGTATATCAACATACGTGACGAAGATGCAGCTGCGGCCTCGGGTTCTGATGTTGGGACGGAAGGCAGGTCTTGAGGGACATCAACATTGACATCGAGGAGTTGTCTGTTCAACTCTTCTTCTTCCAGCTCATTCAGTTCAGACAAAAGGTCATCCTGCGAAAAAAACATATGATTTTGACAAATATATAAAAACTTTTCTAATCATGCTAATTACGTCACCATTTTCGTACATCAGACCTTGAGCACCAGCCATGTTACTTTATCAAGAAAGTCTACTGTAACCAAGGTAACCTTACTTAAAGTCCTTGAAAATATAGACTACAACTATAAGAGGTTCTGAACTATATACAAAGATTATTCTTGATAATGATGTCTTACTAAACCGACAGTGAGTGAGTGAGTGAGTGAGTGAGTGAGTTGGGTTTAACGCCCCTTTTAACAGTATTCCAGTTATATCGTGGCGTGTCAGCTTAATGTGGGAGGAAAGCCGGAAGTGATGCAGGTCTCAGACGTTTACCACTTCGGTGAAACCCACGAGCACGGGTATGGTGCTGACAAACCTAGAAACGTAATCGGGGCAAACCGGGATTCGAACCCACAATCATAGGTTTCAGGCGTGCCCAAGGGACGCAACTCTGCACAGCGAATCGCGGCGCCTTAGACGACTGGGCCACCCGTGCCCCCCAAACAGACAGCAATATCAGGTTGATGTTATGCGCTTCAAACCATTGGTCATTAGCATGATAAGCAAATAAGCCATTGACCCATTTCAGAAATTGTGTATGTTGTAACTGCCCAATCCTCTTTTAGTCTCGTTTGTTCTTTAATGTCGCTGTCAGCAATATGATGGCAGCCTGTAAATTATCAAGTATTGTCCAGAAAAAAAACAGTGATTAATATTATGAGCAACGCCCCACGCTGTCAGATACAGTGAGACACAACCAAATCCATTTAGACACCTCATACAACAACATTAGGTTTCCAGGGACATACATAACTGGGAATCACCACAGGGGCCAGGGTGGTCCTTCACAGTGAGTGAGCATGTAAATATTAAAAATGGGGCCAAGCACACTAATAAGTAATACTAATGGTCTGAGTTACCAGCACAATGTCTGGGTACATTGACACACGTTCACTTTTCTTGTCGTGACCATGTTTACATATTTCCAACCAATTATTTGGTGACTGAACATAAAACATGAAAGTACAAAATGCTGTCCTACCTCATCAAAATCTTCACCCAATCCAGTTGGATTTGAAATTGCTTCTGAAATTTCATTAGCAATTTCTTGTTGTTCAGCTACATCGTCCATTAGATTGTGTACTTGATCAATATCCCTGAAAGTAGAATTAAGCCATGTCTGTCAACTCTGACATCAACAGTTGAAAATGTTACAAATTTTATATATTTATAAACCTCTTTGTCATGACCACAGACCAAGAAGTTGGAAGTAATGTTCCAGTAATGTAATAAGCAAAAGCTATACCATATCAATAAGAAAACAACAAAGGTGACAGCATGTAAATAATCAAGACTGGACCTGACAACCAGTGGTTGTTATTAGTAGTGATGTTACAACAATGGAACAAAAACCATAATAATCACGGCAACCTAAAACTGAGTATCAAACCAAACTTACATGTTGTCGTGTGCACCTTTAAGGGCTTTAGCAGCAGTGCCCATCACCTTAAGCACTTCACTGTTTGTGCTTGCATTTTCTAATGCCTCTCTCTGGAACTCTATTGTTGACAAAGTACCATCAATCTGAGTTAGTTGCTTCTCGTATCTCTTCTTCCTCTTCAATGCCATCAAGGCAACTACAAAAGGAAACACTGTAATAAGCATCCAATCCAGATAGCATGTACAAAGGAAAATATTTTGGGCTTAATAGAATCATTGAACAGTCTGAATGTGACAGTTCTAATTTATGGTAAAAACACAATATGCCACAATAAGGATATGCAGCTGTACAAATCATGCAAATAGGCTGGCTATCTAACACATAGAAGATGATCAGTTGCTACAGTTATAACTGGTAATCATGCTTATGAGACACTAGAGGTGATGTTGAGATATCAGTTTGATTTATGATTATGGATAAAAAAAAATGTCAAGGACAAGTTAGAAGATTGATCTCTGTCATGTTGAACACAGTCCAACCTGTTTTTTGACAGCAATCAAGTGGGGTAGGTGAGGTGAAATGGGTTTATTAACATTACATTCTAGGTTATTGCTGTTTTCACAGTGCTAACCTACTAAGGTACCATTCCGCACGTCAACACTCAGACACAGTTATCAGTATACAGATCTCAGAAAACCAGTCCTTGTTTTATCCCCTTATCGGCGTTAGAAACTAACATTTTTAGTCCACTAGTCCTTATAATGATAACATATAGCAAAAACCTTAAAAATGGCAAATTTCTACCAGTCCTTATGATACCATAACTATTGGGCAGTTTGGCAAGGACTACAGGACTAGTGTCAATTTCTACCGCTGCTTAATGCAGAGCTTCAGGAGGATTAAAACTTAATAAAAGTAAGTAGGATATATAAATGTGTTTTAGTAACTGTATTATGGAGTTGGGGATTGAACCACCTTCCTTCTCAGGGTTAGAACTTCACACTAGCCTGCTAGCCCAGGGATAGTACAAGTTCCTGTGGGCTAGTACAAATTTCCCCATTGTGTTAACATTACAAAGGGATACTATCTTTAAAGCTTTTAAGTTTAGTTCTAACCCTGCTTCTGCTCTCTGAGCAGACACTCTCTGTGTTCCCAGTAGGGTTAGAGCATGCAACAATGGAAATCATTACTAGAATATACTGTAACTCTAAACCATGTCTGCTGACTGATATTTGTGGTAATGGTATGATGTGATATGACAAGAATGGTTTTAAACAGTTGAAGGCATCTGAACAGATTCTGAAGTGTATCCATCCAAGGGACATGAATGGGTTTCACATATTGAAGTGAGGCATCAAACCTCCACATTCATGTGACAAGACACGGCTCAGGGTCAAAAGACTATTCTACCTACCACCAGAGACCATATAATAGATTATATGGTCTCTGCTACCACCATGACCACCTTGTTGACATTACTTTAATCTTGGTGTCATAAATTGTCACAACACATGGTATAAACAATACATTTGACATCGTTTTCTATGTGACATAGAACACAATACTTGTGACATGGTCTGAAGTACACAACTGTTGGTAGCTAATGTGTCATACACAACTTTGTTACTCACACTGCCAAGAGTTTCACAATGTCAGTGTTCTTTCTGTTTATCAAAACATAAACCTCACTGTGTTAATGTTTTCTTCATGTCATCTTAGGAAGGATATAGACTACAATAACAGTTTTTGGAATATTTTTATTTGTTAATTACATGTATTACATATCAGTAGTTGATTATAAAAACAATTTACCTGACTTTTGCCCTGCCCTCACTTCCTGATTCGGCCTATCAATAAAGCAACAAGATCCTCCGTTATAATTAATCTAAACAGGTGATACTAAACAGGCGTAATTATCTCGGGTCATCATCGTAAATATATAGTAAATAATGCTGTTACTTATTGTACCCACCCCTTTTGTTTTTGGTTCCATTTTTCTTGGCTGTTTGAAGTTCTGCCTCAACCTTCTTTTCGAGAAAATCGGACTTTTTCATCAACATTTCTTCTACATCTCTCAACCTTTGGATTGCCTCCGCTGGGGTAGGAGGTGTTTTCTTTGAGCCGAATAGTTTAATCCCAAAAAGAGACATCTTGACGTGAAAATGTAACCGAATAAACACACACACAACACGACTCTGACTCACAGAGGGTATTTCTTAACTCTAAATATTGATCGCGCACTGTATTGTAAGACTCGCTCTTATTGGTTGAAAATTGTGACAAGGGAAATAATTGAGTCTCATCGAGTTAATGTGGACCATTAATAAAATAATTTATGAGTGGTCCAAAATGGTCCTCTGAAGTTGTTTCGCCCCTTCACAGTATGAATGTTGTGGCATATTGTGCATGGCGATTGTTTAAACGATCACTAGGCTCAAGCGTTCGGGATGGACTGGCCTTTTCGTTGGTTTGCTTTGAATGGTGACGTCAGCCGGAAGTTGATAACATTTTCTGACTTGAATTTCGTCTTGAGCGGTGCGCACTCTGGTGTTATGTAAATAAAAGCGTCAAAACCCTTTCCATTTTCATAACAAATCTCTGCTAAAAGGATAGTTTATTGTACGATTCAGACTATATTATGAACATATGTTTATGAACCACTATCAAACAGGAATGATATCAGGTGTTCGAGAAAACGTGGCGTGTCCTGTCCCACCGGTAGCACCCGTCTCAAACACATGCAAAGGCAAGTCAACTGTTCACCTGCAATCAAAACAAGCAAAAAGGGAACCATGGTACAAGTCAAAATAGGGAATTGCATCGGACATCATGTTTGTCACTGATAAGTCAAATTTGGATATTTCCTCCACATGTCTAGATCGATCTGCCATAAAACCTTTTGAAAGCTTTACTTAGGTATTGATTGTTGTAACCTTGATCAACCACCTTCTGAGAAAGAGTCGTATGACGCCCTTTTAACTCTTGGTAGAAAGAGCATGCTCGATTGGACCTTAAAATTTGTGAAATGTTAATACCAAAGGCTGGAGCTGCTGGAATATTGCTCGACATTAAGTCATATACTTAGGCTGTTTTTTTATAATAACAAAAGTAGAAAGTATTCTTTAAGCTCTATTACCTAGATATAACTCTTTCTCGGATTTAAATGATTTTTAGCCCGAAACAGCGTCTCAAAATATGACAAATTGTGCAAAAATGACCTAAGTATTACACTCTTCAAAACAAGAAACGCATAGTTAAAAAATAAGGATATTTATTAAGCGGATGTAAAAGTATCTACACAGAATATGCGTGAACACAATCAAGCGAAATTAGACACAGTGATCGACAAAAGCATTGTCGTCATTGTCAGTATTAATTCAGTTCAGTAATTGCACATGTGTAGCCACAAGGGGGCGTCATGGTCAGTACCTGGTCACATCACCTCTTGCAGCCGTCACTGCTCGACACCTCCTTGGCACAGATTGCACAAGTCGTCGGATATTTTCGTGGGGAATTCTTCGCCATTCCTCCTGTAAGGCGTTGGCGAGTTGTGCCAGTGTGTGGGGAGGCTGGTGACGTTGACGGACGCGTCGATCAAGTTCGTCCCACAAATGTTCAGTCGGGTTGAGATCAGGCGATTTGGACGGCCATGGAAGGACATTGATGTTCTCATTAACAAGGAAATTAACTGTTGCACTTGCTGTGTGGGGCCGAGCGTTGTCATGTTGGAACAGCTCCCTCTGGCGGTCCAAAGTTGGGGGGAGGTGAGGACGCAGAATTTGGTCTATGTATCGGTTTGCTGTAAGATTACCCTGGACAACCACTAACTGTGATCTACCCGTGTAGGATATGGCTCGCCACACCATGACACTCCCTCCACCAAATCGGTCCACCTGTCGAACGCAGTTCGGCTCAAAACGTTCATGTCGACGTCGGTATACACGTTGTCTTCCATCCCATGCCTGTACTCTGTTGCACTATCGGACACGTCGTTGTCGGTGTAGACGTCGCAAGACAGGTCCAACTATTGGTCGTCTCGCCCGAATTCCCACTTCCCTCAGACGATTTCTGATGGTTTGGTTGGAAATTCTTCGCATACCAGGCACTTGTCCTGCAGTGTCCGTTGCTGTAGCAAATGTACCGATCCAGAGCAGGGATGGTCACTCTTGGTCTTCCACTTCTGGGAAGATCTTGAGTCGAATTAGTGCGGGTACATCGATCCCATAGTCGAGATATGGTGCTTTGGTGAACGTTGAAGTGTCTTGCAAAGGCAGACTGGGACTCCCCTGCTTCCAAACGTCCAATGGCGATATTTCGGTCAGCTGCAATTAATCTTGGCATTTTTCGATCTCCGTTCACGTCAGAAAATTCGTAATGAACTGATGAATCTTGTGTGGTCTTTTATAGTCAGTGTCTCTACTCTTGTTTCCAACACTTTGCACGTGCATTGTGCTGAAAACTTTTTCTGAAAGCAATTTCCGTGCATCCTTTGCAATTTTGCTGATTAACGTTTACAAAAAAACATTTTGAGATGTGTTTGCGCGCAATGCACAACAAACATGACATGATTAACGGGAATCAAACATAAGAATTGTCTTTATGACGATTGCTGGGGGAAAAAAACTAATTGAAACTCTAACTTATTTTGTTTTGCACCAAAAAGACAAAATAGACCTCGTAGCACATGGTATCCTTAGAAGGGTCGTTTCCATATTGCCGAATTCTAGGGTATATAAGGTGGGTATCATCTCTAATTATGAAAAGCACGAAGACAGATATTGATTTATCATTTGTTTTTAAGAAAAGTCAATTTTGGAATTATTGACATGTTTTTACCTGAACTGTTTGAAGCGAGTAATGAATAAATTGTCGCCCTAAAACAAGCGTTTTAAGTTTTTATATCAGATGTAGACTTTACATATTACGTTTAATATGTAATATTATATACATGTTTGTAAATTATGGTGAAATATTTCGTCAAAATAATTTTGTCCTGCAGATTTCTGATTTCCGATGAACAGACTTCCTCTTTAAGTTTTAGTTGAGAAGAGGATGTCAATCCCTTTTTTGGTACCCGGACTCGGGGGTCTATTTAGAGGGTATTCGGGACTCGGTAGTCGCAAATAAATCGTATTTGGTACGCAGATTCAACATTAACAAAAGTATAAAAAATCACATCGCACCCTTTTCTCAATGCTTTTTAGAATTGTGTTAAGTAGTATTTGAGATTCAGAGGTGAGCTAATGGGACTCGTGGTGCAAAAATAGATGGTAGTCGGGATTCAGGGGAGGAGCGGGTTGGCACCTTAAAAAAAACCCACTGACCTGGGCTTTAAATTCTTCTGTATGACATCTGTACTCGTCTGTAAACAAGACGTCTCTCCACCTATACAGAGGGGCATTGTCACATGACTTCTGAAGCATTGTAGCAAAGCCTGTTTGTGCTGTTGGTCAGAATTTGAGGTATGGCGGGTCAACGTCAACGCAGTTCAAGTGAACGTAAGCGATTTCTGTTAGTTTTGGGATGGACCCTCCTGTGAATAAGAACTGTCTGAGCTGTCGTCACGGCCGTTTACATCCGATTCCGCAGATATGTGAGCACTCTCCAACGGCCATGAGAAAGGGTAGTTTCTCTGGGTCGCCCAAACGTGGTTTATCTCTGACGTCATTCTGTTGTTGATGTCGTCGTATGAGTGCAGCTATGCTGTTTCTGTAATAGTTGAAGCGTCTTGCAACTTCCGGTTGCGTTTTTCCTGCTGCAAGTATTCTAATGACTCGGTGGCGTTAGACAGTCGTGGCGTGTCGTCACCAGTCAGAACTGTGTCTCTTTGTGAACGTTGACAAGGGTACGCTATCAGATTGTACAGCAACGACAAGTTGTTTGTTTGTTTATTGTTTAACGTCGCTCTCAGCAATATTCAAGCTATATGACGTCGATCTGAAAATAATCGAGTCTGGACCAGACAATCCAGTGATTGATATCGTGAGTATCGATCCACACAATTGGGATCGGTGACATGCAACAACCAAGTCAGCGAGCCTGACCACCCGTTACTGTTTCCTTGTTCCCGTGACATATACTCACACGTGTACACGCACACAGAAAGAAAATATGATTGAACAATATTCATCAAGAAATATTCCATCAAGTATTTACCAATGTGCCAAAGTAGTTCTATGTGTGCCAAAAGAAACTTTACATAGTTGATTTGGCCTTGTAATATAACTGAGATTATTGTACGGTTTCAAGTATTGTTTGAGTACTCTTCATGCAGTGTATCGAGTCATGGTGAAGGGTGATGACAGAATCAACTAAAATATAGCTAGCTGTGTACGCAGCATCGATATAAGTTATGATGTACTCTGGTTGTTAGACCAGACAAAATTGTGTTTACTATGGATTGGCCATCCATGTTTCTTCTACACAGATCTGACTTCTATACAGTGTATACGTTATATATATATAACGTTATATGTTTTTTTACCAAATCTGAAACTATTTCGGTTTGCAACAGATAAAAGACTCCTGTAAGTGGTCAAATGGTTTAATTTGCCATACTGACTTCAGAAAATGAGTGATTTCATAAAAAAAACCATGAACTTGCCAAAATGTCATTTTACAAATCAATAGCGTGTGTGTCCACCTCCGGTTGCGATGCAAGCAACACATCTTCGTCTCATGGAATGGACCAGGCGTCGCACAAAGTCCTGTGGGATAACTGTCCATATCTGCTGGAGCATGTTTCGAGGTTCCCGGAGTGTCTGTGGAACACGTGGTTGACGTCGAAGGCGCCGATCCATCTCATCCCACATGTGTTCGATTGGTGAGAGATCAGGGGAGCGAGCCGGCCAGGGGATGACATTCACGTTGTTTTGTTGAAGAGAATCCTGAACAAGTCGAGCAATATGAGACCGGGCGTTGTCATGTTGAAAGGTAATGCCTGGGCCATTACGACGCAACAACGGTAGAACAACAGGGCCGATGATCTCGTCGCGGTAGCGCTGTCCAATTAGATTTCCATCTACCACTATCAAACGGGTCCTCTGTCTTGCTGTAATCCCACCCCATACCATAACGCTGCCGCCCCCGAACCGATCTTCTTCCATGACACAATGGTTGACGTAACGTTCACCTCGACGTCGGTACACTCGAATCCGTCCATCGCTGTGGCTCAGGGGGAAAACAAGACTCGTCAGTGAATAGAACTTGTCCACTACATGACCGTCCAGCGTAGACGCTGTCTGCACCACTGTAGACGGTGGTTTCCTTTCAAAATGGGACGTCTGGCGGGTCTTCTGGCGACGATCCCTGCACATCTGAGGCGGCGACGCACGGTTAGTGAAGATATTCGTCGAAGGCCAGGGATGCTTCTTGCAGTCACTGTTGCTAGCTGGAATCGATTTCGTAGGTGTGTTGTTCGAATCCAGTTGTCTTGTCGATTATGGGTTACGCGTGGCCTGCCACTCCGAGGATGGTCTCTGACTGCATTCGTCTGTTGCCAACGTTGCCATAAACAACAAATGGTGTTTCTGTGGACGTTAAATTGTCTTGCAACATCACGTTGACTCGATTATTTTTCAAGCATACCAATAGTTCGCAATCGCTCATTTTCAGACCCGCGTGGCATTTCGTAATTGTGAATAATTGCGTAATTTTGTTGTTTTTCTGAGTGGTTGTTGTCAGCACGATGCTAAACAATACATATGGAATCCCGTTAACGCCGTGTTTTTATACCCATTCTTGGGTAGTGAAATGCATGGGGCTTGCATAAAAGTCAACTTTTGCATGGAATGCATGCTTTTCTGTAGCAGTTGCGTTTTTGTGGCTTGATTCCATACATGTACTACAATATTGAAAACCAAACTTTACTTGTTTGAAAAATACACTAAAATATTGGTGTCACAGGAACTTTTGTTGTTGAGTATAGAATGATTGAAGACTTTGCACTTAAAGGAAACTTTAAAATAGCATTATTGTTGTTCTCCTGGGTACTTTGAATTCTGTATCTTGTAAAATGAATGGGAACTGTGTGTGTATGGTGGTCTGGAGCAATGGTTGGATTCTTGTTGTAATATCATGTAAGTGATATTTCTTTGGTTACTCATGATATGCTAAATGTTGAGTTGACATTTGTTGTCCATGGTAGAGTGTAACAATTAGTTAATCACTTGTTCTTGTTAACGGTGCATTTAAAGGGGGGGGGGGGGGGGGGGGGGTCATAAAATGCATTACAATTTTGTCAGTACGTTACCGCAGTCGTTATCTTGTCAAAAGGGCAATACGTGTGGTTGTTGCCACGAGAGAATCGCCATAATGTCAAGTTATGAGCAGTTGAGGCAAAAGAATTGAGAAGATAACCGGAGTATGTTGGCAGAATTAGGTCTTGGGCTGCCATCCACCATGATTCCCGATAGGTGTAACATATACATATCATATGTACATTCAATTCTTTATTTCAGTATAAAGGCCATAGGCCCACGTACAAATACTCATTGAAAAATACAGTATGAGGCAGATGACAGAGGGTATTAAGTGACAGTATTTCGGATTGCAAGTGCTTCCAGTATATACTTAACACAATTAGTTTTAATACTAGTGCGGTTACAAGATAATAGTGTAATATATTTAAATAAAGTAGGATTGGAAGAGTAATAAATAGGTAAATACGTATTTCTTAAATATCTGTAACATGGGCAGACAAGCATAAAATGGAACTCATCTTCAATTTCCTGTAAATTACAAAATCTGCACTGCCTATTACAGTACTCTATACCGCATCTTCTACCTAAATTTACCATCAATGGTAACTCGCCAACTCTTAACAAACAAAACATACGTCTTTTATGACGGCTTGTGATTTCACAGAGATACTTTTCAGCTGTTAGCAATGACTTATATTCCTTATACATTGATAATTTTCATATTTCACAAACTTTACAATACAAGTCCTGTTGGTTACAGTCTTTTAACCTTTGAATAAATGCATTAATAAAGAGGGTCTCATTACCAACTTCCTGCGAAATCCACACGTGGCCAAATCCATAACTGAATAATAATCTTTTGACACAAGTTACCCATGTAGTGCGATTAACTTCATCTAAAGATTTCAGCATTAAATAACATTGCTTAGGGTATCTATAACTGGGTAAAGATAACAATTTCAACCAATATTAATACATCTCTTGTGATAATCAATAAATAATCCATATCTACCACATTCGCCAAGGGCAGCAACATTTGTAACATGACTTCCAATTCCAATAGTAAATTTACAGAATTTAATCTGATTTTTTTCAATTGCTGCAATTTTTGAATAGCCCCATATTTCTGAAGTGTATAATAATACAGGCTTAGTTTGAATGTCAAATATTTTAAAAAGTATATGTACGGGTATGTTCTTCAAACGATGCTGTAATTTCTTAACAACGAACATAGCCTTATTTGCCTCCTGAACAAGAGAGTTGATACCAGTCGTCCAACACAGCCGATTTGAAAATAACAAACCAAGATAATTATAATCGGTAGATACATTAACATTAACATCTCCAAACCTCCATTTCTCAGTACTCCTAAGTTTTTCACCATTTCTGAAAAATAAAATTTCAGTCTTACTAAGGTTAACTTCTACACCCCATTTAGTACAGAAAGATTTAAGGATATTAAGTTTTCGTTGGAGACCAACCTATGCTGGTCGTAAGAAGCAAACAAATGGATTGGTTGGTTAGGCTCGTAGACTTAGTTGATTGTGTGTGATCATATCCCAATGGCACTCACAATATCAATCACTGGATTGTCTGGTCCAGATACTATATATTTACTTCCCGACCTCGGTCATGTAGCTGGAATATTGCAGAGTAGAGTGTCTTATAACTAACTAACAAACAAACAAAAAACATTTCCAGACATTATAACTTGCTAATGGGATCGCACCTCCTCCTTACTCTAGTCTGAATTAAACAAGTACATTGGACCACAGCATGGTACGGATTTGTAATATTGGTCCTAACTTTTTATCATGGGGTACACCTTTTTGCATTTCCCTAAGCAATTCTTTCATGTGCATCAGTCTTGTGAATTAGTGTAAATGACTTTTTTGTTAAATATATTGAGCGCATTAATTTGAAAGTAGATCATTGCTAAACTCACTTTCAGAAGAGTCAATGTTATTGGTTGTTGATTTCAAACTCATGAGTGACACATTCTGTGCTCAATTAAAATACTTGGACATAGTGACATATCACTTCCAAATGTAACTGATGGCAAATCTGTCCAGGGTATCTTATCATAATGCACTGGAACCGAGGATGACTGGCTGTATTAATTAAATGGTTTATTTCCAGTGCAGGGTTGATGTGATCAAGCATAAAAATAACTTCACTCACTAAAGAAGAGGTAACAACATAAAAGCAGAGACCATATATACCGAGTTTATTTCAAATCGTTATATATCTAAGCCTGAATTAATCTAACTGGTAAGATAAATTATTTTGCACAATTTAGGATCTGCAACAACAAACAGATGGCCGGCCTATATCAGGTTAGATTGGCCTCGAACATAGTTTGTAGGATTATTGATACATTTTATAGCAATTCGCCACAACTTGGACTGTGTTATTTCCCTTAAATTGATATCCCTTACAACAACGTTATCCTACACGTTTGGTCAATATGACATTAGAGTATGTTGTTTATATAGACCTATCTAATAATTTAGTTTTGCATGTTTAAAACAACTATTGTTTGACATGAAAATACCATATAAGAAACAGCACTATTTTGGTATTTCACAAGCGACACCGTATATACAACATGGCTATCTCATGGGGGACAAAGGTGGCTGCCGGCGTGACGGTTTTGCTTGCCGTCATATTGAGCGAGTTGTATGTCTTGTCTCTCCATTGGGAAACAAAGGCGAGAATGTTAAGATTGCAGTTTGTAATTCTGATACAAGCATTCTTGATTCTTCTATCCAGATTTGTGTGGAATAACTTCTCGACTATGTTCGATAAGCCGTCACAGAAGCAAGGGTTAAAACATGTCAAATATTCTGATAATGATCTTCATCAGACAGATGTGACTCAACCATATCTGGAAAAGTGGACAATATGGAGGGTTGTTCTTCTGACTTACATAGTGTTATGTCATACGAGTTACTTTTTGAATTTTTATTTCATTGGCCGAGAACCATATTTTATAGCATACAGTTGTTATGCAGCACTTGGGCTGTTGTTTCAAATAGTCACAGGTTTAGTGTTTGTCAAGGTTATTCTGTTCTGTTTAAGAAGCATTTCAAGAAGTAAGCCCGTCTTTTCAAAACAACGGGAATTACAGCTTGTACTTATTTATGCTATTCTTTTATGGACTTATGGTCTCTATAATGCTGCGAGTCCACCAGTTGTAAAAGAAGTCCTTATCCCAGTCAGAGGATTGCCGGAATCTCTTGATGGATTCAGAATTGTGCAGATATCAGACATTCATCTAGGACCAACTGTTGGAAGATGGAGACTTACTAGGATAGTAAATATCATTAATGAGCAAAATGCAGGTAAATATGAAAATGAAACAATGATTTCAAGCATCATTACATTTTATGCCATAGTGTGTCTCATTCATTAATCACAACACATGATCACAACCCATGCACTCAGTATTATCTTTGCAATATGGTGAAATAGGAGAAATATGTAACAGAATTATTGTACTCTGCCTGTGGTCATCGGTAGCAACACAGCCCTTCTTCGGAAGTGTTATCAATGTTATTTTTTGTAACTCAGCTACTGAGTCTAAAGACAGTAAATGTATCATTTTGCTGGATACTTAAAAACCTTCTGATGCCACAGATGTTGACATGTTAATCATGTTTATGTGGAGAGAAAAAGGGTATTCAACATTTTTCTCCTTGCATATATAACACAAATACTACTTTTGGTCAGTTCAAAGTTGAGTGAATCAAACAACTTTGTCATGTGTATTCCTGGTATTTTACATGACGGTAAATGTCAAAAATTATTTTCATATATTTGAAAACAAGTTTGACCCTGTATTCAACATGTTCAAGGAGACATTTGAGCTTTTAATGTTGGCATGATTTCTTATGGTTTCAGATGTTGTTGTGATGACTGGAGATCTTGTTGATGGAAGCGTTGCAAGCCTCAGGGAAGCAGTAGAACCTGTTAAGGATATTCAGTCCAAATTTGGGAAATATTTTATAACAGGTGCAGTTTGTATGTTTGTGTCTTTCCTTTATTACAATGTATTTTGTCTATATCACTTAGTGTTTTCTTCATTTTCTGGGGTAGCCTGGTGATTAAAGTGTTGACTCTTAATTATGTTAATCAAATTAACGACAAAGAAGGGGCATTGGTTGGCACTGTCATCAAAGGTTGCCTGAATTCCTTGTGCAGAGTTAACTTCCTCGGATAGGCAAACCTGGTTTCTAGGTTTGTCAGCATCAAACCCTTGCTTGTGGGTTTCACTAAAGTGGTGGACATCTAAGATCTGCATCACTTCATAATTTCCTTGCACATCAAGCTGCCATGCTGCTATAAAACTGAAAATACTTTTCAAAGTGATTAACCAAACTCAGTCACTCACTGGTAATGAAGATCTTGGTTTGATTGGCTCTGTGTACAATATGTAAAACATGTAAATTGCTTGAAAAACCTCAGTTACATTAACTTGATCAAGGGGTGCCATCCTATATAATGATGTTTCGATGAATGTTCAATGTCAATACTGTATTGAGACAAGTTTTTGAATATCCATACTAAATTAATGATTCAATGCCAGACCTCATTATAACCTCATAATGCTCAAAATCCCATGAAAATCCTGAGTTAGAATTGGTCCCCTGCTATCTATGCTGGTCGTAATAGGAAAACAAAAGGATTGATTGGTCAGGCTCGCTGACTTGAACGATGCATGTCATCGTATACCAATTTGTAGGTCAATGCTCATTGGATTGTCTGGGCCAGACTCGTTTTCTTACAGACTGCTGTCACACAGCTGGAATATTGCTGAGTGCTGCGTCAAACAACAAACCAACAAAAAACATAATGCTCAGCATTCTCATGATAGTGTTTGTGGTCTAGTGGAGAGCATCTGCCCAGAGAGAGGAATTAAATGTTGTTACCCTGTCTGGCACTCAGCATTAAGGAGATAAAACAAGGACTGGCTGGCTCGGAGTCAGTATATGATATGCTAGTAACCATCATGGAGTAGATTGAGTGTTGGAATCAAGTCAAGAGTTTCTTGTATCCTATTTATTGAATTTTATTAGGGAAATAAATGTGCTTTGAGAGTTCACAGTTGAAAATACTACAGCAGAAAACTTCAAGCACCACGTCTTAGCATGCTTGGTCTTAATTTCAGGCACTAATACAGTCTGTGCCAAATACTTGTGTGTCTGCTAGCCCAAACTTGTACTTTGTATTTTCAGTGTATTTTTGGCTTAGTACATGGACTAGGATAAACCAATTTTTCAAGACCAGGATGTTTTTGTTACTAGACTTGGGCTTTGGAGTAGTGACTGCTACATAAACACATCTAACACTGAGAATAATCAAAGTAATAATTTAAATTATCATGCATTAAACGTATCCCATTGTGTCAGCATGGTCAGGTCACTAGGAACTATATCATCATCTGAAATGAAGCCTTTGACGTTAGCCTATTGTCCCAAAGCCCAAGTCTAGTAAAATTCTGTTTGATCTTGTGAGCTCAGCTAGTAATAGTCTAATAATCATGTAAAAGCAACCGATTTGGGACAACCATTGTCTGAATTAAAGACAATGGTTGTCCCAAATCAGTTGCTATGACAACCCCCCTCCGTTCTGTGAAGCATGGACCCAAAGCTTACGAACTTTTACACCAAAGGACATGAAGGAAACAACAGTGCAAATGAATACATAATCACTTAACATCAGTTCATGATATCGTTGGAAGCCTGGTGAAACATATATATCTATGCAATGATATGAAAGTGATCTTCTAGCCAGCTTGAATATTTACTTCCACAGGGTAATTACCCTGTAGCCATGATATGTATATGCTTTGAAACACTTAATTGACATTTTATGATTTATAAGATGCTAATCCCAAATTCCCCATTGTATTGTACATTGACTCTCTGCCATCCTGAACAAGATGTCTAACAATGTCACTGCTAAATTACTGTTGTTTATATTTATGACTTAATTCATGTCTGGTGACATTGGCTATACAGTAAACCATGGTTATAACGAACTCAAAGGGACCACTATTTTTAGTTCATTATAACTATGTGCTGACATTATCTACCTGAATGGAGTAAACTTGTATATACTGCAAGCCATCGTCTCCATGTTGTCACTTTCTGCCGAGGACCATACGCTGACCCCCTGCATATATACGAGTATGCAAATTATTCATTAGCAACGTCACGTGTGTCTGCAATGCACGTGCACCAACGTGTTGTAAATAATATCAAAATCTACAGAAAATGATTCTTATAACCAAGTTTGGCTAGTAGGCTTAATGGAGGGTGGCACCAACTGTAGAAAGTTATGAATGCAACAATATATTTTTGGAAACTCTGTTTGTTTGCTTGTTTGTTTCATAATGTGTTTTTTGGGTTTCAGGCAATCATGAGTACTATACAGGCGATGTAGACAACTGGTTCTCTCACCTCCGTGGTCTCGGTTTTATTGTGTTACACAATAGCAATGTCAGACTTCCCAGTGAGAAACTACCCACCAAACAACAAATATGCCTTGCTGGAGCAGATGATATCGATGCTTTAAGGATTGGGTAAGAGACAAATAAGAATGTTCTCATGCTAGTCAAAAGACAGGGAACTATGAGTACCTGCTCAGAGACCAATACCCAACACCACGTCTGCAGCAAATGGGGTTTGTGGGGTGGCCTGGTGGTTAAAGTGTTCGCTCGTCACGCCGAAGATCCAGGTTCGATTCCCGACTTGGGTACAATGTGTCAAGCCCATTTCTGGTGTCCCCTGTCGTGATATTGCTGGAATATTGCTAAAGGCGGCATAAAAACAATACTCACTCACTCTGTAGCAAATGTCAGCTACAATTCCCAAATAGGAATTGAAACTTATAAGTTATACATAGTTGAATGCAATGTTGAAATACCTCTGAATTGAACAAACTAAGAAACAAATCCTATGTTTGAACAACATGAAAATGTGTTTTCCAATGTGCCAGCCAAGAGCACTTAGTTTGGAATTCTAGATAAGTCCATGTAAGAACAGGATAACATGTGGAGGTTATTTGACCAAGCTGATTGTGTGTCATCGTGCCTTATAGCATGAATGGTTGCTCATGCTATCGACCACTTGTTTGGCTAGCCATGACCAATTAGTTTAAGGCCACAGTGATATGGGTGGAATACTGTCAACCACACACAAACCAGTTTACTCATTTATCTATGTGAAACATGAAAAAGTTACCGTGGATGTCAGTCACTGTCAGTAAACATTGGAAAAAACAAGACATGACACCATTTCCAAGAACCATTGTTGCAAACTTCTGATATCAATTCATCCAGTTTTGTTGCCAGCAGGAATGAAAACAACAAAATGGAAGTCATGGGTCTCTAACAAGTAAATAAACAGCCCAGTCTTGCTAAAATACAATGTAAGAACTACCGCCAATGTCAAAAGATAGGTGAAATAACACATGTGGGTATTGTGAAAGCTTGCAGATCTATTATGTTAATATTCAGGTACGGCAATCACGGGATGAGGCTGGATGATGCTCTGGGGTCATGTGATCAAAGTCAGCCAGTAATTCTTCTTGCCCATCAGCCGAAGGCGGCCAAGACTGCCCTGGACTCCGAATACAGAGTTGACGTCGTCCTCTCAGGTAGCCATTATTCAAAGCAGCAAGGAGCTGATCTTTCCATTTCCTGGGGTGGAGTGGGCTTTTCCTTTGAATGTCTAAAGTCTCCATGATGTTATTAGTTAAGATGGGAAATATCAGAAAGTGTCAGTGTGGTACAGGTATTGTCTCTCAAATTGTTTTGAAAGTTTTGATTTGCCAGTCAGTTGCTGAATTTCCATCCACAACCACAGATAATTCCATTCTACTAATGATTAAGTTACCTATATAATTTGACTAAAGGGAACAAGGAAAGGTTCTACCTACCGGTATGTGTTTTATCTACTTCAACATTTCCACTCATAAATGAAGACAAACAAAGATGGACACTGTCAGGACTCAGCAAAGCATCCTTTTCTCTACAGTTATCTGATTTCTGCTTGATTGGATTCAACTCTATACACATTTACTATGAGTGAGAGTACAGTAACTCTGTCACTCATATTCTTGCTATATTATCCTGACATTGCTTCACTGAACCCTGAACTTTATGACACTAGAGGCGTGTTAAGGAGGGTGGACGATCGCAATATAAAGCAAGCATGTGCGGTTGAACAAGGCTGACCGTACGATCGTACGTGTATACTAGCGATCAAGCCCAGGAGGTTTGCGTAGTAATCAAAGATGGCGTCGCACATTGTACAAATGTCTGCCTTTGACCGGAATTTAACCATTTTTTAAAGAATAATATGTTAGACTAGATCTACCACTCAAAAGCTTCATTGCCTTTTTAATATATTGACCCGTGAAGATCCAGATAGAAAATAGGACTTCAACAACTCATGTTTGCCGTAAGAGGCAACTATGCTTGTCATAAGAGGCCACTAATGGGATCGGGGGGGTAAGGCTCGCTGACTTGGTTTGATGCATGTCATCATATCCCAAATGCATATATCGATGCTCATGATATCAATCGCTGGATGTTCTGGTCCAGACCAGATTATTTACAGACTGCCATCATATAGCTGGAATATTGCTGTGTGCTGTGTAAACAACAAACAAACAAATATTTTCAATATAAAAATAAACTCTGAGATGCTGAGAGCGAAAACACTCCTTCCGTTCAGGAAAGATTCATGTTGCCTCACTGTAAGCTCGCATGATCGCCCGCCCTCCTGAACACGCCTCAGTAATATACGCCTTAGTCATTTGTTAGTACTTCGCACTTTCTTATCTATTACAGGTCACACTCATGGAGGACAGTTCTTCCCGGTGATTATTGGAGCCTATTTTCTTAACCCCTTCTTTTACGGACTGTATCGCTATGGGGAGTCCAGTCATGTGTATGTGTCGATGGGTACTCAGTATTGGGGTATCCCTGTCAGGATCGGAACAACAATGGAAGTCACAAGGATAATACTCACTCAGGCTCCATGACAAGTTATACATATATATGAATGGTTATATCTTTTCAGTTGATATAACATGAATAAACTATGGAGAATTGTGCACTTAGGAAAGTGGAATTGCAAGTATTTGTTTTCATGTTTGCACACTTAACCATCGTTAAAGATAACCATGTCAGATTCTATTTATGTAGTTATTAGGCCATCTTGTGTTTCTCAGTCAATGCTCAGGTTCAGAGGGAGTGGTCGGTTTGGATGAAAATAATAGTCCATATATTTACATTGAAATCAACTGAGTATAATGCTTTGAGACAATTATGAACAAGTAGATGCAGAAATGTTTGGCACAGACTCTTTTTGGCTCTCTGTAGTACTGTCGTACATTTTACAACCAGTAGAGATTTGACATAATGTCATTTGTACAATTGTGTTACAAATGCCATTACTCCTAACAATATGGATGATATGACACCTCACATGACATTACACATGCCATTATATTCCACCATTGTTTATATATTGAAGATGACATTAAAATGATTAAATTGTTACAATACTTAAGGCATTATATTAGCCAGGTAATATCACATTGCTTTTCTTATCATATTGCATTTTGTGACTTTGACATTAAATGTAACTTGCCATTGCACTACAAACTATGTCGGCCATGAGGATATATTTAATATGACAATTGACACATAACATTGGTTTCTGGGTTTGTCAGCACCATACCCGTGCTCATTGGTTTCACCAAAGTGGTAAACGTCTGAGACCTGCATCACTTCAGGCTTTCCTCCCACATTAAGCTGACACGCCATGATATAACTGGAATAATGTTAAAAGCGGCATTAAACCCCAACTCACCCACACTACATTGATTACATTGTCAGATTATACCAATCTCATTCAAACCTTTACCTCTGATATGATACCTCTCTGCATAAAGATCTCTGACAACAGCTCCATAGAGAACACATCAGGTTAACCCTGAGCCAATTTTGACAGCCCAATCCCAAAGATGTGTGAGCTCTTGAGCCATTCACATTTTTAGGCTGGTCCTTAGGAAAATGTTATTCATAACAAAAGAAAATCCACACTGGACACAGATATTCCTTCAATGGTACTTCCTTGTGGCTGTAGATGTTGTGGCTTATAGAAACAAGGTTAATGTATCCACACTATAATGGTGCAGCCTTTATTATTTACTTTTGGAACTGGTTGTTTCAGTTCATTTTTTAGATAAAGAAGTCGGATATGCTGCTCATTTGTACTGAGAATTTAGAATTCTCAACACTGACTGACTGACTGACTGACTGACTGACAAGAAAGTTAACCTCTAAGATTGAGAATGTTTGAAGCCCAAAATCAGGGTTGAGCATACGATTGCGACTGTATCATGAGCATTGTTTGTGAATTCCTATCAACTAGTGATGATACCAGGTGTTCATGAAAAGACGAGCATATCCTGCCTCTCCAATGGCATGTTAAGGCAAAGTCAGTTGTTCACTTTAAAAAGACACGAGAACGGGAAAGTCAATATAGGGAATAACATTGGACTGATGCATAAATTTGGAAATGTCCAAACAAGTATTTTCATGTAAGAAGTTTCATGTTTGATGATAGAATTTCCTGTGTTTGATCTCATACAACATATATCTGTGAACCATTTCGTTTGATTATTCATTCCATTTTGAATCTATTTTTATACTATATTATCATGAAGATTTGTTTATTTGCTGAGAATATTTGTAATTCACATTCAGCTCCAAGTTTTTAGAAATTGTGGAAAACCGTTGCATTGTTGCACATAAAATATTGTATAATTGTTTAATGTGTTTTAGCAACACTTATCAATATCCTTGCACAATGCTAGATGAACATGTTGAAGGAGATACCTAGATGTTAGCCTGTGTTTTGTAACTAAGGGTTTTCTATGGGACATTCATTGTCATATTTTCATATCTTTGCATTAATATCTTTTTTTTCTCATTCATAACTCTGAACCTTTTTTTAATAATATAAGCCAATTGGCTTAAAAAAAACAAAAAACGTTTAGTGTTTTGAATGAGACAAAAAAATCTTACATGTAATAAGTTACTGATAAATTACTGTCCAAGCATTGACTTCTTATCTGGAACAGAATATGTTGAAGAAAGGTTTAATGTCTATGGTGGAATGTGGTCCTGTTTACTGCACACAGGTCACAATTCAGAGAAGTAAAGCAGGGTTGATCACAGAGAGTAGTTGGATGGTGAACGTGTTCGGCAGCGTGACTCCTGAGAGTTTTAAGGGGTTCCGTCCTGCTGCACACTGTACCCAGCAGTGGATGGGAAGCCAGTAGAGCAGAATGTTAATGTGACCATTAACCTTCTTGTGCCTTATATGGCAGCATGGGTTGTATATTCCATAGCGGGCTGAGAATGAAATTTGAGTGCAAAATGATCCCAAAACGGGTAATATCAGATTTACTAAAAATGTAAAGTCACACAAACATGAAATAGTATTTGATTTATCTTGAAAAGTTGTCAATAGTCAATGACATGCAAAATTTAATAAGGTTACTTCTACAAGTTACTTGGACTAAAATGTACAATTACGTTTTACCCTGAAAGTTGATATTAGAGCATAAACAGGTAATATAATATATGTATACTACTCAAAACAAGTTAACTGGAAGGCTGTGTATTGCAATACCCACCAGCCATGACAGATTAACCACAGTCTTATGACGAACATTGGGTGTTCATTAACTTGACTTATTTAAATAGCCATTTTCCCAATTGCTCTGCCATTTCTGCATGTATCGTTATTACATTGCTATGCAGTACGTATGTGGTTTGCTGAATAACACATGTTGTAATTGTCTGTGTATTGTGATATTCAGCCATGGATCTCCATGTTAACTGCTGTGGTTGCCAATTGTGCATTGGCAGTCATGATGAACATGTAGTATTGGCCACCTACACAGCCAGTTGTTCATGTACCACTGTGCAATATTATGAACATGCTGTGAGGATGTCTGATGGGTAGAAACTTTCTGTTGCTTATTCTTTTTTACTGTTGTATGACCTTTTTGATCTATGTTACATTCCAGAAAAAAAGTACAGAGCCTTGTGGATATACCTTTGCTTTTCTTCATTGAAACTGACAGGTCTATTTATGTTGTATGACACAGGTATCTCACCATCCTCGCGTTACGATGTGTATAATACTTACCTCACTTGACAATCACTTGATTATCCCCCACCACCAAGTGGAGTGAGTAGTATGGGCCTGGGCTCTGTCAGCCTGACTTCAATGTTTTCCTGAAAGTGCTATGGATACAAGGATGATAACTTGTACACATCATAAAGGAATAGAACATGTTGAATGAGTGAAAGCCATCTTTTAGACATTCATGCTATACAGTGCTGGGCCTAGGGCTCTTGTTCGATCTTTTGAACATGGTGCACAGTCCTGCCAGTTCCTCGGTAACCACTACAGATTACGTCACTAAGTGATGAATATGTTATTAAGTTTGAAAACCGCCATCAAGAATTAATATTGTACAGAATTATGTCCTTTGTTATATTTGTTTTTGTGTTTGCTCAAATGATAATAGGGTTTTATTTCTAAAGAAAATATTTAAACCGTTTCATATATCTTCATGAAACAGGCAAGTACTCATGCCCCCCCTTTCACTACGACCACGAATATCCCGAATCACTCCGAATCGGAAACTTTCAAAATTTGTGATGATTCGGCCAATAATGCAAACTTTCGGGTTGAAAAATATGAAGAATGCCAGGAATGGGTTAAGAAACATGTACGATTTAAAAGATTCATGTAGGGATCATGCACGAATTGTAAGAATCACCTACGACTAAGTTACGAATATGCTGAAAGTTGTTCTTACTTAATTCTTTCGTTTACGATGTTTACGGGTTGAGGACAAGACATTTTGGGAGCCACGAATCGTTAAGAATAGCCAAGACTGCAAAAGAATCTGTTACGAAGCTGTTACGGAACATAAAAATTAATTACGAATGGATTACGATACAGCCACAAAATTGCAATCCGGGGACCCTTCCATGAAAGTTTTTGACAAACGAAAACCTTCTCGACCATTCGACGAACTCCCGCGAACTGAACGAATGTTTGGGAATCAAATAAGATTAATTTAAGAACTTCAGGAAATGATTGAGATTTACCTACGAACATGAAAAATTTCCTATTCGGGATATTAGTAGTCGCAGAGAAAGTATTAACTGGTGACCTTGATATTTCACTGTTTTATACATTTTTATCTCTTGTTCTTCCCAAACAAGTTCAAATAAAATTAGGGTACTGGTGTTCATTTGTTTCTGGTGCCAATTGTTTAATTATTTGAAATTATTGAAATTGCAAAAGTAATTGGCTTGTTAGGACTGTTGCCTATCCATGCTGCCTTTGCAATCTTTGTGTTAATCTTGTTTGGTTTTTTTATTTTGTGGTTTATCAATGACATGACCTTCACTGCTGATGTCTGCTGATAGAGACTTTTCAATCAATGTGTCAAGAGGGATCACATGCACCAGTATAGGTACACATTGATTCTGTGATGAATGAGGCCCTGGATGTTGTGGCAAGTTGTCCCTTGTCTGTTGTTTTTTACATTTCAAAATCACCATTTTGAATTCAGTGAGCACTTAAAAACATACCATTATTTTCTCTGAAGGGAGGTGACAATATTTGGCCCCCCACGTCGTTGTTCATAGCTTCCAGCATGTGCAGTAAATAATTTAATTTTTGTGTAAAACATAAGGGAAATTTAAATTTTCTGTCATTTTCAGGAACAGATGATCTAAAATTGGGGTCAAACCGTACTCACTCACATTTTGCATGATATGGAATGACTAATTACTTGTGGCCCTCAGAATGAACAGGCAATGGTCTTGTACCAAATGTCCACCTGTATTTATGTAATCTTCCAACATTTATCAAATGATGTCAATTTCAAATGTAGATAAGGTTCCTAGTGAATGAAAATAAATGTGTGCAGCTTAACTGTTTTCCAGGTGTATATCAATACTTTATTTTGGTTTTAAGCTAAAAAAAGAACAATGCAGGTTAGCTACAGCTTCATGGTTGTGAATGTTACTGTTGCATAGTCTCCTTATACATTGATCATGTTGATATGAAATATATTTTAGTATATGATGTATCCGTATGAATGGTTTGTTAACACTTGTGTAATCTTGTTTTGCTCATTGTTAGAGATTTTTGTCTGGCATATTATGATTGATTTCAATGCAATTTTACACCACCTCAATGATGAATTTTGATTTATTCTTTTTGACAGTTAACATGAATGAGATCACTTTTCCCGGATCAACCCCCTTTCACCTTCCCTTCAAGGCTGTGAAGGGAACAAACAAACAAAACGATGCTTGGATAGCCATTCAAATGCCACGGAATCACTTGCTATTTATGTATTTGATAGTAAACATCCCAGTTTTGATTGACCTTGACCATAAATAGAAATGAACCGTTATCTAATCCAATGGAAACCTAGCCGTAGAAATAAATCAGGTCAAAATTTATAAATATTTAGTGCTGAGAACTGGTTATAATTTCAAGATTGATCGTTGTTTTAACAAAATGACCTATGATTGTTTTGTGATCAATGGAATTTGGAGCATTCTTTCTCTATATCCTTCATATAAATAGCAGTTGTTAAGATACTGTAGTTATGATATTTACCTACACTCAACAACACGCCTGCCATGAAACACTGCCTCAACAACAGGCTATATATACAATATTGTCGGTGTTAGAATTTTAGACGGTTATATTTAACTATATGTATCTTTTCTCCCCAATTTTACAACCTAATTAACCTAATTTTTACAAACTTCCCTGACCTGAATATATCGGGAAATGCATAGTCAGAATAGGCTAGTTATAGACATTGGTATCAATACCAACACCATGGTAGGGTAAATCTGGCCAAACTCCGTGTTACAACTGGGGCATCCTCGACAACAGCAGCCACAATTCATGGACCAGGCCGCGTTGAATTTCTTTCCAGAGGCAGGCCTCGGAGACGGCCTGTCATAGGTGGTGTTTCGATGCAATGTCTTCAACGGTGATGTCACTGGTGTCAAGCACGCCAATAATGACTTAACCAGCAATTGAGCTAGTATGGTTCAGCGACTATAGAAGTGCCAATAAGTACCGACGTTACCATGTCCATATTTGTCGGTGGCAGCGTAATGATGCTTTGAAAACATCCCACAGTGGTATGGCAAATCTGGTGCAAGGAAACGTAACAGCCCTCCAATCGTTATTCATCAATGGAATACCAGATTTGAATATTGCTAACAACAACAAAAACTATCACATGTGGTGAATTTGAGTAATTTGATTTGATTTTCTCCATCTTCCCGAGGCAAGTGAGTTAACTGACTATAAAAGTGCAGTTTCCACCCTTGCCGAACTAGGCTGATGTTATTGAGTTACATTTTGGCTGGACAAACGAGTCTATACATAATCAAATCAAATTCGCGCAACGAAATCGAAATCCGGTTCGTAAACTGTCATGCAGATTTCGATCGATTGCAGGATTTGCAACCGCCAACTCGTTTTCAACAGATATTTTCTAATTATTTTCATGTTTTTTTTATCAAGGTGCTCACTTTATTTTATGCACTTCGCGATGTAATACTCGTTTTATCACAATATAGATCGTGATTATCGATCAGATTGTCTTGACTGGACGCAGCCATTTTGTTTTAAGCAAATGCAAGTGATATGAGAGGTGGAATCTGATTGGTCCATAGGAGAGGCATAGAAGGGGCATAACTCGTAATAGCCACTGGTGGCGCTACGATCGAGCCCAGGAATTCCAGACGAGTTCGGCAAGGGTGGAAACTAGACTGTTAAAGTCAGTTAACTCTCTTGCCTCGGGAAGATGGATTTCCGCCGACCAAGAGGCAAATGAGCAGCAGTTAAATAAACACCCAGAACAAGCTAACAGATACACGCACACAATGGTTCACACATTCAGGAACATAGACCTCAAATAAAAGACTCATTCTTGAATACACATGCTTACGCACAAACCTCGACCTGCTCAAAGTCAAGTATACACTCGCGCGCCCCAACATTCACCATCCAATCACTTACACACGCTCACACACTCGGACTTAAAAAAGGATAAGGAGTCTAAGAGAAGATATTCCTTAAGAACGTGGCGGCTCTCGTCAGCGCCTGTCTAAAGGAATTAATTTCTCTGTCCTACCCGAGGCTGTAGTCATCGTCGTCCTCGTACACCCAGTAGTCACTGTAATCGTCGTCACTTTGGGCAGGGTAGTGGTTGACGTAGGTGATGGTGTCAGGGGCGGGGAGGAACACGCCGTAGACAGAGAGACTGCCTCCGTGGTCTAGTGGTAGAGCGGAAGGTCCGGGGTTCGATCCCCGACCGCGTCATACCAAAAGTGAGTGAGTGAGTGAGTATGGTTTTACGCCGTTTTTAGCAATATTCCAGCGATATCACGACGGGGAACACCATAAATGGGCTTCACACATTGTACCCATGTCGGGAATCGAACCCGGGTCTTCGGCGTGACGAGCGAACGCTTTAACCACTAGGCTACCCGACCGCCCCCATACCAAAAGACGTTAAATGATGGTACTTGTTGTTACCCTGTCTGGCGCTCGGCATTAAGGGGCTAAAACAAGGACTGGTCGTCTCGGAGTCAGCATACTGTGTCTGAGTGGGGTATTCATGTTAAACTGCGGCATGGTATCTCAGTGAGCTAGCACTATAATTCGGCATCAGTCCGGACTAGTACAAGCAGCCACACACACACACGTGCATGCACGTCGCTATATAAGTGCAATAATCTTGGACGCGACGTTAAACCCCAATTTCACCTCACCCGTAGACAGAGCAGGCCCAGAACGGCGTGAAGACTCATGGAGTCGGGAGAACATGTTCATGATGTTAATCACTGGATTGGCTGGCCCAGGCTCGATTATTTATAGACCGCCGTTATGCAGCTTGAATATTACACAAGTAAACAAACAAAATCATTACTATTTAGGATGCCTCTGAAACGCCACTGAACTTAAAAGGTTCCATATGTCGTCGTTCAGATTGAGGTTTTACGTTCGTGTTCGAAAGGTGCTTCAACACACAGCACCTCAGCATCAGTGTTGTTTACTTTACTATATTTTATAATTAATTTTATTTTGAATATATTCAGCACATTATTCCAGTATTATTTGTCAGGACCAAATGACAAAAACAAAGGTGACAACCAAAGAGATTAAATGTCCTACTGTAACATTCTTGCCTAAAAAATACACAATCTTTTTACACCACTTTGCAAATAACAGTTCGCTTCGCAAATCTCACAGGGATTCATTGATTCATTGATTCATTTAACAAAGACGTTACAGGTTGTTTACATGTACACTTTACGACCACTGCAGGTTTAAGAGCTCTTCAAATCGTGTGATAAAGTGTCGGACGATGTAGTACACACGTTGGATAATGTGAGAAGTTGTTCAGGCCATTTTCCGTTAACTGTATCCTGTTGTTGTGCATCCATGCATGCCATACAAATAGATCAGAAATGACCAACTCTGCCAGATCTTCAGCAGTTGGTTTTTCCTGTCTGTTTCATATACTGTATCTAATTGTTCGGTTGATTTCGCTGTATACTTTGGTGCCAAAAGGCCTGTATATAAAAATATGTTGGTGATTAACGTATCAGGGAAAGGGAACAACAGTAAACGGGGTCTGTCGACGAAGCCGTCGTCGAACATTTAACTGAATTTTGTACTTCTTGTCTCACTTGACCTCATGTTCCCGATCGATGTGTAGCGTCCCGAAGATGTCCCCTAACCGTTCTCCTGACCCCGCGAGTGACTTCACTCCCCCTGGGCCTGCTCTGTCTACGGCGTGACGCCCATCGCCCCAGACACCATCACCTACGTCAACCACTACCCTGCCCCAAGTGATGACGATGACAGTGACCAGCTTTGTGGAGGACAGGGAGATTAATTCCTCCAGAAAGGCGCTGACGAGAGCCGCCACGTTCTTAAGGAATATCTCCTCCAAGTCTCCCTATCCTTTTTTCATGTCCAAGTGAGTGAGCGTATGTAAGTGATTGAATGCATGAATGTGGGGCGTGCCAGTGTATACTTAACTTAGAGCCGGTCGAGATAGGTTTGTGCGTAATCATGTGCATTCAAGAATGAGCCTTATATTTGAGGTCTTTGTTTCTGAATGTGTGCACCATTGTGTGCGTGTTATAGAGAGATTCACTATTTAAGCTTTTAACCATATTTTTAGACAGCAGCTCGGCTCATCTTTCATTTTTGGTAAATACTCTGGCTGCCTTTTGGTATAATTGACAGCAATCTGTATTCGCAGTATCCTATTCTGACTATTACTGCACCGTTTTCAATCCCTTTTCAGGCAACTTTCGATTCTCAACACCTTAATAAATGTTTCCATACTGAAAACACAATATTTGTTTTCACTACTGAGTTCCTTCTTCAGAGCTTATAATGACTAGAAGACTGCAACATCGCATTATAGACAACTGGCCAAATCCCCAGGCCTCTGATCTGGACACTAAAGTTACTTTAACGATAAAGGTATTTCTTTATGTGGCGACAGTTGTGAACTTGTGACACTGGTCTCTTACCTTTGACCCTGTCATTCAGTAGTGTATACTATCCTGGAGGATCGGTTCAAAAACCTGTTGGCCTTTCCGGCCCAGTGTCACATCAGGGCTTTGAAACCCGAAACTATTACACAAGTAGATACAATTACTTCACTTGTATGCCAACAGTACATTTCATGAAACGTGCCACTCTTCAAGTGATGATTCTCTTAACTCAACACTGGTTGTGTGAACAGTCATTTGAGACTGATGTCACCTACGCTGGTTGTTCTGGGTGTTTATTGAACTGCTGCTCATTTGGCTGGTTGCTCGTGGGAAATCAAATCAAATTACTCAAATTCACCACATGATAGTTTTTGTTTGTTATTAGCAATATTCAAATCTAGTATTCCATAGATAAATAACGGCTGGAGGGCTGTTACGTTTCCTTGCACCAGGTTTGCCATATCACTGCGGGATGTTTTCAGAGCACATCATTACGCTGCCACCGACAACTATTGACATGGTTACGCCGGTAGTTACTGGCTCTTCTATAGTGGCTTGACCACACTCTCTCCATTGTTGGTAAGGTCATTATTGGCGTGCTTGACACCACTGACGTCGCTGTTGAAGATATTGCGTGGAAACACCACCTTTGACAGGCCGTCTCCGAGGCCTGCCTCTGGTAATAAAATTCAGCGCGGCCTGGTCCATGAATTGTGGCTGCTGTTGTCGAGGATGCCCCTGTTGTAACAGGGTGTCGGCCAGATGTACCATACCATGGTGTTGGTATTGATACCAACGTTTATAACTACTCTATTCTGACTATGCATTTCCCCGATATACTAGTATTTAGGTCAGGGATGTTTGTAAAAATTAGGTTAATTAGGTTGTAAAATCGGGGAGAACAGACAGACTGTTAGCAATGACTGGACTAGGTGTGCATTACCTTGGATTTTTGTACACTTAAACTAACGTGACAACCGCACGTGTCTTTTTCTAAATGTATTTTTGAGTAAGGTCATTATCTGGTGTATTTATTATCCCCCCATTTATGTTTTCATGACAAGTTGGACTTTATAATCACTGAAAATGAGGGAAGTGCTCGTTTCCGGAACAGAACTCTAAAACTGTTTAATATTTCCAGATGAAACTTGCTGGTTTGTTTGTTGTTTAACGCCGCACGGAACAATATTGCAGCAAAATGACGGCAATCTGTCCATAATCGAGTCAGGACCAGACAATCCAGTGCCCGATACCATGCTGTCGGGTACGATGAATTGCAATCATCCAAGTAACGTGTCTGACCACTGATCCATTGAGTCTCTTCTTACAACCAGCTGATGTTGCCTGGACCAATTCTAACCTTGAACCCTGATGGTATCTCCTTCAACATGTTCATCTAGCATGGCGCAAAGAATATTAATAAGGGTTGCTGAAACACATTAAACAATTATACAATATTTTATGTGCAACAATGCAACTGTTTTCAACAATTTCTAAAAACTTGGAGCTGAATGTGAATTACAAACATTCTCAGCAAATAAACAAATCTTCATGATAATATAGTATAAAAATAATTTTAAAATGGAATGAATATTCAAACGAAATAGATCACAGATATGATATGTTGTGTGAGATCAAACACTGGAAATTCTATCTTTGTTCATAGTGAGATTTGGCTGGATGGTGCCTCTGCGGGCAGGACATCCAATCCAAATTACATTGCTGTATATCTGATGCCTTATTACAATGGATCTCTGAATATTCAATGATTGAGACAACCCACCACAGAATCGAGACCTGCCTCAGATACATTATCTCATTCAAATCACATCTGTAACTCTGATACAATACTTATTTGTGTGAAGATCTGACAACCCATCCAAAAGAGGTTACATCAGGTGAACTTTCTAGTCCGTCAGTACTGAGAGTTCTCAATTCTCAGTACAAATGAGCAGCATATCTGACTTCTTTATTTTTAAAATGAACTGAAACAACCAGTTCCAAAAGTATATAGTGTTATATAGTATTATAGTGTGGATACATTAACCTTATTGTTTCTGTAAGCCACAACATCTACAGCCACAAGGAAGTACCATTGAAGGAATATCTGTGTCCAGTGTGGATTTTCTTTTGTCATAAAAAAATATTTTCCGAAGGGATGTACCCTGATCATTTTAATGAAATGAAGGGATGTAGCCTAAAAATGTGAATGGCTCAAGAGCTCACACACCTTTGGGATTGGGCTGTCAAACTTGGCTCAGGGTTTACCTGATGTGTTCTCTATGGAGCTGTTGTCAGAGATCTTTATGCAGAGAGGTATCATATCAGAGGTAAAGGTTTGAATGAGATTGGTATAATCTGACAATATAATCAATGTAGTATGGGTGAGTGGGGTGAGTTGGGTTTAACGCCGCTTTTAACATTATTCCAGTTTTATCATGGCGTGTCAGCTTAATGTGGGAGGAAAGCCCGAAGTGATGCAGGTCTCAGACGTTTACCACTTTGGTGAAACCCATGAGCACGGGTATGGTGCTGACAAACCCAGAAACCAATGTTATGTGTCAATTGTCATATTAAATATATCCCCATGGGCGACATAGTTTGTAGTGCAATGGCAAGTTACATTTAATGTCAAAGTCACAAAATGCAATATGACAAGAAAAGCAATGTGATATTACCTGGCTAATATAATGCCTTAAGTATTGTAACAATTTAATCATTTTAATGTCATCTTCAATGTATAAACAATGGTGGAATATAATGGCATGTGTAATGTCATGTGAGGTGTCATATCATCCATATTGTTAGGAGTAATGGCATTTGTAACACAATTGTACAAATGACATTATGTCAAATCTCTACTGGTAAAATGTACCGACAGTACTACAGTGGTCCAAAAAGAGTCTGTACCACACATTTCTGCATCTACTTGTCTGTACTTGTATCAAGGCATTATGCTCAGTTGATTTCAATGTTAATATGTGGACAATATGAGCTGTGGTGCATAATAATCTTCAACAAAACATCATTTACCTATGGTATAATGTGTATGTAGTTATATCAGAACAAAATAAGGCCATCTGAGTTTAGTTGTGTTTCTCACATCCACCAGTCCTAAATTACCCTTCTCATATCTGCTCATTGGCTGCTGTGTTTTATTGTGAGGACATTTAAAGAAGGGAAGTAACTGTGACTATTTTTCTTTTCCCTGTTTTCAGAGCTCTTAAACACTTCCTCCTTAAAACCTCTCAATGCCAATACAGCAACTGTTGTATTTTGAATATCATAATATCATATAATAGAGGAGCATATTATTTACATATATTCAAAAGCAGACAACTTATCAGTTGTATTTTCTACCGGCTCAACCAAAGGCTGTTTATTTATTCATTTTCTTCCAAACAACTGCACCCTCTCAACCTGAGCATTGACTGAGAAACACACATGATAACATAGATGGCCTAATAATTACATTTATCATACCTCCATGTCAGAATGATGAGATCTGATTGGTCCTCATGATCTTGATAAAATACTTGGAGGGTAATACATTTCGCAGCGGGGGAATAAATCTTGTATACCCCGCCACATATACCTTGGCTCGTGGTATAAAACCTATAAAACCCCATGTAGCCCGAGTGATATTGCTGCAACTTATGATATAGAATCTGACATGGCTCTACAGATTGGTTACAGGTGCCATCTTTAACAATGTTTTAAGTGTAACAACATAAAAACACATATTTGTAATTCCACTTTCCTAAGTGCACAATTCTCCATATTTTATTCATGTTATATCAACTGAGTGAGTGAGTATGGTTTTATACCACTTTTAGCAATATTCCAGCAATATCACGGCGGGGGACACCAGAAATGGGCTTCACACATTGTACCCATGTCGGGAATCGAACCCGGGTCTTCGGTGTGACGAGTGAACGCTTTAATCACTAGGCTACCCGACCGCCCCTTATATCAACTGAAAAGATATAACCATACATATATATGTATAACTTGTCATGGAGCCTGAGTGAGTATTATCCTTGTGACTTCCATTGTTGTTCCGATCCTGACAGGGATACCAAAATACTGAGTACCCATCGACACATACACATGACTGGACTCCCCATAGCGATACAGTCCGTAAAAGAAGGGGTGTAAAAAATAGCTCCCAATCATCACCGGGAAGATCTGTCCTCCATGAGTGTGACCTGTAATAGATAAGAAAGTGCCAAGTATGAAGGAATACATTAGTGAGGCGTGTTCAGGAAGGTGCACGATTGTGCGAGCGTACAGTGAGGCAATATGAGTCTCTCTTGAACGAAAGGAGTGTACTCACTCTCATGGAACAGCATCCAACATGGCGTCGCCGGGGATTAAAACAGCCCCATCCACAAGTGTTACTGGTTCACACATTTATCATTCCATCACAAGTATGATGGGTTCTTACTTTGATGCTCATGATAACAAAGAGGGCGATCATACTTAATTTGTATAGAGTTGAATCCAATCAAGCAGAAATCTGGAGAGAAAAGGATGCTTTGCTGACTACTGACAGTGTCCATCTTTGTTTGTCTTCATTTATGAGTGGAAATGTTGAAGTAGATAAAACACATACCGGTAGGTAGAACCTTTCCTTGTTCCCTTTAGTCATATTATATAGGTAACTTAATCATTAAGTAGAATGGAATTATCTGTGGTTGTGGATGGAAATTCAGCAACTGACTGGCAAATCAAAACTTTCAAAACAATTTGAGAGACAATACCTGTACCACACTGACACTTTCTGATATTTCCCATCTTAACTAAAAACATCATGGAGACTTTAGACATTTAAAACAAAAGCCCACTCCACCCCAGGAAATGGAAAGATCAGCTCCTTGCTGCTTTGAATAATGGCTACCTGAGAGGACGACGTCAACTCTGTATTCAGAGTCCAGGGCGGTCTTGGCCGCCTTCAGCTGATGGGCAAGAAGAATTACTGGCTGACTTTGATCACATGACCCCAGAGCATCATCCAGCCTCATCCCGTGATTGCCGTACCTGAATATTAACATAATAGATCTGCAAGCTTTCACAATACCCACATGTGTTATTTCACCTATCTTTTGACATTGGCAGTAGTTCTTACATTGTATGTTTACTGATAGTGCCTGACATCCACAGAAACTTTTTCATGTTTCACATAGGTAAATGAGTAAACTGGTTTGTGTGTGGTCGACAGTATTCCACCCATATCACTGTGGCCTTAAACTAATTGGTCATGGCTAGCCAAACAAGTGGTCGATAGCATGAGCAACCATCCATGCTATAAGGCACAATGACACACAATCGGCTTGGTCAAATAACCTCCACATGTTATCCTGTTCTTACATGGACTTATCTAGAATTCCAAACTAAGTGCTCTTGGCTGGCACATTGGAAAACACATTTTCATGTTGTTCAAACATAGGATTTGTTTCTTAGTTTGTTCAATTCAGAGGTATTTCAACATTGCATTCAACAATGTATAACTAATAATTTTCTAATTCCAACCTGCGAATTGTAGTCGACATTTGCTGCAGCTGTGGTGTTGGGTATCAGCCTCTGAGCAGGTACTCATAGTTCCCTGTCTTTTGACTAGCATGAGAACATTCCCATTTGTCTCTTACCCAATCCTTAAAGCCTCAATATCATCTGTTCCAGCAAGGCATATTTGTTGTTTGGTGGGTAGTTTCTCACTGGGAAGTCTGACATTGCTATTGTGTAACACAATAAAACCGAGACCACGGAGGTGAGAGAACCAGTTGTCTACATCGCCTGTGTAGTACTCATGATTGCCTGAAACCCCCAAAACACATTGTGAAACAAACAAACAAGCAAACAAACAGAGTTTCCAAATATGTATTGTTGCATTCATAACTTTTTATAGTTGGTGCCAACCATTTTTAAATCTACTTGCTGAACCTGGCTATAAGCATCATTTTCTGTAGATTTTGATGTTATTACTAGACTATTACCATGATTACTAGCTGGGCTCACTAGACCAAACAGAATTTTATGAGATTCGGGTTTTCGGACAATTGGTTAAACTCAAAGACTCGTCACATTTTCAGATGATGACGTGGTTCCTGGTGAAATGACCATGCTGATACAATGGGATAAGTTTAATGCATGATAATTTAAATTATTACTTTGATTATTCTCAGTGTTTATGTAGCAGTCACTACTCCAAAGCCCAAGTCTAGTAACAAAAACATCCTGGTCTTGAAAAATTGGTTTATCCTAGTCCATGTACTAAGCCAAAAATAAACTGATAATACAAAGTACATGTTTGGGCTAGCAGACACACAAGTATTTGGCACAGACTGTATTAGTGCCTGAAATTAAGACCAAGCATGCTAAGACGTGGTGCTTGAAGTTTTATGCTGTAGTATTTTCAACTGGGAACTCTCAAAGCACATTTATTTCCCTAATAAAATTCGGAACAATAAATAGGATGCAAGAAACTCTGACTTGATTCCAACACTCAATCTACTCCATGATTGTTACTGTAGTACTCACGGAAATGAAAAAAACAACTGTTAATATACAAAATATATAAATATTCAAACAACTCAATTAGTACTAATTGGGCCTTGGCACAAATACAGCGTATCAAAGGTTTTTAGGTCTTTTTACACGTAAAAGTGTGTAAAAATATGAACAAAACAGACTATTGTGAAACTGAGCATAACCAGGTGTTAGTAGATCAAGGTGAATGTCCATGACCTATGACACCTTGATGACAGGTGAAAACAGGTGCTTGAAACCCACATGCATGTGATTTGTCAGTGGTTAGTGATTTGTGAGTGGCATTGTGGGATAGTGAATCATCGTCAAAATATCAGAACGTAAAAGTAACATATTCCCTTCTCAAACAACAACTTACATGTCATTATTATTATGTACATAAACATAGCTATTATTTTTATTGTTGTTTTGATAAAAAAAAATCCAGGCTAATTTGCATAATGCCTATAGCCTGTTTCTGCCATGTCAATTTGGACTTAGTTTTATTTTTGAATGTTGAAAGTGCCTACAAATTACCTCCTGTAAAGTACATTTTGTATTGGGCACTGAGATAAAAGTAGCAAGTCCAGACTAGTACTTTTCCAGTTGTTTTGTTATTTCGTATTTACATCTACGTAATGTTTTGTGTCGATTATTAAATCCAGCAAAACGATTTTTTTTCATTTCCATGAGTACTTTAGCACTGACTCCAAGCCAGCCAGTCCTTGTTTTATCTCCTTATTTATATTAAATGCTGAGTGCCAGACAGGGTAACAACATTTAATTCCTCTCCCTGGGCAGATGCTCTCCACTAGACCACAAACACTATCCTGAGAATGCTGAGGTAGCTGGGGACCAATTCTAACTCGGAATCTTCACAGGATTCTGAGCATTATGAGGTTATCATTATTTTAGTGTGGTTCTATTAGCGGTGTCATTGGTTGGAAAATTTAGTATCGATATATCGATATTAATGTTAACATAATACAGTCAAGTCCAGTTAATCCGACATGGCTGCTTGCATATGATTATGCCGGATTAACAAGTATGTCGGATAAACAAAATTAAGTAGTACCAACGTTCGTCTGTCATAGTTCGCGAAAGGTACTTTTGACGTGACCTGTAATGGGATTTCCTCCATGTATATCAATATATCAATTAACAACAAACATGACAAAAGTAGTTATTCTGTATCAAAATATGGTCATGTCTGAGGCAGGGAATCAATAATTTAGTATGGATATTCAAAAACTTGTATTGATACAGAATTGACATTTAACTTTTCATCATGACATAGGATGACACCCCTTGATGTAACTGAGGTTTTTCAAGCAATTTACATGTTTCACATATTGTACACAGAGCCATTTAAACCAAGATCTTCATTACCAGGGACTGACTGAGTTTGGTTAATCACTTTGAAAAGTATTTTCAGTTCTATGGCAGCTTGATGTGCAAGGAAATTATGAAGTGATGCAGATCTTAGATGTCCACCACTTTAGTGAAACCCACAAGCAAGGGTATGATGTTGACCTAGAAACCAGGTTTGCCTATCCGAGGAAGTTAACTCTGCACAAGGAATTCAGGCAACCTTTGATGACAGTGCCAACCAATGCCCCTTCTTTGTCGTTAATTTGATTAACATAATTAAGAGTCAACACTTTAACCTCCAGGCTACCCCACATGCAAACATGTGTAAAATACATATGCATGAGAACAGTTGAATTTGAAGAAAACACTAAACTGATATAGACAAAATACATTGTAATAAAGAAAAGTCACAAACATACAAACTGCACCTGTTATAAAATATTTCCCAAATTTGGACTGAATATCCTTAACAGGTTCTACTGCTTCCCTGAGGCTTACAACGCTTCCATCGACAAGATCTCCAGTCATCACAACAACATCTGAAACCATAAGAAAGCATGCCAACATTAAAAGCTCAAATGTCTCCTTGAACATGTTGAATACAGGGTCAACCATTTTGCAAATATTAGAAAATAATTTATGACATTTACAGTCATGCAATATACATGTACCAGGAATACACATGACAAAGTTGTTTGATTCACTCAACTTTGAACTGACCAAAAGTGGTATTTGTGTTATATATGTATGGAGAAAAATGTTGAATACCATTTTTCTCTCTACATAAACTTGATTAACATGTCAACATCTGTGGCATCAGAAGGTTTATAAGTATCCAGCAAAATGATGCATTTATGGTCTTTAGACTCAGTTGTTGAGTCACATAAAAAATAACATTGATAACACTTCCGAAGAAGGGCTGTGTTGCTACCGATGACCACAGGCGTACAGTACACAGGAGTACAATAATTCTGATACATATTTCTCCTATTTCACCATATTGCAGAGATAATACCAAGTGGGTTGTGATCATGTGTTGTGATTAATGAATGAGACGCACTATGGCATTTTCATATTTACCTGCATTTTGCTCATTAATGATATTTACTATCCTTGTAAGTCTCCATCTTCCAACAGTCGGTCCTAGATGAATGTCTGATATCTGCACAATTCTGAATCCATCAAGAGATTCCGGCAATCCTCTGACTGGGATAAGGACTTCTTTTACAACTGGTGGACTCGCAGCATTATAGAGACCATATGTCCATAAAAGAATAGCATAAATAAGTACAAGCTGTAATTCCCGTTGTTTTGAAAAGACGGGCTTACTACTTGAAATGCTTCTTAAACAGAACAGAATAACCTTGACAAACACTAAACCTGTGACTATTTGAAACAACAGCCCAAGTGCTGCATAACAACTGTATGCTATAAAATATGGTTCTCGACCAATGAAATAAAAATTCGTAAAGTAACTCGCATGACATAAAACTAAGTAAGTCACAAGAATAATTCTCCATAATGTCCACTTTTTAAGATCAGGTTGAGTCACATCTGTCTGATGAAGATCATTATCAGAATATTTGACATGTTTTAACCCTTGCTTCTGTGACGGCTTATCGAACATAGTCGAGAAGTTATTCCACACAAATCCGGAGAAAAGAATCAAGAATGCTTGTAAAAAAATTATGAACTGCAATTTCAACATTCTCGCCTTTGTTTCCCAATGGAGAGAAAAGACATACAACTCGCTCAATATGACGGCAAGCAAAACCGTCACGCCGGCAGCCACTTTTGTTCCCAATGAGACCGCCATGTTGTATATACGGTGTCGCTTGTGAAATACCAAAATAGGTATGATGTTTCTTATATGGTATTTTCATGTCAAATAATAGATGTTTTAAAACGCAAAACTAAAGAATTAGCTAGGTCTATATAAACAGCAAACTCTAATGTCTTATTTACCAAACGTGTAGGATAATGTTGTTGTTAGGGATATCAATTCAAGGGAAATAACACAGTCCAAGTTGTGGCAAATTGCTATGAAATGTATTAATCCTACAAACTAAGTTCGAGGCCAATCTTACCTGATATAGGCCGGCTATTTTTTGTTGTTGCAGATCCAAAACTGTGCAAAATAATTTATCTTACCAGTTAGACAACAACAACAACAACAACAAAAAATCATCATGATAAGATACCTTGGACACACTCGCCACCAGTTATATTTGGAAGTTATATGTCACTATCTCCATGTCCGTCACTCATGATTTTGAAATCAACATCCATTAACATTGGCTCTTCTGAAAGTGTGTTTAGCCAAGATCTACATTCAAATTGATGCGGGGCGTTCGGGTAGCCTAGTGGTTAAAGCGTTCGCTAATCACACTTAAGACCCGGGTTCGATTCCCGACATGGGTACAATGTGCGAAGCCCATTTCTGGTGTCCCCCGCCGTGATATTGCTGGAATATTGCTAAAGGCGGCGTAAAACCATACTCACTCACTCACTCAAATTGATGCACTCAATATATTTAACAAAAAAGTCATTCACACTACATGTAAATCACAAGATTGATGCACATGAAAGAAGGAAATGGGAATGCCAAAAGGTTTACCGCATGATAAAAATGTAGGAGTCATATTACAAATCCGCACCATGCTGTGGTCCCATGTACTTGTTTAATTCAGACTAGAGCAAGGAGGAGCTGCGATCCCATAAGCAAGAGATTCTGTCTGAAAGTTTTGTTTGTTTGTTGTAAAACACTGCTCTCAGCAACATTCCAGTTATATGGTTGCAGTAAGTAAAGTAAAGTAAAGTAAAGACCAGACCAGACAATACCGTGATTGATAGTGTGAGTGCCATTGGGATACGATGACACGCAGTCAACCAAGTCTGCGTGCCTAACCAAGCAATCCATTTGCTTGCTTCTTACGACCAGTTTAGGATGCTGGGGACCAATTCTGACCCAGGACCCCCAATGAAAGATGCCATTCTTCACGCAGCAACATAAGTGTAGCCTATTGGATGAGCTGGTAATGTAAATACAAAACAGACAACATGGTTGATTATTGTTTATGTTCATCTGAATTATTTAGTACTAATTATGATTTCAGTGTAGCCACAAGATGTGAGTCGGATCATTTTCCCATTGTGTTTAAGTTTGCTGTTACAGATACAGAGAATGTTATCAGTAACATGAATGCTGATAATGCAGAACCTATTTGTAGATACCGATGGTGTGCTGGTAAGGCTGAAGCGTTTTCTGAGTTACTTCGGGACTCGCTATCATCATATAGTTTTGATGATTTCATGGGTGATATTTCTAGCGGTGTTAATTGTGCAGTTACAAAATTGACATCATTGATCATTACTTGTGCTTCTGTCAGTGATATGAAGGTAATTACAAGTTCAAACATTTGTACATTTTCAGGAGCAAGATGGCATGATAGCGAATGTAAAGAGCTGAAACATGAGAAATATCGTATTCTTAATATGTTTAGAATAACTGGTGATCTGAACTATTTACAACAGTTTAGACAGTTAAGAAATGCGTATCGAAATATGTGTAGACAAAAGAAATTGATTTTTGAAGAGCGATTACTTGAGGATTTAATGTCTCATACTTGTAGTCCTAAGATCTTCTGGAACCAAGTTAAGGGACTTGTAAAAAAAACGCAGTAATGCAACTCAGTTTATAGCTCCATCAGAATGGGTCTCCTACTTTAAAAATATTTTGACTATAACTGATTATGATGTTGATCATGATAATCTTGCTTCCGCTGAGAGTTTTGTTTATGAACACGAGGAATCTAACTGTTTTGTCTGCAATGATGAAGAAATAAATGATATTTTGAATTGTGAAATCACTGAACCAGAAATTTTACATGCTATTAATCATTTGAAAGATGGTAAGGCGGCTGGTCCCGATGGAGTTCTACCAGAAATGATAAAGTGTTGCAAGGGTAATCTTCTTCCTTATCTAGTTATATTATATAACGCTATTTTGCAGAGTGGTAATTTTCCTGAGGATTGGGCTCGAGGTTTACTTACTCCCCTTCATAAGAAAGGCAGCAAATTTGATGTAAACAATTATAGGGGTATTACACTTAGTGATGTATTGGGTAAAATATTTACTTTTATTCTTAATAAACGGCTTACTATGTTTTGTGACATTTACGATAAGATACCAGAGTCTCAGAACAGGTTTTAGGGCTGGATAAAGCACCATTGATAACATATTTGTGTTGCAAAGTCTAATACAGAAATACTTATCTGAAGCTAATGGCAGATTTTACTGTTTATTTGTTGATTTTAGAAAAGCCTTTGATTGTGTAAATAGAAAATTGTTGTGGTATGTCATGTTAAATAAGGGTATACATGGAAAGTTGTATTATGTCATTAAAGATATGTATTTAAAAGTGAAATTGGCTGTAAAGTTATCAAATAGCACAGCAACTTGCTACTTTGAAACGCTAAGTGGTGTACGCCAAGGCTGCACCCTTAGCCCTATATTGTTCTCTTTGCTTATTGTTGAATTAGAATCAATGTTGCAGTCCTCCGACGAGAGGGGAATATTTGTGAGTCAAGAATCTCTAGACATTTTGTTGTTATTATATGCCGATGATTTGTACATAATTGATGATACTGTAGTTGGTCTCCAACGAAAACTTAATATCCTGAAATCTTTCTGTATTAAATGGGGTTTAGAAGTTAACCTTAGTAAGACTGAAATTTTAGTTTTCAGAAATGGTGGAAAACTTAGGAGTACTGAGAAATGTAGGTTTGGAGATGTTAATGTTAATGTATCTACCGATTATAATTATCTTGGTTTGTTATTTTCAAATCGGCTGTGTTGGACGACTGGTATCAACTCTCTTGTTCAGGAGGCAAATAAGGCTATGTTCGTTGTTAAGAAATTACAGCATCGTTTGAAGAACATACCCGTACATATACTTTTTAAAATATTTGACATTCAAACTAAGCCTGTATTATTATACACTTCAGAAATATGGGGCTATTCAAAAATTGCAGCAATTGAAAAAAATCAGATTAAATTCTGTAAATTTACTATTGGAATTGGAAGTCATGTTACAAATGTTGCTGCCCTTGGCGAATGTGGTAGATATGGATTATTTATTGATTATCACAAGAGATGTATTAATATTGGTTGAAATTGTTATCTTTACCCAGTTATAGATACCCTAAGCAATGTTATTTAATGCTGAAATCTTTAGATGAAGTTAATCGCACTACATGGGTAACTTGTGTCAAAAGATTATTATTCAGTTATGGATTTGGCCACGTGTGGATTTCGCAGGAAGTTGGTAATGAGACCCTCTTTATTAATGCATTTATTCAAAGGTTAAAAGACTGTAACCAACAGGACTGGTATTGTAAAGTTTGTGAAATATGAAAATTATCAATGTATAAGGAATATAAGTCATTGCTAACAGCTGAAAAGTATCTCTGTGAAATCACAAGCCGTCATTATAGACGTATGTTTTGTTTGTTAAGAGTTGGCGAGTTACCATTGATGGTAAATTTAGGTAGAAGATGCGGTATAGAGTACTGTAATAGGCAGTGCAGATTTTGTAATTTACAGGAAATTGAAGATGAGTTCCATTTTATGCTTGTCTGCCCATGTTACAGATATTTAAGAAATACGTATTTACCTATATATTACTCTTCCAATCCTTCTTTATTTAAATATAATACACTATTATCTTGTAACCGCACTAGTATTGTAACTAATTGTGTTAAGTAAATACTGGAAGCACTTGTAATCCGAAATACTGTTACTTAATACCCTCTGTCATCTGCCTCATACTGTATTTTTCAATGAGTAATTGTACGTGGGCCTATGGCCTTTATACTGAAATAAAGAATTGAACAGACAACAATGGTTGGTATAACCCAGTAAGACTAGGAACTGCTTTGTAATATATAGTATGCAGATATCGAATAATAGTTGTCATTGTTAATAATTCTAAGAACACTACCTCTATTACATCCTTTGCCATAAATCCTGTATTTTGGCTTTAATCACACAAGCTAAAGTTTTCAGATTTTCAACAGACGTCCTCTTCACTGTCAGTTACACAATTAGTATAGAACTATAGCAACCCAAGCTCTGACGTACGTTATGGCGGGAACCTCACTTCTTTCCAACATCTAGTCACAAGAGGTAGATGAAGTGGGGAGTTGGGTTGGGGTACTTCTGATGTAATAGAGGTAGTATTCTTAGAATTATTAACAATGATAACTATTGTTCGATAATTCTTGCGAATCCACTACCTCTATTACATCCTTTGCCAGAATATACCAGAGGGACCCGGCGGGATCTGCCTCTAGTAACTCCCTGAGTAATTGACAGTAAACCTCTTCTGGAATCTATTAATCACTGATTCTAATTCTGACTCGAGATAATTTCCTCTGAAATTCCTCCTGAGGACTTGAAAATCAGAATGCTTCAAGAATCAGTCAAATACGTGATACCTTCACTAGAATTACCGTTATATTTGCTGATCTTGTTAGTAATAATGATGTCATTTTTGGTCTATTTGTACCAAATGACGTCATTTGTTAAAACTGGGTTTGTGACACTATTTCCGCTGCTGACGTCACTTCCGGTTGTAACGTAACTTCCGGTTTGTCACTTCCCTTTTATTGGATAATGACGTCTCCTACCAAAAGGTAAATGGACCTTGTACTGCTATTCCCGGTGCTGAGGTCACGTCCGGTTATGACGTCACTTCCGGTTCTAACTCTTGTCCTTGTTGGAATGAGGCTTGCAGGTTATTAATAGTCTCCTCGATGGCGTTTATCTGGGTCTGTAGCCGAGAGATAGAACTTGAGAGCTCTGATCGGACATAAAAGTCTGTCTGGGTGATCCACTGTTGGTCCCAAGGCAGGAATTGTATAGTGTCTATGGCCCAACGGCCCTGTGGTGGAAGATTGATTCTTGGCTACAAAATCTGTGAGCGACCTTAGAGTGATTGAGGTCCAATGTCGACCATGGGTGAGACTAGAATAGTCCATAGCACGGAGTTCTGAAACTCTAGCTGCTGTCTCCATGGCTAGGAGGAAGGATGCTTTCCTGAATTTTTGAGTTAGGTGGCCTTAGCCATTGGCTCTTAACGTTCTGTTAAAAGTGCCGATCACACAACAGATAGATTCTACTTGGGGAAGATACGAGGTGTGCAAACATCTTCTGGTAGAAAGGATCTCATTAGTCTGTTAAGAATGGAATGGTTTCCAATTGAGAGTCCATCATGTTGAATCCATAGGGATGGAGATTGTATTAGTTATAATTCCTTGTCGTCTTCTCCACTGGACGAACTTATCCCATCTGTTGTCATATATAAGGGAGGATGAAGGACTCCATGATCTTGCCACAGCTTCTGTACCTGGATGTCTGCATCTTTTGCGTGATAACTTCCAGATGTTAGATGTAGGCTGGGCAGGTTGTCATGGAAAATGTTTGACTTGGGTTGTCGTAACGGATCTCGACAGAGGGGTAATAGACTTATTAATATGGGGAACCACACTCTGTTGGGCCAGATTGGTGCTATCAAGATTATTATGCAATCCATCTCCTCCACCTTGTGGATGACCTTGTCTAGGAGACAACATGGTGGGAATGTGTTTGCAAATAGACCTGTCCAATCCATCGATAGCGCATCGATCTGATGAGCCATTGGATCGGGAACTGGACTGACAAACCGGAAGTTGATGGTTCTGGCAGGTGGCAAAGAGATCTAGATGCAGCATGTACCATAACGTGGTTATCCAAGCAAAGATCTGGGGATGTAAGATCCATTCTGATGCCACTATTCTCCCCTGGCGGGAAAGGCTGTGGGCAAGGATGTTCAACTTCCCGGGAATATGTCGCGCGTCCATCTGGCAACTAATGGAGTCCGCCAAGGCAAACAATCGTGTCGTCTCCATCTTCAGAGAGCTGGATCTGGTCCCTCCTTGTATCTGAATGTATGCCACTATTGTGGTGTTATCCGTGGCTATGAGGATTGATGTTTGGGAGAGACGTATCTTCAATGCTTGTCTGTAGAGGATGTGACATTAACCTTGCCTAGAAGAGACATACAGCACCTCAGGGATCTGCTAGGTTGACTTGATAGGGATTGAATCATCGTTATAGTCTTGACGAATCGATCTTCTGGTGGACATAGATATCCCTTGTGGAGTTGGAAACGCGTTCCGTTGTAAATGATGTCTTGAACTGGAGTGGTCTCAGACTTGGAGGGATTGACTCGGAAGCCTCGGTGGGTCATAAGCTGGACCAAAAATGGTATGTCCTGGTGTAGCTGAGCTTCTTCTTGGTCTGCAGCAAGGAAATCGTCCAGGTAACCATGGATTCGTACTAGATGGAGGTGGGCAAACCTGATGACTGGCGCTGTAATCCTGGTAAACAGCCAAGGGGCTATTGATATCCCGAATGGTAAGACCTGGAACTCGTAACGTTGGCCATTGATTGCGAAGCGCAGGTATTTCCGTGATGATGGGTGTATCAGGACGTGAAGATAGGCGTCTTGTAGGTCAAGGCTGATGAGCCAATCTCCTGTCCTAAAAGTCGACCACAACTTCCCTACTGATTCCATCTAGAACTTTAGAGGAGGTACCTGGAAATTCTTATTGAGGATCTTTAAGTTGATGATCATCCTCATGTTGGGCGAATTCTTTTTCAGAATACTGGAGAATAAAAACCTTTGGTGTTGTTGGTCTCAGATAGTTTCTGAATGGCTCACTTCTTTAGTAGCTTCCTGACGGGCAGATCCGCTGCTGCTAGCTTGACTCCGACTAGACGAAATCGGCTTGAGATTTCAGGATGGGATGCTTCTTGAAATGCAATTTGTATTCATGAGCCATGACGTCTAAGACCCAGCGGTTGTGCGTAATCTGCTTCCAATTTTCGGCATATGACAGAAGACAGCCCTCCCACTGGCCCCGGCGTCGGCATTATGTTGAAAAACGGTAGGCGTAAATCCCAGTCCATAGACGTGACAAGGTCGCAAGTGTCTATAATGGCGGAATGGGTGGCAATGAAGTCAGAACTTGCGTTCACCTCTGCCCCCGGATCTGCCACGCCGATAGGATCCTCGTTTCTTGTAGTCGGACTGACGAAAAGACTCCTGAGATGACTGACGCTTGTTGTACCCCCGACTCAGTTGGAATGAATCCTACCCGGAGGGGACAAACTTCTTCTTAGGTGGTTGTTTATATGAAGAGTCCTTCTGATCCCAGGAACGCTTGGATGGTTCTGTATGCATGACCATATGGTATGTATGGTATGTAGGTTCCGTATGCATATGTGAGGTGAAATGGGGTTTAACATCGCGTCCAAGATTATTGCACTTATATAGCGACGTACATGTACGTGTGTGTGTTTGTGTGGCTGCTTGTACTAGTTCGGACTGATGCCGATTTATAGTGCTAGCTCACTGAGATATCATGCCGCAGTTTAACATGAATACCCCACTCAGATACAGTATACTGACTCCGAGCCGACCAGTCCTTGTTTTAGCCCCTTAATGCCGAGCGCCAGACAGGGTAACAACAAGTACCATCATTTAACGTCTTTTGGTATGACGCGGCCGGGGATCGAACCCCGGACCTTCAGCTCTCCGGGCGGACGCTCTACCACTAGACCACGGAGGCGGTCCTTTATGCATATGATATGTGTGATGTGGTATGTAGGTTCTGTATGCATACATATATATACATATATATTTACATATACATATATATACATCTATATATCTATATCTATATATATGGATGGTATGTAGGTTCTGTATGCATGTACATATGCTATGTAGGTTCTGTATGCAGTGTGCAAAGCAGTGCAGTGTACATATGATATATTCTGTATGCATGTAATATATGTATGATATATATGTTATATATATATGTATGATATATATGTTATATATATATATATATATATATATATATATGTTCTGTATGCATGCATGTATGATATATATGGTATGTAGGTTCTGTATGCAGTGTACATATGATATGTGTGGTATGTAGGTTCTGTATGCATGTACATATGATGTGTGATGTTGTATGTGCATATATATATGATATGTATGGTATGTAGGTTCTGTATGCATGGCCATATATGTGTGGCATGTTAGTTCTGTATGCATGTACATATGATGTGTGATGTAGTATGTAGGTTTTGTATGCATATATATATATGATATGTGTGGTATGTAGGTTCTGTATGCATATATATATAATATGTGTGGTGTTTAAGTTCTGTATGCATGACCATATATGTGTGGTGTGTAAGTTCTGTATGCATGCAAATATGATTTGTATGGTATGTGGGTTCTGTATGCAGTGTACATATGATGTGTGATGTAGTATGTAGGTCCTGTATGCAGCGTACATATGATGTTTGATGTAGGTCCTGTATGCAGTGTACATATGATGTGTGATGTAGTATGTAGGTCCTGTATGCAGTGTACATATGATGTGATGTAGTATGTAGGTCCTGTATGCAGTGTACATATGATGTGTGATGTAGTATGTAGGTCCTGTATGCAGTGTACATATGATGTGTGATGTAGTATGTAGGTCCTGTATGCAGTGTACATATGATGTGTGATGTAGTATGTAGGTCCTGTATGCAGTGTACATATGATAATTATGTGTGATGTAGTATGTAGGTTCTGTATGCATATATATATGACATGTGAGGAAAATAGGTTCTGTATGCATGACCATATGAAATATGTGGTGTGTAAGGTCTGTGTGTAAAGTGTGGATAGTATGGTAAAGTATGTATGGTATGGTCAATTATATATGGGAAAATATACATAGAAAAGTAAGGGTGTTATGTATAGTGTTTGTATTGTATGCCTGGTTTGGATACAATGTATATTTTTGTACATGTATGTTTGTACAAGTGAGTGTGTGTTTGGAACATGTTTGTATGTATGTGTGTGTAGAACATGTATGGTTGCATGTATGGAAGATTCGATTATGTATTGTATGCATGTATGGTTGAGTGTGCCAATCCTGTATGTATGGTGGGTATGTGTATGTATGGTATGGGTGATTGATTGATTGATTGATTGATTGAGTTGGGTTTAACACCACTTTAAACAGTATTCCAGTCAATCATGGCGTGTCAGCTTAATGTGGGAGGAAAGCCCGAAGTGATGCTGGTCCCAGACATTTACCACTTTGGTGAATCCCACAAGCACGGGTATGGTGCTGACAAACCTAGAAACACAATCGTGGCTAACTGGGATTCGAACCCACAATCATAGGTTTCTGGCGTGCCCGAGAGACACAACTCTGCACAGCAAATCGCGGCGCCTTAGATGACTGAGCCACCCGTGACCCCTGTAATGGTATGCCTAGCTTTGTCTGAGATATGGGTATGTCAGACTTTATGACATGGGACATATTTTATAAATGGGACATATTTCTTTGAGTATCATGATAGATTTATACTTGTCCTGAGATTTCAATTAACATTTTATTAATTATTTCAGTGTTGTACTTTAATGAAAACTGCTGTCTCAGGCACTGGGTGATACCCACCCACTGCCATGAATCTACATACTGAATAGCATATGACATCTGAATCAACAATTTGTCTTCTTCTTCTTCTTCTGTTGACCAGGGTAAAAATGTAGAACCATGCATTATGGCTTTGATATCAATATCAATATGCATTATTAATTAGCTGTTAACAAATCAACAAGTATATAACCTTAACAGTTGACATGACTGGGATAAATGACAGGTTGGCAAAGGCATTTTCTTTTTCACTGACAGAAACAAAAATATTCTGTAAATGCTGTTTTACGACATTGACAATGACCTTTGGCAACCAACCTAAATACTTGTTAATCTTATAATAAGACCATTTTATTGTGTTCAGTCTCCTTCAAGCAGTCTTCACTGGTGCTATGACGTGATCCTTCAAGTTGAAATGGGCTCATTGTTAGTTAACAGATGTAAGTCTATCAGAGCCCGATAAGGACAAAAAGGTTTGTGCTGAAGGAGTTCAAAGCACAGGCACACTATTCTGATGGTAAGAGCACACTTTTTCTCAGCTTCCTATGTCTCTTAGTCATATTTTCACCTCAAAAGTAATTTGCTGTTTATTGTCTGGCCTTTTGGAAGATGATGACACCCTCAGCTTCCCAGAACATGGAGGCCATAACCTTTCCAACTAATAGGACAGTCTTTGATTTCTTTGGTCATGGTGAAGTGAATTACTTCCAGTTTTGACTATTATTTTGACTCATAGTAACAAATTGTTGTAAGAACCTTTCTGGATCAGCTTCAAACAGGGCTAGATTATCATGAGATTTCTTGTGCCAGGTGAGGTGTTTTTTTTATCAGATTTCAGAATCGTTTAAACCCAACAAGCTTATACTTTTTTCATTGCCAAAGTTTCTGTGATAATGGAATGTATTCCCCCCTGAGAAATAGCTACTGAAGTAGCAACAATACACTCAGTTATTCGCGAGTCGGTCATCACCATATTGTTTATTCCCTTGATCATTTCTGGTGTTGCCGACGTCACAGGCCTTCCAGAATACTGTTGTCTTCAAGGCTCTCCCTACCACCTTAAACTCCGTTGCCCACCTTTCACAGCGGCATAGGAAGGGGCATAAATCCCATGTTGTAGACACATCTTCGTGGATGGCTTTAGGTGTTAAGCTCTTTTTCTTAAATAGTTGATCACTGCATGTTCCTCAAGTATGTCGATTTTCCAAAGGTCACAGTATCCTGTTATTTTATTCATTTTTCACTGCAAAGGGATTTGCTCAATTAACCCATGTTTTTGTGGATATACCTCTATGACATCATGTAATGTCAACAACAAAGGTTTCACTATTACACAACTCCTTCTATGTGAGCCTCAGAACAATCAATCATTGTACAGTGGCCTGTACTTTGTCTGATTACATGCAGGCTGTGTTATGATACATGTATCCTTTTCAGCTATTATATATCATAACTGTCATGTATAGTGTGTGAAATAGTCTCAAAATATTGCTGGCCAGGTGGGTTATCTAGCCTTAAAAGTTATAAGCCAGTTTCAAATTTCAATAGCATAGTTGGTTAAAACAATAAAACCACTCAATCAAGATAAAAATGATAACTCTAATCTTGCAACATCAATTTGTTATGGATATTAAAAATATTGTAAAACATATTTGATTGTCGTATTGATCTACAGAAACGGGAGAACGTTTGTATATTTTTTATCAACTAAGATAATTGTGTGCATAAAACCATCACCATTAAAATCAGTAAACAGTCCCAGTCAGGCTTCATCTTCCTGAGGCAAGAGCGTTAACGGACTATAAAAGACCAGTTTCCACCTTTGCCGAACTAGGCTGGAATTTCTCACATATTTTGGCTCCCCTAACGAGTTAAATGTGTAGTCCCATCAAAATTGCGTAACGGAATCAACATCTGGTTTGTAAAGAACATGGCAACTGCTATGCAGCTTTAGGTCTATTGCATGACTTACAAAGCATGTGTACCATCAGCTGGGCATGGACAGATATTTTCAAAGCCTTTTCATGTTTTATCAACTTGCTCAAGTGATTTGACACAAGTGAGGTAAGCCCTGTTTAATTACAAAATAGATCTAGATTCTTGATCAGATCATCTTGACTGGGTGCCATTTTGTTTAAAGCAAATGCAGGTCATAGAGGTGTGGAATTTGATTTCCTCCGGTCAATATGAGGGGCATAGAAGGGACATAACTTGTAATAACCACTGGTGGCACAACGATCAAACCATGCAATTCCAGCTTAATTTAGCAAGAGTGGAAACTGGAAACTGGGAGTCAGTTAACTGCCTTGCCTCGTGAAGATTGTTGTGCTTGGGACATTTCAAAACCTTTAGCCCGACCAAAATTTGTAGCCTTTATATTGAGGTTAGTATAAAGGGTATCTGTGATTTGTTGCAAGGTGAACCAGATGTGATGATTTCAAATACAAATCCCAATCTTCAGGAGGAATAGTGACGGTCACAATATTCATTTTACTAGGCTGGTAGAATACGCACTTAAATATTAAAGACAGTGATAAAACAGACAACAATTTCAGTTAAAACACAGTTTATTTTTCATGAAGGTATTTATTGATGTTTAGAGACGTGTGACACATTAGAAAACAAACACAGTAGTTATGAAAATGGTTTGGGGAAAATGCCCAATGATGCAAGCTATACATTTAGCTGATAAGGCCACTCTCTGGTAGAACTGTGGAACAAATTCCTATTTTAGTTAACAAGATGTCCAGTTAAAGCTTCCACTAAAGCTGATCGTCTGGCCTGTTTACCAGGACATGTCCAGGCTCATCTCACTCATGCAAGCAAGGAGACAACATGGCTATATCATGAACACTTTTATTGAAGTGTTATGGATTGAGACGTGAAGAAAAAGCTGGCTATCAGTTTCCATGTATAAGCATTATGTATACCACACAAATAAAGGTAGTAGAAAGTAATAAAACATATCTTTGGAAGTGAGAGAATCACAGGATAGAGCTAACATACGCTTGGCTCCATCATTATTGGTCTGTAGGACATGTGTCAAAAATCAAATTTTTTACTCTGATAAGATAAGTCTCTGGGCACATCTCTGCAGGAGGTGAACTTTCTAATCAGCCTATCAGCTTTCAGCTTCTGAATTTGTGGTACATTTGAGCGAAGCATTTAGACCAGCATATCTGATTTCTGTTCATCAAGAAGGAAGTTAAATGGGGAGCTCCAAATGCAAACATAAATAAAGCTGTGGATATATAATACATCATGTCACTCCCAAATGTCATGTCTTTTACACCCAAAAGGCCAAAAGGGTGTACTATCAAGTGAACATTTGTTGGGGTTTCTTTGGAACACCTAATTATTTTTTAAAGCTGACTGGCTGAAGAACCCATACATTCTTCATTTAGATTGGACATTCAAAGTTAGCTTAGTGTTCACCTAAGATGACCCTCCATGAAGGTATCTCATCATTGTAAACGATCTGATTTTAATGAGACTGCTATCTGTCCACCTGTCCCTCAATACAATGTCTGTATAGTTTCACCACTTCTGCATAGGACACATAGTAGATAAATAAATTTCTGAAACAACGAAAGGAGTGAATGGATGTTCATACTTTACGTCATGGTACTCGTATGAGGTATTGTATCATATAAAAAGATACACAGTCGAAGTGGCAAATCAAGGGACTGAGCTGAAGGTACCGTATCTATTTCTCCCGACATCGGTGTTTCCAACTTTCTGATCACATACTACACGTCAAATATCAGACTTATACACAGCAACAAAGTTAAATTACAACATGAGGAAAAGATACATAATAATTGTACCTGATTAAAAACAACTTCAATGATTTATTCATCAGAAAAATAAATAAATTTGGTAAAACAACAAATGGTGGCCATCATATTTGAAATTATTTTTCTAGTTCACACCATTTTCCAAAATGCTATTCTATTAATGAGTTGTTTTCACTTTTAGTCTGGATGAGGAAAGATTGCTGATACCAATCATTGTCAGGGAGGTACATATGCAGTCCCTGAAATACAATAGTCAATTTAGCTGTCACATCCAGGAACAGGGCGATTGTATTATTTCCTTTCTACTGTAGTTAATTTATAAAACTGCCTACATAAAAAGACTCACGGATGTTCTTCTTACATTTTTTTTCAACTAACACATTTCTAGTTGCCCATTTTTAAATGATGATAAATAAAGGACATAGTCAGGGTCAAACAAAGATCTATTGATCTGTTTTTTGGTTTGTTTACTACTTCACAAGATTCATCTGTAGACACATGGGACAAAGAATAACTCTAAATATAAAATTTCTCAAAGGGAGGACAAATGTTTTTGAGGAGTTAAATAAATAAATAAATAAAGTCAGTAAGTTTTGTGTTTTCGTGTTTCATACCCTGCTTTGTTATCTTGATATCCTAGTATATCACTTTATTGTATTTAAAAGGCGACTAACAGGATCGGGTGGTCAGGCTCGCTGACTTGGTTGATGCACGTCATCGATCCCAATTGCGTGGATCGATGCTCATGATATTAATAACTGGATTGTCTGGTCCAGACTCGATTGTTTACAGACCGCCGTCATATAGCTGGAATATTGCTGAGTGCGGCGTTAAACAACAAAGCAACCAACCAACTATATTGTATCAGAGAGTATTGTTACAATCACAATCACCAGCAAATTCCCTGGAATCCCGGGCTTCATATACACAAGGATTGTGTATAATGAAAAAATGCTTTCTTCCTCAAAGAAGAGATTCAAAGAGTACATGTTGAATCTTCATATTTTTAAAGAAAATGTTGTGTAAACCTTTTATGAAAGATATTTAGCATGAAATTTCTTAGATCTAATATGATAATAAAAACCAGATATCTCTATCACTCTAAGCATTGCGAAGCCCCAAAGATATCCACATAATACAGTGTCTTATATAATGGAATGCCATCAGTTCACACAGACAAACAACTGTACCCATCATTCAGTCATGCAGTTCAAATGGCATGACAGTCATGACAAGTCACACATACAAAACCTGGCAACAAATAAGTAACTAATTTCAGGTTTCTTCCATTGACACACTTTTTCAAGCTTTTCTATCAATCCAATCTACCCAATCTATCACAAGGAACAGCTGTCTTGATGAAACAGTCATCTTCATTCTGTATAATCATTTTGTACCCAATACACTACAACAGAGTTTGTTAACATTGTTACCTGTCGCAACCACTGTAGAAGCAATGAAAAAGATTGGTAATATATATTTAATTTAATTTATATATATTATAAATTCATTGACAGAATGTAAGTAAGACAATGATGAATAAGATATATAACATATACTTGGTTAGAGTAGTTAAATGCATCAAAACAGGATAATACCATATAGCCTTAAGTAGTAGATAACAACATAAATAACAACTATCATTTGAGCCTACAAGTATCTTAGAGAGAAAAATATTTTACTGGTAAATACATCTTCAAATGCTAATAAAAATAATGCTTCGCCTGTTTATTTACATTTTAAGTAATGAAATCATGACACCTTTTGACTTAGATGAGACAAAAATACAAAGTACACTGGCTATACATGTCTATTCTTGAGGTTTATGTCAAGAGAAGTATATTCATGTAAAAAGCTGTTGATGTCAGTTAAATTCCCATTTTTCCTTCATAAAAGCAGCTTTTTCCAAGAGCATCACACATACTCATTTAAGTTTGGAATCGCAGCCTTCTGGAACCTGTCAGGAACCTTCATGAATAATTCAAGAACCATGAGTTTGCTGCAGTTTAAGCACATATCCAAAGCTGGTTGCTCTCGGGTATTTCGTTTAAACAAATCAGAGACAGAGTGCAGTACCACAGCTAGTGTTCCAAGAGCACATAGCCACTTTCGAAATGTGACCCTTGCCAACTGTCAGCAAGTACCAACAAATCACACGATGAGTATACAGCTCTACAATGACAATCTAGACCGCTGATGTAGTGTGTCACACCTACAGGACAAATGGTTCACATGGCTACCAAAAGGAACTGTCGCAAAAGATCACAGTCAACAGCCAGAAATAGTTTCTCTAATTTAGTGTATGGGTAGTTGAAAGGTTTCATTAATCTCATTTTGCATGCAAATTTATTTGATCATGTTTTTGAAAAGTATGTTTTCTAGTTTCATGTCTCTTTCCCAGTAAACTCTGTCTCGTAAAGGACAATATTACAAGTTGAATTCCTTGAAAAATATTGTTGATAATGCATAATTCCGGTACCAATGTGTTGCACAGAACCTTTACGATTGGTTTGAATGTGTGTACACCAACTATAGAGTTCACTTATTATGCTGCATTGGTATCGCTAATCTATGGTTGTTTTCATCTACCAGTATCAAGGTGACAAAACAGTGAACAGTCATTTGATCATCAGAATAAGTAGTTCCATTCTCTGCAATTCTTACAATTTGCCATGAAATGTTTATGTAGGACTTTCAAACTAAAACTGAGTAGAAGACAGGAGCTTTCTTATTATTTCTTAATAAAGCAGTTGAATGAGAATGTTTGAGACAATCCATAAGACCTTTCACAAAGCCATATCTGTGTACTAAAATGAAAGTTGACACTCTGAGATAGAAAAATAGTATTGGCATTTGCATCTCCATTGTTAAGGAATGATAACATACAAATGTACAGAAAATAGTCAAAATATCTAAATAGAAATGTCTGTGACAGAAACTACCAAAGAAGTATTAAAAGATAATTTGTCATCTATCTTATGAAAAGTATTGTTTTTGTATGAATACTCACAGAACAAACACATGCTTTAAAGAACATGTGAAAGGGTATTAAAAATTCTAATAAATATCAATGATTCAACCATTGGACTATTTGTTATGCAAATATTTTCAAAGAACCTTTAGATATTGAAGAAAACATACTGTTTAAAAATTGTCAGCCAAAGACTAAACACATGTTTTTCAAAAATCAACTATTACATTTTGAAGTAAAATATCAGTTGGCATAATGTACAATGTCCTGACCTAGTGCACTACCTACTAAATGCTCTTTGTCCTGTACACAGGATTTCTAAATGTGACTTAGCTAACTTGCTTAGCATCAACTAAACAACTATCTGCCTGGTTACATTCTCATAAAAAATGTTAACATTTATAGAACCTTTTTGAATCTCACATGAAAATATATCATGGAAAAGAGCTGTATCAACAATCATATATCACATAAAAAAGTATATCATAAAAAAATAGAGCCACAAGGCTCTGTAGCTCAACGGTTAATGTTAGATGAAATGAACACCATTTACATTGACAAACTTCAAGCAAGGGTAGAAAAAAGGTACAACTTAACATAAACTATACCACATATATAAAGGAGATTGGGGTGTGGGATCACAAGGACTAGGGGAATTTTCCTCGGCAATTATAACAATTCATTCTGCATATATGTCACCATATTTCAACTTTTTTTGCAATAAAGGGAAAAAAACAAACAAAATCCAACATCAAGTATTTCCTTTTTTGTTGATGGATGATTATGTTGAACACAGATTGAAAGCACTCTTTAGTGATGCTCAAGAAATATGTCAAATTAAAAACGTACACCTAAAAAGATGAAAAGGGTTTCAGATTTGAATTCAACTGTCAAAGATACTGAAATCAGATCAAATTTTTGAGCGCATCTTGATGAAACCATTGGTGGGATATCCAGTGTAAGGTTGAGCAGCGTATTACCAATGGTACAAAGGAATGTTGAAAGTGTAAACTTTTTTGACGAACGACTCTCCATAACGAGCACACTTGGACTTTGTACCAGGTGAGCTGATAAATCCATACACACACATTTCAGTGCAGTGAACAAAATAAAGAAATAAAAATAAATATTATCAAACGTTGCCTGCTGATACAATCAACAGTTCTAGGGCCAGCCACCTGTGCAACATAACTAGTAAAACAGACCAGCTTTTTAGAATGGTCATTACTGATTTAGTAGTATTTATCTCTGAAAAAAATTATACAACATGAGCGATATTTTAAAATAACAAACAATGTACACATCTTTGGAAAAAAACAAAAAATATGTACCTTTTGAAGTCTGTTTCAAAATACTTTATCCTGATGGCACTAAACTGGGAAAGTAATATCCTGATGAATTGTAAACACCATTTGCTACTTTGAAAGATAAATGTGCAACATTTGCATTATTATTGAGCACATATTATGCAAACCGTTCAGGTTCTCAAGACATTTTCCTGTAGAAGGCAGGGGTAGAATCGAATGCATCTCTCTGTAAACTAACACCCACACAGTCTTAATAAATATGTAGATCTTTCCTTTGCAGTATTTTTTACTAACACACCTGTATTAATATACACACCCTATACTGATAATGTTGTAAGCTTACAGTTTTTTTAACAGTAGTACACACCACTGGGTAAAATGTATTTGAGCTCAGGTTAACTGTCTTGAGTAGCATCGGATATTGTTGAATCAATCTCCTGAAATAAAGGGGAGAGAATACCTGAAGTTTTTCAGTTGCCAGCCACTACAAATTCTACATACATGGCATTTTGACTGTGTGAAAACCTATTTGAGTATTCAGGGACTATTTTGTTATGGCATAAGTAAAGAACTAAGAACTGAGCAAAGGAATATAATAAACGCATGACATGCAGAGTATTTAGCTGTTGCATTGATGAAACTACAGGGTAAGAACCCAACACAAGAGAGCTTCAGAAAGATCTGATCTGAGAGTCAATCTACTGTTTACCATTGGGTGATAAAGCAGTGGTGGAGGGGTGCTTGTAATGACTTTGTGTTGAGTTCCATCCGAACGCAAACATCTGAGTAGAAATTGGTAGTAAACTAATATAAAGCCATTTGTAATATTTACCAGGACCCCATTCCACAAAGTGTATGTTGTGCTACAACGGTCGTAAGTCTATGTTAAAGTATGGGAGTTACGATCGTCTTAGCACTGTGATGACTTTGTGAAACAGGACCCAGTATGTTTTGAAATAATCATTAACATCAATTCTTTTAATGAAAAAATATGTTAGTGCCACTCAACAGTGAAATACAGTTGTGCGTGGTGAGTGACTGGACCTTGTATAAGGTCTGACTAGAGTCTAAGGAATAAATACCACCTTCAATCGAGAACCTGCCCTGTGTGAGATACAGCTTTTAGGCCAAAAATACCATGAAATACACATGAAATTGGAATGATGATTTAGGTACAACAAAATCAAAAAACCAAAATAGTCGGGGGTTGTTGGGCACCAAGAGATTGAAAATGGTGTTCATACATTCCGTTTTGTTTCTAAATAAGAAAGAAAATAAAAACTACTAGATCCATCAGTACTGCATACATATATGTAAACAATAAACAAAGCAAAGCAGCTGAAGCAAAAAAGCAATTGAAAAAAAATGCAAGTGGACAAAGTATCACACACTAGCTTCAAGTGGTTCAACATGTGCAGCTAGAACTGAAACCTACATTTTGTACATAGTTGTACATGGGGACAGAAAACTACAAATCTTTCGTTAGTCATAATAAGTTTAGAAGGATCTGATACCTGTATATTTTTCTTAGACAAAGTATTGGCATGGCTAAATGACTATTATCCTGTATCCTTATTAAAAAAAAAATGTGAAAGGTTGGTTAATAAGATTAACAATGCTTCCCTGTAGAATTGCCTCCAAGGATATGTATACCTACCAAGAAATAATGTCTCAGATCATTATCAGTGTTCTAAATTGAGGATTAAAGTCAAAGGGTCCTTGTCATAACACTAGGGTTGAATGTTGGCGATCGAAGGGGAGATTCAGATTCAGGTACTATAGAAGCCAACCTTAAGGACCTCCTTAATTCTGGACACTGATTATTACTTACTTCACTTCCTGCTGGAAATTTGTAGAAACCAGCCAAGCACTTGGTACATGAATATCAGGAGTAAGATGGGAGAGGTAGTGTCCTGTGCTTACTAGGTTAGGTTTCACAATCATAAACTAGAGCTACTGTAGAAAGCATACCAGCAAATTTATAAATTACCCCTAATGCTTGTTTTGTCTACACAGAATTCCAAATTTCCAGTATATTTGATTACTTTGATCATTATCTTACAATTTCAGCTGTGATATACACCCCTCTTATCTTTGACCCAAATAATTTTAAACATTACACATTCAACCCAACCATGTAAATGAAAAAATAAAAAATGAAAAACACAAAGAATATTCAAACAAAAGTAAAATATGGCACAAATATAACCAATTAACGAAATGTAAAAAAATCCCCAAAACAAACAAAAGCACTGTTTTTCAGAATTATTTACCTTCAAAATTGTTGAATAAATCCACCATACATTTGTAATTTAAGGCAGAACAATTATTAAAAGCAATAATTATACTCCACTTACAAAAATAAAATGAACATTGAATACATTCAACAAACATTCAACACCAAAACTCCTGTAATCTGTGAGCAGTATTGTACAGTATCTCAGACCTAAATCTTTAATATAATGCTGTTTACATAAGAAGTTCATAAATAAAGTCATCTGATCTTTTGATCTCTATGCACCCATAACTACAATTATGAGTTGCCAAATACCTGATTATAAATCTTTGTGATATAAATTCACCATTCCATGACAAAAAATGTCTCCTTTCAATTTCATGTTGACCACTACCACTGATAAAAGATATTGCAGCCGAGACAATCAGTGCCCTGACTAGCATAAGACCCCTGCTAGAGTCTCGTGTTTGATATTGTGACGCTATCGCTGTGTATAAACAAAACGTTACAAAGAGACCACATCCATCTCTGCCCTTCTGCCTGTAGCCATTCCAGAGGAAGGAATGTTGTATCAGGTCTGGTGTAAGGCCAGACCGTCATATAGCCAGGACGGCCCCCATCAGGGTCACTCACTTTCCTCTGGAATAGACCCACAGCCACCTACAATTGTGACCATCGCTACCACCCTTCTCAGCTATCATGCTGTTAATGTCCCTTGCATTGTGTCCAGATCTTACGGAATGACTGGTAACTCATGATTTTTAAAGTTTCAGCTCTACAAACATGTCGTCTTCTTGACGATGGCTGTGAAAATCATGAGTTTCCAAATGGCTTTTAAGATTGATGAAACTAATTCATTTCTGCGATTTAACATCTGGGCTCAAACCATTTTGTTGCTCATGATTCCCGTGTATGATCTGGTCCACAATGTATATCCTGTTCAAGGCAACAGGTGATAGGCAGAGAGAGGTGTGTGGACAAATTGCAAACAAAATATCATCAAGTGAAGCATGCAGATCTTGGGTCAAACTTAAAAAGGTGTATTGCTGATTAGATAAAAACATGTATAAGCAGATTTGTTGATTCCGCTGGAGTATGGAGTTAGTAGAATCACTCCAACAGTCGATAGACTCACGAACACATGGAGGGGGAAGGGTATACCCATCAATCAAACTTTGCCTTAGGTGGCGTCCCATTGTTCTCCACATGTCCGTTGCCTTGTACCAGCTCATGATATGTCTTGAACAATTTTGCATACTCAGGTTTTTCTTCTGCATAGGCTTTGAATTCATCTGCAAGTAATGTAACCATCATAGCAAATTAATACAGTTACATCTCACTGCCCGATCATGTCTTTCGTCACTGTCTGAAACGTACAGGTTTTGTATAAACTATAATCACTCGTGACTATATAAGACAGCTTTGTGTGTAATAATGATGTTTGTCTCTTTTAGTCAACTAATGAAATGGGTCTGTTTACAAGTAACAGATGTCAAATCAACCCTACACTATGCATTTTTGTTTGTTAACCCCACACTCAGCAATATTCCAGCTATATGACAGCGGTCTGTAAATAATCGAGTCTGGACCAGACAATCCACTGATTAATATAATGAGTATTGATCCACGCAATTGGGATCGATGACATGCATCAACCAAGTGATCCCGTTAGTCGCCTCCTACGACAAGCATAGTCGCCTTTTACGGCAAGCATGGGTTGCTGAAGACCTATTCTACCCCGGATCTTCACTGGTCTACATCATGCATGATCATTGTGTGAGCCCTACACTTGTCTGATACTAAAATAATGACCATTGATACGTAATAAACAACATAGCTATTGCACTGCAAATCGAACATGTGTTTACGGTTGATGGATACTGTGTATACAAACCTGTAACCTGGGAATATTTGACTAACAAAATGCAATAAGGTGTGTGGCTGATTTACAAATCTATTAAGTCACCTCCCATGAAAACATAAGTTGCTGGGACATGTGCAGTACATTGTCGTGGTGAAAAGTACAGTAACTAATGTTTATCATTTCATGCATTTACATAAGAAATTTGACATAAAAGATGTGAATACATATGGATTTTTATTAACAGAAAGATGTGTTAAAATAAGAGTCACTGGATCTTTAGTTCCTATGACCATGACTGAATTTTAAAATGGTGTTGGGAAAAATGGGTTTTTCAGATTAAAAACGATGTTTCATTGGTCTGTTTTCAGTCGTACAAATGGGTATCTCTCATACCCTCACGTGTAGTCGCACGTTTAAAGGAAGCCAGAAGCTGGAATGTAAACATAAAACTTGTTTCCGTCCGGTTGCGCACGCACCTCCGTATGTCATGTCACAAATCTCGAAGAATAAGCCATCAAGCAGGACTGGACTGGATTACTCCCAGTGGGGATGGCTGGGTGGGAACGTACGACTGAAAACAGACCAATAAAACATCGTTTTTAATCTGAAAAACTCATGTTTTAGTCTGTTTGGGTAGAATTCAACTGACCACTGGAAGGAGGGTCGGGAAAGTAATCAGGAAGTGACCTCTTTCACGTCGAATGTACCAAGTTCCTCACCCCTGTAGTGACAATAGAACATTCGACCAGATGCACGGACGTGACAAGTTGTTTATCACGAACGCACAGCATGGTTAATGCTCTTCGACACACAACTAATTATCGATGCGACTGGACAACTGCACGCGTCAGTTGAACTGTGATCAAAGTGTGGTCGACGTATAGTTTAGTTACAGAGCAACTCACAGTATACAAGGTAACTAAAACAGCATGGTTAATGCTCTTCAACACACAACTAATTATCAATGCGACAGGACACTGCACACGTCAGTTGAACTGCGATCGAAGAGTGGTCGGCGCATAATTTAATTACAGAGCAACTCGCAGTATACAAGGTAACTAAAAAATACGAGCAGTACTATAAAGTATGGGAAGACGATGCATACACCGAATAACCATAATAAAAAAGCCGAAGTACTGCACGCCACAAAAACCATAAGAATGTGTACATTCACCAACAGTTTTTATTGTAACCTGTTATCTGGCACGAAGTGTCGAGCAAAAGTCCAAAGTGAAAAAAGCACAAATTCACTGTCTTTTCTGTGAGATCTGTTGTGCCACCACGAGTGGACCAAACTGTTTGAGTCCTTCAACATCTTCTGTTGAGATATCTCTGAGTTAATGCGAAGCAAACACTGAAGTAGATCTCCACAAGCAGCCCTCCATAATAGCTTGCAGCGAACAATTACTGTGGAGTGCTAATGTTGAAGCTATGGCTCGAATTTCGTGCGGATGAGAGGAGGTGGGAGGTGCGAGTCCTTGCGCCTCGTAAGCTCTGAGAATGACCGCTCTCAACCAAAAGGAGAGAGTATTACGTGTAATTTCTTTCTTTGCATTGGTTGAGAGCGGTATGAACAGCCGTCGAAAATGTTGTCGTCGCTGTTCAGATCACTGCAGGTAAATACGAAGCGTACGAACTGGGCACAGGGTGAGATCAGCGTGATCATGAGGGCCCATAATGGCAGACAAGGAAGGAATGTGGAACATTCTCGAATCTTGGCCAGGAAGTTGATTTTTCGCTAAAAAATCCCATCTGAGACCAAGATGGACGTTGCCATGGTTACGCTGATCGAACGTAATCTGACCGACGTCAATGGCATGTATTTCCGTATTTCAGTGGACGAAGTTGAAGACGATGTCGGCGAGTCAGATCTTGGGCCGATGTCAACAGACCGAGGTCTTCCTGCCACATGTTGCACCGACGCCGGGGCATGTAGAAGTCTCGGAACGCTGCTGACAATCTTGTCCCAAGGAACCTTGACCAGACTGACCCCAGCCTGGAAGCGTATCTGTACTGTAGATCCCGAGTTGGTACCAAGTCCGACTTTTGAAGGTTGACGATGCACCCGAGGTACCGTAGCAGACTCCTTGAAGGACGAAGCCTGTCGTCTAGGTAGAAGGCCACCCTGATTGCCTGCCGATGGAGACATTCTACGACCGTCTTCATGATCCGTGTGAAAATGCACGGGGCCGTAAAAATTCCAAACGAGAGGGCCGCCCACTGGTTATGAATACCTTGGTATACAAATCGGAGGTACTTTTGGAACTCGGAAGCTATTGGTACATGGAGATACGCGTCCTGAAGGTCTATTGAGACGAGGAAGTCATTCGGTAATATCATCTGACGCAGAGAGCTGAGGGATATCATGGTGAATGTGTCAAGTTGTTGGAGGTATGTTGCGTTGAACTTTTTGAGATTGAAAATAAGCCGCATCTTTGTGGAGTTTTTCTTGGGTACTAGAAAAATGGGCGAGTAGTACCCCGGCAATGATGCCGATGTCCCTAGGCGAAGTACTGCCGCCTTTACCACCAACGAATCAATGGCCTCCGTCAGCCGATCCGTTGGTGGAGAGTGGAATGTCAGGGATGACGTCAGTGGTGGCGTCGATCTCAGGCGTTGGGCGTAGCCTGTTGTCAAAATGTTCTGAACGTAAGGGTTGTTGAGGAAAGCCCACCTGTGGGCATAGTGATGAAGTCTCCCCCCTACCGATAGCTCGTCTAAAGGTAGTGTCACAGGGGGAGACTGCAACGACGGTGACGGCAGGGGAAGGGTCTTCACTTCTTCCCCCGCTGGCTCTTTCTCCCTCTTGGATACTTGGAAAAGGAGACCTGGCGACCTTTCCTGTCCGAATCAGTCTTGAGGGACGAGCCGTCGAGGCATGTCCCTACGTCAACGTGGGGCGTTCGAAACCGCTGGCTGTCTGGACAGGTTGTGTGAAGCCGAAATGATGATGTCACGCAAGGATGTCCGAGAGGCTGTTGTCACAATCTATCGCCCACGTCGTTTGTGTAAGCGTAGATGAAGGAGATGTTGTTCTGGTTGACGGTCCATGGACCCCCGACGTAGTCGAATCCTTCTTCGTCGACGCCGTCGAGGTGAGTACCGCCACCATCATCTGGGCTATCAAGGCCACGTCGATATGAAAGTGAGACGAGGGTGTCGTTCTGTCATTATCTCTACGACGCTGATCTCCCAGAAACTCCCTGTGAGAACGTCGCATGTCCTCGTGGGGACGAGGGCTACAATCTCTAACTGTAGAAGTACTACGATCCCCATCGTAGTTATCTTCCGAATCGTACTCCCGACGACCACGAAGGCGATGAACGTCCTCGTGTCGTTTACTGTCTCTCTACAAGGCACTCAACCTGTTGTCCTGTCTGAGTTCACTGTCATCCCGCACGACGTCCCTATCGTCGTTGCTAGAACGAGATACGGACCGACTGGGGACCATAGTCCCCTCATGGGCCTCGTCACCACCCGGTCCCGTCGTAACTGGGGAGGCTGAGTGACGCTCTCGATTAACCGATAGACGAAGATCAGTCGTGCTGAACACAAACAATGGATTACCAAGGATTACATTCCAGGAGTCTACAGGTAAGACATATTTATTATTATCATTACTTTATTAGAACAACAACTGTAGACAAGCGATAAGTACTAGTAGAATACAAACTAGCAGTCTACCGCGAAAGACTTTCTCGAGCTACCAGCTCAGAGGCGCGCTGAGAGATTTGTGACATGTCATAAGGAGGTGCGTGCGCAACTGGATGGAAACAAGTTTAATGTTTACATTCCAGCTTCTGGCTTCCTTTAAACGTGCGACTAGACGTGAGGGTATGAGAGATACCCATTTGTACGACTGAAAACAGACTAAAACAGATATTTTATTTAGAAACCTGCATGAAGGACAGGGGCCAAATATTATCAAACTATCTGATCAAAAGCTGATATTTGCAATGAAACAAAACATTTCTTTGTGTAGAAAATATTACATATACACAGACAGCTATGTTACTGCACACTAGATACAAACCAAATGTCATCATACTATCTACATATAAGGAGGACCAATGACTAAAAATAGATCTCAATACAGTTGTCATGGAAACCAAACCATTTTGAAATAATCAAAGCCAAGCATTATGTTAATTACTTTTTTGGTTTCAGAGAATAAGTTCTTTAGAAATATCATTATTAATTACGAATTTTCCATTTCCATTTCCCAAGCCTTCAAAGAAATAAAAAATGTTATGCCTTTAATATTTGAACAGAGCTTTAACTACCTATTTATAAAAAAATTCAGTTTTCTAGGGTCATGTGATTTCTGAGAAAACGTTCGTTAAACATTTATTTAAAATATCATCTTTGTGCACAAAACCTAAAGCCATTCTGTAAACAAAATCTCAAATGTGAAACAATTATAGACGACAGGTCACAGCATTATTAATCACAGAATCTATAAGTAAGATGGGCTAAACATAATCCTCTGAACAGACTATTACCTACCAAATGAAATCTTGTCATCATTGTCACAGTCCACTTTGTCAAACAGCACCTGCACATCCTGTGTGTTCATCTTAAAGGCATTACACAGGATCTGCGTGAACCCCTCTCTGCTGATGTGGCCCTGATTTTCTGTGTCAAATAACTGAAAGTACACAAGAATTGCCTCCCTTTAACTGAAAGTACACAAGAGTTGCCTCCCTTTTACTATTAATTTCCTTATTATCTGGACTAAAGTAATACCTCATGTAATTGCATAATCTAAAAGAACAATCAAATGCAAGATAAAATAAGGACAAAAGTAAATACACAAAACATTGGATTTGGATTAAATGTGGGTGCTGCGGCAATTACTATTTTTGATTGATTTTTTGACACAATTGATGGGATCATCATTATGATCACTTCAAACACCAGTCTCTGTCAAATACTTTTGAGTCTACAAGCCAAAACTTTTATTTGGGCATAAATAGATCAATAGATAAATTTTCAGTAGAGTTTAGTTTTAACATATATGCTAAAATAAGCTGATCTTATTAGGCCAGAAATTATTTACGAGTCTCGGGCTTTGGCATGGTGACTAAGTTGACAGACTGAAGTTTAGCATTAAGATTTATTCTTGCATGAAAAACAAAACAAAACAAACAGATAACCATTATTTACCTGGAATGCAAACTGTACTGTGTCATTTGAGTTTGCCGGTCCAGACACCAATGATAAACCTATCACATACTCCCTGAAATCTATTGTGCCAGAATTATCCTGTAGAAAGAAAAAACCCACTTAGTATCATATAGTTTACCACAGGCAATATATGCAAGTTATGCACATACAACACAATACCTGTTGAACCATGGACAGTAAAACAAATTGTGTTGCTATTCATTTGCACCAGAAGCAGGCATATTGCTGAAATAATGCTGAGTGTGGCACTAACAATGCTAACAACTAACATGAGTGAGTGAATATGGTTTTACGCTGCTTTTGGCAATATTCCAGCAATATCACGGCTGGGGACACGAGAAAAGGACTCAACATACATTGTACCCATGTGGGGCATTGAACCTGGGTCTTTGGCGTGATGAGTGAATGTCTTAATCACTGGGCTACCCCACCGCTCCAACATTCCATTCACAAGTCGTTTCTCTTGTGCTTATGTTAGCTTGATCACTGTCTGGAAAATCAGTGGCTGATGGCATGAGCAACATTCCATGCTGTCAGGTTCGATGACAACCAAACAAGGATACCCATGGTAACCACTGATCCCAATATTAATCATCTCTTATAACACCCATGAGGTGTTGGGGACCTAATCTTAACCATAATACCTACAGTGTAACCAAAGCAGTAAGATTTTGTAAAGCAGAGCTTTTGTTGAAAATCCCTGGACACCCATCCCAATATTAATCAGCTCTTGCAGCAACCATGAGGTACTACTGGGGATCTATTCTTCCCCATAACCCCTACAGTGTCATTGTATAGCAGAACCCTTGTTGAAACACTAGCCACAAGAAATAACCTGTGCATAATACGACCAACCCCCTTTCATACCCCCTCCTCGTGGCATAAAAAAACTCACATAATAGATGGCGATATTCAGTTTATATTCTTACCCGGTCATACAAAGCAAATACTTCCTCTAAAGCTTGGGACTTGGGCAGGTGTAAATAGCTGGCAAATTCCTCCAAGTTGATCTGACCGGATTTTGCTATTTTGCAAAACTTCTCTAAATATCCCTGCATCTGCTTAGAATTAACTCTGCAAAAGATAACATCCATTCATGAGAAGACAAAGGATATCACAACTTTTCTGAATGCAAGGGCATAAACATATGAGAATTCAAACAGAGCTAAAACCCATTTATACGTTTAAACAGAAAATCTCTAATCTGCATGACAATCAACAACATGGTCAAACAGTGTTCTCAAACAAATGTTATAGCAGTCAATATGTTTTGACTTCCTACATATAAACCTGTTTTTTAATGAAAAACCTCTCCATTATTGCAATTGAAATGCCACATTAGCAACACAATAACAGCCAGATAAGCTAACAAATAATACCCATTGCTTCAAAAGGAAATGAGTCAATATAGTCTGAAATGAATATGTTTACTGAAAAGAAATTTTGAGGAAGGTACAAACCCTAGTTTCTGATGAAGTTTCTGAAATTCTACTAATCCAGCCTCCATAGGCAATTTCAGTCTAGCTGCTCTAACCATCAAACGACAATCGTCATATGTGTGGTCTGTTACAGGACAATTGAGATGTCTGAAAACAGAAAAATTTGAAAATTAAAACAAAAATGAAACATATATTTTTTTTAATTAAAATAACAAAACCCACATTCATTACAATGAATTCCTATTTTGGGGGGATGAATATGACTACACATGTACATGCATATGTAAAACCTCCTCTATTGTTTATTAATATTATCCCTGTCAACCCTTGAAATAATGAATAACACATGAAGATATTATCACAGGAACAGAGGATGCAATTGTCTGTGCCTTTATTTTATCTTGTAGCTACTATTAGCAGAGCAGAACAACTGACAAAAGGATACAGAGAAAAAATGGGCTTATTCCTCGAAAACAGACCTCTTCTTCTCACACCTGCTACCCCAAAGTAAATATACCATAAAATACATATACAATACAGAATACAAGGAACCCAAGGCTTCTAGTGAACCTCACGTCTCAAAAGAAACTGGAACTAATATCACGTGGATAGCTCAGTAATCGTACAAGTTTTAGATGGCAAGAAAATACGGCTGAAAATATATCTTTACACACACAACGTAATGGAGATTTTTCAGATTTCAACTGAAGATACTTACTTGGCCATGACAGCTCGAACATTGTGGGCAAAGAGGCGGGCATCATTCTTTTCTTCTTCACTGGGATTATATACAGGGAGGAACTGAAACAAATGCAGCAATATTCGGGGCTTAACCTCGAGTTCAACATTGTCACTTTTTAGTGATGTGCATGCATGTGTGGCTGGTTATACTTGTCAGGATTTGTGCCAGTTTTATAGTGCTAGCCAACTGATATACCACACTGTAGCTTAACATGGATACTGATGCCTTTTATGTCGAGTGCCAGGCAGGGTAACAACAAATACCACCTTTAACATCTTTTGGTTAAGCTAGGGATTGAACAACCAACCCTCTGCTCTCCAGGTAAACGCTATATCCACTACACCACTGAGGCGATTTATACCACATCATTCAGTCCATTGCTCACAAAACATATTTTTAGTTATTTTTTTAGTAGTTGAGAGTGAATGAGTGTATTGGAATAACATTCCAGCATTATCACTGACAGCATGAGCACCAACCAACGTCTGACATCATGGTACAACATACATGCTCAGGCAGATCAAACATTGCACAGACTTTCAGATGACTCAACAAGCATGGAGTACTTTCTGGACCCCAAATGGGAGGGACTGGCTTAGTACAAGTTTAGATGAAAGACTTTTATTGATAATCATATAATAGATGAAAGTGACAAAATCTAACAATTCCTGAAAATGGAGCCAGAGATGTTTAGTGTATTCTTTCACTTTGTTGACAATGTGCATTAAGAAAATACAAATTTGTACAGGAGGCAAAGTATCCCGGTAAGCCAAAGTATTAGCCAATGTCAATAGGCATAGTATTCTTAATGACTGAGCTCCTGTTTAATCTAAAGTGTGTACACAGTGTGTGCATGGGTGCGCGTGTGTTCCAGAAATGCCTGGAATTTCATTAAATCTAAATAAATGAATTAGAAAATCATTTTGCCTGACAGTTCTCTTAATATAATTGGCCAACTTGACATATTTTTCACAAATTCTAATTTAGTTTAGGCATAAACATATCTTGAATGAACAATGATGTTATTACCAATATCATGCATCATCTTACATACTAACCTCTATTTCTACCTGGTTGTTAAACTGACAGAAGGTATACCATAGACAAGCAAATCTGAAACAATCAAGAGCAAGAGAACATGATATCAAACATCAACATTTCAACAAATATCACTACAACCAGTTCAATAGTGAGTGAGTGATTTGGGTTAACTTTTCTTTGAACAGTATATCGCTGATATGTCTGATAAATATGGGATGAAAGCCCAAAGTAATTTGAGCTCTTTACCTTTTCAGAGCAACCCACAAGCACCAGTATGGTGCTGACAAAACAAGAAACAAAACCAGCACAAATTTGGTCTGAATGCATGTTCAAAGATTTCTGGCAGACCAAAGGGAAGCAACTCAAATGTGACCTGGCCATTGACACTCCCTTTTGGGGTAGGGTGTTTCAGTTTTTCATGCTTACAAACAGTTAGGTGGAGCTGACAAGTTCACACTGATGTCACAGTAACTAAAAATAAAAAAAATACATTATTTCCGGAACTCCAACAAATTTGAGTACTCACGCTTTTGGACCATCCCATGTCCATGTAAATGTATCCTGGAGAAAAAGAGAAATATTTCAATAACAAGGTATAATAAGATTTGTTTCAAGAAAAAAATGATCATTACATCAATTTGACATTATATAAAAATAACCATGACCTGACAATTGTACACCAATTATTAACTCATTGGCAGTCTAATTCACAGCTGTTAGTTCACACAAAATATCTGTTCAATAGCAGGTGTCACTAAACACACAGTTGAGTGACCTGCTTACTACCCCAGGAGGTAGATCGGGTCACTGGCTGTGGTGACGTTGGGGCTCTGTCCCATCACCTAACACAAACAATCTAAACAAATAGCAGTATTTGATGAGAGGGTCATAAACCAACACACTTACCAGTTTGTTGAAGTAGCGTAAACATACAGGCTGAACTGGGACCCCAGGGTAAAATGCACCTAAAATACATTAAAAAAATGTTTGAAACAAAAAATTAATAGTTCATTCTAAAGAGGTTGAAAATAATATTTTTTGTACTAATTCCTATTACATGAGATAGATATGGTTAGAAATGTCAAGCATTTTACAAGTACAGATTAGTTCAAGGACTGTTTAACATGTTTAAGGGCTTTCTTCTCTGAACCAATCAAAAATTGTTGAATGGTCAAGCACGAGAATAAAATTAGCTGATTTTAATAAAGACTTTTATTTTTATTATTTGCTTCATGAATGTTAGGCCTATAATATTTAATGTTGGTCCCCCAAAAAATATTATATAAAAACAACCAAGTCAAAGAACCACTGTATCCATTTAGTCACCTCCTACAAAAAGGATAGGTTGCTGGGGACAAATTCTAACCCAGAATCCACAAGGGATGACTGTAATGTGACAAGCAATTGACGTCACATCCAATGTCATGATATCTGCACAAGCTACCCTGCCTGTACAAGCCAGTAAATGAGGTTTACTAAGATTATAATCAACCGCTTATATGGCCAGATTTAACAATCATAAGCCTTATGAATTTTCACAAGCATCAGTGAAACAGGACAGGATTGGCACACAGACATTTACCTGGTGTTGGTGGATATAGCCTAAGATTCAGGGTAAACATCCAAATTGTGACAATATTGCCCTGTTACTACATATCTAAATTCCTATGAGCAAACATACAAGTTCTAAGATGATCTACTTACATTGCAAGTTCTTAAAACGTAATCTAAGCTTAGCCTGTCATACAAAACCCACAACTACACTGCTTGAGGATGTGCCTTATGTGACATTACATGGCCATATATATAGAGACAAAAGAAAGTCAAGATTTTAAATTTATTTTAATTACATGGTACATAGTACCCCCCAATTTATTTATTCATTTCAGTTGGGTGCTACATTTCCACAGGTGTGTTCAGGCACAACTGTTTTCACATACATGGTCAGGATAAGTGTGGGACTGTGAGATACAGTCGGACAACATGCATATAACATATTGTACAGAAAAAATATTCATATTTCTTGACATATGGACAAGGTATTATACTGCTTGAGGATGTGCCTAATGTCACGTTACACGGCCACATAATGAAGTAGGGTGACTATTGGTCTGGAAATCACTATTGCGATAACTATTCATATTGAAAGAAACTATTGTGATAACTATTGATATTGCAAGCAACTATTGCGATAAATATCGATAGTTTTCAGTGTATCATTTTCGATTGATTTTAGAGTTGAATTAAACCTTGGAACTGAATTTTCCTTTGACTGTGATAACCATATGACTTCCAAACACTCGATTTTCCACCCAAGTTTGTCACAAACTCCACGTGACTGTCACCGTCCGGCATTTTACTTTAAGAAAGACCGGTTGATATGGTAAATACAATCGAAACTATAGATATTCCCAACTGAAATCGATACTATTGATCGGAAACTGATTTAACAATCAATTTATTGACTTTAAGTGCTTACCAATAGCAATATATCAGATTTCGATTTATTATGACACCCCTATAATTAAGACAAAAGAAAGACACAACTTGAGCTTCCCAGTTTGCCACTCATTCAAACATACATAGGGCCCCAGGGCAAATCAAATCCTGGTCCCTTTAAAATGTCCAGAAGAATGACAGCCTGCCAGTATTCTGCCCAGTTGGTAGTTGATACTTGCAACATGTGCATAACATGTATAGGTTCTACATAATTTTTAATGCATGAATTTTCTGTTGATCAATTTGTGGAATGTGAAGATTGTCTTTATCATGTTTTATTATCCACTTTCAGACTCCGACTTGGGCACCAGTCCAAAGCCCAAGTCTAGTAACATTCAGTCTAGTAAGCTTAACTAATAATATAAGTTGTAGCGGTATCACAAGGATACAGGTTTTATACCATGAGCCAGAGGTAAGCAGATTTTGGAGGAATGTCAGCTAGTGCCACATTTGGTATAATGGTTGGGACAATAAAACGGGGTACGCATAAAACCACATGTACCCCTCGTGATACTGCAGCAATGAATTTATGTTACCGACATGTCTTAATCTGCCATTGTAAAAGAATTAAAACAAATTAAAAGTTGATAGAAAACAGCTGTCCGATTGAACTGAGGTTAACTTGTGGTATGTCATGTGACTTTCATTGACTCGGAAAAAGTGTGCAGCCTTTTGCTTCGAAAGGGGGAATAAGGGATATATTCTAGTGCTCAGAAATCCATGTTCAGCCGTTTACTTCATGGCGGGGTAAAAGGGACTTATTCTCACCCTCAGAAATTAATTTCCCTACCAGGCAGGATACATAGTATTTTATCAACATCACATGAACTAATCAGATTTCATAATTTTGACATGGAGGTATGATAACTGACCATATAACAACACAAGTATTTGGCACAAACTGCACTTATCATCACATGGTATGTCATATGCTAGCTGAGTAATTTTTGAAGACCAGTTCGTTCTACCACAGAACATTTTGTCTTTTGTCATGTTTGTTCTTTATGCCACAGTCATCACTATTCTAGCTATATGTCAGTCGCCTGAAAATAATACCAGACCAGACAATCCACTGTCCAGCAATTGATATTATGAGCAACGATCCACGCTGCAGTGGTATGAAAACATGCACTCATCCCAAGTCAACTATCCTGACCACTTGCTCCACATATTCGCCTTTCACAATTCTGACCAAAAATGACATTTGAACAATAAGTTGATTGTTGGATGATTTGTTGTTTAACGCCGCACTCAGCAATATTACAGCGGTGTGTAAATAATCAAGTCTGGACTTGACAATCCAGTGATAAATATCATGAGCATCGATCCACGCAATTGGGATCGATGACATGCATCAACCAAGTCAGCTAGCCTGACCACTCTATCCCGTTAGTCGCCTTTTACGACAAGCATAGTCACCCTTTACGGCAAGCATGGGTTGCTGAAGACCTATTCTACCCCTGATCTTCATGGGTCGAACAATAAGTAGTGTTTTGGAAGACCCTGGTGTGAACAATAAGTAGTGTTTGGGAAGACCCTGGTGTGAACAATAAGTAGTGTTTGGGAAGACCCTGGTGTGAACAATAAGTAGTGTTTTAGAAGACCCTGGTGTGAACAATAAGTAGTGTTTGGGAAGACCCTGGTGTGAACAATAAGTAGTGTTTGGGAAGACCCTGGTGTGAACAATAAGTAGTGTTTGGGAAGACCCTGATGTGAACAATAAGTAGTGTTTGGGAAGACCCTGGTGTGAACAATAAGTAGTGTTTGGGAAGACCCTGGTGTGAACAATAAGTAGTGTTTGGGAAGACCCTGGTGTCTGTTTCATAAGATATCAGGATATAACCTCATCAGGTCATGTTTCACTTTTCAACAAAACAAATGTCACTTTCACTTCATTGATAGCCTTCAATCAACCTCATTGTAAGGCACCTGTTCTCACCTGGTTTAAATGTGATGAGACAAGACCTGTTGGTGCAGGTGCCCTCAGGAAAGATAAGGACTTGAGGCCATGCTCCCCCGGACTGTCCCCTCTCCCGTATCTGCTGGATGGTAACAGCGCGAGAGTTGGGATCCTCTCGTCGCACAAATACAGGCTGTGTGAACTGAATTAATGCTGACAAAAATAGCATAGAATAAGATTAATTCCTGAGATAATGCACATGACAAGTACAGTTGATTCACAAATTCAAATATCATTTCTGGTTAATAAACATAGCAATATATCTTGACAATAAAAGAAATAGACTCTAATGTTGGTAAGCATTATAAACAACCAGGATTTCTGTCTAGACCTCAATGATTTGTGTTGATATGACACTACAGACACCATAGCTAATCAGTTAATGTTGCATCATGAAAGCTTATTCATTATCTTGGGACATGTTGTTGTTATGTGTAAACAGAATTGGAATGAAAACTCAGAAATGCAAACTAAGAACCACGACCACTCATCATTTCACACATTCTTCAACTTCAAAATAGGAAGCACTTCACAAAGTTAATATGAGTCAGGAGGCTGCAAATCTCCCATGTATCATAGAGTCCACTTGGTCCATCGTATTGTTCTACCTTGACTTAAAGGCCCATGGGCTGAGTTTATTTCATAGATCTCTGCCTTAATTTCAAGTTTACAATTCCTGTCTCAGATATTAATGGAAGTGTGTACTGCCACAATGACGCCTTCCTAATAAATTCTGACTGATTTATCTGATGCATGGATGCTTTTTATTTCCGTCACTCAAGTTGCTGATTTCCTGTTGACAAGGAACTAATATCAATGCCTGCATATTTTGCACATACTTTCCCAGGTTAGAAAAACTAATGATAATTTTATTATTGATCTAACAACATCTTCACTACAAACATTTTCAATTCAATCAATCCAATATGACACATGGTATGGCAAGATTGGACATTAACATAAGTCAATAGTCCAAGACAAGTAAAATTCAGGAAGTGTAACTAACATTTCCCTAGGACAACCACTTTTACCAGTTTACCAGTTTGTGGCCTTAACCACTAGTCCGAAGCCTGAGTCTGGTAAATCATCCTTTGGTCAAGCAAGCCATTTCAAAATCCATAAATCAACACTTAGGTCTACCGGAAAAGAATGTCAAGTGACATGACTCAAAAGTTACAGGTTAGTTACCTCAGGAGCCTTTTCAGGCAACTTAGCAGGCATAACCCAACATTAAGGTCATATGAAAGAGATCCATTTGGACTGATTCTTGTCAGTGAAGCTGATAGGTTAGTGGGAATGGACATTCTTCAGTATTCTGATGTCATTCAATGTTAAAATCAAATTTCATAACCAATATCAATGAAGACAAAGTATAAATAGTCCATATTAAAGCATAGATATACAGATAAGGATGGACATTTTTGGCATGATTAGATCAGTCACAAGTTTGGACCTTATGTAATTTAATGAGGATCATTGTAGATCCTGAAGAAATAACCTGAACACTGAAGACTGGCATCATCAAGTGAGTTGGGAAACAAGGGCAAAATTTGACACAACATGACAGCGTGTAAATACTACCTGAAAGGATTATCACATTTATTCACACAATAGTCACTAATATTATATCATATCACATACTCATATCACTTAAGTGAACTGAAAAATTGGCAATGACAACTAGGTGCTTCTCAGCCATTGTGGCACTAAAGCCTTTTTACAATATACTTGGTATACATGCTTCTTTTTGAAAAAAATATCTGTTTAAAGTTTTCTCTCCTTAAAAGAATTGTTAGAAGGAGGGGGAAATGGAATGAAAAGAATGATACTTGGGGTGGTTTTCAGAATCACCAGAAATGGAACTACTTGCTTTCCCAGACAGAGCTTTTTTTATTACTGAAATTTGTCAGAATAAAAAAAAAAGAAGACTGTTCTTACGCTTTTAACTTTATTCCACATGTGGAAACCTTAAGGGTTGGCAGATCCGTAAATCAAGAAGAAAAAAAATGGTTAATGACATCCCTGGATTGACACCATGATTTACTTGGCATCGGCACTGCCATAAACTATTGATACCATTTTTTCCAACTCTTTGTACGGCTGTTGGTATATGCCAGAAGAACTGAAGCTTGGGAATGGTAACAGATGTTCTTTAAGTGTATTGTACTGAAAGGTCATTGATTTCATTCACCATACATCTTCCGACAGCAATCAATGAGTCAAAGGTGAAATTTGTAAATCCATTCAAGTGAGTTCTACAGCACACATGGAAAAGGCAAACACAGTGATCACACAGCGACACACAAGCAACTACAGCAACAATCAAGCATATCAAACATCAACAACAGTGGAAAGGCTGTTGCATTTTCCCCTATCAACTTTCCCATTGGTTTAGCATGATATTCCTCAATATCAAATCATGTCTTCTACACGAAGCAATGAAATTCACAAAATCAGTACTGAAATTCAAATAAATCAATTCCCATATTGAGATCAAAATTATTTAAGGCCTTTCATTATTGATACAAGCTAATGATGGGAGATATGACTGGGAAAATGCAGTGCCTGTTAATACCTACTTCCCAAAAAGGGTAGTGAGCTGCTTTCTATCTTTGCAACAGGACTTTTTAGTTCTTGCCCCAGAAAACATACAATGGTATCAAAAAATGTTGAGTGGGGTGCAGCACAAAGGACAGGTGCGTCCTGGGCACTAGCAGGTTTCCCTCTGAACTTGATTTTGTGAAATCCTGCTATAAAGATTACACACCTCCCAAGCCACAGGAGAAGTCCACTGAAAGCCCTATCAAAGGAACAAAACATGCAGTTACTAGCTGCAGCATGACTGCTGGTGCTCCAAACATGCTATGAGGAGGAGGGGCTGGAGGTGGAAGAGGAGGGAATGGGGGATGGGGTATGTGGGGTGGAGGGGAAGAAATGGAGGAAGAGGAGAAAGAGGGAGATGTGGAGGGAAACAGGGATAGATTTGCCTGTGAAGCTTATGGGAAAGTGTGTGCCATCAGATTGCTTTCACTAAGCATTTCATACTCAAATAAAAGAAATGAGTGCCTTGGCACTGTAGCTCACCCAGATTTGTAGATGATACTGTTAGTTCTTTGAAATCCTATGTTTGATATTTTTATCAGCTGGCACACAGGCTAAGGATCAAAAGGACATGCAAGGTCATTTCAACTTTTCTGGTTTGATTATGAAGATAAGCAATAATATATGTAATGCAAAATTATTTAAGGATACCGACTACATCATGCACCCTGACAAACCAAGATGTCATGTTAAATATAATAGGTAAAGTCTAGCTTTCCAAAACAATAATTATTATTATTCATGGAAAACAAATTTTTCTGACTTATTTGACAACTACAAACATGATAAAAATCAAAAACTAACAGGGAACTTTATAGACAATCAGATAAGGGACAGGCTTTTGCTTTTGAGAAACAAATTCAATGGGTCACTGCTATACCAATGTCAGTATGTGTTGCTAGATGTAGTGTACACAAAGACATGTACATGTGGTTGTATGTAGATATGTTGCCATAACAGAAACAGCCTTTCTAATGTGCTTGGTTTGTATACAAGAGGTTGTGTGCGTTTGTTCATGTATAATATTGCCTGTCACGCCTCAGTAACAACTTCCTTGGCTGAACCCCAAGCAATGGTTCAGATTGTTATTAGTCCAAAGATCAACAGGTTCAGAACCTGGTACTAGTCTTATACAAACATAACCACAATATCCATTAGAAAGGTGTTAATAGAAAAGTTAGAAATCATTAAATTTCGGATGGTAAAAAATTATCATTTGAGTAGTTGTGATTAAGATGGCACTCTACCAATGGCTAACCATGTCCTGCTTGACTATCTTAGCATCAGACAGTTCATGATAAAACATAAACATCATTTCTGATGGCATACAAAATTGCATTAAAGGCATAATGTGATACTTGGAGTGTGATGAGACAAAGGTCACATTTTACACATAATGTGACACTGGGCGTGTGATGACACAAAGGTCACATTAAGCACATGTAATAGTGTGAGTGTGATGACACAAAGGTCACATTTTACACATAATGTGACACTGGGCGTGTGATGACACAAAGGTCACATTTTACACATAATGTGACACTGGGCATGTGATGACACAAAGGTCACATTAAGCACATGTAATAGTGTGAGTGTGATGACACAAAGGTCACATTTTACACATAATGTGACACTGGGCGAGTGTTGACACAAAGGTCACATTTAACACATAATGTGACACCTGGAGTGTGATGACACAAAGGTCACATTAAGCATGTCATACTGTGAGGGTGATGGCACAGAGGTCACATTAAGGACATGTCATACTGGAAGAATGATGACACAAAAGTCACATTTTACACATAATGTGACACTGGGCATGTGATGACACAAAGGTCACATTAAGCACATGTAATAGTGTGAGTGTGATGACACAAAGGTCACATTTTACACATAATGTGACACTGGGCGTGTGTTGACACAAAGGTCACATTTAACACATAATGTGACACCTGGAGTGTGATGACACAAAGGTCACATTAACCCTTTCGCCCCGACTGCCCGATTTATCGGGCAGGATAAACCGTGTCCCAGGACCCGGCTGCCCGAAAAATCGGGCAGCATAAGCCGTGTCCCAGAACCCGGCTGCCCGATAAATCGGGCGGCGCGAGCGTGTTTACAAAATCGCTCTTTCTACTTCCTTTCTCGTGTGTAATCTCGTTGTAAATATGGAAACGAGATTTACACGTGATTGACACGTCATTCTATGGAATTTCCCCGTCTTTTTGGCGCGAAAATCGCGGGTATGTCACCTGTTTTCGCGACAGGTATTTTTCTCGCTTGAATCGTAAATCAAGCGTAATGGCGGCCAACTACGATTCGGATAGCGATCAGATGATTAACAACGACTATATCGGGAATAATAATGTGTTTGAATTGAATAATTTACGCGAAGGGGAGAGGGAATTTCGCGAATATTTTCGTGAAGATTTTGACGGTTTCGACGAGGTGTCCCCCCCGCCAACTTTCGAGAATGGGAGTGGCAGAGGGACCACAATAGTGGAGACATGAGGGATTTTGAAGAGGCGACCGGACTCAAGAATATATATTGACACGGTGAGTGAAGAGTCGTGCTATTGATTTTTTCCAACTGTTTTACAATGATTATGTGTTTGAACAGATTATCAGTGCGACGAATGAGAATCCAGCTACCGACACGTGATTGAGCGATCACAACAACAACAAAGGTGAGTGGCATGACGTATCTGTTTCTTTTTTTTTTTAATTTATTTTTCTGATCGCAATCCGAATTGTAGTTTGCCGGTTTGTCGTATGTCCTTATATTTAGCTCAATTTGAATAAAATTAATTTCCATATTCATGTTTGTTTTCTTGTTTTTTACATCTTAATTTAAATTTGAGTAACTGTAATGATTATTTATTTATTAATTGATTTAATAAAGTACTGATTTAATTTATTATGCAATTGTAAATAGCAGTGTATTGTAAATATGTTATCACAACTTGTATATTTGCAGAACTTGAATTTACGATCTTTCCGTCCTTTTACAATCTTTCCCTCTTCAGATCAATCTGTGTTATCTTCCCTGTGATGTCATTCTTATAGTAGCTGTGGTTCAATGTTCAGATAATGTGATAAATAACTTTTTAAAAACTTAAATACTTAATTTTTGTTTCAAATCCTGAAAAAGAACAAAATAAATCAAATATTTGTGTTTTTACCTGTGTTAACGAGTTTACCTGCGTTAACAAGTTTACCTGTGTTAACGAGTTTACCTAAGAGGCTGTAAGTGTATCATAAGTAATATGTGACATCAGTATAGAAAACAAAGTCAGTACCAAGAGTTGTAAACTTGTTTATTTGTTTACAGATTTGCATGAAGAGAATTTACCTGTAACACCTGGGATTACCTGTGCCGTCCAAGATGACGAGACCACTGTGTTATGTTTACCTTGTATCTGTGATTTATTTTTGTGATTTGTAATACAATTTGAGCCAAAATTCATTGTCTGTTTTCATTTTTTCAGTGTTTTCAAGTTTTATTTCACTTGTAAACACCTGTAATTAGAAAATAACAAAGGTTAGAGACAATAACAACAAAGAATATTAAAGTATACTTAATCCTCTTTACAATGGTGTATGATAAATGTATATTAAAAGCAAGTTTCTGGTAGAAAAAGTGCATCAAAATTGATAGGGTGATTTTCCAATAATACTGCCAGGGAGGCCAGTGTACAGGCCTTGTCAGTGTCAGGGACTGCAGGGTCTCAAGGGACATAACTCTGGGGCAGCCAGTGATGAAAGAGTTAAGCATGTCATACTGTGAGGGTGATGGCACAGAGGTCACATTAAGGACATGTCATACTGGAAGAATGATGACACAAAAGTCACATTTTACACATAATGTGACACTGGGCGTGTGATGACACAAAGGTCACATTTAACACATAATGTGACACTGGGAGTGTGATGACACAAAGGTCACATTAAGCATGTTATACTGTGAGTGTGATGGCACAAAGGTCACATTTTACACATAATGTGACACTGGGAGTGTGATGACACAAAGTTCACATTAAGCATGTCATACTGTGAGTGTGATGGCACAAAGGTCACATTAAGGACATGTCATACTGGAAGAGTGATGACACAAAAGTTACATTTTACACATAATGTGACACTGGGCGTGTGATGACTCAAAGGTCACATTAAGCACATGTAATCCTGTGAGTGTGATGACACAGAGGTCACATTTTACACATAATGTGACACTGGGCGTGTGATGACACAAAGGTCACATTAAGCACATGTAATAGTGTGAGTGTGATGACACAAAGGTCACATTTTACACATAATGTGACACTGGGCGTGTGATGACACAAAGGTCACATTTAACACATAATGTGACACAAAGGTCACATTAAGCATGTCATACTGTGAGGGTGATGGCACAAAGGTCACATTAAGGACATGTCATACTGGAAGAAGGATGACACAAAAGGTCACATTTTACACATAATGTGACACTGGGAGTGTGATGACTCAAAGGTCACATTTAACACATAATGTGACACTGGGAGTGTGATGACTCAAAGGTCACATTTAACACATAATGTGACACTGGGAGTGTGATGACTCAAAGGTCACATTTTACACATAATGTGACACTGGGAGTGTGATGACTCAAAGGTCACATTTTACACATAATGTGACACTGGGAGTGTGATGACTCAAAGGTCACATTTTACACATAATGTGATACTGGGAGTGTGATGACTCAAAGGTCACATTAAGCACATGTAATACTGGAAGAGTGATGACACAAAGGTCACATTTTACACATAATGTGATACTGGAAGAGTGATGACACAAAGGTCACATTTTATACATAATGTGATACTAGGAGGGTGATGACACAAAGGTCACATTAAGCACATGTAATACTGGAAGAGTGGTGACACAAAGGTCACATTTTACACATAATGTGATGCTGGGAGTGTGATGACACAAAGGTCACATTTTACACATAATGTGACACTGGGAGTTTGATGACACAAAGGTCACATTTTACACATAATGTGATACCGGGATTGTGATGACACAAAGGTCACATTTTACACATAATGTGATACCGGGATTGTGATGACACAATGGTCACATTAAGGACATGTCATACTGTGAGTGTGATGGCACAAATGTTGCATTATGGACATAATGTGATACCGGAAGTGTGATGACACAAAGGTCACATTAAGAACTTCTTTGTAGGTGTCTTCAGATCTTCACAATGAAACTGACATGGAATTCTAGGAGTGTGATCACAAAAGTGTTGCATCATAAAGCTATTGAACACATTGCTATAATTGAAGCTGGGTTTTTCAACCAATGATCACATGACCCTAGAACTTAAGGGAAGCAATTCTGCACAGCGATACTGGTTACCCATGTCCTCCTAGCTGTACTTACGGATACCATATAGTCTTGCCATATTGTTATACAATTACTGGTTACTGGGCATTTATACTTCTTAATAATACCTATATAGCTTGCATAATGAACATAGTTGAATCCTTGTCAATAAAAAGTGCTGTGATACCAACCGGAGATACAAAGAATGTTCTTATTCAATACTAAGAATAGGATGTAGCTATAAGCATGATAAGGAGAAATTACATGTGGATGAGAAGAGAGGCAGATAATCCTATTAATAGGCCAGCCAGAAAATCAAACACGCTCGGTAATTTTGGTCTCACCAGCTATTCTATATCCACAATCCCATGAGAAGATCAATTAACAAATTACACCAAGTGCCAGTGGGGAGATGAAGAGATCTCCATCGATCTCATCACATGGGAAATGCTTGGGGTGTACACTGGTCACTGCAGTTTCACTGGATAGCAATCAGCCACTGTATGGTATATTCAGTCAAATTTAACCCATGTCTCACTAAATTCCACCAATTACCAAATTACATGTTTATCTAATTCTGTCAAATCTGTCAAAATTAAATCATCTTTAAGAAGTAAATAATAAGTGGCATCATCTCATGTGTTGTGGGTTTCTAACCCTTAGAACTGGAATGTGTAAGGGTACATAATATCCACTGTGAATAGAAGGAAGTTTATTGTTGACCAGCTTGTCTGTCCAAATTTTGATCCCTATCATTTGAAACCAGGGACGTATTAAATGACATTGCTGAGTTGTTGTTTCCGATTCAGTTCATTTTGCTTCCTTGTCGTGTCACATCACTTACGAGGGTGAGGTTTCATGTTGAGCCATTGTTAGGAACACTACCTTACTGTCCTCGTTTCAGCCAATTTATTTCTACTTCGAATACAGGATTATAATCTAAAAATCTTTTTGCACTTTATTGAAACATTACATGAAAGGTTAAGTCTTGCATAAGAATAATATAGATACTCTCAGTTTCCCACACCCAATTATTCTGTAAGTTGCTTTTTGTTTTTTTGGTTGTCAAGATTGAGATGAATCAGTCAATGGTTTACAGTATTATTTTAATGGTTGAAAAATTGTACAAGCAGAAATGACAAATTTATGGTATCATTTTGCAACCTATGCTAACATGAATAGTATAATATAAAAGGATGTGATTAATGGATTTAATTATTTAAAGTTGTTTCTGAAAACTAATTCATTTGGAATTATATAAAGTCATATCATTTAACAGTATTCCAGTTATATCACTACATGTCAGCTTAATGTGGGAGGAAAGCCCGAAGTGACGCAGGTCTTAGACGTTTACCACTTCGTTGAAACCCATGAGCACCAATATGTTCCTCATAAACCTAGAAACATAATCGGGCGAACCGGGATTTGAACCCACAATCATAGGTTTCTGGAGTGCCCAAAGGACGCAACTCTGCACAGCAAATTGCGGCACCTTAGATGACTGGGCCACCTCTGTCCCATGTCATATCATAGAGAACACACTGATCAATAAAAACAATGCCCCATAAATTGCCTGGAATTATTTCGACAGCAAAAACAGTTTCAGATTCACTTCCCAGGACATTGTCATCATAAACATCTTTTCAGTTTGATCTTTTCAAATTCTGTAATGTCAGAAAAGATTGTCACATCAAAAGTCGATAAAAAGCATGAATATGTCCTCATGCCATTTGTTTCCAGCAAAACCACTGATGTGATTCATGCTGCAAGATTTCAGTAATGTTCACTGGCCAGGGGCAGACAGGCAGGTGGTGGGGATAAGGTAGGGGTGGGGACAAGGTAGGGGTGGGGACAAGATAGGGGTGGGGACAAGGTAACGGTGGGGGAGCCTTTGAGTGTCATCACTACAGTAATACAAAGGATGAAAGGGGTACTTGGAGGTTTAGAGGGTAGCAGCAACACTCATGCCCATTCATGAAAACATTCAAACAATTAATCAATATATCTTATTCAGAAAATTCAGGTTAAAATGTATCAATGCATTTGAAACCATGTTTCTATGGCATCAAAAACTCACATTGTCAAGCACCGAAACAGCATACATCAATACTGCTAAATTTGCAAGGTTATTCTAAATCTCAAATAATCCTGAAATAAAACAAACTCATGAAAACAAACACTATAAATTATACAGCTTATACAGTGACAAATTTCCTTCAGCCTACAGTGAGGCAGGAGAAAACACATCTTAAAACTAAAACTGTAAAAAAACTAAAAATGCATCCCGGTAATCATTTTTAACATGTTTAACCACCCAAAAGAATAATTATGTGATAACAAATATGTTTAAGGAAGTTCCCACCACCATCAGTGAATAGAAAAGAAAGTACAGTACAAACAAGACCATGCAAAGCTAACAAGCTGAAAGTGATAAGGACATACTACTGAATGAGCTGTAGCACCCACAACAACTGACTAGCTGTACCTTCAGTTAGTCAAGAATTTCACAACATACCTTTAACATCAGTGAAAGTGGCTCAGGCTAGCGGGCTAGTGCTAAGTTCTGTTCCTGGGAATGTGTTTACTTACACAAGGCCTTTGTTTTTCACATTACAGTTATTGTTGTTCACAGTTATTATCATTGAACTAAATCCTCAATGTTCATAAGAATAGGAGTTGCAGAAATACATCAATATTTACCGGAGACAGTTCAAGAAAACTGGTATTCATGCAGTCACATTGGTATTAACAGGAATGGCTGATGGCTCATGTAGAACGTTAAATCAAACGAGATAAAATCAGTATTTTAGAGGTGGATGAGGATTTTGCTAAAAATATCTTTGTCGGGTTTCCTCTCAGGGAATTGTAACACCACTTTGAACAGTATTCAGTTATATCACTGCATGTCAGCTACATGTGGGAGGAAAGCCTTAATTGATGCAGGTCTCAGAAATTTATCACTTTGGTGAAACCAACGAGTACCGATATGGTGCTGACAAACCTAGAAGCCTAATCGAGGCGAATGGGGATTCGAACCTCAAGCAAAGGTTTCTGGCACACCCTAGGGATGCAACTATGCACAGCGAATTACGCCCCCAGGTGAATTCTTCTACTTATGTTTGCAATGCTTTGCATTGTAATTATTTTCGGGTCCTTAGAAAAACATCTAGGGTCGAAGGCGAAGATGTATTCGAACCTTGTTCATGTTTATTTCTCAGGCAAAACTGTCCTTTACAAAATGTGTACAAAAATATCATGATTTACAATGCTTTTTATAATCATTCTATTCAAATGCTATGTCACAGAAGCAAACCAATAATGCATGAACTCAGTGGTCAACCTACTTCAGGCAACCCTTATGATGATTATATTACAATAATGCCTGGGATGAGTATCATTTTGCAACATTACCCTATGTTATTAACTACAAGATCACCACTGCATCATATAACATATTCACACAATGATTATCTCTGAGACAATATCATTTGATTTAGTAGAAAAGGCACATTAGGACAGTAACAGCTGTTGGCAAGTGGCTGTGATGAAACAGTTGTTGAACTGGAAGTATGTAGAATGTGTATTGCCTATGATGTGAAACCTTTTTATTGATGCTTATGTCAGTATCAGGGATTTACAGGGGTTGGGTCTATCGACATTTGAGCATGAGGCATGGCATGAACATGGGGGTCCAAGGTTGGGGACATGCATGTGGCACCCTTAAGTTGATTTCCAAGAATTGTATTGACCTCATATCTTTGCACATGCTCAGAAGTCTTAAGCATATTCAAATTGGGATTTCAATGTTACCGGGTACACAGTAGAAACCCAACAATTTCCACTCTGAAGTTTTGTATTTCTTACCACAACAAAAAAGTCAGCAAAACTACAAAGTACAATTTTGATTAGTTTAAATGATTCAAACAGCAATACTGTTTTGCATCCTGCAAGCCTCACAATGTATAGTTGTTGCAGTTGTATGATATATGTGAAGTCAATCTATGTCATTCAGTAGTGGGTTAAGTCAAGCATTAATTCTATTCGCTGTTCAAGGACAAAATGCTGACTATAGCCTGTATGAACTGATGTGATACACTTATACCAGAAAACATTAGTCGTGGGCACATTGTTTCTTGTGTCATTTCAGGAAAGTAATGCTACAATTATGATGAAGCTATGGTAAAACCTGATGTCCTGGCTTTGACTATACAACATATAGGTCAATAACAGACAAGAAATCCTGGTGTCTCCTCCTTAGAATGTGATGCTAAGAACTTAATTCACCATATGTAATTAACATGAATAATTGAAATATGGCGACAAAGTCAACTGAATAAGTAAATGGAAAACTCATGTTTCAGCTTATAACAAAGCAAAAAGCATAGCCAAATCTGACCATGAAACAACAGTGTTATTATGACACTGATAATTAGATAATTTACAAAAATGGAACAGGAACAAGACTAGGCATCAATGATCATCTCTGATAAAACAGTCTGCATAATGATTTCACAACACTTAAATGAGCTGATTTTGAAGAAGGCTAAGTGACCACAACAAACTGTTACACGATACAGGACATACTTTCTGGTGTAAATCAAGCCAAGTTCTGGGGTTGACATAGCCACTGGTCTGTTAAGTTCAAGGCCAGTGAAAATCTGGAGGGACCAACATTTTCTTCCCCAAATCTAATTTTTTACATAAACCACTTGTCTAAAATGAGCTGTGGACAAGTTGGATATGACCAAAGGTGTATACACCTCAAGTTTCAATGAGTACTGTAAAAGATTTTTGTTGTTTTGTATGAAGCATCAAAAGAAAATAGTGGAATGATGTTACTGAATATATCTACTTTCACCTCAATATACGTATGAGTTTTGCCTTACAGGGCAAATAGAGGGTATGTCTTAATTTATGTCCAAAAAGTATGTCCCAAATAAAGAGTTAGGAAAGATTCGTACTTCCAAATATTGGAACTTTTTCTGATTCTGCTTTGGCAACAACAGTAGTGAGGTCGAGGAAAACGTCTGTTAACGCGTCGAAAAAAGTGGAATGTGGTGCAAGGGCAATGATAGGGGCATCCTTGGCAGTGGCACGTTGCCCCCGCACACGGATCCAGTGGAACCCCCCCATGAAGAACACTCCTCGACACAGCACCACAATCAGGGGGCGCAGCACGCTACAGAGAAATAGTAGGGGATAGAACAGTGTATATTATATAGGACAGTGTATATTATAGAGGATGTACAACAGAAACAGGCCTGTCTTCAGTTCAATCAAAATGAATAATCTTTGTTGCAGTTTTGTTACTAGTCCAACAGCTTCCACGTGCATTGCTGGAGTTAACCCTGAAAGTCAAGGGATCCTTGCCATAGCCCTAATTATAAATTGTAAGGATTTAGGGATTCCCAGATTCAATATCATATCAAACCCAAAACATCCCAGGACCCCTTAATTTCGAATAATGTACAAAGTAATTGCAGCTCAATGACTGTTGTAAGTCCATGTTGATGTTTGGAGTTTCCATAGTCAGGCATTTATCTAGGATTCTAAAATAAGTGCCCTTGGTTGGTAAACTGGGAAGAAATCTTGGTTTGTTCAGTTTGTATTTTCCTAAATTTGTAGGTATTTTAACACTGCACTCAGTGCAATAATGTTAAACAAAGCATTAATGCCTCTTCCACTTGATTGGACCCATTGTCAGTGACATACAAGTTAGCCCTACAAAGCCATAATATTAGTAATAACTATAATATTTCTTTTACTGACATCTGATGTTGACTTAGGGTCGAATATCGGCCTTTGAGCAGGTCTAGATAAATCCCTGATTGTCTATTTGTCAGAAGAATCTCGCCAAAAAGTTCAAGCTCAAAGGGTTTTAGCAGCAACATCCGAATTTTTAAAAAAAAAATTAAAACTTTTTTGGGTGGGGGCACAACTTTTTAATTACTGGTAGACAAAACATCTGATGTGAATCAGTTATTGGCCAAGTCTAAATTACCCTGGCCTAGCTGCTTGTGACCTAAATTGTCAACCTCGTTAGATGATCTTGAGTTACAATGGTCAGTGCCATGACCGCAACTTTCATGCATCTTGACAAATCTGGGCATGTTGTCTGCAAGAGATCTACTGTTAATAATCTCTTCATGAACATGTATGACAGGCACTTTGGTGGGACATTCATTTTGAAAGGCAGTTTATATTAATCTGAATAAATCTTGTATAAATCTTACATGTCTATATGGTCTACATAAACCTTGTGTACTCGCCCTGCTATAACCCCTGCATCGTCTAATTCTTGAATTGTGAAGTGACATTTCCTGAAAGGAATTCAGGCCAAACACGGTTCCGTTGACTGACATAGTTACCCATAGTCATAGCATCTTTTGTTCAATCTGGTCTTGATCACACATTTGCCCTTCATACACACACATGGGTATATTTAGTGAAAATTCAGAAAAAGACAGGTCTGTTTCCCACAATTATTTTTTGATATCTGGAATTAGAATATAAGTTATTCTGAAATGTTAAATAGTCAAAGGGTTAAAAATAAGTGTGGAAACATACATCACACTTTGAAATCAGTAACTGATTTAATGCTTATTATTCTCACTGTAATATGATACACCATGAACAATAAACAAGCTCAAAGACTTTGCTTTCATGGAAGTTCAGAACGGAATGAAATCCGAAAAACAATACGTTACACAACGTAAGGCAAAACCAAATAAAATTCTCAGTAATGATCTTCATACATTTGAAGTTCTTATGTCTACAGTTCATGGGCGCAGACTACATTCAGATATACAGAAAATGCGGAAATGTTAGCAATCACTGTAACAGCATTAATTATGCAACAGGTGTGTTGATGAATCATCTTACATTAGATATTGAAATAAAATATTCAGATTGATTAGGCCATCCATATAACTTTTGTATTTCTGATTTCTGTAATCATATATATCCATGTGGGCAAAACGGGTGGGAAAATGAAAATATCCTTTTTTGACCCTTTGGAGTGGGTATTGTTTAGATCTTGTGAGAGAATAAAAAGACACACAGGTGGCCTTACTCAAATAATACAGAACTTCCAAAGCAAACACAAGATAAAAATATTTTTTTTCATGATTAATAAGTATGTCACAATAACTGAACTTTATGATGTACTGGTCTGGTTTCTTGACAAAGCTGTGTTATATTAAAATTAGCGTTTAATTTACAGGATCACTTCACTGTCATTTACACCTATGATGAACATGCACTGACACATTTACTGCATTTGGGTTTCCACATTGTCCAAATTATTTGCAATTGATGAAAGAGATCTGTTCATCTTTTCTCTAGATATTGATTTTCATCTCTATCCAGTACATGGACAACACAAGAATTTATCAGTTCTCAGTTCTAAGTTACTATAATACTCATAGGTCAATGCTCGAAAGACTAGTTATTTTTACATATATGTCAGGTTATCATATATTCGTATGTATCTTTCATCAATTATTATTTGGGGGGTTTAGGATTAAAAAATCATCCTTGGAGCCAAGGTAAGAACTATAAGTGAACACTGTATTCACCATATTTTGGCCCTGCTAAAGTGAGTGCCCCCTGACCAACTAGAACAATCTGTAAGTTTGATTGTTTGTTGTTTATGCTGCACTCAGCAATATTCCAGCAATATGATGGTGGTCTGTAAATAATCAACTCTGGACCAGACAATCCAGTGATTGACATCATGAGCATCGATCTACACACTTGGGATACGATGACATGCATCAACCAAGTCAGAGAGCCTGACCACCCGATCCTCTTAGTTGCCTCTTACGACAAACATAGTCGCCTTTTACGGCAAGCATGGGCTGCTGAAGACCTATTATAACCCGGATCCTCACAGGTTTGTAAGTAATTTCTCAAGCACCCCATGTGAGACCGAAAATTTACATGACAGTCCATAGTTTCTGTGAATATAGGTTGTTTACAGAAACAGCAGCACAGATATATAACAGCCTTGCAACTATTATAGAATTTTTATTACTTTCATCGATGTTTGAAAATAGTTTGTTCACTACCGCTCGATCACTGACAACAAATTTTACTTGAGTATGTTTTACTTTGTCAATTATCCAAGTTCAAAAGGTGCTTATTATGGAGAATACGGTATAGGACAGAATTACTGTTAATCATACTATGCATATTCTGCCTTTTCAGAGATGTGTATTAATGAATAAGCTGACATTTATCAGGGTTTGACACTCAAAAATAAAAAATAGAAAATAGACACCAGCTCATGTGTCTAGAAAAGACAAGAATACTAGCAAAGTACCAATGCCTCTAGCCCACTGTGCAAAACATTACCCCTGATTGGCATTGTTCAAAGTGAATTTATCTTGTTTAAATATTCTTTGCAGAACATATTCCAAATCATAAGAAAATTAATTAGACAATGTTATTTGTTTATTGTTGATAACTAACGATCAAATGGCTGTGTAGTTATTTCAGCTATGAATTAAACCAATGAATTTGTAAAGGTACTTATCAGTTAGGTCTACAGTTTCTATGGTCGGTCCCTATTTATTGCACTAGCCATCTTGGTCAGGAGAATATAAAAGATATGGCTAGCACTTGTCTGGCCGGCCAGATTATTTGTTGAGCCCTGTTAATAATGGAAATCTGACATAACACGTAAAATGACATCAGCAGTATACGAGAACATATCTTCAAGACTACGCTGAAAGATGGTTAATCCATTATTCCAAACACTGACTGCGTTAACTTGATTGTAGTCAGCATTAAATAAATGAATTTGTCTACTGTGGTGACTAAGCACCATTGGTGATCACATTTTGTGAATGACATTGAGTTTAGGTATCTGAAAACTACATTTCCCTATCAATAAGTTAAATAAAATACTCCTTTTAAGTGATAGATCGATGAAAAAAACAGTGGACAACTTATGCTACTGGTCCGAAGCCCTGAGTTCAGCAGTCTGTGCCAACAACTTCTGAGTCCACTAGCCTGAACAATTGTCTCTTGGCATAATTTTCTATAGATTGCAGTGTTAATATGTACTATTATAAGCTGAGCATACGAGACCAAACATACATTTCCTACACTTGGAGTAGTAGCTTCAGACTAGTGTCGCAGACTGGTCCAATGACATTGGTCTAAAAAACCCAGGTAATAATTGTTCACATAATAACTCGAAAATCTACTGAAAATGAGGAAAAGAGCAAAGTTCATTTAAGCAGTCAAAAGTTTTTGGCATAAACTGAAATTTGTCCATAAATCGCAGTTATTGATGAAATAAATCCAACATTTTGTATTTTGCAAGTATGGCTGAAAGAATCAATTAGTCAGCAGTTCACGCCAAAAAAAGCAAATCAATAATCCAGGCCTGTAATACCCATTTTGGTAATATACTGATGGAATCGAATAAGGGAACAATGAAGAATATAGGGAAGTAAGCTCTACTGCCAGTACATTTGAAATGGCTCGCAAATAAATTCAATACAGGTCAGAATCAAAGAATAAATATGTAAAAGATATGGAAATCCAAACACCAAAGTCAAAAGATAAAAGTTTGATCATTATCAAAGACGGAAAAACATGGTTCACTTTTACAATTGTTGTTTTCATAGGTCTTCAAAAAATAATTTCACATGACATCTTTTCTCGAACAAAAAGCCTTCACATACCCTGTACATATTTTCATGTAAACATTTGGTACTTGGAGGCATCTAAATTATAATTCACAAATACTATTATCACAAATCATGTGTAGGGCATGTGGAGACTTAAAACAATGTATGCTTAAGAAGTTCTTTCAATCCTCCCCTAGTAGCAAAGTCCTTTAACATTAAAAATAATATATCTGTAAAACCACTACTGTTACAATAGTTAATCAAACATATTACAAATTTACATGTCTGTGTGTTTGTCTGTTGTTTAACACCACTATGCAATATTCCATCAAAATAAGGGCAGCCTGGAAATAATCTAGAGTCTGGACCAGACAATCCAGTGATAGATATCATGAACAACAATACACATAGTCCATGATAGTCATGGTACAATGACATGCAATCAACCAAGTCACTGAGCATGACCTCCCAATCTGACCTTCTTACAAGAAGCATAGCTTGCTGTGGACCTATTTTAACCCAGAATCCTGATGGGGTGAATTAACATGTTTTTGAGTCAGTGTCACTGTACACCAATGATCTAAAGAAATTTCTGAAAACAGGCACTCAAATAAGACTCCTTAGTAACATAGTAAAACTAACAGCAATTATGTTTTGTTTGAAGTCTCCAACTAAACACTGAGCAAGTCATTGCAAACACTGAATCAGCTATAGTTATCACATCCTCCATTAAACAATGAATCACGTCATCATTGTATTATAAAAAAAATACCCTGAACCCATTCACCATCATTGCTTCATTTCAGAAGCAACGTCCCCATCTCCCTCCCTCCTATTACAAACTTGGCACAGAATTTCTCTCTCTCATAAGCTTGAAATCAACACTCATTTAAAATGCCTCTTCTAAACACAAGTTCAATACAGATCTAAGTTGAAGCTTCATATGAGCAAGCCCTTGATATATTTTATCTAATGGTTAGACTTGTTATAAACATAATTTGATCGGATGGTTAAGTTCATTTCAACCCTACTCAAAACGAAGCTTTGATGGCGATTGGGTCCAGATATCTATCATAACACAATCTGCGTTAGAAATTGGCACTAGTCCTGCAGTCCTTGCTAAACTGCCCAATAGTTAAGGTATCATAAGGAATAGTAGAAATTTGCCATTTTGGGGATTTTGATATATATTATCATTATAAGGACTAGTAGATAAAAATGTTAGTTTCTACCACTGACAATGGAGATGATTAGATATGATACACTGGATAATCAAGGGTGTTGCTCTCATGGTTATGTAATGCTGTGCAGTTATTTGATGGAATATTGCTATATAATCATGGTTAAAAGCTCATAACATGTTGTGTTTAGGTTACCAAGCTTGAAAAAGAGAACAAGCTGACAAAAGTTTAGTTCCTTGAACATTCAATACTCTGACCTCAAAGACTGGTTAATAAACAACTGCAATTATTTTACTTGTATTCAAAATATCAATAGATATGCAATTGAAATAACAAAGATACTTCCAAGATTTCCTTATACATAAAGAAATGAAGTCAGCACTATGGTGAAATTGCAGTATGCATAAATGCTCCTGGCGGCTCCCAAATGGAGAGCAACTTGTTAACAAATACTGTATTCAGCTGATAGTCATGTTTCAGATAACCAAAATGATAACCTTCATATTCAATTTCAAAATACATTCCTTATTAATAATTGGACATTATCAGTAACGCAAATAAATAAATTTGTAATCTGTCGTCATTGATCAACTTTTTCAAGTATTTGGTCAAAGATTCAAGAACTATGGAAATATTATAACTTTTTAGCAAGATTATAAAAGATTCTAGGGAAAAAACATCAATAAGCAATACTCAATTGAGAATATTTCAATAAAAACCCATTCTTTGAATACCCAAGTGGTTGACATTAGCACACACCTGCTGAATTGATATACTTAGGTAAAAACTGAATAAAACATTTTAAATCATTTGACATCTCAGACACTAGAAATTGATGCCAATTAAAAGAAATAAAAAGTTCAGTTCACAAAACATTTTTACAGTATGTGAGTACCCAATATTCAACACTTAAATATGTTGTATTTCAAACTTTTACAGCACTACAATAACATTATTACAAAGGTAAGTATTGTAAATAATAGATGATAACATAATTCAATGTTTTACATCATGTTCATTGGAGTACATACTTGCGCCATCCTGTCAAAGGTTTACGTTTTTCTTCTTCTGTTCGAAATGCGAGTGACAGTGCTGCTAATGGCCATGCTAGAACCAAACACATTCCTGACATCAGAAGTCGGAGTGGGGCAACCGTCACTGACATAATCACAATCTGAAACAAAATGAGAAGAATTAATGTCACGGAAAACACAACCATGATTGTTCAGATTCCCAAGCAGTCTGTGACTTTAGCCACTTGTCTGATGCCCAAGGCTAGTCAAATTTTGTTGATCCTGTCAGCTTGGCTAATACCTATCAATATATACTACTCCAAAGATGTTAAGGACTGGGCCAGCTTATTCTTTCATATTACCATAGTTAATCTATTAGGCATGACAGATTATCTATAGTCATATAAACGAATCAGATGTTCCTTAACTTCTTTGGAGTAGTATTCTAACCCTAAATTTACTGAAAATGATGCTGAGAGACAAGTTGGGGCAAGTTGATGCAAACAGTTTTGGCACAAACTGCTTCAATGTCAGTTGGTGCTTTATGACAAACCTATACCTCCATCTGCCTGTATCAACACAATTATCATTTGAAAGTCACTAAAGTAGCTACTTTTTGTCAGCAACAAGAATAATTGAAGTTTAGTTTTTATGATCTGCTTATGTTTTCCAGACAGAAAGAAATTTGACTTGACTCTGTGGCTTAAGTTGCAGACATATCACATTTCATAATAGTACACACAAATGGTTGAGCAATGGGCCAAATGACAAATGTTGAAGAACAGGTCAGCTAAAAAGATACTTTATTTCAAAATACTTTAGGAAGAAGACCTTGCTGAACCTGTTGGCCACCTTAGTTTTGAACACTGCATTACCTGTGTGGTAAAGATTCAGCTATGAAAACATGTTGATAATGTAAAGTTGCATTGGTGACCCTGTGGTTAATTCATAGAACTAAACTGCCACTGTGGTCTAGTGGTAGAGTGTCCGCCCGGAGAGTGGAAGGTCCGGGGTTTGATCCCTGGCCGCATTATACCAAAAGACGTTAAAAGATGGTATTTGTTGTTACCCTGTCTTGCGCTCGGCATTAAGGGGCTAAAACAAGGACTGGTCGGCTCGGAGTCAGTATACTGTGTCTGAGTGGGGTATTCATGTTAAACTGCGGCATGGTATCTCAGTGAGCTAGCACTATAAATCGGCAACCTTATAGAACTGACTCTGAGGTCAATCTCATTCAAATCAGATTTTTTACATGGATACGATACATGTTGCCATGGTTTTGATAGCTTACAAATCTCAACATTGTTTTTGATACATCTTGATCAACTGAGCCACAAAAAAAAGGAAAAGTTTATGACATGAATGATGATTAAATAATGAGTCAATGATCATTTTTAAACTGCTCGGCACCAGTTGCCAAAAGATCTTAATGGCTTATCAATTCAAGCAGTGAAAACAGCTCTACCAATAATGCAGTAATGCTGGGCAAGGCAGTTTAAGCTCCTAGTTATCAGTGCTAATATTGATTTGAAATACCTGGGTAGATTCAGTTTCCTTTCTGACAACTCTATGTAACTTGTCCCACTGAAAACACACTGTACCTACTGTAAAAACATTTAATCTAGGATTCCGAAATAAGTGCCATTGGCAAACAAATTGGGGAAAACATAATTTGGTTCATAACTGTGATTATTATGAATATCTGTATCATGTATATAGATGTATTTGTAAATTCAGGGATATTTTAAGTGTGTTAAAATGTCTTTTTTTTCCAATGCAAAAGCGTAAAACTAAAACATCTTTTTGTTTATTGGTCTTGTCAGTAAAATGCAAGTCACCTCTGCTAGCAATAACATTAGTTATTACTATAATAGCATGGTTGATGGTAATATCTACTGACATGTATTTCAGACCTCGTATTGAGGGCTCTTCATGACATGGATGGTATTCATATACTGGTCCTAGACTCTAACACAGCATGACTATCAGTTACCTTTTTTATCTGTGACTACTTTGGGTTGAAAACACTATTGAAACAGTGAATAAAGAAAAAGCTTTCTGCATTGTCCATTGTTGTATAACATTGGTAGTGTCCAATACAATTAACATAATAATACAGTTTCCTGGTCATGGGTAGACACTATTAATTAATCCAAGTATCAACATCTCAGTTATGACTACTGGTTTATGTTGTTAAGCATTCTGAAAACAAGTCCAATCTCACTAACGTCAGATCTTAGTGCTCACTAATGCTACACAAAAGATCTGAGGATGTCCCATTACAGGTTATGTCAGAACTACCTCTGATGAACTTTGACCGACCAATGAAATGACTAACAGGAAGTCCATATTAGCCAATCAGAAAGCAGCTTTCTCAAGTGTTATGCCGCTATTCTAAACACAGCAATTTCAATTCCAGACTACACTTTGAACAATATTTTGATGAAGTTCTTGATTCAAAATTTGAAAACTGAACAAGAGAAAATTCTGGAATGTTTAATAAATAACTGAGATTGTATGGCAGTACTTCTCACGGGCTATGAAAAGTCTTCTATTTCCAATGTTTACCCCATTGAAGTAAGAGACAGTCAATGTCTTGCAATTGGTTGGTTGGTTGGTTTGTTGTTTAACGCCGCACTCAGCAATATTCCAGCTATATGACGGCGGTCTGTAAATAATTGAGTCTGGACCAGACAATCCAGTTATATTTTCTTATGTGAACAAACTCAAATTATTATCTTTGCAAGATCTCTTGGTGCCATGGGACCATATAATATATGGTCCCCCACTTTTCATACCTATATAGTGCCAGGGGACCATATATGGTCCCATGAAAATGTCCCTTTTCAACTGTGAATTAAGATGTCAAACACTGAGTGCGCAAACTTAAAATTATAACAATCATCACCCTAATCATCTCAGCTTCAACATCATGTAAGTCATAGTTTAAACAGTACTACGGATTGTGAAATATGGTGAGATTAATAAAGTAGTTACTGAGCTTCTCGACCTTTTCTGCCACATTGAACTTCATGCGAATGACGGCAATATTTTTATTATGCACCAATTTCACATTCTTGTAACTATTATAACATCAGACAACCAATTTGAAAAAGAAATCTGATCAGAGTGGTCAGAAAGCTTTACTTGTCCCCACTGTACAGTTATTGGCGTAAGAGTACAAACGTTTAGTCCATAACGGAAGTTTTTTGTTCAAGTATTGCATAAGTTTATCGACTGTGTGTCATGGCGATTAAACACGGCGCTAGAGATGAAATGACAGTGCGGATTGTCTTTCTGTTTATGATGCTGATTTACAGAAAATATCCAAATCAAAGACATGGAAAAATAGCTATGACCGTTAATATTAAGGTGGTATAGTGTATTTTTATTGAATGGCCAAGCCCGAAGTGATTGACAGGGCACGTTGGCATCATATCTGTGCCACGATTTCTTGTCTACCGGTTGTCCTACATGCTCGCTCGTTTAGACAAATAACTGCTACTTTTTTTATATGAATTGACTAAGAGTCATTGGTAATTGCTGAAACTACCTGATCGTGTGAATGACTTGCCCTAACTGTTTCACATTTTGTCGCAAAAGGACATTTCAAAAGTGTGGCCATGATCACCTAACGTGAGACAACGCCATATTGTAAACAAATTGTACCAAGGTCGGTTTCACATGTGGTAGCTCGGCCCCCGTTTCTGTTGATGGTACACGTGATACAAACATCATCCAACTACTGAAATTATAGAAAACATCAACATAACTTCTACAATGATGACAGCAATACCTTTTTGCATTTGGGTTAACCGCTTATGGATACGATGTGCTGTAAAGTTTGATTTTGATTTTTTTTCCCTTTCATTGAAACTGTGATAATGGCGCTAGATTGGTTTGCTAAATTGTGTACAAATGCCGATTATGAACATGATCTGATGGTGTGGGATAAATTAGGTTGTAAGAATTTAGGCGATTATCACGATCTGTACTTTAAAAACGATGTACTGTTACTCGCCGATATATTCGAGATATTTAGAAAAACATGTTTAAAACAATACGGTTTGGATACGGCATGGTACTATTCCAGTCCCGGACTATCGTGGGATGCATTGTTGAAGAAGACCGGTGTAGAACTAAAATTACTCACCGATTATGAAATGCACTTGTTTGTTGAGCAAAGATTAAGAGGTGGCATATCGATGATGGCGAAAAGGTATTCTAAAGCTAATAATGAATTAGTGGAAGGATATGATTCGAGTAAACCTGATACGCACATATTATATCTCGATTCCAACAATTTGTACGGATGGGCTATGAGTCAACCTTTACCCACAGGTGGGTTTGAGTGGGTTGATGTGAATGATATCCCCACAGATTCCGATAAAGGGTACATACTAGAAGTTGACTTAGAATATCCAGCCGAGTTACACAAAGACCATAACAGTTATCTGCTAGCTCTCAAAAGATTAATGGTTAATAGAGATTGGATGTCGGCATATCAACACTCCTTGATGGGTAATACTAGGTTAGCTAACGTAGAAAAACTCGTACCAAATTTGATGGATAAGACAAAATATATAGTTCACTACAGAAATCTCCAGTTATATTTATCACTAGGCATGAAAATAAAGAAAATGCACAGAGTTCTTAACATGCTTAAGTTTGATCAAAGACCTTGGATGGAGCCCTATATAACTTACAAGGCTGAACACAGATTTAAGAAAGATGGCTACAAGCAATTTCGAAAAGTACCTATATAAGCTCAAGAATAACTCAGTATTTGGAAATACTATGGAAAATCTAGGGAAGCGTGTTGATCATGTTGATGTTAAATTAGTCAGATCTAATGAGGAAGAAAGACTTAGGAAACTTATAGCCAGCCTGGCTTTTAATAGAAGCAAGATATCTGATAACGACTTACCAGCGCTGCATATGCAAAAAAATAATATAAATTTCAACAGACCAGTGTACGTTGGTATGAGCATACTTGACTTGTCAAAACACTTAATGTGTGTCTTTTATTACAATGAACATAAGAAGCATTACAGTGATAGATGCGAGGTGTTATATACCGATACTGATTCTTTGTTGATGGAAATACAAACCGAGGATGTGCATAAAGATATGGCAGAAAAAATAGATATGTATGACACGAGTGATTACCCAATAGATAATCCATTGCACAGTGGAGTATGTCGGATAAAGACCTAAGTCTAAGATGTATTCTATAAAGAAGGCTGATAATGGGGAGATACGAAAAGCTAAGGGTGTTCAAACACGACCAGTATAAAGAAGCATCCTTCAATGGCAGAACATTCAAACACGAGATGAACACTTTAAGAAGTGATAATCACAGGATATATGGGTTAAGAATGAACAAGACATCATTATCCCTCTTAGAAAAAGGTGGATTGATGAGGATGGTGTAACTACCTATGCTTATGGTTACTTAGGGCGGTAATAATGTATCGTTGGGAACAATGAGCAACTCTTCTCGTACAAATCCCCTGCCCAGCCCATCTTTAAGATAATATAGAATAGGCTCACCTGCTTTCATTTCCAATATCCTCCCGGGCTATAGTAAATTTTTTCCATTTTTGATAAAGATTAATCTTTCTTTTAAAACAATTCATGACATCGTTGAATCGTATCATGGGTATTGCATAAAAAATGACCTCTGTAGTAACATTATTGGGTGGTGAATCCAGTGGAAGCGCGGAAGAACTGTCATTGCCTATACTACTCCAATTGTGTATGCATATATATAATCAAATTCACATTATTAATCTCCTCAGAAAATAGAATATATTATCATAACACAACAGCTTGTATTTCAAACATTCTGCCATAGACATTAGATCTAATTAATATTACATTTACAAATTATTGATGTACACTGTACTCTCAATTAACGTATGATAATCTATTCCAAGTCTTCAACTCTTATTTGATATGTTATCTGAAATGTCAGCAATGAGAAAACTTTATTTTTTTCCGTTACAATCTGCAATTTTATTCAAATAGGCTAATAGACAGTCAGTGATTTCCCGCCTCTTTGAATTTATCGTCTGGACAGGTTCACGTGATTTGAACTCAGAAAGGAATGTTTTACAGTGAGAAAGCTGTCCAAATGGATCCAATATTAAACAACCTAGACTTTTAATATTTTAGCTTCATCTATAAGAATCTCAAATGGTTCAATTTATAACATCAACAGTAAAAAGTAATTAGATTTGCTGACAATATATAGATAATAGATTTCTGAAAGACAATGGTTTCAGTGTAAATGTGATTTCGTTTTGATGTTTTACATAGTTTTATTTATGTTTTTTTTTTCACTCTGCATTATCTTAATTATCAAATACTTCGATCAGTGACATAGTACTAATTACCATGTTTTGTATCCTTAGTATGAAATAGATTTTAACAAAATAAATATTTCTCAAAATCAAAGCCTTCTTGTGGTTCTTTTTTTACCATTTTAATTTGTATATCTTTCCTCAAAGCTGTAGTTTAGCTAGACCAAAAGAAAAATAGGAAAGACATATTTACTAACTGAAAACCATTTATCTTTCAGATTTTGCTGGTTAATTTTCGAAGTTCAATACCAAGAATATATTTATCCATTTATGACAAATAATTCCATTACTTTCATTGACTTACGATTATTATCTATTTCAAACTTTTCCTTTAGTAGAATGGGATGGAATGGGAAACCACTGGAAATAAACTATCAGGTATGTCCTTAAATGTACATGTACATACCTAGGTGTAAAGACACTTCTTAAGTCGTATTTATAAAACAATATGAAAGAAAAAGTTGTATTTATATGGACTATCCATACAAGTATATTTTGAGCAAAGGTCTAAGTAAGGCAGTCAAGTGCGAAATACTAGCTGAGACGAGGATGTATGTTTTCTAGTGGGCATAGTGAAACATGAACTGTATATACATTGAACACTACTTTAATCGAAGTAATTCATATTTTCATTATTTTCTCTTTCACTTGATCTAGATATTATTTATAATTGTACCGTAAAACAATAATATTGCCTTCCTTCACCTGTACTGTGCAAGTTATCATTTCCTTGTATTAAATATAGCCTACTTTTAAAATTAAAATTGTCCAATTACATCTTGTTTCAAGTTTTTATAATTAATTACAGCACATCATGACACCCGAAGTATCAATAAGCGGTCTGTGTGATTGCACAGCGAAGCAATGACATATGGCTTCCGAGTTGCGAGTGATCGAAAATAGTTTTTTTTAATAGATTTGCTGCCCATGAAAATGTTTCAATGATCTTGATTGAATCTACATGTACTTACTCTTGGGTGGTATTACATTAGTATGAACTTGTTCATTATTAAGAAATAATACTGAAGTCCGATATTGAGCGGTGTCAATTAGAGTATTGTTAGGGCTGTTTAGCGATCTTTCACAGTTTGTCCTTTGAAAATGTATGATGTCAATTACCCCGAAGTTGTTTTTATCATTAATAAAAGGGCATGGTCAATGAAACATACATGGACGTAACAGGGTAGTGTGACATAATCGTTGAAACAGTCTGCATATGAACTAATCACGACCACTTCTGTCAATTTTGTTTTGCCGTCAAAAACACAGACAATTTCTTCGGGATTTTTTATCAGTAAATATAACTCACGGAAAACTCTCAGTGAATGTGTACTGCAACATCAATGTCATATGTCTATCACTGTTATGATATGTACTTGCCAATGATATGAATTATTGGACATTTAGATTTCAAACATGAGCGCTTACTTGACTTTACTTGCCATATTCGGGTGCTTCCATATTACGAGTAATGTAGAAAAGTAGGAAACATACAATACCAGCACTTTTATCAATGGCTAGGCAGTGCATAGATCTTTTGGATTTGGTGACTTTAGATACTGATGGAAAGACAATCAACTCAAGTTACCTGTTATACAATTTGGTAATACTGTGTGAAGAAATAACACTTTTGATACAATGTATACATTTTTGAATCTGCGACATCATAGTGCGGCACTAAGCAGTATGCAAAGCCAGTTGACGGCCAGGCACTATGAGGGTTAAGTCTGTGTATAAAAAACAAACAGAATGTCTAATTAACCTTTTTGGGAAAGTGTTCTGTCAGACACGTTTCAGTTACTGTACATGTAGATCTATATTCATGTACATAAATGTTACCTTGAGTCAGAAGCATGTTCATATTACTTTGGCATGACTGTGAGTTTGAAAAATATATTCATTAAAACTGAAAAAAACCCTGCTTTTTTAAAGTTTTACGGACTGGAATTTTCCTCCATATGTACTTGAGTCAAGGGCAATGGTACATAACTTTAAAAAAGGGCCTCTGTGACCTGGTGATAGCAAGCAATGACATGGTTAAACTTTGGAAATGTTTGGGAAAATATCAAAATGACATTAAAAATAAAAAAAATAAATTCGTATTGGGTACATGAGATATGAGATGACGAAATTGTAAAAGTATTGAAGGAATATTTAAGATTTGTTGGATGTCACAGAACACTGTTGAAAGGTTATACATATCTTCTATTTATAAACACACTGGAAACGAATAGAGCATTTGTTCCCACTCACTGTGGTTGAAATGACTATCTAAGTTAAGTACTCGTAACACAAATATTATAACTTCCAATGTGTGACATGTTTCTATAAAACAGTAAAGATCTTGAAGAAGGGTGGTCAATGTAAGTTATGACAACGCCTGTTCCGCAACTAGACCTACTGTCACAATTGCAATGACTATGCATGCATATACAGGTACACATATAAAATGTTCACAATTATTAAATAATAAATAAATCATTGTACACATATATTTTCTAAATACCCAATGTTGATCGATCCGTAATGTTATGGTGGGAAGTAAATCAGACCTGAATTTTGTCCAAGATTCCGAAATGCAACCGGTGCACAAACGGGTTCTGAACGTCCGGTACAACAAGTGATTCTTGTCGCGCAATGGGCACGTTTCTCTTCATTTTCTCTAGTTTGGTTGATCAGCAGACACTTGTCACATCGGTATCACATTGGAATATACAACTCGGACATTGCGTTATCTTTTGTGCCGTTTATCACGGCTTTGAGGTGTTGTACGAGTTTATTTTTAGCATGTACTATTAACCGTTCAACACATCGCGCTTTCGATCTGACAGTGCGTGTCTCTGTTGTATGACGAGCAACTAACTGTCATGGGTCAAATCAGTTATTACGTTATATCAAAAATATTTTAAACTTCCTCCAAACACACGTTTGATAACTGTTGATAGTGTTATCGTTCAGAATAAATAATTTAAATGGAAACAAAAAATAATAATTTCATGATGCAACATAAAGTTGGAATGACAGTCACCAATATCTGTGACTAAATGTGCTCAGTGAGGAATTTACCAGAATTAATAGTGTTAATAAAATGTTTTATGCTGATCCTATAAACATTAAGAGAATATGATGAAATATACACAATAACACATCATCCATGGTACACAAATTTAAGCTTTTTATGAACTAAATTTGTACAAAACATTTCTAATTCTTAAACATTTCCTTCAAATAAAAAAGGAAACTGACCTTTTGAATTTATTTAAAAATATCACATCTCAGACATTAAACACTTTATATTTGTCATTAAAAAAGTCAGAACAATGAAAGTTTGAAAATGAAATGAGCTTGTGACTGCTGGTTTATACAATCACCAAGAGAATATACCTGTAACTAAAATAGTATTCACTCACTCACACATTAATGTGCCTTGTATTGACAATACTCAGGAAACTTGGCTCAATACTTTTGAAATACGAAGCAATGACTGTATAATTGCACTGATCTCCTTAATAAGCATTAAGTGTTTACTGCTACTAGAAACCTACAGATGATATAAATACATTAATTACTTGGCCACCAAGAGTACCTGCATGGTTTTTTACTGAAAACATGGTGGATATTTGGTAAATATTGTCAAATTACGTCTCAGTGAAGCTGGGGATGGATGGGGAGTGACTTGGTCGGGACATTAGCATGTTTACCCAGGGTGTTGAAGACTTCCCACCCATAGAACATATTAAAGCACAGTAGAACACATATATGTACATAAAACACAATTACACATAGGACATATTAAAGCACAGTAGAACACATATATGTACATAAAACACAATTACACATAGGACATATTAAAGCACAGTAGAACACATATATGTACATCAAACACAATTACACATAGGACATATTAAAGCACAGTAGAACACATATATGTACATAAAACACAATTACACATAGGACATATTAAAGCACAGTAGAACACATATATGTACATCAAACACAATTACACATAGGACATATTAAAGCACAGTAGAACACATATATGTACATAAAACACAATTACACATAGGACATATTAAAGCACCATACAACATAATAATACACAGAACATATTAGTTTTGGTTTGTTGCTTAACGCAGCACTCAGCAATATTCCAGCCATATGACGGCAGTCTGTAAATAATCGAGTCTGGACCAGACAATCCAGTGATTGACATGATGAGCATTGATCCACGCAATTGAGATACAATGACATGCATCAACTAAGTCAGCGAGTCTTACCACCCGATCCCGTTATTTGCCTCTTACGACAAGCATAGTCACCTTTTACGGCAAGCGTGGGTTGTTGAAGACCTATTCTAACCCGGATCTTCACGGGTCACTGAACACTGAACATATTAAGTGCCATATAACACAATTATACTCAGAGCATAAAATACAACCAACCATACAAAGTACATATTAAATTACTTCAGAACACAATTATACCCTGAACATATAAAATCACTTCAGAACACAAATATTCACTATGCATATGAAAACACCTCAGAACACAATTAAACACAGAACATATTAAAAGACAAACTGTATCATAAGTCCACACAATAATGTTGCCAACAGTTACATCTTTCAAGTATTTATGAAGACATGGTCATTCAGCTCACCCATAAGCTGTATACATGGCAGTTAGGCATTAAGCATATTGTTAGACGTCATAATTTTAATAAAGGTATTTTATACATGTGTGCTTTGTTTAGATATTTGAAGTTGTACAACTTCACAAGTCCCTCCATTTAGAACATATTACAGTGACATATCTGGACCTGTCAGAGGCTGGCATTCAGCTCCAAGTCTTCAGCAAATTTCACTACATATTCTCAAATTGGAATTACAAAATTGCCAATTTCAAAAAAATTGTAACTAAAATGGCTTTGTAGAGGTAACTTCTATTTCACTCATAACAGGACCAATAAAAAGCAAAAAGCATTACTGTACTGGATGCAATATTGCACGACCTCTTACTTTAAGAAAAGTCACTAAAATATTGTCAATTTGGCTCAAAATAATTATCTTTTCACAACTTGCCTGTCAATTTTGAATCATAAAATCCAATTTAAAAAAACAATTCCAGTAACCTATCCATCTTAAACTTCATTCTTCATTGAAATTAACATGTTTTAACAATATCGTAAAACAACATTCACTCACTCAAGACATTACATAGAAATTCTATATCTTGGCAACTAAATCGATTTGTCATTCTATATAACTTGTATGTAAAATAATTATTTAAAATGTAATTATTATTAATAATTTGTTGTGATCTAATATTGTAATAAACATTTTGATGAATAATTACTGCCATATTAGAAATTATATTTGATCCATGTTTACATATATTTGCAGCATGTTGGTAACTGGATGCAAAATCAGTTTGGTGTAAGATCACTATGATTTGTTTTACAAAATATCTTTCAGGAAAGGGATTCAGAATTTGAATAAGAATATATTATAATATGCAAAGGTTTAAACATTTGAAATGTGGTGCATGAATCTACAACATTAATAAATCTGTCCAAAGCATTTCTAATAATTAGGAATATAACTGGTTATTTCGAAATAAGACTTTATTCGTCGAGACAATCCAAACACACTGTTGTTATGAATTCAAAAGGGGGCTATCGCGGTTGTTAGGGGTGTTTCGGGTACACCGTTTGGTGACTGTTGTCATATTTAAAATCTGAAAGCTGTTGTTAGTCCAATATCACTAGCCTTGTGTCGTATTTCCGGTACGCATGCGTACTTCCTGGTCGTGAAGGATTATGGGCTGGTGCAAAGATCCCTGGGAGCGCCAGGTTTATTACACTGAAACACCCAAGATGGCAACCATTCAGATAATCTAAAAGGTGAAAAATAAGCCTCTTTTCTCCGGTTCTAAGGCATTTTTGAACACTCTACCAACATGTCTAGCGAAGCAGATACGTCTCGCGCTAAAAGTGAATTCATTGTAGGCCAGAAATACCGTCTTGTGAGGAAAATCGGCAGTGGAAGTTTTGGCGACATTTATTTGGCGATCAACATACACAGTGGAGAAGAGGTTGCTGTGAAGTTAGAATCGCTGAAAGCTCGCCACCCCCAACTGCTGTATGAAAGTAAGCTTTACAAAATACTACAGGGAGGAGTTGGAATACCTCATATCCGATGGTTTGGTGATGAAAAAGATTACAATGTCCTGGTCATGGATCTCCTTGGCCCGAGTTTGGAAGATCTGTTTAACTTCTGCTCCAGGCGATTCACCATGAAAACGGTTCTAATGCTTGCTGACCAAATGATCGGACGCATTGAATACACCCACAACAAAAATTTCATACACAGAGACATTAAGCCTGATAACTTCCTGATGGGCATTGGTCGACATTGTAACAAAGTCTTTCTTATTGATTTTGGGTTAGCAAAGAAATTCCGAGATTCAAGAACCAAACAACACATACCATACAGAGAAGACAAAAATCTAACTGGCACAGCTCGATATGCCAGCATCAATGCTCATCTGGGTATTGAACAGAGCAGGCGTGATGACATGGAGTCCCTTGGTTACGTGTTGATGTATTTCAATCGGGGATGTCTCCCTTGGCAAGGATTAAAGGCCAACACGAAGAAACAGAAATATGAGAAAATCAGCGAAAAGAAGATGTCAACTCCTGTTGAAGTGCTGTGTAAAGGCTTCCCTGCAGAGTTTGCAATGTATTTAAATTACTGCAGGGGTCTGAGATTTGAAGAGGCACCTGATTATATGTATCTGCGACAGCTGTTCCGCATCTTGTTCCGCACCCTCAACTATCAGTATGATTACACATTTGACTGGACAATGCTAAAGCAGAAAGCAGCTCAAGTTGCCCAGCATACTACTACAGCTGCCTGTCAACAAAGAGAACGTCCATAAAAAGATCCTCATTTGTGAGAACTCAGTACAAATGTACAACAAACAGATTTCGCTTCTTGTAAGCATTGGTTGGTTACATGAGCCACCTTCTAACCCAGAAAAGCATGAGGGTCCCAACTATTTGAACATGTATGGTAAAGTTGAGTCCTTTATGAATGTGACCAGAACGCAATGTGAAAGAAGATTCCTACAACATGTAGTGAAGTAGACTTTCTGTGTCTGTGGACTGACAGTACAATCCAGCAATTTAAGACCAGAAATTCTTGATAATTTAGTCATTCTGTATATTGCTTCTGTACTGTTTTGAATATATTTATTCCAGGGCTTTATCAGGCTTTCAAGGGCCTGGTTTTTGGATTTGCCCAAACGAAATAGAAGAGACAAGTGAAAAGATAACCTGAGTTTTCCCAATATGTTATAACTGATAAACATGATTCACTGCCCCAGGTGACCATTTTTTCTATAGCAAATTGCTGAAAGATGTAGATTTAGTCTTCAAACTCACCCTGTATTGTATATTTTAAAAGCTAAACAGTTCAGGGCTTTTATGCTCAAAAGTGTCCTTTTTTCATGAAGACAAATAAACAAAACCCTATTTTATGGTATTTCAACCCAAATTGTGAATTCTCACAGATAAGGTAATGTTATATTATCAATAGTTCAAGTAACGTATGTTTTTTTGTCAATGGTATTGATATATATTTTGGGGAAAAAATGTCCTTGCAGCTCAAAGCAAGATCAAGGCATGCTAAGCTTGTGATGTAAATGTTTCTCAGTAGCACCTGTAAATTTAAGCCTGAAAGGGATATTCAGCTATTATATTAATGTTTCATCTTCATTATCCTTTGAACAATGACAAACTAAGTACATGCATGATATTATATCATTGTCCAGTCCATAAGATTTCCTTTCCTGCACCCAGCGGAAAGAAGGACATGTCTATCATCTACTGAAGGTGGGAGGAATAAAAGGAATTCTTGTCATAATCTAATACCTAATTTCCTAGTATTGTAACTTAGATATTAATATGAATACAAGAATATGGTAGACGGATCTAAAGATATATGGAACTCAGAAGCTATATTACGTCTAAATCTGTAAAGTGTGAAGATGCACAAGCAATAGTATGTTGTGCTGAGGACTTTTGGTATTAACAGGAATTTCAACCAATATTTTTCAAGACTTGGATATGGATGTCCAACATTGTACATGGCAGTTGCCTCCCTCCTACATTGTGATGTAAAAATTGTATGGTCCCAGCTTGACGTGCTGGATTCTGATTGAGCCTTGAACATAGTTAACCCTTTGTATGTGGTGTTGTATGAACTTGAATGACATCTGGTTCATGTGAGATAAATCTTGCATGTTAAGGGTTAAACTGTGTGTGAGTTGAAGGCAGAGCAAATTGTGATCAATTGTTATCTTATCGTATGTCAGGGATTTCTTTGGTATTGTCAAAAATCTTAATTTAGTTTTTGAGTTTGGCTTAATCTTTAGGTTTTAAAGAATTTGTTTGATTATACATACATTTTTAACAAGTATTTACATGCTAAGTGATTGTAGATTTGATATTGATAATAGTGTGAAATACTTACATATTTACTCAAAGGTAATGTAGAATCTGTATACTTGTATATAAATATATATATGATGAAGGTAAATAGTTGACAGTATGTTAATGTGTAACTTGTTGGAGTCTAATGAAAAAGACTAGAAATATTTATTGTGGTTCACTGTCCTGTAACTGTGGTCACTGGAACAAGACCTGTCATTACGTTCTGTATTCTTCTCTGACTCTTTCATTTCGACAATTCCCATTGTGTTGACATCTTCTATGGGATGCCATTCATGGCTGATGCTTTTAAATGGCAGTAAGGTAAAGAGTGTGGATATTGGTCTCAGATGCCTTTAAAAGCATACACAGGTTTTGAAATTAAACATGAATGTCAGGGGGTCTTTGACATTAGTAACACTGATGTTAAGAGGTAAAGATTGAGGTAACCCTCAATTTAAATACTATTCCAACACCCCAAGGACCCCAGGACATCCTGTCATTTCAAACACTGCTCTCATACACACACACACACACACACACTCACACACACACACACTTGTAAACAGGAATGAATTGTCCAAAATGTATTAGAAATATCTAGCCACTGACAATACAGAAATCATTTCTTCCCCATTACCTCTTCATACTATTATTTTCTCTATGTTGCTATCTCTTGTTTCCATTGTGATAGATGGACCTGTTTTCTTTCTGCAGTTAATATTGTCTTCTATGGATATTTAACTTCCACTGTAAATGACAGGGAAAGCTTCAACACTGTCAAGATGAAAGAAATATTTCGTCTGATTTATTTTCCGTTAGTACTACATTCAGTTGAGACGGTTACACATATTGTGATTTGCTTGATGTTTGTTATACTAAATATTGTTTCCAGTTGTCATATACACATCGTTTCAGTTGAAGACTGTATGTATGAATTTTGATAGTGTCTGAATTTCTTCATTCATACCTTGTGATGCTGTTACGACTTTGTGTAGTCGATACTGTTGCCATATGTCTGATTAATGTTGTAAGGCCCCAAGTTGATGCTATGTGCTGCCAGAATTACCTATCTGCCTGCCTTCTTCATGTCATTCATGCAAGCAGTGATACTATGGAAATCAAAATGCCTGACTTCAAGCATCCCCTGTTGAACTTACACAAAGTGCTTACTGTACACAGGGGAATTATGTCAATATATGAAATATCCGCACTTGTATGAACTGTATGATAAATTGACACATTTTGTGTACACACTCGTGTAGTGGATCCTCAACATCTGTGCTAATTATATGCCAAATAAGTGTGCTGGTTTTTTTATCATGGCCAAACCATTAAATGTACTGTATGTGTAGTGTCCATATGTGTTGATTTCCAAGTGAAAAGTGTTATGGCTCTACTGAATGAGTGATGCCCCAAATATTACTCGGGGTAGTTATATTTTCATGATGTCCTGAGAGCTATGACTATTTGTATGTGTACAAGATCCAATTTTAAATTATCTGCCTCTGTGAACTCTATCCCTCGCGTGGAGATACTGGCTTCCACACTGTTATGTGAGTAGTCTGTATATTAATGTCAGGTTTGTACATATGTTGTCCTGGGTACTGGCAGTGTAGACATGATTTTAGTTGTTTATTAAAAATCATACAACACTCGTCTCTCGTCTTTTATGCTCGGTTGCATCTGTGTATATGTTGATTGAACATTTGAAGAAGGCTGCTGAACTCGGGCTTGTTCGTGTACTGTTGACCACTCTCGATTATTGCAAGATATGTAAAAATGCATGGTTGGTTCTTCACTAAAGACTGTTAGCTGTCTGTGTCTTTATCAACTAGTCCTAAGTCTGAGTCAAGTAAACTTTCTGTCAAATATCATTATTCCCCCTATATTCTCATTAAAACCTAAGCGGTATGTTGTTGATAGATGATTTGGGGCTGGTACAGGTGGACTCAAAAGTGTTTGGCACAGACTGTTGCTATGGATATTGGATGGAATACTGATAAATGAACTTTATCAGGAAAAAAATAATTCTTTCATTTGTTTTCTAGACGGTGATTTGAAGAATAAGAAATTAAGATTTTTCAAATGAGTTTTGATGAACAATGTCGTGGCAGTCACTGGAATTGTTTTTGTCTGTTTGAATTTATACATTGTACGAGTTACTGGTTTCCATGGTAACAACTGTACTGTGTTGTTAGCTAAGGCAGACAGGATTTATGAAGCTTTTGAAATGGAAGAATTGGCGCGTTGGAAAATTAATGTTGCAGTCTTTTTAATAAAATATTGGTTTGGGGTGCTGAGAAATATTTTTTCTACCTTTCCATTTCATACATTCTTTTAACGTAGGTGCCATTACACTTTGCCCTGCTCTTGTCGAGGGTGGTTTGTACAGCATTATTTACAGTATATCTTTGCTCAGGTGGTCAGGCTAAGCGTAACTGTTGGCTTGGCCATTTATTTATTGGTTGTCTTTGTTATGTTTGAAGAATAGTCTCTGTGAGCACAGCATGTTGGAGGTTGAGATTGCAAGGAATGGTGTATATAATTGTTAAACTGTCCAACAGTGTTCTTTAAATTTTCCCTCCAACAATCCTCATTTCCATCTGGTAGTTGTCAAGGTTTCGGATTTGTTGTAACAGTTTGTGCATCTTTCTGTGTTGACAGTGACCTTGTAAATCCCTTGGTGCAAGATCAGATTCAATGTCTTTGTATAATTTCATACTGAAATATTTCAACTGCTTAGTTATGTTTGCAGTGTAAATTGTAACCCCCTGATTAATTCACATAAATTGAATTACCTTTGATATCAATGAACAATCCAATAGCCCTTCTCGGATCTATTTAGACAGAAAAACTGGGTTTTCACGTTTGTTGAACACATAACTGTTTAGGACTGGTCCCCCAAACTCCATGCTTGTTGAATGCATGCATCAGATTGTCAGATGCAATGATTTGGTTGATTGCATATCAATATACACTGATGATCATATCAGTCACTGGTTTGTCAGGTTCAGACTCCTTTTTTCACAGGTGGCTATCATGTAGCTGGAATACTGCTGAGAGTGGCATTAAATAACAGGAAACTCTGATGTGGCAGTGGGTAATGTGTGAGGTGCCATATTTTGAGATGTGTTTTCTAATATATAATAGAATTCAGAAAATGTGATCTTGCACATTTCTTTCAAGATCTCACATGGTATCCAAAGTTTCTTTTGTAAGAAGTTAACAAGGTTCCACCGTACCTGCTTTGTTGTTGCTTTCTCTGTGAGAGGGTGGATGCTGGGGACATTTCATATTAAATTTGAGAACTTTAACATGTTAAAGTTAAATCTGTTCTATCAAATGGAAGGTAGGTAGTTAACTGCTTATGTATTATTTCCTACAGAATGAAAGGAGGAAAAGAAGGCTTATTACTGTTGATTATAGTGGAGCATACAAAAGAAAAATAACTGCCACTGTAATACATCAAGGTAATACTTCACAGATTTGTATACACCAGTTTGTACATCACCAGTGAATACATAAGGCGGAAATGCGGTATAATCGTGACACATGTCTATTTTTAGTCAAGTAATAGAATTAGGCCCTGTAGCTTGTGGAAGTCAAATAGGTCCTCCTCAGTGTGTGAATTTGTGCGAACCCTACAATTACCCAGCATTCAATAGAGTAGAGGACAGCAGAACTGTAATGCTTACTGGTCAGAGTAACCTCTGTTTTCCCTCTCACTGGAATGAGGCCATGGCTTGATTTGTGTGTTAAGAACAGTGATTTCTCTGCAAAGTGGATGTATGTATTCATGGGTGATAGAGGAACATAGTGTATAAAAACCAATGAAGTATTGATGATGGTGTAATACGGTAGGACTTGGTTCGGAGTGTTGAACAGTGGTATTCAAAGATTGTGTAATTAATTTGGAAGGTAGAATGAGTAGATGAGAAACCTGGTTATCAATTTTTTTTCAATATTTCCCAAGAATCTTGCCAAAGAGAACATTGTGTCAATACATTTATGTACATTTAGGTACTTGGAATGTATTTTCCCAGTTGAACTCAGGACATAGGATGAGAACACTTATTTTGATTGACCTCAATGCCAGACCAGTTTTATTTCTTGTTTTACTGAAGTGTTTAATGCATCAAGGTACATGGTAGAAAAATGGTCAACTAGCGTCCATTTAAAGTTATGACAGAAGCAGCAACCATGTGTCGGTATATGGCATTCAGGACACTGTCTTGAAAATGTTTGTTGATTATTGGGGCAAAAGTATTGATTTCACCAATAAAAAGTAACGGCAGTAGATGTTTGAAAATATCCCCTTGCAATCATTTTTGTTTACATTTTAACTTCATTCTTGTATTTGACAGCAACTAGATTTGTTCAGAATGTAGAACTTGCATATCATCCAAAACAAAATTCTGTATGTATCACAAGTGTAAACTGTAAGCATTTTGTAACCTGGTATTTCCTATATTTTGTTTTTGTGTGTACGATGTGATTTATTTTATTTTCAAGACAGCATGTACTGTATTTTCTGTTTACAACAACCAGTTGCAGCCCGACTTGTCTGTTTTTGCTGTCCTTGATCCCTAGAATGCACATCTCAAGGAAAACTGTAGTCGGCTTGTTTGGAGGAGTCACGTGTATGTACAGGAATTCTGTGTGCTTTTATGGTGGAATAAATTTGTAGATATTTCAAGTGTAAGAATTTGTCTATTAATTGTTTTCTTCTCCTTAGTCTGCATGCCAGTATTCATGACCAGCCCTATTTCCCGCTGTGGAGGATTCTTGCTGTGTGCTGTAAATGGCAATAGCTGCTGGAATGATTCTGTTCAGAAAATAAGCATTGCTTGTCCTTGTGATGATTCGTGGCCAGACATGAGACTATTTCTGTTGTCATGTGGGAGTTCTTTGAATTAATGTGAATATGTTTATGTATTTGTTCGCAACATTCTTTGAGTGAAAATGATAAACTTGAGGGTCCTTAGTTTGTCATGACTCATGTCACAGATACAAAAGCAAAGCTTGGTGGTGGTGTAGAACAGATTATTTGCCCCAGGAGATTTAAGTATGAGAGTATTTACCCCAGGAGATATACCTATGAGAGAGTATTTGCCCCAGAAAATAGGGAGTGTGAGAAAGTATTTGCTTCAGGGAATGAGGGTATGGGAGTGCATTTACCCCCCGGGTCATTGGTGTGATCAGCCAACACATATTTACCACTAGACTAATCCTCTGCCCCCTCCCTGCTGAAAGATGAGAGTACCATATTGTTTGCCTTGGTGAATTATGTAGTCTTGTCAATCTTCGCAGCAGTCCTGGTTTCTTGTTTTATCTACAATAAGTTTCAGGTGAAATGAAATGTGGTGTTATGGCACCAAATTCAGACAATTGTTTGGAGAATTACATTCTTAAAGCACATTTTTCTGTTACAATGACGTTTTGTTTCTTGGGGGGAAGAAGGAACTCAAAGGTATGTTTCCTTCGTTGATACACAGTGAAACCCTGATAAAATTGATGTTACTTTTCCAAGTGAATTGTCCTGCACATCAAATTTCCAGATTAACGAATTATAGGTATTGAGTGATGTCCCTTTTACATATACACCTGGAAGATAATTAAGCACTAAAATTACCATATATTTTTATTTAAATAACCATTTAAATAAAATATATTTTGCATTCATTTTGTGACGAAACACATTTGACTTTGCCTCGAAAGTGACATACTCCTTTTGAATACAGAAACCAAAATTGAATTTCTAATGACTTTATGTAACTGGCAATAAGCATGTGACTATCCTTTCAGTTGCTTCCTCTGCTTCTTCACACTATTTCTGACAATCCTCGCAACCACCAGGAGAAACATACTGTGTTCTTTTACACTTTTCTTATAACCATTCATCAGGTATTAGTGGCATCTTAGACATTTGATGTCAGTGTCATATGTAGATATTTCCCCAAAATACACGGTGTCTTGGAATATAAGAAAATAAAGAATGAGTGGTGCTTATTTATTTTCAAGGAATTATATATAAATATATAGTCACAGAACATTGTGGAAGTTGAAGGGACCTACGTAATTAATTACTTTGAGTTATCTGAAGTTCAACACAACTGAAAATGAGATGACTAAGGATGGAATATGCAGGGACCAACCTCTTATTTTGAGACAAACATAAGTTCGACACACAACAGTGGTTGACTATAGATTTTCAACAGTCTGGGGTTTGGGAGGATTCTGGCCATGGTTTCACTGTATATTATTTGTTTCTTCTTGCCAACACTTTAATTGTCATATTTGAAGTCATGAAATACATAAAACCTTTGTTCACTGTCTGCAAACATTTCTGATCCTTTACATTCAAAATCAGTCAATGTGAAGGCCATTCCCATTCATACAGATCCGGATTGTGATAAAAGGGAAGATACACATATATCTGATGTAAAGAAATACAAATAAAGATTTAAACTGGAAAATGGGGCAGTAACATCTGAGCAGTGTACCAGGCCCAGATCAATCTCACAGAAAACAGATCTTATATTCTGGTATGATGCCTCTCTGCATGAAGATCTGACAACATAGAAGGTTGCGTCAGGTGAACCCTGAGTGTAAATTGACCACCCATTTAAAATAAAGGATGCATGGGTTTTCACTTTTCAGCCAATCTGATGTCAGCTTTCTGACACCATTCTGCTTCCTTTTTCTCCTGCCTTGCTTTGGAAACTTTGATCTGAGCAAACGAAAACTGCCACAGAACTAAAGATAGCCTCCATAGTAGGTGTGGCAATCACATAAAAAAACAAGTATTTGTCACAGAGTGACGAAATATCCCCCGCCTGTACACCATAGTACCAAATATGAAGACAATCCAGCGATTAGTTCTTGAGATATTGTGGCAACACCGTTTTCCAACTCCAAAAACAGATTTGCCTGCTGTGACCTTGAAAATGGGGTCAAGGTCACCAAATATGACAGGTGGATGCGGTGTCTGTATATACACTATAGTTCCAAATATGAAGACAATCCAGCGATTAGTTCTTGAGATATCGCGGCAACACTGTTTTCTAACTCCAAAAGCAGATTTACCTGCTGTGACCTTGAAAATGGGGTCAAGGTCACCAAAACCGACTGGTGTCTGCGGTGTCTGTATATACACCATAGTTCCAAATATGAAGACAATCCAGTGTTTAGTTCTTGAGATATCGCGGCAACACCGTTTTCCAACTCCAAAAGCAGATTTGCCTGCTGTGACCTTGAAAATGGGATCAAGGTCACCAAAACCGACTGGTGTCTGCGGAGTCTGTATATACACCATAGTTCCAAATATGAAGACAATCCAGTGTTTAGTTCTTGAGATATCGCGGCAACACCGTTTTCCAACTCCAAAAGCAGATTTGCCTGCTGTGACCTTGAAAATGGGATCAAGGTCACCAAAACCGACTGGTGTCTGCGGAGTCTGTATATACACCATAGTTCCAAATATGAAGACAATCCAGTGTTTAGTTCTTGAGATATCGCGGCAACAAACAGGTGGGACGTACGGACGGACGTACGGACGTACGTACGGACGGTCGTGAATACTATATCCCCCGCTTCGCGCTTTCGCGCGGCGGGGGATAATGACAGGATGCATAAAATATCCATAATAATATAATAGCACATCTTTATTGTTTTTTCATTTCGAACTCCTCGATTATCAGTTATTGACATACATAAATCAGCTACGCTTGTCTGAATGTTTTGCTCACTTGTACAAGCCTCAACACTGATTGGCTGATTGGTGTGTGTCTTTATATTTTCATGAGAGCATCTTCCCAAGCGAGACAAGGGAGTTAACTGACATTGACAGTTCAGCTTCCTCCCTTGCCGAACGAGGCTGGAATTTGACTTGATCTCTCATCCAGCACTCTATTGTAATAAAACCGATCTTACCTCATGATCAAATCTCCAGAGCAAATTGATTAAATATATGAAAATATCCTGCAGTCACCCAAACACTGCCCGACAGGCACCATGTTGATTATGAATTGGTTCATGTGATTTTTTTTACGGACTATGCATAGTCAGCCAAAATATAATTCAGAAATTCCAGCCCAGTTTGGCAAGGGTGGAAACTGGACTTTGAACTGGTCAGTTAACACTCTTGCCTCAGGAAGGTGAGATATGGGTAGTGTAGATAACAGTGTTTTGGATCATTTCTCCCACGACCACACTTTGCATTCTTTGGAACAGATGCGATCATATTGTAGTGGACAATAATCTCTCGTACATTCAGGGATGAAATATCTTCACCATCACCCCTGCAACAAATGACTGGTCCCATAAACATTTAATAAAACACACAGAAAGTCCAAACCATCCACAGTCTAAGCATAAAACATCAGTTTCATATTTGTGATAAAGAAATTTATTTAATAAGATGGATTAAATGATGTCCACCAGTCTGTAAACATATATAACTTTTTAACCCCCAACTCAATGCAAGGCCGTAGTTAACTTTTTTTGACAGGGGGTGCAAATATTTGTACAAGTATCACTTGTCCCCTACTTGATTCAAATAAAACTGTTTTCTATAAAAAATCTAGGGGGGGCAACTGCCCCCCAGGGCTGGCTACGGCACTGCAATGTGTAGTGTTGTTATATATTACTACAATTCAGTCATAGTTAAAGAAGACTAAAAACAACATTTCCACTTGGCCTTTAGTTTCAAGCACTAATAAGCGTTTGGTGATATTCATAACATTCTACCCGTGATGATGCGGATTAGGATTAGGATTCAGCAACCCATGCCACTAAAGGGATCAGGTGGTCAGACTCATCGACTTGGTCAATGCATGTCGATGGTCATAATATCTATCACTAGATTGTATGGTCCAGACTCAATTAAATACAGACTGTTGTCATATAGCTGGAATATTGCTGAGTGTGGCGTTAAACAAAAAAAAAAAAAAATTATAACATTGTTTTGTAAGGTATTCACATGATGTGCCTGAATAACTTTCAAAACCATAAACATGAATCTTATAATTAGTCAGCTGTAAAGTTGGTCATGCTATGAACCAAGTCGCCCAACCACCTGAACCATTTGGTTGCCTCTTAACGATAGCATCCGTTGCTTGGCCCTTTCCTGACCAAGAATCCCAACAGGGTAACAAAGCATTGGCCTTCCACTACAGCATCCAGCGATAGTCCTCAAGACAGATGAGGAGAAACTATGCCTTGCAGCATGGTGTCATCAGCAAGAGCATGACGGACAGTTTGTACTCTAGTACCATGTATTTAGCCCAGATGTACAAGTTCAGTTGGTCAGCTGTCCATTTTGGGCTAGATGTTTTGTAAGATTACATTTTCAGAGAAAAAAGACATCCTGACAAATTTTCGCAAACCAAAAGACCAGTGTGCATAATCAACCCTCTCTATAAAGCCATTTCCTAAATGTGATCCAGTTTTGTTCGTATGGCGTCAACAATAAATTATGACATACCCTCCAATATGTTCATAAATGGGACAGCCAAAGAGGTTTCATGTCCTGGGTGGGATTGGATTGGGTTCAAAGTGAGGAAAACCATACACATTAGAATTGTTACAATATTACTATACTTATCCTGATACAACATGTTGCAAATACTCTCTCTCTTCGATCTGGGGCGGTCGGGTAGCCTAGTGGTTAAAGCATTCGCTCGTCACGCTGAAGACCCGGGTTCGATTCCCAACAGGGGTACAATGTGTGAAGCCCATTTCTGGTGTCCCCCACCTTAATATTGCTGGAATATTGCTGAAAGTGGCGTAAAACCATACTCCCTCACTCACTCTCTTCGATCCCATAACAAAGAACCCAAAATGTGCCCCTCTGCAAGGAGCTGCTCTGTAACAGGTCACCACTCAGAATTACCTCCCCTTGAACCATCTCTTTCCTGTCATTTGAAACTGCTGAAAACCTTCAGATTGGGGAAGACAGGGTCGGCCATAGAGCTGTTGAATCAGGATAAGTATATTATTATTTTAAACATTCTTTTTTATGTACCTTATTTCTTATCTTGATACAACATATTGCCAACTAATCCCACAGTTGGCGTTGACGTCTGTAGTTTGCAATGCTGTTCTGTTGGTAATTTGGACTGGACTATGTTGTGGACTAGACTTAAGGCCCATCCACATCCTGTCATATCCTTAGAGACTGGTAATTTAATTCAGGGGAGGGGGGCCAGTGAGATTGGCGGCCTTAGGACTGTATAATATTTTGCAGGAACCCTTCCCCCCACCCCACCCATATTATTTAATGTTTTTCCATCACACCCCGACCCCCAAAAAATTAATGAGCAGTCCAAAAACAATGTATAAATGTACATTACAATTTACAATTTCACTGACAAATGTACAGCTTCCTGTGCAAGAAACTGAATTAGTGCTTCTGCTAGTGAAACCACACCTAAATCCAATGAGGGTCTGGAGCTGTACTACTCATCCTCAAGACATCCTCATCTGCTATCTTCTCTGGTGCAGTTCTAATCTTCGATCTAGATGCTGCCGGTACAGATTGCCGCTAAATATGTACCAACTGTACCTACCGCAACTTCTTCAGTAATAGGGATTCATTTACTTTGTATGACAGTAGCCTGTAAACAAATCCCATTTAGAGTCCAGCAGATATACAATGTTTTTTCACTACCGCCTGTGCTGCCTATTTTTTATCAACCATACATACAGGGCTTACACCCTTGGCGTTGGATGGGCCTGTTTCGAGCCATCATCATATGTGTTTACTCTGTTCATGTGAAGGAAAGTTCTTTCCAATTGACAGGCTGCATCCATGTCTGTGTTAAGCCTGTATTACCGTTCAGTATAGGGTTGTTCAGGAACTCATTCCTATCCTTGTCCTCGTCGCCATGTAATATCAACATTATAACTTCAATGTCAACTATGCTTTGGCTGCAAGACATTCATATTGTCTCCCTCAGTATTTGACCAAATGACATAGATACACTGAATGAAGCATCACTAAAATAACCAGCTACTGCCCGAAATGCCAGACAGCTGATGTTCACATGATCGTAGATTGAGGCCTCAAATAAAAAGAGGCCAACATCTTCTGGAACCCACAGGAGGCGCCTTTCAAAGTACGACTTGAAATTTTCTCCCTTTCGATGTTCATATTCCCCAACCATTGAAGACAGTCATCAAGGGAGCGTATCCCCAGCCAAAACCACATGTTACTCATAAGCAATCTGATGGATACTGTCCTTATCAGACGGCACTATCTCACGCCTTACAGGCACAGACGGCAACTCATTAGAAGGTGGCAATATGACAGAAGACCGTATTAAAGGTGGCAACAAAGGTCGAGAAGACAACCAGGGGCTTGGAGGCGTTGACACCCTCGATTGCGCAGAAGTTCTCAAAAGCTATCAAGTAGCTGTAGGTGTCCCAGTGCTCTGAATTAACGAAGCTGCTGTAGCTTCTTGTGGATGTCTTGACTTGTAGACCTGTCAGTCGCCACGGTGTTTACGAATGAAGAATGCAGGTTTGAAGTAACTGAAGGAGGTGCCACAACGCTTGGATGCAACATAACAGGTGTAGAAAGCTCTACAGCGTAGCGACAGAATAGCTGACAAAGGTATTGGGTAGACTTGTAGCAGACATAGTTGAGATTCCAGTCGCCATGATGTCTGTCTCTTGGAAGGTGACAACACATGCACTGAATCTCAATGAGGGTTCATGGGGAGGTAACTCTGATCCTTGACAAGGCACGTTTTGGGTTCTGTGTTATGGGATTGAGGCGGGAGAGGGAATTAGCAAAATGTTGCGTCAAGAAATAAATACATATTCACAACATATGTCCTTCAGCTGACAGAATGACAAAAACAATGCTATGGAGTATGAATGGAGTGACTATATAAAACTAAGCATGTGTTAACTCTCTTCTGGCGTCTTTTTTGAGTTTGTTTCAGGTGAATCTGGTTCCACAAAGTCTCCTTTTTCAAATGTTCCTACACCAGTTTCTTCAGAAGTTCGATCACTAGTGGCCTTCCTTTTCGTACTTGACTCATCATTGTTACTTTGACTGTGGAACTGCGCCCACTTCCGGTGCATGGTCTCTTTTTCATGCTTAGCTTCTTCCAGGCGACCATCGTCTTCACCCAAGGTTATCATACAAGCAATGGCAGCTCCTTGTTCAGCTAATGGCTTGGACTTCTCCCTAAAAGTATAAAAAAAATAAAAAATTCAGGTCTGTTTAGAGTTACAGCATCCGTCGATCTGCCATAAAAGCAATGGCTACTTCCTCTCAGCCATCCCAGAGGGGCTAAAGGAACGAATGAGTGAGTGAAGCAATTTGTTTAACATAGTTTTTAAACAGTATTGCAGTCATAATATGTCAGCAGTCTAATATACACACATCCAAACATTACCTGAAAATGTATGCATGAGTGGGAATGGTTTAATACAACTTCGCAGAATGTCAGTTCAATGTGGGAGGAGTGCCCGAAGTGATGCAGATCTTGAAAATTTATCACTTTAGTGAAACCCATGAGCAATGGTATGGTGCTGACAAACCAAGAAACATAATCAGGGTGAAACAAGGATTCTGTGCAACATAGAATTGCAGAGCTTTAGATGACCTGACCAGCCATTCACTACCGGTAACAATGGGTACTCAGCACCCATGCATGCTGTAAGAGTGAGTGAGTGAGTTTGGTTTTACGCCACTGTTAGCAATATTCCAGCAATATCACGGCGGGGGACACCAGAAATGGGCTTCACACATTGTACCCATGTCGGGAATTGAACCCGGGTCTTCGGCGTGATGAGTGAACGCTTTAACCACTAGGCTACCCGACAGCCCCTCAAGCTGTAAGAAAAAGCAGCACGGAGCATCGGGTGCTCATAATGTTTGACCTCAAAGTGTCATCATTCCCTGTCAGCATGGATTTCTACTCCTGCTCTCAACCACCAGGACATGTACTGGACTTAAAGCAAAACTTACAAACTCACTTCTCCTCCCTGAAAACTTGGGTTGGTAATGAATGGGTCAAACTTGAGTTGGTTGATTTTGTTCAACCAGATATGCATATCAACAAACCAAGCTTACTCAACCTCTCATCCATCAGTACATGTAGTCAAACCATAGGGCGTAAAGAAACCTGGGTCCCATTCCTAAAAAAAAACTTAGCCTTACGACTGTTGCAAGTCTATGGTACAGTGTGGGAGTTACGATCGTCTTAGCGCTAAGATTGCTTTGTGGAACGGGGCCCTAAACCACAACCCACACAAACATCAATCGTCAAGGTGTCATCCTCAACACAATCAACAAGCATTGAGTTAGGAGTTAATATAGCATCTTAAATGACCTACGGCACCTGCATTATGAAGAGTGCCATATATAATAAAACCTTCACTTAACTTGTGAGACTGTGTGAACTTACCAGAAAGGAGTTGTGTACTTGATTCCCTGCACTGTCACTACACTGCTGAAGCATCGGTCTTCCACTCGGTCCACCTGCGCAGGAAAACCAGTTTAACATCACTCTCACCAAGGGGGGCTCACAATGTCAACTCTTTGATGAAACCAAGGGAGATGGGTATGGCGCTGACAAACCATGAAACATAATCAGGGCAAATCTGGGATTCAAACCAAGAATCATTGGATTCTGGCATGCATAAGGGATGCAACTCTGCACAGCAAATTGCTGTGTCTTTTATGAATGTACTACCTATGTCCTCTGGATAGAATGAAGCATGCCCATTTAAGTATCAAGATATTAAGTCGTCCAGGTAAGGGTGACATACAGTGTTGAACTGGGGTGACATACAGTGTTGTACTGGGTGACATACAGTGTTGTACTGGGGTGACATACAGTGTTGTACTGGGGTGACATACAGTGTTGAACTGGGGTGACATACAGTGTTGTACTGGGTGACATACAGTGTTGTACTGGGGTGACATACAGTGTTGTACTGGGGTGACATACAGTGTTATACTGGGGTGATATACATTGTTGTACTGGGGTGATATACAGCGTTGTACTTGGGTGATATACAGTGTTGAACTGGGGTGACATACAGTGTTGTACTGGGGTGATATACAATGTTGAACTGGGGTGATATACAGTGTTGTACTGGGGTGATATACAATGTTGAACTGAGGTGATATACAGTGTTGTACTGGGGTGATATACAGTGTTGTACAGGGGTGACATACAGTGTTGAACTGGGGTGACATACAGTGTTGAACTGGGGTGACATACAGTGTTGTACTGGGGTGATATACAGTGTTGTACTGGGGTGACATACAGTGTTTTACTAGGGTGACATACAGTGTTGTACTGGGGTGACATACAGTGTTGTACAGGGGTGACATACAGTGTTGTACTGGGGTGACATACAGAGTTTTACTAGGGTGACATACAGTATTGTACTGGGGTGATATACAGTGTTGAACTGGGGTGACATACAGTGTTGAACTGGGGTGACATACAGTGTTGTACTGGGGTGATATACAGAGTTTTACTAGGGTGACATACAGTATTGTACTGGGGTGATATACAGTGTTGCACTGAGGTGACATACAGTGTTGTACTTGAGTGACTTACAGTGTTGTACTGGGGTGATAAACAGTGTTGTACTGGGGTGATAAACAGTGTTGTACTGGGGTGTTTTAAACAGTGTTATGCTGGGGTGACATACAGTGTTGCACTATGGTGATAAACAGTGTTATGCTGGGGTGATAAACAGTGTTGCACTGAGGTGACATACAGTGTTGTACTTGAGTGACTTACAGTGTTGTACTGGGGTGATAAACAGTGTTGTACTGGGGTGATAAACAGTGTTGTACTGGGGTGTTTTAAACAGTGTTATGCTGGGGTGACATACAGTGTTGCACTATGGTGATAAACAGTGTTATGCTGGGGTGATAAACAGTGTTGTACTGGGGTGTTTTAAGCAGTGTTATGCTGGGGTGACATACAGTGTTGCACTATGGTGATAAAAAGTGTTATGCTGGGGTGATAAACAGTGTTGTCCTGGGGTGTTTTAAACAGTGTTATGCTGGGGTGACATACAGTGTTGCACTATGGTGATAAACAGTGTTATGCTGGGGTGATAAACAGTGTTGTACTGGGGTGTTTTAAACAGTGTTATGCTGGGGTGACATACAGTGTTGCACTATGGTGATAAAAAGTGTTATGCTGGGGTGATAAACAGTGTTGTACTGGGGTGATAAACGGTGTTGTACTTGGGTGACTTACAGTGTTGTACTTCAGTGACTTACTGTGTTGTACTTGGGTAGATCAACCCTGTTCTTCTTGCACCATTCATACAGGCGCTGTTTTGGAGTGACAGCAACTGGATAGTCCTTTCTGTAGGGGAACCAATGAATGGATGGAACTTTTAGTTCAGCATGTGAGGGGAGACAACAAACAAGGCATGCACATTGTGGGCACTAAATCTGTTTACATAGGTAGTGTGCATTAAAGCTGTTAGTCACTGCAGTCAGTAATGTTCCAGCCATACCTCAGCTGTCTGTCAATGAGTGAGTCAGTGAGTCAGGGTCAGACAAACCAGAGGTTGATATTACGAGGAACAACTCAGATGTATGATGACACAATCATCCAAGTCACAGAGCCCGACCACCCGATAGAATTAAGGAGTTATGCTAACCCAGTCCCCAAAGGGTTAAGACAAGCTGGATGAAGCTGGGTATTCCCTTTCCATATCCTTTCACATGCAATACTACTTACTTAATGAATCGGACTGGGAATTCATACAACACGCTGCCATCGTCTGTTTTCCTGCGTTTTATACAATGGTCATTTTCTCCTGTATCACTTTTCATCATTTCTTCCTGCGCTTTCCTCTTCTTTAGAACGTCAGAATAGAACTCCTTCATGTCCCAGATGTCACTGAAAAGACATAATGTGTTAAATTACCACTGACTGAACATTAAGGTAAGGCTTTTTGACTTCCGGGTCTACTATGTAGACATTATCTCTTGCTTTACTCAATAACTTGCAAGGTCTGGCTGTGGCAGTATTCATCATACTGCAGTATCTCATTTTATTATATAATCAGCAGTGATATAAATCCCCTGTCTCCTGCTCCAAGTATCTCACTATATCTCCACTACAGTATCTCACTATATCTCCACTACAGTATCTCACTATATCCCCACTACACTATCTCACTATATCTCCCCTGCAGTATCTCACTATATCCCTCTGCAGTATCTCACTATATCTCCACTACAGTATCTCACTACATCTCCACTACAGTATCTCACCATATCCCTCTGCAGTATCTCACTATGTCCCCCCTGCAGTATCTCACTATATCCCTCTGCAGTATCTCACCATATTCCCGCTGCTGTATCTCACTATATCCCCACTGCAGTATCTCACTATATCCCTCTGCAGTATCTCACCATATTCCCACTGCTGTATCTCACTATATCCCCACTGCAGTATCTCACTATATCCCTCTGCAGTATCTCACCATATTCCCACTGCAGTATCTCACTATATGCCCACTGCAGTATCTCACTATATCCCTCTGCAGTATCTCACCATATTCCCACTGCAGTATCTTACTATACCTTCACTACACTATCTCACTATATCTCCACTACAGTATCTCACTATATCCCCCCTGCAGTATCTCACTATATCCCTCTGCATTATCTCACTATATCCCCTCTGCAGTATCTCACTATATCCCCCTTGCAGTATCTCACTATATCCCTCTGCAGTATCTCACTATATCCCCCTTGCAGTATCTCACTATATCCCCCTGCAGTATCTCACTATATCCCTCTGCAGTATCTCACTATATCCCTCTGCAGTATCTCACTATATCCCTCTGCATTATCTCACTATATCCCCCTTGCAGTATCTCACTATATCCCCCTTGCAGTATCTCACTATATCCCTCTGCAGTATCTCACTATATCCCTCTGCATTATCTCACTATATCCCCCTTGCAGTATCTCACTATATCCCTCTGCAGTATCTCACTATATCTCCCCTGCAGTATCTCACTATATCCCCCCTGCAGTATCTCACTAAATCCCCCTGCAGTATCTCACTATATCCCTCTGCAGTATCTCACTATATCCCTCTGCAGTATCTCACTATATCCCTCTGCATTATCTCACTATATCCCCCTTGCAGTATCTCACTATATCCCCCCTGCAGTATCTCACTATATCCCTCTGCAGTATCTCACTATATCCCTCTGCATTATCTCACTATATCCCCCTTGCAGTATCTCACTATATCCCCCCTGCAGTATCTCACTATATCCCTCTGCAGTATCTCACTATATCCCTCTGCAGTATCTCACTATATCCCTCTGCATTATCTCACTATATCCCCCTTGCAGTATCTCACTATATCCCTCTGCAGTATCTCACTATATCTCCCCTGCAGTATCTCACTATATCCCCCCTGCAGTATCTCACTATATCTCCCCTGCAGTATCTCACTATATCTCCCCTGCAGTATCTCACTATATCCCCCCTGCAGTATCTCACTATATCTCGTCCATGGTGGTGACTCCCAGCATGGCCTGTCCCTCTGGCTCCTTCATCGTCTCATGCATCATCTGCAGGACACAGTACTTCGTGTTGATGGCGTTGTTGTCATACTCTGCAGCCTGGAGAAGAGAAAAAACAATTTTTGTCTTACAGGTACCTGTAACAATTTGTTCTGAGGAAACGACTATTCCATCTTTGTAGGCAGGAAGAACATTTTTCACTGACGACCAAAAATAACCAGCTGTCACATTGATACCATCTTTTGGTATGGTGCGGCCGAGATCGAACCACTGACATTCTGATTTGAAGGCAGACGCTCTTTCCACTATACCAATGAGGCGGTAACACTGAGATTGTATTACCAACATTGGACTTGTTTTTGGTTGCTATGACCTGGGGGAAAGGCCCAAGAATCTAGCACACCTAAAGGATGACACTTGTAACAGAGAATTATGGCACCTTAGACGACTGCACCACCTGTGCACCCAACCATGTCAAGATCATTGTGAGCATTTAATGTTTGTTTCATAAATTGTACCATATTGGATCAATGCAAGAAATAATTTTTGTTTTTGATCATATTGATCAAGATTAGACCATTCATAAATGATTGTGTCGCCATATACGTACAAATCTGAGGTACTTCCTGATGACTTCATACAGAGGGAGCGGACCGTCAGGTCTAAACACTGACACGTTCCATTCGGCAGCTCGTGCTATCATCACTGAGGAGGTGCCTGCTTCTTTCCAGAATTCCTTGATTTCTTTAAGAGTCTTTATATCTCGAGACCCACCACTGTTTTTTCAAATAGGAAAAATAAGACACGCATCTGTTTGATGTATCAAGACTTGCTCAGAGGCCAATATTCGGCCCAGCAAATGTCAGTAAAAATTCCCAACTTGGAATTAAGACTTTACTATTCACATTTAAATGAAATCTTTACATTTGTCTACTTATCCTGCATTACTCGTTAATGCATTTACAGCTGTTTTTTTTTACAGAAAGACAAAGCTGTGAGAGGTCCAGCTACAGAAGAAGTTGTTCCAACCAGTAGTGTAGCAGTACCCTAACACAGCTGACACATGACCCAGAAAAGGTGATGTCACATAAGAGCACATTACTGCTTTGTCAGCCAACACGAACAGACAAGTTTTGAGAATAAAGCCATTCTGCGACATGTTTCACTTACTTTGCAATGACTGGTATTGAGAGATGCTCTGCGATGGCTCTGATGACATCATTGCGGTTGTGATGCCGTGACCTCTCATACTTTGTGCGCCCGTGGACGGCAATGGCTGCCACTCCTGTACTCTCGATTAGCTTAACCAGCTTCAGTGTGTCCTCCAACTGAACAGAGAACAATGTTACACAGCAATACTACACAAGGGCATAACACACCAATGCTGCAGTAGCGTATAACACAGCAATACTACAGCAGGGCATAACACAGCAATACTACAGCAGGGCATAACACAGCAATACTACAGCAGGGCATAACACAGCAATACTACAGTAGGGCATAACACAGCAATGCTGCAGTAGGGCATAACACAGCAATACTACAGTAAGGCATAACACAGCAATACGGCAGTAGGGCACAACACAGCAATACGGCAGTAGGGCACAACACAGCAATACTGCAGTAGGGCATAACAGCAATACTGCAGTAGGGCATAACACAGCAATACTACAGTAGGGAATAACACAGCAATACGGCAGTAGGGCATAACAGCAATACTGCAATAGGGCATAACACAGCAATACTCCAGTAGGGGCCACACAGCAATACTACAGTAGGGCACAACACAGCAATACTCCAGTAGGGCACAACACAACAATACTACAGTAGGGCATAACACAGCAATACTGCAGTAGGGCATAACAAGGCAATACTGCAGTAGGGCATGACACAGCAATACTACAGTAGGGCACAACACAGCAATACTGCAGTAGGGCATAATGCAACAATACTGCAGTAGGGCATAACACAGCAATACTGCAGTAGGGCATAACACAGCAATACTGCAGTAGGGCATAACAGCAATACTGCAGTAGGGCATAACACAGCAATACTACAGTAGGGAATAACACAGCAATACTACAGTAGGGCATAACAGCAATACTGCAATAGGGCATAACACAGCAATACTCCAGTAGGGGCCACACAGCAATACTACAGTAGGGCACAACACAGCAATACTCCAGTAGGGCACAGCACAACAATACTACAGTAGGGCATAACACAGCAATACTGCAGTAGGGCATAACAAGGCAATACTGCAGTAGGGCATGACACAGCAATACTACAGTAGGGCACAACACAGCAATACTGCAGTAGGGCATAACGCAACAATACTGCAGTAGGGCATAACACAGCAATACTGCAGTAGGGCATAACACAGCAATACTGCAGTAGGGCATAACACAGCAATACTGCAGTAGGGCATAACACAGCAATACTGCAGTAGGGTATTACACAGCCATACTGCAGTAGGGCATAACACAGCAATACTGCAGTAGGGTATTACACAGCCATACTGCAGTAGGGCATAACACAGCAATACTACAATAGGGCAAACACAGCAATGCTGCAGTAGGGCATAACACAGCAATGCTGCAGTAGGGAGATACACAGCAATACTGCAGTAGGGAGGTACACAATCAATACTACAGTAGGAAGGTACACAGCAATACTACAGTTGGGAGGTACACAGCAATACTGCAGCGGGGCATAACACAGCAATGCTGTAGTAGGGCATAACACAGCAATGCTGCAGTAGGGCATAACACAGCAATGCTCCAGTAGGGCATAACACAGCAATGCTGCAGTAGGGCATAACACAGGAATACTGCAGTAGGGCATAACACAGCAATGCTGCAGTAGGGTTTTAACACAGGAATACTGCAGTAGGTTGGTACACAGCAATCCTGCAGTGGGGTGGTACACAGCAATACTGCAGTAGGGTGGTACACAGCAATATTGCAGTAGGGAGGTACACAGCAATATTGCAGTAGGGAGGTACACAGCAATACAGCAGTAGGGAGGTACACAGCAATACTGCAGTAGGGAGGTACACAGCAATACAGCAGTAGGGAGGTACACAGCAATACTGCAGTAGGGAGGTACACAGCAATACTGCAGTAGGGAGGTACACAGCAATACTCTACAGGCAATGTTGAAGGAAACTCACAGTAGTGGACAGGTGTTGTAGTTCTTGGTATATGAGTGACACATGACTTTCACTGTGACATTGATGGGTCAGAGTCATGCCACACAAATGCTTCTGAAGATTAGGGTTATAAGACAAAACACCCTTTGTTACTTTGTGTGTTTAAGGTGAGAGTAAAACATATTGTACAAACCTTGGGCAGAATTCTGATCTTGCATGTTACAGGTATAGACAGGCCAGACACAAGAGTTGTCAATATCTGCAGCAGGGATAGCATGAGACATTAGCAATATGGATGGAACAACCCTTTCTCACAAACATCGTTGATGAACCAACCCTCCTATTCATAACAACATCGTTGATATAACAACCCTCCTACTCATAACAACATCCTTGATGAAACAACCCTTCCCCTCAAACAACATCCTTGATGAAACAACCCTTCCCCTCATAACAACATCGTTGATGAACCAACCCTCCTATTCATAACAACATCGTTGATATAACAACCCTCCTACTCATAACAACATCGTTGATATAACAACCCTCCTACTCATAACAACATCGTTGATGTAACAACCCTCCTACTCATAACAACATCGTTGATGTAACAACCCTTCTACTCATAACAACATCGTTGATGTAACAACCCTCCTACTCCTTGATGAAACAACCCTTCCCCCCCAAACAACATCCTTGATGAAACAACCCTTCCCCTCATAACAACATCCTTGATGAAACAACCCTTCCCCTCATAACAACATCCTTGATGAAACAACCCTTCTCCCATAACAACATCCTTGATGAAACAACCCTTCCCCTCAAACAACACCCTTGATGAAACAACCTTCCCCTCATAACAACATCGTTGATGAAACAACCCTTCCCCTCATAACAACATCCTTGATGAAACAACCCTTCCCCTCATAATAACACCCTTGATGAAACAACCCTTCCCCTCAAACAACACCCTTGATGAAACAACCCTTCCCCTCAAACAACACCCTTGATGAAACAACCCTCCTACTCATAACAACATCGTTGATGAAACAACCCTTCCCCTCAAACAACACCCTTGATGAAACAACCCTTCCCCTCAAACAACACCCTTGATGAAACAACCCTTCCCCTCATAACAACATCCTTGATGAAACAACCCTTCCCCTCATTACAACATCCTTGATGAAACAACCCTTCCTCTCATAACAACATCCTTGATGAAACAACCCTTCCCTTCATAACAACATCCTTGATGATACAACCCTTCCCCTCATAACAACGTCCTTGATGAAACAACCCTTCCCCTCATGCTTGTTGCATGATTTGAAGACATTCCGACTGTCATTTTCTGTGAAGCGATGCTATAAAAGTTTGTTCTGAAGTGACCCATAATGGGTTGTCCTCAGATTTTTGTTTAGCAGTAGCAAGAAGTAAGATCTGATTTTAATGAGATTGTGGAACAACCCTTCCCTCATAACATCGTGGCGGAACACCCCACAGCTGATTACATCACTGAAGTGGATGAAGTAAACCCTTACTTCTTTGATCTTCTCTGGTTTTGACAGGAGCGCGGCCCCCATTCCTCCCTGGAACACAGAACACATGTTACCAGATATCACACAGAACACACATTAATTGATATCAGTCAGAATACATATTACCAAATATCACACAGAACACATATTACCTGATATCACACAGAACACATATTACCAGACATCACAGAGAACACACATTAAGTGATATCACATAGAACACACATTAACTGACATCACACAGAACACACGTTACCAGATATCACATAGAACACACATTAACTGACATCACACAGAACACATATTACCTGATATCACACAGAACACACATTAACTGATATCACACAGAACACATATTACCTGATATCACAGAGAACACACATTAACTGATATCACATAGAACACACATTTACTGATATCACACAGAACACACGTCACCAGATATCACACAGAACACACATTAACTGATATCACACAGAACACATATTACCTAATATCACACAGACCACACATTATCTGATATCACACAGAACACACGTTACCAGATGTCACACAGAACACACGTTACCAGATATCACACAGAACACATATTACCTGATATCACACAGAACACATATTACCAGACATCACACAGAACACACATTAACTGATATCACATAGAACACACATTAACTGATATCACACAGAACACACATTACCAGATATCACACAGAACACATGTTACCAACTATCACACAGAACACACATTAACTGATATCACACAGAACACACAACTGATATCACACAGAACACACATTAACTGATATCACACAGAACACATATTACCTGATATCACACAGAACGCACATTACCAGACATCACACAGAACACACATCAACTGATATCACACAGAACACACATTAACTGATATCACACAGAACACATATTACCTGATATCACACAGAACACATATTACCAGACATCACACAAAACAGACATTACCTGATATCACACAGAACGCACATTACCAGACATCACACAGAACACATATTACCAGACATCACACAAAACAGACATTACCAGATATCACAGAGAACACATATTACCAGACATCACACAGAACAGACATTACCAGACATCACACAGAACACATATTACCAGACATCACACAGAACAGACATTACCAGACATCACACAGAACACATATTACCAGACATCACACAGAACAGACATTACCAGATATCACACAGAACACATATTACCAGACATCACACAGAACAGACATTACCAGACATCACACAGAACACATATTACCAGACATCACACAGAACACACAGATGTGGCCGGACTGGGTACAGGACCTGCTGACACACAAGGTGTATAGTACAGCCCCAATGTGGAGTTGTGGCCAGACTGGGTACAGGACCTGCTGACACACAAGGTGTATAGTACAGCCCCAATGTGGGTATTGTAACCAGACAGTTGTGTCCCTTGGCCACGCCAGAAACTCACTCACTCACTCACTCACTCACTCACTCACAGGACCTGCTGACACACAAGGTGTATAGTACAGCCCCAATGTGGAGTTGTGGCCAGATTGGGTACAGGACCTGCTGACACACCAACTGTATAGTACAGCCCCAATGTGGAGTTGTGGCCAGACTGGGTACAGGACCTGCTGACACACAAACTGTATAGTACAGCCCCAATGTGGGTATTGTAACCAGACAGTTGTGTCCCTTGGCCACGCCAGAAACTCACTCACTCACTCACTCACTCACTCACTCACAGGACCTGCCGACACACAAGGTGTATAGTACAGCCCCAATGTGGAGTTGTGGCCAGACTAGGTACAGGACCTGCTGACACACAAGGTGTATAGTACAGCCCTGATGTGGAGTTGTGGCCAGATTGGGTACAGGACCTGCTGACACACAAACTGAAAAGTACAGCCCCAATGTGGGTATTGTAACCAGACAGTTGTGTCCCTTGGCCACGCCAGAAACTCACTCACTCACTCACTCACTCACTCACTCACTTACAGGACCTGCTGACACACAAGGTGTATAGTACAGCCCCAATGTAGAGTTGTGGCCAGATTGGGTACAGGACCTGCTGACACACAAACTGAAAAGTACAGCCCCAATGTGGGTATTGTAACCAGACAGTTGTGTCCCTTGGCCACGCCAGAAACTCACTCACTCACTCACTCACTCACTCACTTACAGGACCTGCTGACACACAAGGTGTATAGGACAGCCCTGATGTGGAGATGTGGCCAGACTTGGTACAGGACCTGCTGACACACAAGGTGTATAGTACAGCCCTGATGCGGAGTTGTGGCCAGACTGGGTACAGGACCTGCTGACACACAAAGTGTATAGTACAGCCCTGATGCGGAGTTGTGGCCAGACTGGGTACAGGACCTGCTGACACACAAAGTGTATAGTACAGCCCTGATGCGGAGTTGTGGCCAGACTGGGTACAGGACCTGCTGACACACAAGGTGTATAGTACAGCCCTGATGTGGAGTTGTGGCCAGACTTGGTACAGGACCTGCTGACACACAAAGTGTATAGTACAGCCCTGATGCGGAGTTGTGGCCAGACTGGGTACAGGACCTGCTGACACACAAAGTGTATAGTACAGCCCTGATGCGGAGTTGTGGCCAGACTGGGTACAGGACCTGCTGACACACAAGGTGTATAGTACAGCCCTGATGTGGAGTTGTGGCCAGACTGGGTACAGGACCTGCTGACACACAAAGTGTATAGTACAGCCCTGATGCGGAGTTGTGGCCAGACTGGGTACAGGACCTGCTGACACACAAAGTGTATAGTACAGCCCTGATGTGGAGTTGTGGCCAGACTGGGTACAGGACCTGCTGACACACAAAGTGTATAGTACAGCCCTGATGCGGAGTTGTGGCCAGACTTGGTACAGGACCTGCTGACACACAAAGTGTATAGTACAGCCCTGATGTGGAGTTGTGGCCAGACTTGGTACAGGACCTGCTGACACACAAAGTGTATACCTTGATGGAGAACTCCTTGGGGCAGCCCATGTTGACATCTATGGCAGAAACATCATTCTCCCTGAAAAGAACAGAATTTCTCACTCAGCATAATGTTTACCGGTATTTACCATGCTTTAGAATCATTCCAGTTCTACCTCAATTAAAAAGGAAGATGGTTTAAACAAGAGTCATCTGGAGATGACCTATCCTCTTGTTCTGGTTCTAATGGAGTTTGGCTACTTGTATCCGTCTTTTGGTTCCTTGCCATTGGATACCTTCAGTTCAGAGAAGAAACAAATAATGCTGTTCAGCAGTTTCTAATATCCTAAATCATCAATAGGCACCAGTGCTCCACTAGACTGATGCTCAATGGTGAGCACCACCCTCATTTTCAATAAAGTCTAAGTTGTCATCTTGAAAATATTAACAAATCTTTAATTTTATTTATCCCAAAACATGAAAAACATATAAAAAAAAGAAAAAGATATTCCCAAATCATCAAAAGGCACCAATTCATTACTAGACTGATCTAAATAGCAAGTTTTATCTTGAAATATTCATCGGTTTTGGAGTTCTGCTCCGGAAACGAGCACCATACTTGGTTTCAGTAAAGTCCAACTTGTTTTCATGAAAAAATATTAAAATAAAGAAAATAAAAATCCCAAATCATAAAAGGTACCAGTTCACCACTAGACTGATCTGTATAGCAAGTTTCATCTTGAAACATTCAGCGGTTTAGGAAAATGAAAGTAGATGGACATGTTGATTGGGGCTGTACTATATCCCCCCGTTTTTCAAAATGGCGGCATACAAAAGGGACATATAAAGATAAATTATTATTTTTAAACATAAACATAATGTCAATGAACATGATTAATACGACACATAAAGCAAATACTGTATTCAAGCAATAACCTTTGTAACACAGGTCTGGGCATATGTCTTCTGGCAGAAGGTGGTAACATTTATACCTGCCCAACCTATTTCATGTCAGTGTGAAAATGGGATGCAAGTGAGTTCTTGATCCATGGGGCAAATCTAGGATTCAAACCCACGACCTCAATACATCCTGGGAGGTGAGGAAGGTTCTGTAACCATAGTTACTCACACTTTTTTGGCTGCAATCAGAGCCCTCTTTGCATCTGCTGTTCCCTGAATCAAAGAAAAACAACAGTGACTTTCTCCTTCAATTCCAACTAAGTATCATCATGTTTACCAAACTAAATGCAGGACTATTTTATATGGTGAGTGAGAGGGTGGTTGAGGGGTTGAGTAGGTGAGTGGGTGGGTGGTGAGTGCAGGAAAGCCTTGTCATACAGGTTTTGGACCATACCAATTAGGTGAAACCCTCGATAATGGGTATGATTTTGACAAACCTAGAAACTTAATCATGTCAAATTTGAGATTCACATTCACATTCACATTCATCGTTTTTGCTATGGTTACTGGATGCATATCTGCAAAGAAAATTACAAGCCTCAAATAACTGGCCCGTCCCAAGGATTGTCGATCAATCCCATAACAAGTACTAATCCAAATAATATAGTCACTTCATGGAAAAAAACGTTCACCCGTAATACCCTAAATCCTTTAGCGTAATTTTTCAATAGGATGAATAATTTTTAAACATAACAAATGGTAGAAAAGCATTCCATACACCTTACCAACTGAAACACAAGCTTGTGTTTCTCCTGGGGACATGTCCTGAACACAACGATGTCATCATTCAGGATGTAATCAACTGTGCCCAGAACATCTGTAACAAACATGGGCAAATGTCAGTCTTCAAACACATTCCTGTATCCAATCAATACACACACATATTCCATCTATCAACATGCCCCTAGCACTATTATCACCATGTCCTACATACAAATATGAGATGCGTCTCTGCATGAACATGATGAAGATCTGACAAACCCTCCTGGAGAGACATGTCAGGTGAACCCTGAATGAAATTTGACTGCTTAATTAAAATGAAAGATGTGTGGGTTTTCATTGTCACAATTTCTGTTACTGATTTGGACACAAGATCAGGGATGTGAGCAGGTTTTCCCGAGGAAAGAGGAAAAGTCAAGGGGGATCTGGGCATGCCCCCCCAGAAATTTTTAAAACATTTGATTGCATTTTAAGCAATTTCGTGCAGTTTGGACAACATTCACACCAAGAAATGTAATATGTCAATGGCAAAAGTCAATAAGTCAAATAAACAAGATGGCAGATGCAGTAAAATTTTGAAATTAAATCAGTACTTTTAAAAAATTGGGCATAGCTTCCACGCACCTGGCTACCCGCCAGGTCTGGGAGCAATACTGCCATAAACTTCAACCCCCATCCCCCAGACACAAGGACAACTGTCACAAAAGGGTGCACTTTCAAGGGTATATTTGTATCTTCTTCCCTTTTGTGTACAGATGCCAGGGAAAAATGACATGGTGCTTATGTTTATATTATATTCTCCATTTGGAACTGCCTGATAACGTTTGTTTTCGAGATACAAAATGTATTACTCGGGAAAACTTAGCTCGCTCATACCACACTCATTTTGAAGGCTCCATGCTGATTGGCTGATTAGAAAATTCACCTGAGGTTATCTCCAACAGAGGGTTTGTCAAGTCTTCGTGCAAAGACGTATCGAAATTGGAGTAAAAGATCTGATATTAATGAGTGAGTGAGTTGGGTTTAACGCAGCTTTTAACAGTATTCCAGTTATATCACGGCATGTCAGCTTAATCTGGGAGGAAAGCCCAAAGTGATGCAGGTCTCAGACGTTTACCACTTCGATGAGACCCATGAGCACGGGTATGGTGGTGACAAACCTAGAAACATAATTGAGGCGAACTGGGATTCGAACCCACAATCGTAGGTTTCTGGCGTGTCCAAGGGACGCAAGTCTGCACAGCGAATCGCTGCGCCTTAGACGACTGGGCCACAAAAGCCCCCCTGATATTAATATGACCTGTACTTTTTATCTACATTTAGAACTTGTCGTATTAGTTTGTTTTTCGAGACACACAAATTAGACATGCTAGTCTGAATGCTTAGATCACTTGTACAGGAAATTTATAAGCCTCAACACTGACTAGCTTACTAGAAGATTCTCCTAACGTGACATCCTATGGAGGTGTCGTCCAATCTTCATGTACAGACCTAATGTATGGGAGTAGAAAATCGGACAGTGATTGCTGGCAAACCTGTGGTAGTTACCATGAGCAACATTCCACAGTCAGAGTACAATGACACACAACCAGAGAGGCCTAACGTTGTTACCATCAAATCCTCACTCTTGCTGACTCTTAGAAACATACTACTCAAAAGAAGTTAAGACCATCTGATTCTTTATATAGCAAAAGATAATCTGTAATGCCATGACAGATTAACTATTGTCATATAAAAGAATTTGATGTTCTATTATTTCTTTTGAGTAGTATATAATATAGTCACTTCTCAAGTACCAATAAAACAGCACATTCACTGAACAGGTTTTTTACATGGTAGATGTTATCATTTAACGAACCTTGATAAAAATAACCTGATATAAATAAAAAGGACATTCTAAAAATTTGAATGATTGTTTCAAATCTACAAGGATACAAACACATAAATATTCTCTGTGCCATTATCATGTGCTATAAGTATAAAATGTAGCATTAACAGTTAAAAAAGATAAAAATAAGTTTTAATATACAAACCATTTACTTTTCGTTTGGCTGTCAAAATCTTGAAGTCTATAATTTCCTGAAAGTAATGATAAGTTGTCATGAACCATTTTAACAATACCAATGATAACCCATGTAAGGAATTGAAGCCAGGTATTCTGTTGCAAGGGTGAACACTTGAACCATTAAAGGCACTAACTATCCTACGTCAACTTGAGTGAGTGACTGCGGTTTTAGGTCACTTTCAGCAATATTCCAGCAATTTCACCAGATATGGGTTTCACACCAAGGACCCATGTGGGGATTTGAACCTGGGTCTTTGGTTTAAGAACTAGGCTACCTCACCGCCCCTTAACCAACATGAGATTCAGAAACATATTCCTTACATTTAACATTTAGACTTATCAGAGAAATCACATCTGTGGTCCCATAACCATGATAACCACTCTTTGTTATTATAATATATAACTACTATAATCATGATAATATTGTTATCTAAACTATATAACTTCTATAATCATGATAATATTGTTATCTAAACTATATTACTATTATCATGATAATATTGTTATCTAAACTATATAACTACTATAATCATGATAATATTGTTATCTAAACTATATAACTTCTATAAACATGATAATATTGTTATCTAAACTATATAACTACTATAATCATGATAATATTGTTATCTAAACTATATAACTACTATAATCATGATAATATTATTAACTAAAAACATTAACATGATATATATATACATTTATCCACTGACATTAATTGTACATAAGTAAAATTTACAGGAATTAGTAAACAGTGGTAAAATGATACATAACACTCCGAGAATATCTAAAATTCAATTGGGGTTAACACACCAAACTTCATGAATATCAATACAATTCTACCACTCAAATAAGGAACAGCACAGTTGGAAACAACTTAAGTAAGTGATTCAGAGATGGGTATCTTTATCAATAAATGGTTTCACAATGTGTGGATTGTTGGTTTTCACACGTACTGGCTTTCATTACCGTACAGATACACTGTGTTTGCACAAAAACATACACTAGTGGCGATAAAGTGCAAGTGTCTTGACTATTTTCATCACACACCCAAGGAGCAGTGAGTACTTGAAGTCATGCCTTGACTTAATGAGGCTCAACGAAACAATGCCATTCGCCATTTGGTGACTCTCAGTCAGCCGATTTAGGGCTACAGAACATTTCATTCCAACACAGGGTGACTTTGGCACCCTACCAGGCACAAGGAATCATGTGACCTGCCTCGTTCAGGAAGACTATAGTTGATTATACAAATCAAGATCAAGACAAAAGTTTGCTACGTACCTCACAGTATACAAGGTCAGCTCCATACTCGAGGGCCAGCAGTCTCATCGGGATGGTGCACACCCTCACCATAGGGGCGAGGATAACTTTCTGTCTGTAGTCTAAAGGCATTGTTGACCAAATCAATGTTCAGTTGTTGTCATGTGCAGACCTGGAATAGTATTACCTCTTAAAGACATGCAAGACTTTTATGAAACGTGCACTACCAGTTTCCTGGGTGTGGGTTATGGTAAAAATGGCCCCAAGTGAAAAAAAACCTCAGTTTGGCAAAAAAGGTGCCATTTCCTGGTAATAACAGATCAGAGGATTAGAGAAAATGAAATCATACAACAAATGGTTTCATTAAAATATTTAAAACATTATAGCAAAGAATTTTTTTTCTTAGATTGGCAAAGGGTGCCCAACACTCAGAATCGTGATGGGGTGTTTGATCGGAAAGGGTATTACATAACCCTCATGATCAGAAGGGGGTACTTAAGTTATGAGTTACCTACCTAAGCCCTAACTTAAGGATCGAAAACCCAAGTGCATTCAGTGAAAACAAGAGCCACAGCGGCTAAAAAAATTATGATCCTAAGCGTTACACTTGTTTACGTATGGAACAACTTGACCAGTCACTGTCCTGGTTTCCTGTGGTCTAAGTATCTTGATCCTGAAAACATTATGCTGACTCATAAATGTCAACTACAACAAATGTGCCTTTATTGAGTGAAAGTATGGCTAAAGTTTGTTTCACGACAACCATAGCGGTAACCTAACCAGGGTTGCTGTAAATAGCAGTAAGTTAGTGCATTTTGTCGACCACTTCACACACAATTTCGCTGCAATTAATATAGATCTAAACAATATTGAATGAAATATTGAATAAAGTTAATTACAAAGACTACAAACATAAGTCCGAATGTCCAATGAACAGACAACTAGATAGTGTAAAAACAGTCCTGATTAAATTGCATACTTCAGTACAGATATGTTGACATGTTTTTTTTTGTGTTTCAAGCTCACAGTAATGTCTGTGCATTGTGCGCCCACTCAACAAAGTGTGCACTATACTCAGAAAATATGGTATATATTATGAAAGTAACACTTGATTTTTATTCTCTTATTCATACATGAACGTTCAACAGTAACTGCCACATATGAGGTAGGTGGAACACAAAAGTCTGATTTGCCAAAAAACAATTTCGGGATCCCTGGTTACAACCACGGCAACCCAGGCGTTGTGTCGTGTAAAACAACGGATACCCCCTAGTTGGTCCGAAGGCTGGGAATCGCAGTTCTTTGGTTTGCTGTCGATAATTGGCATCTGGTGACTACGTGGGTGAATTAAATCGGTGCCGGCGAGACGACTGTGTTGAAGTATTGGAGTATTCAATTTCAAAAGAAAATCTTCACATTCCAACTCTTTAAGTGGCATATGTTCTTGATCGACAATGTTATCATTTGCAACGTGGACCTAGATCTATTTATTTTCAAATTAATGTGTAACTTTTTGAACATCGATCTGAATTTTTATAGTGTCTGTATATTTATAAGCCTCAACCCGACTTTGACATGGCAATTGATTTTAACACATAGTGAGAAGTCTGAAAATGTAATCAAAACGCATCATTACGTTTCATGTGGACCATGTTTTCATCATGGGGGCGGCCATTTTGACCAACATTGCATTATGGGTATAGTAAGGAACATTACAAATCACTGCATGGGAATAATTTCTGGAATCACCAACATTTTTTAAAGATACAATTTGATCTACAAACTCAAAAAACATATTTTAACATGTACATTCTTCATATAACCTTGTATTTTAGCTCAAAATTAGTTTTTGCTAATATGTGCTACAAATCCCATAGGGAAACAATAACGGTTTTCGTTTCTAGATCAAACATTTGTATGATCCTAAATTACGGAAACGGAAACGTCCTTCCCCGCGAAGACCTTCAAACCTGGCGTTTGAGACTCAACATCATCATCCACACTTAACCAGGTAACTGACATAAATTCTACATTGATACCCGCCGTAATTTAACTATTAATTTGGATGTTGGAAGAAATATGTGAGAGTTGTTTTGTTTGAACTTCACATCATCCTTGCAAACTGATTTATTTCGCCAGGTTCGGCAACCACTTTCGTTTTCTACTCTGAACTGTCTGTGGGTAGTTCATGAATTGTCTCACTGTAACTTACTAAATGTGCCAGTTGTCCTATACACATATGCGTATTACTTATAGAGCTCACTTTGTGCAGATTGCATTTGCTACTATGTTTGAGATTATTTTGTTTGTTTCCTACCCATTTGTTTTTCTTTTTTCTTAACTCATTTCCCACTGTTTTTGGGGAGGGTGACCATACTTAAGATGAACTACAACTAATAAAGATAAAATTATGAGCAGAGTTTGTCGCGATTTGAACATTCCTAACAACATAGAGATGAACCGTTTTACTATTGATCCTAAAAATGGATTGATTTGCCCTTTATTATCCAACCTGTTGTAAAAGAACTAAGCATGATACACTATTTTATTGCAGTAGTTTATTTATATTTGATACCTATAAAATGTGTCAAACACAAAATGTTTCTTTTACTTTGTTCAACTTTTATGACACACCAAATAGGATTGATTGATGCTGATTTTCTTATTATCGTGGAAACACTATTTTGTGGTGTGATACGTGTGGATTATGTGGTTACATAACTACCTGTTTTGGTTTATGCCTAATCAGTATGCATACGACTACGTTGGGGCAAGGGACTTCGTCCAAACAAATGGATTCTTTTCAAACTAATTTCGAAATGGAAGTAGGGGTAATTACACTTCAAAAACATGCCAGAAAATATCATAATAAAGTTAACACATACACTTACGAGTAGCTGTGATGTACCACAACAAGTCCTGTATTCGATCAAGCAATGAAAAATCATGCTTAGATTTGCATAAGTAGACAGTCGACAATGGGTGTGGATTACAAGATTTACAGACACCTCGATAATATATAGACATACTATACAGAAACTAATGTTTATGATAAACAACATTCACTATCAAGATTATATAGACAAAATTATAGGGATTCATTCTTATGTTAATGACATATTGGTAATCATCATGATGCTACTGTTGATATATTGATGCGGAATAAGATGTCAGCTTACATTATTATATGACTGGAAACAAAGCTTTTAGGCATGGTTCCTACATTCTGCAATCTGTAATTTCTTGTTTATGAACCAAGGAAATGTGTCATTTGCCTCATACATGTATATCCATACATGTTATCAAACAGACCTCACTGCATGCACAACAATCCTGTGTTTGCTATTACTCAGTCCTCAAACAAATATTTATGTTGAAGATAATTAAGGCCTGATACCTGTACTGTTATTGGTATTTTGATAGTTGTCATTTGCCTCAGTTTGAACATATATTTTGCCAGCTCAGAAAATTTATTAGGAAAACACCATTGCATTCCTTTCTCCCATTGTCCTTTACAGCATGATCGATAGACATAAAAAGACATAAAAAAAGAAACTTTGTAACAATGTTAGTCTCAGTTAATGGCTGGCTGATTTTCTTGGATTTGTGTATTTACAAACAATGAAAAATTTGCTCTCCTTGTAAAGTTTCTTGTCTTGGTGTTCTGAAAACTTCTAAATGCCAATCAAAGACTTGACATTTTTGTGTTGACAGTTATTTAGCAGCAAGCAGCAGCCCTGCCCACAATGGAGGTGGAGGGGTTTGGTGACCTGCTTCAGCAGGCAGAACAGCTGACCGCTGACATGGACAGCGGGACTGACCTGCCTCACGTTGAGCGGAACCTGCATCAGATTCTAGAGGCTGGCCAGAGACTGCTCACAAAGACAGCCCCTGTCAGTCAGGATGCATCTGATGTTAAGGCGTGAGTACAGGAAGGAATAATGATTATGATACAATAAAGAGTCCATTTATAATATGTCATATTCCATTCACCAGTAAATTATTAAGTGAATGCTTATGGCACTATGTTATTGTTACAAATGTCTTTGGATCAGTGTGTACTCAAATGTTATTCGCAGTGCCCTGTGGAGTATGTACAAACCATGTTGCCGTGAGTGAGTGAGTGAGTATGGTTTTACGCCGCTTTTAGCAATATTCCAGCAATATCACGGCGGGGGACACCAGAAATGGGCTTCACACATTGTACCCATGTCGGGAATCGAACCCGGGTCTTCGGCGTGACGAGCGAACGCTTTAACCACAAGGCTACCCGACCGCCCCCCATGTTGCCGTGTGAGGCACTAGACTGTTAAGCCTTGTCCTACTGGGTGCAAGTCTCTTTGACTAAGGAGACATCACATGTGTGTTTCAATGTGAGGCAGGACCGAAACCCCAGAAACTCAGAAACAGAGGATTTAAGTTTTATGTCGCATTATGACATCATGATTTGTCATTCCATTTCAATAGCAATAGAAGTAACCTAACTAAGCATGTCACTAGGTGTCATTTGCTGTATATAATAATGTGAATAGATAGACTTCTTAGAATTTCACGGACTGAAATGTAATAAAATGGACACTGTCCATCCGTCTGTGCAAGATGTCTTTTCCGGAGCAAATGTTGAATATTTCTTCTTCTGGTTCTTTTGATAGTTTGGGATTTTTGAAAAATTAATTTTTAAGTCTCCATGGCAACAATATACAAAATTGGGGATAGAATAGGTCTTCAGCAACCCATGCTTGCCCAAAGAGGCGACCACGCTTGTCGTAAGAGGTGACTAACAGGAACAGAATGTTTTATTAGTGATGAAATGTTGTATTTCCCTCCATTGGTAGGTCAATTCTACTGGGGTCAAAGGGCTATGCTGTACCCAAGATTGCAGAGAGACTCGAGGGCCTCAAGGCCACCACAACATTTGAGCCACTGGAGCCTGTTGCTGACACAGATATTCAGGTAGCATCAGAATATGGAGGCCTTGTGTTTAACATTCATTGATCAGGGTTTGACAAGTATACTGGCCCACTAAGTGTCAGTAAGACCTGAATTGGAACCAGTGATTTTAAGATTGAAGTGGTCAGATATTAAGTTGAAAATATTAAATGTCAGTGTTTTATTTACCTTGGACATGAAATTACAGAAATTGTGGAAATGTTTGAATTTTTGAATGTTTTGAAGTGTACAATTTTGAAAATTGTAGTTGTCTAACCAATATTCTGTGGGACCTGTGATGATTTTTGTGGGGCTGGTCTCATTCTGTGGCTATAGCCAGATAACTTTCTCTGACAATTGTCTGAGATAATACAAGAAGTTGATCAATACATGTTACAAACTATTTTAACAAACATGTTCCTGTGTCGGTTTGTCTTACTGCTTTTGGGTTGGTGGGCTGGTCTGGTGGTTAAAGCGTTGGCTTGTCATGCCTAATGCATGGGGGTTTGATTCCCCACATGTCCCACCCTGAGATACTGTTGGAATATTGCTGAATGCAGCATACTATGTACTAGCCGACTGCTCACACTCTTGCTGCTCTATTTTGTCCAGGGATTCCTGAGAAATGAGAGGGAAAATGCCTTCTTGGCTGTAATTGAACAAACGAGAAAACATGTAAGTATTTCCAGAATGTCTGTTCCCATGAGCACAGATCACACAGCTGTTGTGTCTGAAATCATTGTATGATGGATTTAAATGTTCGCTAATATCAGTTTAGTTAAAAACAACGATACAAATTGTGATGTTCTACAATCAGTACGACTTGTGAATATTTTGGTCCTGCCACCTTGGCCTATGAGATGATTTACTGCACAATAGGTATACCTTCATTTAGTCAATATCAAATTGTTACTCAGATATATCAAAGAAATGATGCATTACATTGATGCATAAGTTGTCCATGATGTATTAAGTTGGCAGCAAATGTCAGTAAAACCTTACAATTAGGGTTACGTGTTCGATTCCCGACATGGGTACAATGTGTGAAGCCCATTTGTGGTGTCCCCTGCCGTGATAGTGCTGGAATATTGCTAAAAAGCGGCGTAAGACCATACTCACTTACCTACTTACTACAATTAGGGATACATTTTTTTCACAATTTGTGATCATAATTCATAGTTATAGTTAGTGTTGAAAGTTTTTTGTATAATCATATTTTGAAATTTATCCTATCGCACACTGTGCATCTCTTTTTTCTTCTTCGATCCTATGTGGAAACGTGCTTGAACAGAGTTTCAATTTTCTAAAAATTAGTTCACCCAAACACAGCCCAGCTTCATTATGATCACTACCCAAGCAAACAGGTCACGTTGTCTACTCCCATGCGTAGCGACCTACACGGCCTAATCACCTGATTAACCCTGCCATATCATCCTCTTTCTCATCACCATGTATTTGAATATTTAGAGAATGCAGGTTTGTTTTTTTACCAGGTTTTCCTCTAAATCGCCCTGAATATGCTACATTTTGAGGATAGGATGAGCAATGACCTTACTCCTCGCTTGGTTTGTCAGGAAAGCAGAACAACTTTTTCTGCCTCAGACCCTTATGGCACTGCTGGGGACAATGCAATTTTTCAAAGCGATGTTCTGAGTGTGATCACATGATAGAGGAATCCTTCAAAATATATTTATGTAGATGCCACAGACGTGAAATGGACAGGCGATCAAAAAACCCAAGCTGTCAGGAAACCCAAAGAATCTAATAAGGGGCATGTCCCTTCCTCCGTTGTTGTTGACCCACCTCCGGGTTCCTCTGTACCTGTGCTGTCGATAACAGAGGATATTGTTTCTGACTGTTTTCTCACTGATGATGTCCCACCTGTGATGCCTAAGCAGTGTGTTCCCGTTACCTCTGAATCTAAATCTACAATGGAACAACCAGTGATCTCGGATGTTAATAAAGTGCTGGTGGCAATCAATCTAGCCGAACCTCCAGTGACTACACCTTTTATCGATCCTATTACTGCTCATGGTTCATCAGTTACCAGTCAATGTTCGTCTCCCGCTCTTCTGCGTACAGTTTAGACTGAGGCTGATCGCGCATCCTTGCCATCGAAGTCGACGACTAGTGCTTTACCAGGAATAAGTAGATCGGGAACTACTTCGACTACAAATTAACAGCAAGAATTGGTCGCGAGGCTTGATTCTCACTCTCAGGATCGGCATTCGAGTTCGGCTTGTCAATCGTAGGATTGACATTCGGGTTCAGCTCGTCAGTCAGAGGATTAACATTCGAGTTCGTCTTGTCAATCAGAAGATTGGTATTCGGGTTCAGTTCGTCAGTCGGGGGATTGGCGTTAGGGTTCACGTAGTCACTCTGGGGAGCATTGCCATTTGGAGGATAGACTCTCCAGCAATTGACTTTTGGAGGATCTACTCTCATGAAGATTCTCAACGTCCCTTTCCTACTCATAGATGTCCCCCTCGGATGGCCGCTCATATGGATCAACAGTCTCCAAGCAGTTACCGATTGTCATCTTCCACACCAGCTCTCACACAGACTGTTCCTTGTGAATTAGGATATCAATCAGGATACTAATCTTCAGGTGTCAGTCGATCTCCTGCGCGTCAAGCGACAACATTTGAAAGACCAACAGAAGAAAGCGTTGGCGCCAACACTTTGTTCTCGCCCAACGGGACCTCTGAGAAGTTATCAGCAGAAGATCAAGCTCTTTTTGCAGCAGTGGGAGAGGCTGCCAGGGACAGCAAGGATCCAAGTCCTTCTCCGGACGTACAGTGTCATTCTTCGGTCGCAGGACATCAGCGAGCCAGAGCAGGCGACTCGTCCAACAAGTGACTTGCCACAGATTTGGGATGACTGGGAACTTCCACCACCAAATGTGCCCATTGATGACACATCAGGTGTAGGTGGAAGACTCGGTCTCTTTGCAGGGAATAGGGCCATCCTGGATGATTCCTTTGTCTCGGTCCTTCTACAGACCGGGTACCAACTACCCCTGAATGACGACCCATCAACCAGGTCTACTCTACCCGCTCCCAGTGATCGATCTGTCAACAAGGTTTAAAGCTTAGCTCTCTCAATTCGTCTCTCTGATTCCCAATCCTCAAGCATGGGATCACGTTGCTCTGGCAATCTCATGGGAAGGCCTCAATGCTTATGCCTTTCCGCCTCATTCCTAGCTGCTCCACCCATTGCATGAATTGCTTCATCTTTGCGTTTTGCATATCTGCTGAGGTCCCTTCTTGCCAAGTGGGAAGCTTAGACCATTACAGAGGCTCACCGTTCCTCAAACTAAGATAAATGCATAGTGTAAGATAGGATAAGTTTAAAAATTTGGAAATTTCATTGTAAAATGTATATTTATATCTTTATCCTATCTCATACTTTATATGCCATTCCAACGATCCCCGCATCACAACTACTCTAGTCTGTTAGCTCTGACGAAAGAGGATAATATGGCAGGGTTCATCATGTCATATGGTCGAGTGGTTCGCTATGCATGGGAGTACAGTACACACTGGTACATGACATATTTGTTTGGGAAGTGACCATGGCGATACTGGAATGTTTTCGGGTGAAATATTTTTAGGAAGCTGGAAACTTTGTTCAAGCCTGTTTCCACATAGGAATGTATTGTTAAGGGGCTCGAAAAGAGGTGATGCTAAAAAATGTGTTATGTGGGGATATAATGACTCATGACAACAGCTGAGAATTTGGGTGAATCTTTTGTGTTTGATTGAGGAAAATTATGTTAGTTTGTGTGATCGTTTGGATCATTGAATCAATCTTTGGTTATTGCCATTGATGACAATTCGTCTAGTTATAAGTGATGTTATTATCAAGTGACATGTATATCACTGATAACAAGACTAATAAAGAGGAACAGATATTCATGGTTAGTTTTAGATTATCATATTGAACTTAATGTTAAAATACCCCTGAATATTTGAAACTGTGTCATTTAGAATGTCCCAAAATAGCAATTTTTCAGCCCAGCTTGCCTGCCAAGTGGACTTTCTTTGATATTCTTGATAAATCAATGCTAGTTTGAGGATGGTTGACCATGATAGGGTGAAATACACTTTTCCTCCCACGAAAAGCTGATACTTTGTTATGTAAAGGAAATGCTGTTCAATGAATCTCACTCACTCACTCACTCACTCACTCACTCACTCACTCACTCACTCACTCACTCACTCACTCACTCACTCACTCACTCACTCACTCACTCACTCCAGGCTAATACTTAGATGATATTTATCTTTTCTTGTCAATCATGTTTTTTTCCCATCAAAACACCACAACAAGAAAATGTTCTGTTTAGTTTGTATTTTCTTGCGATATCTTCATATTCCTCATGATCTTACTCTAACATTTGCCCCTTGGGATTCTGGGTTGGAATAGATCTCCTGTAACCTGTTCTGGTCATCAGAGGCGGCCAACAACAAACAAACAATACACTGAAATCCGTGTGAGGCACACTAAAAGTAGTTCCAGTACAACGTGAAATGTTACTTGAGTGAAAGAGGATACATGTAAATGCATCTCTAAACCAGTGTTACTTGTTATTTCACTCGAGTGAAAAATTGATTTGTTTTAGGAGATGGATTTAGTGTTTCATCACTTAATTAATAATAAGGCTGATATTGTATGTTGTAGTTGTTATAATGCTGACTTTGCCAAAAGCAGCCATTTAGTTACTACCTGATTTTCTGTCTAGACATTTGAAGAAGCCGAGCGTCGCCAGTGGGAATGTATGGAAAATGAATGGGAACGAGAGAAACAGAAGATCCTCAACACGCTGCTCAGTTCCAGTCAAGATGGTTTGGAGCTACAACAGGAAACAGAGGTTTGATAATATGTTTAACATAAGCTACATCTGAAGTGAAATAATTTTTTCAAAAGTCTGGTCAGAAAAGTTTTGCAGTACCTAAGGCTTGTCATAAGAGTTGACTAAAATGGTGTCCGACACTCCTGACAATGTACTTGTGTGCCATTGTACCTTGATGTGGGGTGTTCATCATGCTATCAACCACTGGTTTGATGGCAGAGACTTGATTATTTACAGCCTGCACTGGTAGCTGGAATATTGCTGACTATGGGCATAAGAAAACAAACCAATTTCATTCTGTACTACCTACAAGACAATCATCTTGTGTTGTATCGTTTCAGTCGTTCATCGGTGACACAATATACACACAAGGGCGGAGCAGCCTGGATCATGTGGAGATGGCCTATGCCAGACAGGTGTGTGGACTTGTAGAACATGGACATACGTAGAGCACTATCCATGTACTGCATTTCTGTTATGTACTATATTTCTCATGATGACTAGTGAAACATGGCCTTCTCTGGTAAATTCAAGTGCTCTCTGTCTCTGTGTTCAGTAAAAACACAATGTAAGATTGTAATCATTATCTGAACCATACAGTATACTTTCTTTGGTTTGTCATTACTGTTTTAAAAAATATTTACTTATGTTACATTAAAGTGCGTGAGTGGTTTTACGCTACTTTTAGCAATATTCCAGCGATGTCATATCTGGGGACACCATAAATGGGCTTCACACATTGTACCCATGTCTGGAATCGAACCCGGGTCTTTGGCGTGACGAGTGAACGCTTTGACCACTAGGCTACGCGATCGCCCTGTTTCATTAAAGTGAAGTAACACACTGGGCACAGTACTCTGTTTGATAATGATGCAAAAAGTTAAAATGAAAAAAACCTGGCAAAATGTAGTAATGTCCCGTATTTGCTTCCATGACCAGGCTCTGTGAACAGAGGAGGTAAAAACCACTGGAAACACTGATTTGCTCAATATTTTTCTCCATTTCTATCTATTCACAAATTCAAGACTCTATACCACCCGCAAATCTGAAAATAGGTAATGGTTATCACCAAAAGGGACTGTCATCAATATTTGGAGTCCAAAGTGTCTTTGTTACAGAAATGGCTGCAATATTGGTTATTGTGACATTGAATGATGACTGACTGCTTGTAGGTGTTCATGTACAATGAGCAAGTCATTGAGGGCAGTATACGTCCCAGCCTGGTGGACATGTTTGTTGAAGTAGCAAAGAAAATTGATGACAAGGTAAGAGGAAACACCCCATTATACTGTGTAAGTCTGTGAGTGTGGTTTGATGCTGCTGTTAGCCATATTCCAGCATCATGGCATGGAGATGGTTGTCACCCATTGTAATCCTGTGGGGAATTGAACTCGGGCCATTGGTATGACGAACAAACACTTTATGCACCAGGCTGCCCAACTGTGAAAGTATCAACATTGTTTTGTGAATATTTTCAGGAGCTCATGATAAAAGTCTGTCTTGGTGTTCAGACAATCATCACCAGGAAAAGCACCATGGATAATGCTGCATACTGCTTGCATGCCTGTGTTTCTTTACAAGTCTTTATTTACCCATCGAATGAAGGCATCACATATACATGAACTCTACTGCAGTAAATAATTCACATGAGGTTGTTGTTTCTGCTTACCTATCACTTTGTAAAACCGAGCCCTTGACTTTTGGGAGATGTTAGTGTAGCGTTACAAGATTTATAGTGCTACAATCATTTTGTGAAACAGAGCCCTGGAGCCTTGCAACATGTTGGTGTAGCGTTAATACTACTGTCATGACAACCAATGATGATTGCTCCGGGTGTTAGTGTAGACATTTACTGGTGAGAAATGGTTTATGTTGTCTGCTGTAGAGTGTGTGTGACCTATGGAACATGGTGCAGTGTATGGTGGAGGTCCCCCTCAGTCTCCCGGTGGGGACCAGCCCAGCAGCCATGAGGCAGGACAAGCGCATGCAGATGGCCTTCATCAACAAGGCGCGGCAGTACCTCGAACAGACGTAAGTTGGTTGCCCATGCAGATTCCTCTTAGAATTGAACCACAGCAACTTATGCTGGTCGAAAGATGAGACATTATGGATTGGGTGGCCATGCTCCTTGACTTGTTTGATAGCGTGTCATGGTACCCTGACCATGTGGATTGATGCTCATATCAAATCACTGGATTGTATGGTCCAGATTTGATTATTGACATGTAGCTGGAATATTGCTGAGGAAGGTACAGTTGGTATAAAAAGTTATGGGTATTGTCTTCCGTCCTGGACATTGCAATTGGCAGCCGTATTTCCTTATGAATGTATGCTGAACCTGTGTGTAAATATGTTACTATTTCCTTTTTTCTCTTACTTTATGAAACCCCGAAAATGCTATTTCAGGTACGTGAAGTACATTCATACAACAATCTATGTGAACCTGCAACAAGCCCAGTTGGGTGGAGTCCCTGGAACACTCAACCTGGTGAAGAGCTACCTGAAAGTCAGGCCCCCTGTCACAGTGCGGGGATCAGAGGTAAGTGTCAACACCTGTGTATGTATTACCGAGCTTTGTAAATACCAAAACTTTGTATCAAGTGAGATTCTAGCTTATGTCTATAGGATTTCAGATTCTACAATCCATATCCCCAGCCAAAAAGTGGGAGGGTATGGACATGGGTGCTCTCAGATTGATTCATTAAGTGTCATTGTCTCTTTAGAAGAAGTCCCAAGCAGCTTTTGTGGTGAGGAGTACTCATTAGAACATACCTTGGGAGTGGGGATATGAGTCTTTCATGCTTGTTAGTTTGTTACCTCTAGATGTTAAAAAAAGATAGGATACAATTAATGATACTATGCTTGTCGTAACAGGCGACTAACAGGATCGGGTTTTCAGGCTCGCTGACTTGGTTGATGCATGTCATCGATCCCAAATGCGTGGATCTGGTCTGGTCCCGACTCGATTATTTACAGACCGCCATCATATAGCTGGAATATTGCTGGGTGCGGTGTTAAACAAAAACCAACCAACCAACCAACCAACCAACCAATCACTGGATTGTCTAGTCCAGACTTGATTATTTACAGACTGCCATCATATGGCTGGAATATTGCTGAGTGTGGCGTTAAATATCAAACAAACAAACAAACAAACAGACAGACAGACAGACAGACAGACAGACAGACAGACAGACAGACAGACAGACAGACAGACAGAAATGATATTATGAAACAAGATTATGTTGTTTAATGAAGCATGACTTTGATATAACACAGAGTTATCCAGTGATATATCACAAGACTTCATTGTCATGATTATGACTATCCTGCCAACAAAGTCACGGAACTAATTGAGTTTTGTGACAATGTGGTGTGTGACTAAGTATCTACACAGTCTGTGACACTCTGTGTTCCCAGGAGGGCATGTTGGAGGGTCTGCCAGTGTGGGCACTCATCTACTACTGTCTTCGCTGTGGGGATCTTAAGGCTGCTCAGCAAGTTGTGGAAAAAGCTTCGTAAGTAATGAAACATAGAAAATATCTTTAAGTGGCATTGAAGAAGCTGTAGTTGCCATTGAAGACAATGAAGATGTGTTGACATGTGGATTTCAACTTCTTTATTAATGATGCAATAAGTAACAAATCAATTGAAAGTCACGTTTCTCTACATAGGAAAATAGAAACCAGAAACTGTGGAAAATGAGTTATCTCCCTTATGGTCCTGTGATCACAGTGGCCACTGAGTGTTTTAGTATTGAGATATATTGACCATCAGATCAGTTCTCAACTAGGGTCAGTGTAACTTAGCCATGTTAACAGTGTGAAGAAATTATCCTCTCAGCATGCTTCCTTGCTTCAACACAGGACACCGAGATAGTCGGTACATGTATTCTACATTCATACCAGGGCAATTCTCAAGTTAAAATCAGGTGACGGTATACAGTGAAAGTCAAAATGCTTTCAGCCTTATAAAGCTATTGAAAGCACCTTTCCTCTAGCAGCTATCACCAAAACTAACTACATCACACAGGTATAGTACAGTCGAATATGAACAAGTCGACAACAACAAATGTAAGACTACTACTGAACCTAGGGCCTCATGAAATCAGAAGTACATCTTATGGAATGTTAACTTTAGGAAAGGGAGATGATTCAGTCGTTATATAAAGTTCAGACCACTAGAAAATCTAAGTTTCCATGTGTATATTTGCTCCCTCTCATTGTCCAGGAAGTGACTACATATTGCTGCATGTGAATCTGTTACAGGCATCAGCTGGATGACTTCCCAGGCTTCTTCAGGGAATACGTCAACAGCTCGGACCACAGGTGGGTGCTTGTCTTCTCTCAGGGATAGGTTAGCCTAGTGGTTAAAGTGTTCACTCGTCATGCCGAAGGACCAAGTTCAATTTCCTGTGACTTTGCTGGAATATTGCTCAAGCGGCGTAAAACCATATACACTCAGCGTGTAGCCACAAATATACCATTTGCTGATTGCATTTCTGGAACAAGACCCACTGAAGTTAATCTCAGTTCTTTTTCTCACAGATTGAGTCCTGGCAGCGACACGAAGATCAAGCTACAGTATCGACGCATCGTCAAGAACAGCACAGACCCATACAAAAGGTGAGAACAGGACAGTAGATGAGTGCCCAGTGGAAAGAGTGTCAGTGTCAACCTTGTGCTGTGCATGAAATGATGTGGGTCTTAGTTAAGAGGCGACTAACGGGATCGGGTGGTCAGGCTCGCAGACTTGGTTGATGCATGTCATTGTATCCCATTTAGGTGGATCAATGCTCATGATGTCAATCACTGGATTGTCTAGTCCAGACTCGATTTTTTTACAGACCGCTGTCATATAGCTGGAATATTGCTGAGTGCGGCGTTAAACAACAAACAAACAAACAACAAACTTAGAAGTTTACCACTTTGGTAAAACCCATGAGCATGGTACTGACATCATCAGATGATAGGTTTCTAGCAGACCTAAGGGATGCATTTCTGTACAACATGTCTCCTTATATGACTGGGCTACCATTGCTCCAGGGAGATGAGAAAAACGATGAGAGTCAGGCATTGTATATACTGTGTGTTTATGTGTGTAAACAATTGTTAAATGGGGTAGTGTTGCATCTGTGAAACCTGTTTCACTGTTGATGGCTGTTTAGAGAAATGACTGCAGCCCAGTTGTGAGACAAATATCAACAAAGGGTGGTCAGTGGATGATGTCAACCTCCCCACAGACGTCTGTTCAAGCATTGCCCCAACAATAGATGTGCATCTCCTTGCTACACCCACTGACCTCACCTCACTGTGACCTGAACCCATTGGTTGACACCTTTAACAAGGCTTTGTGCTATAAATCAGTGGTTGCTCATGCAGTGTTTCTTTTTGTAGGTCATCACTTTCATTGTCTGATTCATGCCGAAGACCCGGGTTCGATTCCCGGCATGGGTACAATGTGTGAAGCCCATTTCTGGTGTCCCCCGCCATGATATTGCTGGAATATTGCTAAAAGCGGCGTAAAACCATACTCAATCACTCACAATCAATCATTGTCTGAAGACCAAATCCACAACTATGTGAATGTACTTCATGTCATCTGCCTCTTGTTTCAGGGCAGTGTACTGTGTGGTTGGCCAGTGTGACTTCAGTGAAGATCATGCAGAGATCTCGGACAAGATAGATGACTACCTTTGGCTCAAGTTGTGGCAGATCCAGTTTGAACCAGATGAGACTGGGCAGGAGCAGTTTACTTTGCAGAAGTTGCAGACACTGTTGTATAAAGATTATGGTAAAGATGTCTCTGTTGATTATTGTTTCCTTTGACTGAGTGATTGTAATTAATTATATCTGACAGACTTTGCAAAATGAGCAAAGATCCATTCTGTCAGGGAACAGTGTCACTTGATCAGAAAAGTCTCATATAATCTCTGTTTAGTTTGCTCCCTAAGGAAAAAAATGGGGGCCTATTCTGCCCTTAAACCCCAGTAGATGATTAGTTAGTTCAAATGTTTGGATAGATATAACTTCATCATAGAGACAAACTTGCTGAGGTACTTCATACTGATTCTCTTCCTTGTCTCCAACGTGCATGTCAGAGAAGGGAGGATGTGAGTTAGCTCCCTTGGTCCGGTAATTGGTTCCTTGGTATAGGACTTTAGTCCATCTGAAGTAAAACCTAGTCCTAGCCCACAGCTATGTACATTGCATCTTAATCCTAGTCATAAAGATTCTTGTCGTTAAACCAACAGTATTTTGTTTTTTCGGTTCTCCAGGTGAGAGTCACTTTAACGGCTACAGTCAACCATTCCTGTATTTCCAAGTGCTCTGTTTGACGGCACAGTTTGAGGCCGCCATAGAGTTTCTGTCCCGGATCGAGAGGCTGCGATGTCATGCTGTTCATGTGGCTCTTGTCCTATATGAACTGAAGCTCCTTGCACTGCCAGTCAACTGTCAGGCACAGCTGTGTGAGTAGAGCCTTGCAGTCTTGTGTGTTGAAGTTAACCTGTGTATGGGAGGAAACTCCTTGCACTCCCAGTCAACTGAAGAGATAAATTGCTTTCAAATCAGGGTGTTTTTGCTGATGTAACACTTGCAGACGTTTTTATAACCGTTTTGATTTGGTTAAAGTTTTGAAACACTTATCAAATTATGTTTTTGAGATAAAAGAATCAGAATTCACTCTTTTCGAGATGGGGATGCATTGTCATTGGAATCGAATATTTATCCCCTTCTGCATTGAAGATCAGGCTAAGTAAGAGATCTGATTTTTGGTGGGATTGCAGGGAGGTGGTAATTCACGAATAGAACTCTTTCTAACATTACAATATCAAACTTGGACACGGAGACAGATGAGATTTTATTGTTATTTTGAAATCTATGTTTCCAGTATCCAGTAACTCCAGTGACATGTCCCCAATGATGAGGCTGAATCTGGCTCGACTCATCATGATGTACACACGCAAGTTTGAAGCTACTGATGCTCGGGAAGCCTTGCAGTACTTCTACTTCCTCAGGTAAAATTTGACTGATTTATTATCGTTTGGTAATGTTTGACTTAAGCCCCAATGTTTTGGTTCACCTGGTTTTGGTATGATCAGTGTGAGCTTATGTTATAGGTCTTTGTCTGTCCATCCATCATCTTCCCGAGGCAAGGGAGTTAACTGACTTTTAAAGTCCAGTTGCCGTCCTTGCTGATCTAGGCTGGAATTGTGGAGTTATGTTTTGGCTGGGCAACAACCGGTTCATAAACTGCTGTGCAAACTTCGGTCGACTGCAGGATTTGCAAAGCATGAGTACCAGAAACTTAGCATCAATAGATATTTTCCAAATCTTTTTGTGTTAATAATCAAGGTACTCACATGATTTGATGCACTTCGCGAAGTAAGACCTGTTTTATTACAATATAGATCTTCTTGATTATCAATCAGATTGTCTTGATTGGGCGTTGACATTTTGTTTGAAGCAAATGTAAGTGATATGAGAGGTTGAAGCTGATTCATCAATAGGAGGGATGTAGAAGATACATAACTCGTTATAGCCAATGGTGGTTGTTACAATCGAACCCAGAAATCCAGCCTAGTTCGGCAAGGGTGGAAACTGGACTTTTACAGTCAGTTAACTCCCTTGCCTTGGGAAGATGGTCCATCCATTAGCACTGAATCTTACTTCTCATCTACTAAACATATCAATATCATTTTCACAGATCATGCTCTACACTGTCTTCAACAACATTAGAACAAATTCCAAATGAAGGGTATATGTAATCAGTTGAATGTTCAATTTTGCCTACCACATGCTCACTGAACATGACAATCTGCATACTTGCATACAAGCCCAATAGGGGTTTTAGGGGATTATTCCAGCAAATGATTGGTTTACTTTGGAGGTCAAGGTCACGACATGTCAAATAAGATTGCAAACTACTTATAAACCTATAAAAATGGGATTTTATGGTAGGATATTCACCTAACACCTGACCCAGACATGGTTTCCAGTTGCACAAACTATGGATGACTTAATTACATTAAGTAATACGTTACTACTGTTATACCGAGGCTGTTGTCTCCCACAACTGCTCTTATAGCGAAATCTTCCACAGAGATCTCAATTACCTTATGCAGCACGTGCCTAGCCACCTATGCTGTCATGTAACACCCTTCACTCTTGTCTCTTTGCTTGCCCTAGCAAGACGATTTGTGACTGCTCTCTTGCGTTCCTACTACAGTCCTGTTTTTCGCCTCCTGCCAATCCTTTGGTGATATTTATTACTGTTTCTTAGTCCTAAGTAAACTGTAATTTACGGGGCGTATGTTATAAGGTGCTGGGAAAATTGTCCCGCCTAAATTTTCGCGCCTTTTTTCGCTACTAACGGGGCATGGAGTTGGCACTTTGTGTCTTCCGTCCACCTTTAGTGGTATAAATTGGGTTTTTTTTGCATCACCTATTAATATATATATAATTCTATTCTATTTATTTTATGTATTCTCATTTATCGTTTGTTTTTCTTTGGAAAATATCCGTTTTGAGAATATGTATGGTGCGTGTGTTGTAACCATGTTTTGTTTTTTGTTCAAAGAACAATGTCGGACATGGAATTGGACATTTTGTCCAGCACCCCTGCTACTCCTGTAAACAGGCGCTGTGTGGCCTGTCAGAAGTTTCTGTCTTCTCGGGATCCTCATGATCGTTGCCTGCGTTGTCGGGGTTTCTTGCGAGGACACCCGGTGCACCCAGTGCGAGGGTCTGGGGCCGGAGGATTTTGAGCGATACAGGCACTACGCGCGCTCTGCTATCACCCCTGAGGTGGCCGGTTTGTCCGGTCGAGCGCCCCTTGCGGGCACTACTTCCACAGCGGCGGATCCCCCGGCGGCTCTTGGGCTGTCCGGGGATTCCGTCGCGGCCTTATTGTCTCAACTGGTGGACTCCAAACTGGCGGCCTTATCTCCAGTTGCCTCCCCTGTCATGGAGAAAGGGTTCGTTCCCGGTGCATGACCTAGCCTTCCCTGAGGCAGGTCCCACCACGGAGGCCCATGTGGAGAGGCTGGGTGTCCATGCCCCACCTGCTGCTTCAGTCCCTCAGGCGACTTTACAGCACCCTCTCTCGGCACTCCTTGCTCGCTATGTCACATTGCGAGACCTACTTGGCTGCGGCGGCCAGTCTGGTCGAAGGTTCCCCCTCGGACTGAGACCAGCGCATTTACAACTGTCTGATCGGTTTAAATGCAACCCTTGAGTACGTTGCCGGGGCTTCGGCCTTTCTTTCCGGCACGTGCCATTTCTTGAGGCGACAAGCGTACCTTGCCTCCTATGGGTTGGACGCCGCCAACCAAGAGGTGTTACTTTCGCAGCCTTGGTCTGCGCAGACCCTGTTTAATAACCGGATCCCTGGTGTTCTGAAGGAACAGCAGTCTGCTTCGTCTGTCACGGCTTCGCGGCACACGTTGGATCTGGTTGGGTCTCTGCACAGACGCCTTGGTGTTGCCCCTAAACGGAGTGCCCCTCAGGATGCTGCGGCCGGGAAGTCCAAGGGGTCGGTGGCTTCTTCCTCTGGGAAGAGGCCCCGCCCTGAGGGCCCTGGTAAGGGCAACCTGCCACCCTTTCGGGGGAAGAAGGGACACTTGGGGAAGCCTAAGCCTAGGTGTTCACATCAATTGCCCTGAGTTCAAGGCAGTGATCAACGCAGTCTCTCACTGGAAGCATCGTCTCGTCGATGCACAGCTCATGCTGGCGACCGACAACACGACGGTAGCGTCCTATGTGAACAAACTGGGGGGAACCCACAGTCACTCGCTACTCGATCTCACGTTCGAGTTTTACGCTCTGGTGGACAGTGTCCCGTGCCAGGTACGCGCCCGTCACATCCCCGGTGTGCGGAACGTACTGGCCGACGCTCTATCGAGGCCTCGGGATCTGAGCCCCACAGAGTGGATGCTCAACCCAGTAGTGTTTCAGTGGCTGTGCGAACGTTTGGGTCGTCCGATGGTCGACCTGTTCGCAACCAGGTTCAACAATCAACTCCCGTTGTTTGTATCACCAGTCCCGGACCCGAGGGCCATCGATCACGATGCTCTCGCATAAGACTGGACGGGCAGGGACGCTTATGTTTACCCGCCGACAGCATTAATACCACCCATTCTAAGCCGGCTGCAAGGAGTTCACTGTCGAATGTTACTGATCGTACCCCGACTTGCTTGCCCAGGTCACGCAGTCGCCACTTCCACTGCCTGTGAGACCGGCCTGTGAGACCGGATCTCCTGATCCACCCTCACACCTGTCAGCTTCATCCAAACGCAGGGCTGTTCATTCTGCACACGTGGATGTTGTCACCGAGTGTCTGAGGAGTAAAGGATTTTCTCGTCGTGCGTTTGGGCATGCGTTAATATGCATCGTGATTCTACCCAGAAGGTGTATAATGCACGCTGGGCTATTTTCACGAAGTGGTGTTGTAAACATCACATTCATTCGCCAGATATAACTGCCGACATAACTCGCAACTCGATTGCGTTATAGGTTAGTTCTGTCATCAATCTGGCGTACCGGTCTCGGGGGTTACCGGTTGCGGGGTCAAACCTGCATGAGATCAGGGCGCTAGCGGCAACATTTGCCCTACACTCCAATATATCTGTTCACAGAATATTGCGGGGTTGTTACTGGCATTCTGACTCGTTTTTTTCCAATCATTACCTCAGAAAGGTCTCTGATGAAGACGTGGAGGGTGTGCACCGTCTTGGGCCGCTGATCGCAGGGCAAGCAGTCATCTAAGGGGTGTGCCCAGCGCAATTCCGAACTCCTCAGGCTTCAGACCTTGCACGGTGGTCAGTCTGGGTCGACTCCAATGTTCCCACAGCCGTGGGTACGGGAGTGGGGGTCCTGCAAGCCAGCGCGCTCATCCACAGGCTTTCTGTGTGTTTCCTTATTTGAATTGACAATTATGTACTTAATTGTCTGTCGTGTATTGCAACCTTGTAATGCATGCTTTCAGATATTGATTTTAGGTCACGCGCCTATTACATACGCTAAAGTAGGCTTGTTCTTGGGATATACGGTCCGAATGAAATTAATTTCCCTCTTTCCGACTGTTTCACCTGATCTAAGATTTAGCTCACACTGATACTGTGTTTTCTTCCGCTGCGGCGACGAAATACCTATCCAGTGGGGCCGTTTGGAGTCACCAATCGTTTGCAAGACGATTGAGCCTTATGGTATGCGCTTGACAGTGCTTTGGTATCCCTATATGGTAACGCCAAGCTAGGAGCATGCGCATCGAGTGCTTCCGCCTTGTTGTTTACTTCCGCTGGTCGGAAGGAACACGAGCAGTCAGGTTTCGGGTTGTAGGTGCTCCCAACCGCCTACTGTGGTAATCAGCCTCGGTATAACAGTGGTAACGTATTACTTAATGTAATTTGTAGAATTTTCCTATTCAGAATATTCTATAAGTAATACGTTACCACTTGGCTGATGCCCGCCCGACCGTCCCCTGAGCACTTGCTCTCGCTAGAGACAAAAGTGAAGGGTGTTACATGACAGCATAGGTGGCTAGGCACGTGCTGCATGAAGTAATTGAGATCTCTGTAGAAGATTTTGCTATAAGAGCAGTTGTGAGAGACAACAGCCTCGGTATAACAGTGGTAACGTATTACTTATAGAATATTCCGAATAGGAAAATTCTACAATTAAGATGTCAAGGTCACCAAAATTGAAAAAAATCAATAGTCGATGAAAATAATTGTAAGAACTGTGTGCAAGATCTCTTATGAAGAAAACATAAGTTATGATTCTAGCAGACAGGTCAGTTACAGGGCCTTGTGATATTCTTTTCCTGTTGTGATGTGATGTGATGCTCTGTTTGCTGTATATCATGGTTGCGTCATAGCATTTTCTATTATGATATCAACAGTGTATATTCACCAGATGCCTACAATACTCAAACATTTAATTTGATTGTAATGATTTCATGATAATGTCTTCAGTTAAAGGCTTCAGTCAAAGGCTTCAGTCAAAGGCTTCAGTCAAAAAGGATGTTATAATTTATGCATGATGAAGACTACTTTTGATGATAGTTTCTGTTTTGTGTTGTAGGGATTTACGCACCAGCAGTGACGACAACTTGTTCATGTCTTGTGTCAGTGAGCTGGTTCTGGAAACAAGAGAGGTAACCATTGAAACTGAGAGCAATGGTTTCTCAGGCACTGTCTTTTGAACAATGGGTGTAATAGGGCAAGTTTAAGCATTGTGTTTTCAGCTGGTCCTAATCCCATTTTCGCATTGATGATTAGCCCGGCTTCCATCTTGTCCACATTGTGGAATTTACATGTCAGCCACAAAGCAAATGGTGAAACTAGAATTGCTATAAAGAGCACTGAGCAAATGCTTGATGTAGCCAGTTCAAATCATACTTAATTGGCAAATTACAGAAGGAATTTTGTATGAATGAGTATTGCAGTGTTAGCGAAGATGGTGACAAATCATTGGTCGTGATGAAGACATGAAATTGGAATTTGTTGGTCAAGGTGAACTTGGTGGCGCAATTAAGAAAACTTCTTCTCATACAGGCCTCTTACCGTATTTTTCAAAATTCAAATCATGCTTGAATTGTGCAAAGAGACTTCCCAGTCACTAAAGTAGCTGACTGCTGTACAAACGATTTACTTACTCAGTAACTGGAATCAGATTTGATTATCTCCACTCCTCCTTGATATATTTAAAGTATTGCTGTATTTGTGGACATTGTAGGAAAGTAATGTTCTTTTAACTATGTGAATATATGGTTAATTTGATGCGTGGCATCTTTGCACTGTATGGCGACTCTTTTAGAAATTGTTGGAAATATTTAAATCTACATTTTTTTTATGTATTTGCTAAACATTTGCACTCTAACAGATGGACGTTTTAATGTTAAATATGTTAAGACTATTAATTAGATCTGTATGTTGCTGTCAACATTTCCCTATGTTCTGTATATGCCTGTGTTGTTTAGTGTGAATTTGTTGATAAGTGCACCCAGTGCAGCATATAAACTCTGTTCTTTTCTCAACTTGAAATTTAGATGAAGTCGTTAAGATTTTAAAAATACATACCTCAGATAAATTAGAACATTCGAAATATATTCTTAATTGTAATTGGAGATATGACATGGAAGTGAAGTGTCAAAGTTAATTTCACACGTAATCAATTTTCTGTTTCCAGTTTGAAATGCTGCTGGGAAAACTAGAAAGAGATGGCACAAGGAAAGTAAGTGTTGACTTTATCAGATGAACACCTGGATGTACTATTGTCTCTGCTAACACATGAACTGCCAACACATCATGTTTACTGCCTAAGAGACATCCACGGTAGAAGTCCCTCGCCACATTATCAAATGAAAATGGGCAAAGCCCCTAACAGCCTTAACAAAAGCTGACAAGTCTGGGAGAGTTGTCTCCCTTAAACTTGAATGGTGAATCTCGTTTTAGCTCATATAAGGAAGATTATATCTCACAGAATTCTTGTTACAGATGTATTATTTTGTAAAACAGTGGGTAAACACAAGGCAATTCAAACATTGACTTTCAGCCTGGAGCTATTGACAAGTTCAACAGAGACACCCAGAAGATAATAGAGCTGGTTGCCAAGGATACAGAATCTAAAGGACTCTTTGAAGATGCAGTGATGTTATTTGATTTAGCGAAGGTATATTTCCTTAACCATATATACAGTTATGTCATTTTAGATATTCCTCCGGTTAGCATTAAGGACATACCATTGATCACTGTACAATAGCCTTGTGGGTTCCAAGTACAATTTCTTGTTGTTAAGGTTGATAAGACCACTTTTTATTAATTACTACATTTTCATCCAAATTTTTAAAATTGTGAGGTGAGATTTTTTTTATTTGAATAAACTGTTAGAGGTGTATTAATATTAGTTGACTGTTGATGTGATTCACATTAAGCATGTGGTTACCCCTAAGAGGTCCTTGCATTGTAACTACCAGTTATGATGTGAATGTGGATACCAGATTTAAATTCCAGGTCCTAGCTACCTGTGCTTGTCGTACTAGGTGACTTAGGTGGTTCGGCTCAGTGACTTGGTTGATTGCATGTCATTGCACCATGACGTTGTGGGACGCTCTTATTGTATCAACACTTGTTTGTCTGGTCCAGACTTGATGATTTATGAGCTGACATATGGCTGAAATATTTCTGTATACACCTACACAACACACAATCAAATTCATATTGATGTTTCAGAATCACGAGAAGACGTTGACCCTACTAAACAAACTGCTGAGTCAGGTGATCTCCCAGCCAGGGGCGCCGCAGTCCAACAGGGACAGGCTGAAGAACATGGCTCTTGGTATTGCTCAGAGGTCAGTGTGTGCTGCAGTCATTCAGGACCATATGGTTGTTCATGATAACACTGTAAGGCTGCATAGATTATTTTGATGTTTAGCCTGGCACATTGTTATCCCCCCTGGCATATAATGTGGGTAGGTATAATCATCTGGTCCGTCAGTCTGTCTATCTGTCTGTCCATATTTCGCTTCTGGAGTATAACTTGAAAACCATAAAAGATTTTTCATCCAAACTTGCTACATGTATTAACCAGGGGCTGAACCATGGCATTGTTTTGATAGCTCAATAACTACTCTTGTATAGACAGATTAGATGGAAATTCTCTCATCAAGTTAGACTTGCTGTAACAATCAGATGATTTGTTCTTTCAAATTTGTGGGGGTCGGGGGAGATTTGTCATTTTCTTATGAGTGAGGAGGGAGTTTTTTCCCACAACCAAGAATACCAACACAAACACAAGTGGGCACACACAGAAGTCGGATAACTGTTGTCAAGTATGTCATGTTGTGGTTAACAGAGTATGATGCGGAAATTTGAACAATATTAATAAATGGCAATAGAAATTACTGATGTACAGTATTTAAAGTGAATCTCCTGATAAGACTTGTATACCTTGAACTGACCTTGTACAATAAAAAACAAAACAAACTTCTTTTGTTTGGGGTGGCCCAATCAACTAGGGTGCTGCAATTCACTGTTGCATCCCTTAGGCGTACGAGAAACTTATGATCATGGGTTCGATTCTTAGATTTGCCCTGACTGTTTCGAGGTTTGTCAGCACCATACCTGTGCTCAGGGTTTCACCAAAGTTGTAAACGTCTCAGACCTACATCACTTTGGGCTTTACTCCCACATCCAGCTGACTGTTCAAATTGGTATGACTTCTTTGGTTTGTCATGGATATTTCATGTCAGATGCCAAGTCGTATTTTGTAGTTATTAACTGAAATCTGTACACATTTCAGTGTTAGCAAGTTTAACTTGTGTCATTTAAACAATACTCATCAATGCAGTAATGATGCCCCCCTGATTGCAGGTATCGCACACTTGGTTATGAGGGCACACAGGCCACATCCAACACCTTCTACCTTCTGCTCGACTTGATCACCTTCTTCGACCTGTACCATGTTGGTAGCTTGGACCAAGGTTTAGAGGTGAGAATCCTTGTGAAGTACCAAGGCTAAAGTGATTGACTATTATCTTACCTTACATATGAATGTTGGATTGTGATTGGCTGAGACTCATTCTGTTATTTTCAATGTACCCCCGCTAACATGTCAGGTACATTTCTTATGTTCCCAGCTCAAAGTGCCAAACTGTTTGTATAATATTTGCAGCATACCAACCGCAATTTTGTATCCAGTATTAATGATGTAAGTCGCCATACTCCGGATAGTATGTGAAATGCTGCTTGTTCTCATCTGGGCTTGCTACTTATGGTAGCTTCTGTGTTTGAGAGATTGTCTACGAGTAATATATTGTTACAGGTTGTTAAACAGCTGAAGTTGCTTCCACTGACTGCAGAGGAAGTTGAACACAGAGTCAACTCTTTCCGACACTTTACAGATGAGGTAAGGATGTATTTTGATACCATTCTATGTATATTACAAGTCATGATATTCATTGTCAGTCAGCTTCAGCGGTAGGTCAGGGCACATCAGCTCGCAGTCAGGGTGCATCAGCTCGCATAGAGAGTACACAGCCCCATCCCTGTATAGGACAACACCACTACTGTAAACAAAACAGAAAATGTATTCACAGATCACACAAGTTCATTAAAAAAAGACTAAATACAATGGGCCCACAAACATTTTATCCAACAAATAAACAGGTAACCAAACAGGTAAACACGAGTCAACATGAGATGCTGCCACGATCTCTATCTGGACCTGTCACATCCTTGTCAGTGAAGGTTCATACATCCTGCTGTCCTGCTACAATGCAAGGTGTATCTTCCACTGAAGAATGATATTGGTCACTGCAGGTTCTTAAACAACTATGATGTCACTCTGATGTCATAACCGCCAGCATGATGCTGGTTAGGTACATTGGCTCGCATACAGGATACATTGGCTCGTATACAGGATACATTGGCTTTCACACAGGGTACATTGGCTCGCATACAGGATACATTGGCTCGTATACAGGGTACATTGGCTTTCACACAGGGTACATTGGCTCGCATACAGGATACATTGGCTCGCATACAGGATACATTGGCTGGTATACAGGGTACATTGGCTCGTATACAGGGTACATTGGCTTGTATACAGGGTACATTGGCTTGTATACAGGGTACATTGGCTCGTATACAGGGTACATTGGCTCGTATACAGGGTACATTGGCTCGCATACAGGATACATTGGCTTGTATATAGGGTACATTGGCTCGTATACAGGGTACATTGGCTTTCACACAGGGTACATCGACTGGCATACAGGGAATATCACACTCTATGCCCTGAGGGACCAGTTGATAACAATTTTTTGCCAATGTTTTCACGGACAACTTGACAGGTAGCAGAGTTATTGTCCTTGAATTACTCGTTAAGTTGGCTACAATGTATTTGTTAGGTGTTCAGCTTCAGGATAATAAAATATGATTGTATTGGTAAGAAGTTTGGCATTTTGCTTTGCAGAGTTTTAATCACAGATTTGCTCTGATTATGTTTCTAGGTTTGTCAGCACAATAACCTTGTGGGTTTCACCAAAGTGTTAAACATCTAAGACCTGCATCACTTTGAGCTTTCCTCAAACACTGTTATATAGCTGAAATGCTGTTTGAAGCAGTGTTAATCCAAACTCCCTCACTCACTCATACTCATGTTTAACTGGTGTAGGTGAGACGGTGCCTGCCAGACATCCTCCTTGCTGTGATGAACATCCTCCACAACAAGTACAAGAACCTCAGGTAAGCAACACAAGCAGCACACACTCAATCTGCTTGTTATGGAAGAAGCAAAATGCTGCAGCCATCTTGAGATCTCTGGGCTTGCATCACAATTGGTGTCTTCATTTTGCTGGTCAAAGAAGAAGCAAGGCTGCAGTCTTTATTGCAATCTGTTGGCTTGCATCATACTTGGGGTCTTCATATTGCTGGTCATAGAAGAGGCATAAATCTGCAGCCATCTGTGGATAGGCCTTCAATTTGTCTGTGAAACTTTATGTAGATCTTCCCTGTTATGATACTGCTCTATTTTGCCAAAAACATCATTAGTAAACACTCGCTCCGCATTAATAGCTGGTATTAGGCATCAGCTATCAGATAGTGTTAGATAACAAAGAAGATAGCCATCTTTCAATTAATGTCTACCACCTTTAAGTGCATTAATTGGATCTAAGATGTTGTGGTTGATGATTACTTAACTCAACCGGTACTTTCTTGACTGAATTTGTTCTTTCTCAACTTAACTGGTACATCAAATCTTTACTCAGTTGGTACTTAATTGACATGACTTGTTTCTGTTAACTCAGCTGGTAGTTTCTCAATCTCATTAAAATCAGATCTTAGTTCTTGCTACAGTGAAACAAAGATCTGAGGATATCCCATCACTGGTCATGTCATAACGACCTTTCATCCGACCAATCAGAGCATGCCAAACTACAGTTATTGGCTTTATGGCTGAATCCATACAATCTATGCCATTTATTAGTCATTCCAGAATGTTCTTTTGTTCAGTTTTCAAATTTTTAATCAAGAATTTGTCCAAAGATATTTCGAAACATAGTTGCCAGTTTGAAACTTGTGCCGTAAAGCACGTGAAAGCTGCTTTCTGATTGGCTAATGTAGACTTCTTGTCGGTCAAAGTTAGCGAAAGGATGGTCTGATGTGACCCGTAATGGGATGACTTCAGATTTGTTAGTGGTAGCGAAAACTAAGATCTCATTTTAATGACATTGGTAGTTTCTTGACTTGACTGGTACTTTTTTAACTTGACTGGTATTTTCCTGACTCAGCTGGTACTTTCTTGATTCGACTGGTCCTTTCTTACTATATTGGTTTATAACCAGTTACTTATTGTGGTTGTGTACATGACTGAACCTGATAACAAATAGTACAGAAACCAGGTATGTATGTAGAACACTTTATTTATTTCAGAAATGCTGGTATCCAAAGTCCGACACCAGGACAGAGAGGACGACTGGATGATGGGGGAAAGGATACGGTCAGTTATATAACATATTTTTGCAATAAGTTTATACACCTGTGTTTGTAGTTGATAGCTGTTTTGTTTTGAGGGTGTAAAATTTGAATGTTTATTTTCAATCCAAGAGGTTAGTTTGAAAATATATGTTGATATAGATTTTGAAGTATATGATTAACAGTAATCATAAGTCGGATCCAAAATATGTATACTTTTTATGGAATAAGGCATCTTAATTTGTTTTGTTTTATTCAGAATGGAATAAAGAATCTGTTTTTGTGTTTTGTCATTACTGATATTTAGCATATGCAAAGTTCTCTGTAAAACAAAAAAGATACTCTTAAGACAGGAACACTATGTAACGATTTCACCCTATGGATACATGTTCTAGGATGAATGCCATTACATTGCATATAAAAGTTTTTCATTCTTTGATTGTTATTTCATCTGTGTATACTATATATGACAATGGATACCTTCGTATTAGAAATGAAGTGTTTCCTTTCCTTGACTCTTGTTTCTGCTGTACATATAGAATGGTTACCTTCATATTAGAAATTAAATGTTTCCTTTTCTTGATAGTTATGTTCGTTGAACATGTTGAGAACGGATGCCTTCATATTGGAAACGAAGTGTTTCCATTCTTTGATTGTTATTTCTTCAAACTTTTTTTTTCTCAGTATTTGAACTACTTGAGGAGTCAAGCAAGAGCCCTGATCATGTTTGCCGGGATGCTGCCATACCGGTTACCGGGGGATACAAACTCCAGACTTGTACAGATTGAAGTGCTGATGAACTGATACTCTTCAACTGATCATCATTAATCAACAGAGAAGTCAACTGAGTGTAACCTACATGTTAAAGTGGAATCCATTTGCTTGTAAACACAATGCATATCGTTACCTATGTATCGTGATACGTATCTAATCATGATCTTGCTGTATGGTTTCACCCCAAAGTACCACTCTGTCTTGTAGCTCATCTTTTTCATTTATGATAGTGCTAATGAAAGTGTTTTTTTTTTTGGCTGTACATCTGATTTAAAAATAACTTACCTGCAAACCCCCAGAAACCCTGACTGAAATGAATTAAGATATTTATCAGTCACTATTGACTGCTCCTAAAAGGAATGAAGGTTGTTTGGTCATGAACTGTGACCTGGCTGATCATGTCTTCCTGACCCGACAGGATGGATCAGAAGCTTTGTTCATGTTATCAACCACTGGTTTTCCTGGCTCAGAAGGATTATTTACTGCCCACTGTGAGGTAGCTTGATTGTTGGAGGGATATTGCTGACCGCAGTTGAACAACATTCACACATTCACTACAACACTCTCAACTGTCATGTCTGTGCTGAGGGGCTCAGTTCTGTTCTCATCCAACTTACAGGGGGGGACGGGTGGCCCAGTCGTCTAAGGCGCCGCGATTCGCTGTGCAGAGTTGCGTCCCTTGGGCACGACAGAAACCTATGATTGTGGGTTCGAATCCCGGGGTTCACCCCGATTATGTTTATATAGGTTTATTCGAGGTTGACTTGAATCAGTCTCAGTTAACAGTGTGTTCTGATTGCACATGAATACTTTTGGGAAATAATGTTTAAATTTTGTACTTTTAATGCACAAGTTTTGTCTTTTTTTCATTGTTTTATGTACTAGCTGATGTTTATTGTGTTTTAAGGGTGGGGGGTGGCCTAGTGGTTAAAGCGTTCGGTCATCACGCCAAACGGATGGGTTTGATTCTCCACATGGGTACAATGTGTGAAACTCATTTCTAGTGTTCCTGTTGTGATATTGCTGGAATATTCCTCGAAACAGCGTAAAACCATACTCACTCAGTCTTATGTTTTATTGTAATATAATAGAGACTGTGATGTGAACTTAGTTGACCTCTCTGTCTTGTACATACCAAGATGTCATCCAACATCACGTCATTGTACATATCTTGTCATCTTCAGAATCAAATGTGGCTAATTGAAAAAGAATAAATTGAAATGTAAATTCAGGAAGTGTTTCTTTTGTGTTTTCCAGAGCTGAATAGATAAATACCCATAGTGGACTTAACACAAAGATTGTCGTAAGTCTATGATAAAGAATGGGAGTTACGATAGTCTTAGTGCTAAGATCGCCCTGTGTTGAAAAGATAAATACCCAAAGCTTGGTTGAGAATGCTTATAACAGGGTTATTGCCTGTCATCGTACCTGACAACACGGAATGTTGCTCTATATATTAAACACTGGTTATCTGCTCCAAGCCCAATTATTTTACAGGCTGAAATATTACTGTATGCAGGGTTAAACAATAAACATAAATATAGGGTGTATATTCACAATATCCTTTGCTGAAATTAGGTTGGGAGCTATGGAATGTTTGTGTGGAGTCAACTCAGGAAAACAGTAAATCTGTTATATTCCCCATTATGGTACCATGTGTAATGGCCACTGATGGCCCACTGGTATAAAGATCATGCATTTGTCTGTGCAGAGTTGCATCCCTTAATTGTGCAAGGATCTGCTGATCATGGGTTTCAAGTCACAGATTTGCCATGATAATGATCTTTGGTTTGTCAGCACCTTGGAACAATGTTGAACACATGCAAGAACATTTCATCCCCCTTTTACCTTTGTGTTTGATGAAATCTCTTTTTAATCCTTTACTGTTGTATTTATAGTCTGAAAGGTTGTTAATCAAGACAATTTTGCCAGACATTGCTAGTCATGGGTTGAAATATCAGATGCACACCAGAAGGACCCTAGTTATGTCAGGACAGCTTCCGTGGTCTAGTGGTACACACTAACACACACGCACACGCACGCACGCACACACATGCACACACACACACACACACACGTTGCTATATACAGCGCATTAATGTTAGACAAGATGTTAAACCCCATTTCACTTCCCCTATAAACACACCAGACCCAATTGGCATCACCATTTCCGCCTGTGTCGTCACAAGGTTATGACAGAATTTCTCTCCTCTTCAGCTTGAAATCAACAGCCAGTCCAAATGTCTTTTCCGAATGCCAGGTCGGAATGTATAGGAATGTATCTTTCAATGATAAACCCTTTCTCTGAGTTCGTTGAACGATTCCGACTGTTTTATAAGCACTGACTAGTGATGATATTCGGTGTTATCGTAAAGGTGAGCGTATCCTGCCCAACTGGTGGCACATGCCACAAACACATGCAAAGGCACGTGATTTGTTCACCTGAACAAACAAGGGAACATATGGTACAAGTCAAAATAGGGAATTGCAACGGATATCGTTTGGTCATTAATGCGTCAAATTTGGAAATTCCTCCATATAACCTCATTTAAAACTTTACTTAGTCCTTGAACAACTTTTGAGGTGAGGTGAAATGGGGTTTTATGTCCGTTGAAGAATATTGCATTGACATATAGCGTGTCTGTGTCTTGTTGGGGGTGGGTGGCTACTTGCGCTGGTTCGGACGTCCGGAATGCAGATTCGAATGCACATTGCTACCGCACTTTGAGCCGGCCAGTCCTTGTTTTATCACCTTAAACTCAGGTGCCAGGTAGTGTAACCGGTACCATCTTTAAACGTATTTTGGTATGACGCAGCTGGGGATCGAACCAACAAGCTTCGGCTCTCCCGGCAGATGCTCTTTCCACTCGACCACGGAAGCGGTCAAACAACTTCGTATGATGTTTGAAATCTTCGTAGAAAAAGCATGCTCTGTTGCACCTAAAACGTTGTAAAAGGATGTTTGTGTGTGTCTGACTCATTGTCTGTGTATATATGTGGGAGATAAACTACATAACTCACATCATAACTCATAGTTGTTTACCATTCAGTATAACAGATAGAGATTTGGAGAACATCGACGTCTGTGCTCTTACATCCCCTCGACGGAGGAGAAATCTTGATTCGTCGCTTAACCAGACATCTCTCCATCGCTGTTGAGGCCATACCCTGTCTCGACGAGTCGTTGTTGACGATGTTGTCGACTGAATGTGACTCGTCGAACAGGATGACTTGCTCGTAGACCTGCTGCTCTTAAACGGTTTCGTACGTTCTGGTCGGAGATTCTGCGCAGTCCGGCTATTGGGATGCGGTTGAGTTGGCTGTGGTCGTCCTTTCACGTAGGTGTCGCAGTCGGATGTTGCGATCTTTGGCGGGGGTGGTTACTCTTGGTCGTCCCGACCTTGGCCGATCACGTGTTGACCCATGCTGTTGAAACCGATCCCATAGCCTTGTGATGGTGCTGGGCGCTACTTTGAAAATCCTGGCTACAGCTGATCGGGATTCCCCTGCCTGCAAGCGGCCTATGACGTTGTTTCTTTGCACTTCTGTTAATCTTGGCAAGTTGTTGAACTGTCACTGTTCGATTGACTCAGATGCCAGGCAATCAAAAACCCTGCACTTTAATACTGTTCATAGTGCTGCTGCACGTGCAGCACATAGAGCTCCATGTCCCTTTCAGTTAATGCTCTGAGTGCGTTATTCCGAATCGTACGTGTTTCCCGACTAATGGTTTGCATGTCCTTGTTCTGATCATTTTGATCCGGGAAATGTGTCACTGACACAATAACACATTAAACCTCTTCATTTCGCACCTCTTGGTCCGCTAATCCTGCTTTTATGGCCACAAATATCCGTTTTGCGTTTCTTTGTTTGAAGAGTATATATTCCTTATTGAGCCTATACTATACTCGGATATCTAGTCTCCCCTGGCGAGAAAGTTAAACTCTATTTCACAATCATTTGAGCTTTAAATTCAATTCCCGAAGACAGTTTGATCGAAAGGAATTATGAGAAACGAGTTGTTTTTAAATAGTATTTACAACGCATTTCATTTCTATTGTCCATGGGATGAGGTTATGGGGTAATAACGCTCTCAAAAGTCGTATATGTGACCTAAGGGAGAGACACATATCGATCTTATCGATCTGTATTATACATGTTTAACTTTTGTCTGCATAATGTACATGCATTTTATATCAATATAATTGTCATCCCGAAATAGGACGGGCACATATTCGGCTTCAACTTCAAATCTGTTGACCGACAAAATAATTCTTTGGACATTGCAAACAATACAAACAGTGGCTGATAATACAGACAATTATTTGTCAATATATGATCTATATGTAAATCATTATTTGTTCCAGTTCAATTTATCCTTTAAAGTTTCAGTTTTAAGATTGATGGAAGAATAGGCTGGTATTAAATAAGAAAATATGAATAACGACTATTCTGTTAACCTCTTTGAGAGGCATTTGGAAGTTGGAGTACTAAGCAAAGATAAGATATATGGAAGAACAACTTCTTTATTACAATTAGGAGCGACGTTTCGGTGTAGGTTCTAACACCGTTATAAAAAAAAGGCGCGAGAAAGCGATGTCCCCTCTCGGCCACCATACATCTGTGGTCGAGTGAATATAGTCTGCCCGGATGAGAGTGCGGAAGGTGGATGATTCGATCCCCGGTTGCGACATACCGAAGTCGTAAAAGATGGTACCAGTGCTCATGGTAACCTTCTGCGACTTGCGCCGGTTTGAGTTTTCCTCCCACTTTAAGTTGACGCGCCATGATATGACTAAACTACTGTTCAAACCGGCGCTCTCTCAGCCACACACTTGAGCTAAATACAGCCCAACGCATTTTACCAGTGCATAAGCGACACGTCTTGTTGGAACGACTGTTGGGGGGTGGCACCCCGTGGTACGAAAAAAATGTTCAAAGCCGTGTAAACCCAGTTCACACGCCCCCAATACAGATATATCTCTCATCAGAATTAATAGGGACAAACAGGGAAGGGGGTGTCCGGGATGATTAGCGAGGAAGAGGGGTGATGGGGGAGACGCTGGGATATTTAATAAGAAATAAACTTTACGAAAGAACTGGAAACATATGATGTGTTCGCAAATATATATCCTCAAAATCAATCAGCCTTTTCTGATAAATAAAATATTAATGTCCCCCAAAATTGTTGATTCCATCCTCCAGAAGATAAACATGAGTGACTGTACGTCTTCTTCATTGTATCACTATAAGGTATCCCGATGTTGTTTATTCTCTCTGATATTTCTTGCATTTAGAAGGTTCATAAGTTTGTTGAAACAGTTCTCCTCGGTGTCGTGTTTTAACTACAACTTCCAATTTCTTTCTGCATGATGTAGATTTGGCGGCTGTCAGGAGAGCGGGAAGTTGGTGGTTCGATCCCTGACTGCGTCACACTAAAAGACTTCAAAAGAGAGAGAGAGAGAGAGAGAGAGAGAGAGAGAGAGAGAGAGAGAGAGAGAGAGAGAGAGAGAGAGAGAGAGCACACACCAAGTTCTACCCGATACACGATATAGGTGGTTCGATCCCTGACTGCGTTACACCAAAAGACTTCAAGAGAGAGAGAGAGAGAGAGAGAGAGAGAGAGAGAGCACACCAAGTTACACCAAAAGACTTCAAGAGAGAGAGAGAGACAGAGAGAGAGAGAGAGAGAGAGAGAGCACCAAGTTCTACCCGATACACAATATAGGTGGTTCTATCCCTGACTGCGTTACACCAAAAGACTTCAAGAGAGAGAGAGAGAGAGAGGGAGAGAGAGAGAGAGGGAGAGAGAGAGAGCACACCAAGTTACACCACAAGACTTCAAGAGAGAGAGAGAGAGAGCACACACCAAGTTCTACCCGATACACGATATAGGTGGTTCGATCCCTGACTGCGTTACACCAAAAGACTTCAAGAGAGAGAGAGAGAGAGAGAGAGAGAGAGAGAGAGAGAGAGCACACCAAGTTACACCAAAAGACTTCAAGAGAGAGAGAGAGAGAGAGAGAGAGAGAGAGAGCACCAAGTTCTACCCGATACACAATATAGGTGGTTCTATCCCTGACTGCGTTACACCAAAAGACTTCAAGAGAGAGAGAGAGAGAGAGAGAGAGAGAGAGAGAGAGAGAGAGAGAGAGAGAGAGAGAGTGAGAGAGAGAGAGTTTGCACACACCAATTTCTCCCCGATACACGATTTAGAAAAAAGAAAAAAGAGGAGTTATATTGAACACAGTTATATTTCGCTAGCGCCATCAACTCGCGTCTCATCAGGCCATAACTGATTGTTGTTGTTTCTCTCTCTCTCTCTCTCTCTCTCTCTCTCTCTCTCTCTCTCTCTCTCTCTCTCTCTCTCTCACACACACACACACACACACACACACACACACACACACATATAAAGATAGGTTATTAAATAGTCTGTCCCAAACCAATTGATAACTACATAGACTGTTGATGTTCGGAGACGATAAAGGCAACGAAACTAGGTCATGGCATGCTGTTCAGATCTCATTACTGAGTTCTTTGTTTATTTCATTAGCCTCTAAACTGACGCCACACCAGAGTAGTTGCTCCACGTGACCGCTGACCTCCACGTGATCAGTCTCCCATTGGACAATTTAACCCATTCCCACCGAATGTTGTTCATTGTTTAAATCATATCCTGAAATTCAAGTCGTCGGCCTTGAGGATTCCCGGCTATAAATGTTGATGTAGTGAGGGCTGGGAATCAGTTTGACACAGTCAGCCACTGGAGCTTGGTTCAGACTAAGATGCTGCAGGCGTTGGGTCACGTGACCCTTGCATTGCTGGCAACGGTGGTTTATATTGGACCAGTGTTCGCAAATCAGGTAATGCTCTATTTCTTTTATTTGACTTGTTGTGTTTAATACTTATATAATGTAAGACACACGGTTGGGTGATGGAATTGGTTTAAACCACTTTGAACAGTATTTCAACTATATAACAGCTTGCGAGCTCATGTGGGAGGAAAACCCGAAGTGATGCAGTTTTTAGACGTGTAACTCTTTGGTGAAACCACGGACCTATATAACCATATATAACCGTTATACAAGTCCGTGGTGAAACGCGTATGCACTGCAGAGTTATGTTTCTGACAAATCGAAACAAAAGATGAATGGCCGTTACACGTCGCAATAATATAGATTGAGATGGGAAAATGTAGTTGGTGTACGTTGTGTAAGTGCAACCCAAGACATTCTTTAATAATTTGATAATGTTGCGCCGATGGTGTCTGGGCCCCGTTTTCCCAAATGTATGTATGTATGTATGTATGTGTGTGGTGTGTGGTGTGTGTGGTGTGTGTGGTGTGTGAGTGAGTGTGTGTGTGTGAGTGTGTGTGTGTTAGTGTGTGTGTGTTAGTGTGTGTGTGTGAGAGTGTGTGTGTGTGTGTTAGTGTTAGTGTGTGTGTGTGTGTGTGTGTGTGTGTGTGTGTGTGTGTGTGCAAAACACATCACCGTGTCTGTTTCACCGTCAATGTATCCAGATAGTACTTAGTAGATGTTGTTTAGAGCACCCTTAATCTATCCTTTCAAATCAGTGGTTGATATGATGAGCACCGTTCAACGCTGTCGGGGTAGGATGACATGCAATCAATCAAGTCACAGAGTCTGGCCACCTGATCCATTTAGTTGCCCCTGACGACAAGCATACATAGGTCACAAAGGAACTATTCTAACCCGGAATCCCAGAATAAGTCTCCCGTGTAGATGCGCGTTAAATAGGTTTCATCAACCCATGCTTGTCGTAAGAGGCGGCGATACTTGTCGTAAGAGGCCACAAGCAACAAATAAACAAACAAACAAACGTAAGTCACACCCATTTATCAATGTCAATGTGTACACGGCTCTAGTATAGCATTGTTTATTGGGTCGTCGCTGTGTGCGCTGAACAATACTTCGCTGTTACACACAATGAGGGAAACACTCTCTTGAGAGACAACTTGAAGTCCTTGCTGTTATCGTATGTATTTCCTGGCAGCACTCGTGTATTTCAACGTGATTAATGTCATCAAATCGCCTGTACATTGCCATACCCGTGCTGTGGGTTACACCAACAGGGATCAGATCTATAACATGCGTCAGTTTCCTAGCTCCTACTTTAAACCAACACGCTGAATACAAATAATTTGTAAAGCAAACTGTGTTTGGTCGTCGTGTTGCTTGTTTTAACTGAAATGAAAAAAACTTTATTTCACGCGGGTCGCTGGCAGCGACATCAGAGGTACAATTCAAGTACTGTTTATACAGAATGAGTGTACACACCTTATTTATTCTCAATGTTCCTGAGCCATTAAAAAAGTAAATTAATTATGTTAATTTATACAATTTCAAAGAGAGCGTGACCAAGTATAATAATTGCGGAGAATCTGGGATATATATATATATTATTCTCTTAAAAAAATGTGAGCCCACCCCAACCACTGCTCACACACAACAGGCAGGCAGGCAGGCACGCACGCACGCACGCACGCACGCACATACGTCCACACTCTTTAAATTAATTACTTTATATAATGACCTTATACAGATACATATATTGAACAATTAATAAAGACCAATTTATTATTTATTTTTATGGACCAGTATATCCCAGCTATTGCCAAAGTACAATAAACACAATGGATCTAACTTCAACTAAAATGAGTATTTTATACTGGAATACAATGGACTTCGATAAGTGTTTCATACCAGATATGCGTTTGGTGTTCAATTGTTTAGCAAACGTAAAATAAATTTGGCCAGTCGTAATAATTTTATCAATCAAAATGGCTCGGGTTTTTTTTGGATAGTGATTTACAGCAGAACAGATAATGGAATTCGTCACCAAGTGCATTTGTATCATATAGTGTGCATAAGCTGTCTTCACGAGGTATACCATCTTCCCAAGGCAAGAGAGTTAACTGACTATAAAAGTCCAGTTTCCACCCTTGCCGAACTTGGCTGGAATTACTGGGCTCGATCGTAGCGCCACCAGTGACTATTACCAGTTATGTCCCTTCTAAGCCTCTCCTATGGACCAATCAGATTCCACCTCTCGTATCACTTGCGTTTGCTTCACACAAAATGGTGGCGCCCAGTCAAAACGATCTGATCGATAATCAAGATCTATATTGTGACAAAACGGGTCTTACAAAAGATTTAGAAAACGAGTTGGCGGTGCACATGCTTTGCAAATCCTGCAATCGACCGAAATCTGCAGGACAGTTTCCGAACCGGATTTCGATTTCGGTGCGCGAATTTGATTGGACTATGCACAGACTCGTTTGTCCGGCCAAAATGTAACTCCATAACACCAGCCTAGTTCGGCAAGGGTGGAAACTGGTAGTTAACTCTCTTGCCTCGGGAAGATGGAGGTATACGTGCCCATCTACCAGGCAATATATGGTTACATGTACGGAAGAAAAGTAAAGGTTTAGAGATAATGCTTCACTACCTGTACACACGTGCCATTTCACGATCACTCTCTCTCTGAGTTTCAGCTGGCCGTGGAATCCGTCTTGATAATTTGTCATTATACATTATAATAACCGTGTTTCACGACCATTCTCTTCGTGTTTCAGCTGACCGTGAAATCCTTCCTGGTTCGCTCTCACATCCGTTACCGGTTTGCCTCCACCGTAGTCGCAAGCACCGTCATCAACGACGATGGAACACAGAGCCGCGAGGCAGTGTTTGAAGTTATGTTGCCTGAGGAAGCCTTTATCTCCAACTTCTCCATGTAAGTCCGACACATGGTGCTCATATACACTCCGGTTTTACTTAACCATGATCACTTCGTTATACTCATACGACCCCAACTTCCATGTATATTTTGGAAACATCTACGCAAAGACTAAGATTTCGAGTGTATTAAGAAGCTTCTCCACTTTTGATAGTTATATGTGTTATATCTCCATTATACACAAAACTGGTTCTCATAATATATCATGTGTATATTTAAAGAAATGACCCTAATTGTCCCTATCAAAAGCTGAGTAGTATTGTGTGGCATGCTGTTTTAGGCGTGAGTGAGTTGGGTTTAACGTTTGACAGCTTCTCCCTGTGGTGAAGGAAAACCCAAAGAAAGTATGACAAAGTATTATAATTGTGGAGAATCTGGGATTCAAACCAACGGACCCGGCTGACGGAAGAAACTTGAGTGCCAATAAGCAACAGTGCCCTTCGATATAGCGAAAACGCTGAAACGGACGCAACACAATGGTACCAATTGAATTGATTCTGCTGTGACTGGCGAAGACCGGAAATCCATCCAGCATTAAATCAGGGTGCATGTGTTACCAAATTGAACAATACTGGCGGAAAACATCATTCTAGACTTAAATATGCGTAACGGTATGCAAATATAAACATAGATTTACGCAAATGTATGTAAACATACACTTACATTTACGTAAATTTTCGTTAGGGGGACCTTAATCTACGTAAATTTAGTATAAAATTGAGATTTAAATGTTCAGAAATATTTCATTTGTGTCTTATTTGTCTAAGGTGCCGCAGGTCACTGTGTAGTCCCCCATAGACTGATGGAGGGACGTGCTGTATACAATCCCTTTAACTACTGACGATGTATTATCACGTGGTGAACATATTCCTTGTAGGACTGTGGATGGAGAGGTGTACGTCGGTCGCGTGGAGGAGAAACAAAAGGCCTTGACATCCTATCAACAGGCCAAGGACCGCGGGGAGAGTGCTGGCTACATCAAATCAACGTCAGTGTAACCGCCCTATGTTAATTCATTCATACCGTGCTTGTTTGTTGTTTGACGCCACCGTCAGCACATCCCCGACTATTCTACTATCCTATTTTGTTTGAGATATTATCTTTCAGCGTTTTAAGCCTTGAAGTGACAAACCAATTTCCATGAGATCCAGCGTGTTTTCTTTGTGTAAAACCTTAGAACAATCTTTTTTAACCGGGATAAGAGATATCTTATTTTACAAAATAACACACACACACAAAACGAAAATCAAATGCCAATAAAGCTTATTATTCCTATTAATTGAAGGTGTGTTTAGTGCCGCTTTGAACAGAATAACAATATTAATAATCGAAATCTGCTTTCGTCCAGAACATGTGTACCGCAAACATTTCCATCACGTAATGTTTCATTCATTAGCTGCAGACCATTATCCCATAGGACAAACTCATGCAATATCTTGTACCAAGTTGTATATATGTATGTATAGTATCATAACAAATAGATCTCACCAATGAGTGATTTAACAAATCGCAATGGTTGGCATCACACACTGTTCGGTGTTTTGCAGTTAAGTAATCAGTGCAGAGACAATGGCGTTTTTAACCAAATATACAATTGACAACAATGCTGTTTCAGTAGTTTTGTATGTTGATGACAATAATTTAATAACTCTGTCATGTGTAGAGTCAACACAGTATCGATCTTGCAGACATTTTCCTGGGCTAATAATAGGCATTATATCCAGTGGAAATTGAACTCATTTTTGGTATTACAATTTGTCCAACACGTAGACGGTGAACACAAAGTGATAATATTTCGATTCGACCAACCACAAGACAATGGCAGGAGTACCTGAACATAGAGAGCACTTGTCTGTAGATAGATTTGTCGATTTGGGTTAGGTTAGATTCCAAGTTGAGAGCTTGAATGCCACGTGATCTGTGGGGTTGTACACTGTGCTAATGGAACTGAATATTGTTTTGTTATAGTGCGAGACATTCAAACAAGTTTGACGTGTCGGTGAACTTGAAGCCTGGAAGTAGTGTGACCTTCAATCTGACCTATCAGCAGCTGTTGCCACGTTGCAAGGGCATGTATGAACAGAGAATTCACGTGAACCCGGGTCAACTGGTGCGTGAGGTGAAGGTTGAGGTCTTCATCGAGGACAGCCGGGTCATCACGGCAGCGACAGCCGAGTTTCCAAGTGAGGAAAACAGCAATGTGTTGGGTACGTCATGCAGGTTTTTGAAATGTCATGACGCGTTGAGTTCACAATTAAGATATTGTTACATCGTCGAGTACACCTTGTAAGTTCTTGGCACGTTATGCAGGTGTCGAGTACACCTTGTAAGTTCTTGGCACGTTATGCAGGTGTCGAGTACATCTTGTAAGTTCTTGGCACGTTATTCAGGAGTCGTGTACACCTGAAAGTTCTTTGTACGTCATACACGTGTCGAGTACACCTTGTAAGTTCCTGGTTCGTCATACACGTGTCGAGTACACCTTGTAAGTTCTTGATACCCGATGCATTTGTTGAGTACACCATGTAATTTCATGGTACGTTGCATTTGTTGGATACATCATGTAAGGGATTGGTACGTCATGCAGGTAATGAGTACACCATGTAATTTTCTTGGTGCGCCATGCATTTGTTGAGTACACAATGTAAAAGATTGGTACGTCATGCAGGTGTTGAGTAGATCATGTAAGATCTCGGTACGTCATGCAGGTGTTGAGTGGATCATGTAAGATCTTGGTACGTCATGCAGGTGTTGAGTACATCATGTAAGATCTTGGTACGTCATGCAGGTGTTGAGTGGATCATGTAAGATCTTGGTACGTCATGCAGGTGTTGAGTGGATCATGTAAGATCTTGGTACATCATGCAGTTGTTGAGTAGATCATGTAAGATCTTGGTACGTCATGCAGTTGTTATGTAGATGATGTAAGAACTTCTTCGCTCACGTACTACCTTCGTCTTCTGGGAGTAGGGAATGTCATTTATTGTTGGATATGTCATGAAGGTGTTCGTTGGGATGGTCCATACAGTACATTAGTTGTTAAAACGTGGGAGAAAAACACCAAAGTGACATAGGTCCTTACTCTTGTTTTTGTGATGTTTAATCGAATAATACGATTACCTTTGACATCAACATAAATACTAACAAAAATGGTACTAATCAAGCATCAGTTAATGTTTACATTATTACCTCCTGATAGAGAAATACAATTCATGAGTTGCAAGAAAGGCATCTTTACAAGGCAAGGGAGTTAACTGACTAAAAAAGTCCAGTTTCCACCCTTGCCGAACTAGGCTGGTATTATGGAGTTACATTTTGGCTGGACTAACGAGTCTATTCATAGTCCAATCAAAATCGTGCATCGAAATCGAAATCAGGTTCGGAACCTGTCCTGCAGATTTCGGTCGATTGCAGGATTTGCAAAGCATGTGCACCGCCAACTCGTTGTCAACAGATATTTTCCAAATCTTTTCATGATTTAAATCAAGGTGCTCACGCATTGCGCGATGTGAGACCCGTTTTGTCACAATATAGACCTTGATTATCGATCAGATCGTCTTGACTGGGCGCCACTGTTTTGTTTCAAGCAAATGCAAGTGATACGAGAGGTGGAATCTGATCGGTCTAAAGGAGAGGCTCAGAAGGGACATAACTCGTAATAGCCACTGGTGGCGCTACGATAGAGCACAGGAATTCCAGCCAAGTTCGTCAAGGGTGGAAACTGGACTTTTATAGTCAGTAAACTCCCTTGCCTTGGGAAGATGCCTTTCTTGCAACTCATGAATTGTATTTCTCTATCAGGAGGTAGTAATGTAAACATTAACTGATGCTTGATTAGTACCATTTTTGTTAGTATTTGTGTTGATGTAAAAGGTAATCGTATTATTCGATTAAGCATCACAAAAACAAGAGTAAGGACCTATGTCACTTTGGTGTTTTTCTCCCACGTTTTAACAACTAATGTACTGTATGGACCATCCCAACGAACTCTCTTGCCTCGGGAAGATGCAAGAATGGCCGAAATAAATTTTTGTCTTTGATAAAATACCCTTGACCACCCGTAGCTGATACATCTGAGCATTAAGTGAGTGAGTGAGTGAGTGAGTGAGTGAGTGAGTTACTCAGTTAGTTTAGTTTAACATCACTTTGAGCGGTATTGCAGTTATATGACGGCGGAGGAAAGCCCGAAGTGATGCGGGTCCTGTACCACCTTGGTGAAACCCACGAATATAGTACTGAGAAACAGCTAAACGTAATTTTGACGAATCTGGGACGAACTGATCACGGCATCGCTAATAAACGGGGCAAACTTCAACGTTCTAAATCTTGGATGTCCTCATTGTCATGTCATCTCCCACTCATTCCCATGTCATATCTCAATTATTGTTTTCTCCAGTGGAGATGCCAGTGTCCGTATCATCACCAAGTCCTAACAGCCGATACATCGTATACAACCCGTCACGTGACCAACAGAAACGACTTGGCCAGAACGGGGTCAACAAGGAAATGCTTATCAAGTATGACGTGGAGAGAGATCAGAATGGAGGGGAGGTTTTGGTGAGTGGGTGTTTCATGCCTTTTTTCATCCTTAGAATTAAAACACAAAATAGTGTTTTGAACATATGAATATAAATGTGTTATCACACTGATTAAAAATTGGCTTTACAGAACTTAATTAAAAGAACGTTGATCCGACGTTCCTACATCTTCCCGAAGCAAGAGAGTTAACTGACTATAAAAGTCCAGTTTCCACCCTTGCCGAACTAGGCTGGTATTATGGAGTTACATTTTGGCTGGACTACCGAGTCTGTGCATATTACAATGAAATTCACGCACCGAAATCGAAATCCGGTTCGGAAACTGTCCTGGAGATTTCGGTCGATTGCAGGATTTGCAAAGAATGTGCACCGCCAACTCGTTTTCTAAATCTTTTGTAAGACCCGTTTTGTCACAATATAGATCTTGATTATCGATCAGATCGTTTTGACTGGGCGCCACCATTTTGTGTGAAGCAAACGCAAGTGATACGAGAGGTGGAATCTGATTGGTCCATAGGAGAGGCTTAGAAGGGACATAACTGGTAATAGTCACTGGTGGCGCTACGATCGAGCCCAGTAATTCCAGCCAAGTTCGGCAAGGGTGGAAACTGGACTTTTATAGTCAGTTAACTCTCTTGCCTTGGGAAGATGGTATACCTCGTGAAGACAGCTTATGCACACTATATGATACAAATGCACTTGGTGACGAATTCCATTATCTGTTCTGCTGTAAATCACTATCCGAAAAAAACCCGAGCCATTTTGATTGATAAAATTATTACGACTGGCCAAATTTATTTTACGTTTGCTAAACAATTGAACACCAAACGCATATCTGGTATGAAACACTTATCGAAGTCCATTGTATTCCAGTATAAAATACTCATTTTAGTTGAAGTTAGATCCATTGTGTTTATTGTACTTTGGCAATAGCTGGGATATACTGGTCCATAAAAATAAATAATAAATTGGTCTTTATTAATTGTTCAATATATGTATCTGTATAAGGTCATTATATAAAGTAATTAATTTAAAGAGTGTGGACGTGTGTGCGTGCGTGCGTGCGTGCGTGCGTGCGTGCGTGCGTGCCTGCCTGCCTGTTGTGTGTGAGCAGTGGTTGGGGTGGGCTCACATTTTGTGTGAAGCAAACGCAAGTGGTACGGGAGATGGAATCTGATTGGTCCATAGGAGAGGCTTAGAAGGGACATAACTGGTAATAGTCATTGGTGGCGCTACGATCGAGCCCAGTAATTCCAGCCAAGTTCGGCAAGGGTGGAAACTGGACTTTTACAGTCAGTTAACTCTCTTGCCTCGGGAAGATGACGGGGTCCGGACTACAGATGTTTTACTGTAGGTACTAGAGAACACGTCTGAGATTTACCCGCTAGATTGTATACTGTAACTAACATTGAACAAGGCTTAGATTTACCCATAGATTGTTCACAGTAATTAACATAGCACATGTCTTAGATTTACCCGCTAGGTTGTCCACACTTAGTGATATAGAAAAATACCTCAGATTTACCCGCTAGATTCCTAACTGTAACTAACGTAGAATGTGTCTTTGATTTACTTGCTAGATTGTTTACGCAAATTGTGTATATGTCTGCCCCGGAGTAAGAGGCAATCAGGGTTTCTTCTTTTAAAACAAGGAGCTTAGAGCTAACCCTGGCGAAACTCCCATTCTTGAAAATGGACGTAACGCTAAGGTCGTTTTGTGGAACGAGACTCCAATTTCACACTCCAATACATTGCAGGTAGTTGACGGGTACTTCGTTCACTTCTTTGCCCCCGAGAACGCTGGTGAAGACATCCTCCCGGTCCCCAAGGACATACTGTTTGTCCTTGACATCAGCGGTTCAATGTCAGGAACCAAGATAGCGCAACTGAAGGCAGCCATGACGGTTATTCTTAAAGAGCTGAGCAAAACCGACAGGTTCAACATTTTCCTCTTTGATGACAGACTTAAGAAATGGAAGACGGCGCTTGTCCCTGTTGAGTCGAGTACCATCGATGAAGCACTCGACTATGTTAGTCGACTGGAAGCGGAGGACTGTAAGTGAGACATACTATTCATGTGGGGTTGTATCAGAGACATGTGGCACACGTGGGGTTGTAACAGAGACACACGATGCTCAGCGAGATTGATAGAATCGGTTGCTCTAGAGGGTTGTACAAGAGACACGTGGTGCATGTGGGATTGTAATAGCTGGAATTGTTAGTGGTCTGGAAGCGAAGGACTGACTATGAGTGAGATATATTATGCATGTGGGATTGTAAGTGAGACACGTGGTGCCTTCGGGTATTGTAAGTGAGACATGTGGTGCCCTTGGGGATTGTAAGCCAAACACGTGGTGCCTTGGGGGATTGTAAGTGAGACACGTGGTGCCCTGGGGGATTGTAAGTTAGACACGTGGTGCCCTGGTGGATTGTAAGTGAGACACGTGGTGCCCTGGTGGATTGTAATTGAGACACGTGGAGCCCTTGGGGATTGAAAGTGAGACACATGGTGCCCTGGGGGATTGTAAATGAGACACGTGGTGCCCTGGGAAATTGTAAGTGAGACACGTGGTGCCCTAGGGGATTGTAAGTGAGACACGTGGTGCCCTCGGGGATTGTAAGTGGGACACTCGGTACCCTGGGGGATTGTAAGTGAAACACTTGGTGCCCTGGGGGATTGTAAGTGAGACACGTGGTGCCCTCTGGGATTGTAAGTGAGACACGCGGTGCCCTGGGGGATTGTAAGTGAGACATCACGTGGTGCCCTTGGGGATTGTAAGTGAGACACATGGTGGACTCGGGGATTGTAAGTTAGACACGTGGTGCCCTGGGGGATTGTAAGTTAGACAGATGGCGGACTCGGGGATTGTTAGTTAGACACGTGGTGCCCTCAGGGATTGTAAGTTAGACACGTGGTACCCTCGGGAATTAAAAGTGAGACACGTGGTGCCCTCTGGGATTGTAAGTGAATCACGTGGTGCCCTGGGGGATTGTAAGTGAGACACCACAGGGTGCCCTTGGGGATTGTAAGTTAGACACATGGTGGACTCGGGGATTGAAAGTGAGACACATGGTGTCCTCGGGGATTGTAAGTTAGACACATGGTGCCCTCAGGGATTGTAAGTTAGACACGTGGTACCCTCGGGAATTGTAAGTGAGACACGTGGTGCCCTCTGGGATTGTAAGTGAATCACGTGGTGCCCTTGGGGATTGTAAGTGAGACACCACGTGGTGCCCTGGGGTATTGTAAGTTAGACACATGGTGGACTCGGGGATTGTAAGTGAGACACGTGGTGCCCTCGGGGATTGTAAGTTAGACACATGGTGGACTCGGGGATTGTAAGTTAGACACATGGTGGACTCGGGGATTGTAAGTTAGACACGTGGTGCCCTGGGGAATTGTAAGTGAGACACGTGGTGCCCTCGGGAATTGTAAGTGAAACACGTGGTGCCCTGGGGGATTGTAAGTGAGACACCACGTGGTGCCCTTGGGGATTGTAAGTTAGACACATGGTGGACTCTGGGATTGTAAGTGAAACACGTGGTGCCCTGGGGGATTGTAAGTGAGACACCACGTGGTGCCCTTGGGGATTGTAGGTTAGACACGTGGTGCCCTCTGGGATTGTAAGTTAGACACATGGTGGACTCGGGGATTGTTAGTTAGACACGTGGTGCTCTCGGGGATTGTAAGTTAGACACGTGGTGCCCTCGGGAATTGTAAGTTAGACACGTGGTGCCCTCGGGGATTGTAAGTGAGACACGCGGTGCCCTGGGGAATAGAAATAGAGGCAGGTGGTGTCATAGAAACACGTGGCACCCTAGGAGACTGTAAGAGAGATGCGTGTACCACGGGGGACTGTAAATGAGTCACGTGATGCCTTTGCGGACTAAGAAAGACACGTGGTACCCTGGGGAATTGTAAGTGAGAAAGATGGTGCCCTGGGGGTCTATATGTGAGACACGTGGTGCTTTGAGGGTTTGTAAGGGAGACCGATGGTGCCCCCGAGTGGACTGTAAGAGAAACACATGGCCTCCTAGGGCACAGTAAGTGAGACACATGAGTATGTGAGATACGTGGAGCACTGAGGACTGTTAGTGAGGCGGATGGTGCAATGGTTGATTGTACTGTATTAGGGACAGTAAGAAACACTTGGTACCCTGGGTGACTGTTAGAGAGATGTGGGATGCCCTGGAGGATTGCATATGAGATACAGTGCTCTGGGACCCACGTGCCATTCATGGGAATTGTGACAGAGACACGTAGTATCCTGGGGGCATTGTAAGAGAAAATCGTGGACCATGTAAGAGATGGTACATGGCACCCTGGCGACAGGTGGCGCCCTTGGAGGTTGTAAGTGAGACGCGTGGTACGCAAGGAAAATGTAACACACGTGGTGCATGGGATATTTTATGAGAGACGCCTGGTGGATTGCAAGGGAGAAAATCACCCCAAACACTGATAGAAATAGTTCGTGAAGTTGACTTACTTAGTTAGCGAATTTCACTGTCCACTCATACACTAATATGTTAGTAAACTTTACTGATCAGTTAGTATTTTTTTTATCGTCATTAACAGGTTAAGTAGTAACCAGATATACTATCCTTGTCGGCTTCCTGTATGAGAGAAATACTATGAGACATACAGTAACAACACATTGCTGAACACAAATGATTTTAATTTCGGTGGGATTCGAACCTGCAACCTCGTGATTACAAGTCCGTCACGACCCGTGATGATCCGGGGTAGAATAGGTCTTCAGCAACCCATACTTGCCGTAAAAGGCGACTATGCTCGTCGTAAAAGGATCGTCTGGTCCAGACTCGATTGTTTTCAGACCGCGGTCATATAGCTGGAATATTGCTGAGTGCGGCGTAAAACAACAAACCAACCAACCAATCAAGTCCGTCACGCTACCACCTGTGAAACCGAGACTGTTGTCGTCACAAGTGTCATTTTTCCTAGTCACCATTACCTTGATTTATTTGTACATTTGTTATGTTAATATTGTACCAAGTACTTTGGAAGACCTGGTAGTATTTTGTGTTATGCATATCTAATTTCAATATCCATTACACATCTCATTCCCATCCACATTTGACTTATAGCCTGATTGTATGCACTTAAACATGTTTGGATTATGGTAATGTTGTGTTAAGTTGGTGTTTAGGCTATGACGCGATAGATAGAACACACGAAATGTGCATACCGTTTAGGGTTGAAACAGATTCCTAAACATGTCTTGTATGTGTCTATAGTCTTAACACATTTTTTACAGTGCGGTGTAAGTAGTGAATATTATGCTAATTTAATAAGTTATATTTACTAACCTTCAGCATCTTTGTGCAATCTGCAGGATAGTAAATTCGCTGTTTACTAAGCTTCTGGCTGCCGCTAATTAAGCTAACAGAATTCACTGTGTTTTTTCGCAGTGTATGCCGATTTGATATATATACCAGCGAAACTACAGCTGCACTGTCTTGACTTTCAGCAACTAACCTGAACATGGCCTTGACCGACGGCATTTCCTTCATGCTGGAAGAAAGGTACAAGGAGCACACGCCTGTGATGTTCTTCCTCACAGACGGTCAGCCCACGGTTGGCATCAAGGACCCCGGCTCCATTGCTAAGAATGTCGAACGCCTCAATGAGGATGTTGTGTCTCTGTTCGGACTGGCGTTTGGTAATGGAGCTGATTATGACCTGTTGAAGGTGGTCTCCGCCCAGAACAGCGGTTTTGCTAGGAGAATATACGAAGCTGCCGATGCAGCTGATCAGGTAGAGGGATTCTATGATGACATTTCCACCACTGTGCTACGGAACTTGAACATCAAATATCTCAACGGCACAGTCGATCCCGACACCCTGACGACGACGGTCTTCAGGAACGTTTTCAGGGGCAATGACGTGGTCGTAGCCGGTCGTATGAGTGACTTCATCAATACCTTGATTGGTGCTTCACTGACTGCAGACATCGGCACAGGAAAATTGAATGTGGTTCTGGATAACCACAGCACACAACCCATTGAGCCATCGACAAACAACCCCTATTTTACTATTCCAATGGACTTCGCGTCTGTTATTGAAAGGAGCTGGGCATACCTGAGGATCAAGGATCTGCTACTGCAGAAGAGGAAGGACGAGTATAAGAACGAGAAGTCCGATGTTGACCGGAAGATTACGGAGTTAGCCCTCAAAGTACGTACACGTTTAGCATCCATCTATATGACGGCGACCTGTATTTAATCTAGTCTGGGCCAGATAAACGAGTGTTTGGATTGTTATAAAGCAACGTCCCATGCCATCGGGGTAAGATGACATGCCATCAACAAAGTTACTCGAACCATAAAGTCACCTCGTACCACACGCGTAAGGCCTGGTCAGACACGACAACCCAGTAATTGATGATTCAGGTACCTTTACATGCAATCAAACGAGTCAACGAGTTTGTTTGAGTCAATGTGTTGTGTGAATCCGTATGGGGGTGAATGGACTTTGAGACCAGAGTTGCCTCAGTATATGTGATGAATATCAGGTTTGTGTGTATGCTTGTTGTGTTGTATGAACGTGGAGACAAGAGTTGCGTGAGTATATGTGATGTATATCAGGGTTGTGTGTATGCATATGATGGTGAATGGACTTTGAGACCAGAGTTGCATGAGTATATGTGATGTATATCAGGGTTGTGTGTATGCATATGGTGATGAATGGACTTTGAGACCAGAGTTGCATGAGTATATGTGATGTATATCAGGGTTGTATGTATGCATATGGTGGTGAATTAACGTGGAGACCAGAGTTGCATGAATGCATACGGTGTTGTATTAACGTGGAGATAAGAGTTGCTTGAATGCATATGGTGTTGTATTAACGTTGAGACCAGAGTTGCATGTATGCATATGGTGTTGTATTAACGTGGAGACGAGAGTTGCATGAATGCATATGATGTTGTATTAACGTGGAGACCAGAGTTGCATGAATGCATATGGTGTTGTATTAACGTGGAGACCAGAGTTGCATGAATGCATATGGTGTTGTATTAACGTGGAGACCAGAGTTGCATGAATGCATATGATGTTGTATTAACGTGGAGACCAGAGTTGCATGAATGCATATGGTGTTGTATTAACGTGGAGACCAGAGTTGCATGTATGCATATGGTGTTGTATTAACGTGGAGACCAGAGTTGCATGAATGCATATGATGTTGTATTAACGTGGAGACCAGAGTTGCATGAATGCATATGGTGTTGTATTAACGTGGAGACCAGTGTTGCATGAATGGATATGGTGTTGTATGGAACTGGAGACCAGCATTTAATCAATGTATATGCATGGACTGACTGACTGACTGACTAGTATGAATGCAGTCCCAGTGCTGTCATATGAAACACAATGCTTTTAACCTTAAAAAAGTTGGCCATCTATGCATATGACAAAGCTGAATTTGGAATCTGGGCGGTATGTAGCTATGGTAAAAACTTTTGCTCCATTTTGTTCGGATTTTATCTCTTTGTAAAGTGAACATGACCTCCAGTCATACCTCAACTGTCTGCGGCTATTCAGCGGAACTCTCTAACGAAGATAACTAATTTTCCTTCGGAATCCATAACACAATTTCATTTAAATCGTTTTTGAGAGCTGACATTTGAATGACTCAAGAACCCAGGCACACGCCATTTAGATTTGGCTCTCAATGCTCTCTCAAGCTTCAGCTGACGTGACCTCTCATCACGTAGAGTATCTTCAAGTAGAGAGATCTGAATAAATGAGATTGAATCCAAACGATACTTTGAGATAATCGGATTGTTTCAATAAGATCCATGTTTGTTTTTAAGAGAGTAATTTGTTTTAAGATATTTCCAACTGTTTTGTCAAAGACTGAAATTTATATGTGTTTCAGTATAATTTTGTCACTCCTCTGACGTCAATGGTGGCAACGAAGCCAGAGCAACAGGCAACAAAGACGAACATACGCGGCGACGATTACAAGAAGGAGAGGCCCGTTCATCGGTCACATCGTAGGCTTAAGCTTTGACATTACTTCAACTTAGAGGCTGTTTATGTATCAATAACGTTATAACCAGGATTACGAGCAATTTTCCTATTTTCTCTTCTTTGTCAAGTCTAACGTGCTGGCCACTGTGTGCCTAGAGACAAACAGACAGAACGTTATCTTATTTACAAGGGAGACAACTCTAGAAACTCAACACTTGCCCCTCATTCTTCTCCACACTTATATTAATTTTTCACGTGTTTTCACGACCTCTTCGACGCCGAGTGGATTACATATATGTATGTTATGAACACAGGGAATTACGAAATGCAATTTTGTCAACATATTCTGGTCCTACAGAAAAGGCGTATGACCCACAAGCAAGTGTACCTCGCTTTAACTCCATGCTGAGTCGCAAGATCGACAACCCTGCTGTAGGTGAGTTTTAACAAGTTTATAGAAATCGTCATCACGGATATATAAACACCACGTTCCCCCATCACCCTTGAATACACACAACTTCTTTGCGTGTTGTGACGTGTACGTCTGTTTTAGTCAAATGAAACGAGGTCGTCTGTAACAACCGGAGGGTCAAATGAGACCTCCATGCACGAACTGTGTGCGAACCCCACCGCTGCCTGACATTGACGCAATGTGTGGAGTAGAAGAAACCAGGCTATGACACGTGTTGCTCGAGAAACATTGACGATGTAAGCTGGACGCTCATTGGTCCGAGCTGTCATCACTTTTGCTGAAACCAGGTTTTTGCTTTGACGGCGACGGCTCTGCATAATGATCGTATTTATTCACGGGGAGTGGAGGAACATGGTGTATACAAGCCAATGAAGTATTGACGGTGGTGGAAAATACGGGTCAAAGAGTAGTGTGGATATATTCTGACCATTCTACTGAACCAGGCCTCCCGTTTGCCCCCTTTAATGTATAAAGATAAATCTTGAGATTCAGTGCTGGTGATCTATCCTCCAATTATAAAACGAGTACTATGAATTTATACGATAACGAAGTTCAGGCTTATTTGTACCAAACATTACTTAAGTTATTCAAGGTAAATAAACAATGCCCCCAAGCAAACAGGACAGATCGCTGTTTATCGATAATGTTGATGACACTCTTTCAGACTGGGCACAATTGCGTAAGCCCGGGTCACGTGTTTTATTCAGAGGTTGTAAAGAGACTTTTTTCAACACTGCATATACAGTCATTCTGCTAATTCTCCCTCGTTTATTGTATCCTTAGTCTGCAGTCTTCTTGTTGTGGCCTACTTGTAAGTTTTGTCGATTTATGAGGTAATGTTTCAAAGGGCAATGCTTTGGCGCTTTAATTTAATGACACATTTTTTTGGGAAGGCTCGACACTCGTATAATTTACCATCCCCTTCGAAAGGGATGTGCTGTGATAAAAAATAAAAGTGTTTAACATATCCTTCCAGAGAAAAGTATTGTGTGTTTTGAGGCAGGGTCGAAACAAAATTCCCCTTCCCTAACCCATATTCCCGGGCCCCATAGTATTAAATAGTCGGTCCTGAGATTTTGTTTGAATTTGACCGCCGCCGCCGGTGATTTATATAATGCCACGACAAAAATATTATTGACATTATATGTCATCCTTCTACATAACCATGGCGATTTCATTTGGCACAATACTAAGGTCAAGATAAATTAAATGTCAATGTCACATTCCTGTAAGAGGTGGCTATATCGTTGTCTGGTTCTGAGGTAATGGTACGTCAACGGCATGGAACTATATATTAACATCCTTATATTTGCATTAATGTCAAAGATCAATGTCAATTTGGAGCAAAGTTTGAAATGTAGTTGTATCATCTTTTCTCTTGAATACGGCGAAAGACTTGGCATTAGAGGATATATTACAATAAACGTTTATGCCACATGGACCTTGAGAATTCTTTTGGCACATGCTGACATGTTAAAATGGGTCACGAGGTAGAACAATCTCAATGTTGTTACACTTTCTAAATAAGAATTAATGCATTTGTCATTAAACTTGGCATATATTGAGATTTAGAAGGTTTTGATCAAAATAGGTCAAAGGTCGAAGTCGGCGTACATGTTTCCGTAAAACATGGTTATATGATTAATATGAAACTATACTGAACCGCAAAAGAAAAGTAACATTGCATTAAAAGTTGTCATTTAAATATCTGGGTCATTTTTGTCAAAGTTTGTAAAATTAACATTACCTTGTACGGTAAACTGAAATTTGATGATAAAAAAACACAAAGCAGTATATACAATAAAACCGATCGCCCAAACACATCACAGCAACGGGGCGGTCGTGTAGCCCAGTGGTTAAAACGTTAGCTCGTCACGCCGAAGACCCGGGTTCGATTCCGACATGGGTACAATGTGTAATGCCCATGTCTGGTGTCCCCCATCGTGATATTGCTGCGCCGCCGTGGGGAACGTTATTCGGATGCTTGTGTTGTTGAGAGAGACTCGTGGGGTGGTCCGAGGATCATCATGTGGGGTGGAATATGTCTTGCACAGAGGGTCGGCCCTGTGGTCTTCCAGACTATCGGTAATGTTAGAAGCGGCGTTAAACCCAACTCATATATATATACTGAACCGCAAAAGAAACGTCACCATGGATAGATATATGAGTGAGTGAGTTGGGTTAAACGCCGCTTTTAACATTATTCCAGTTATATCACTGCGTGTCAGCTTAATGTGGGAGGAAAGCCCGAAGTGATGAAGGTCTAAGACGTTTACCACTTCGGTGCATGCATCTTTCCAAATACCGAGTTAAAACACGTCCCAGCAACATATGCTGGTCGTAAGAGGCGTGGATAATTGCTGGATCGTAAACAGTTGTGTTGATCAAGGCCAAGGTCTGGTCGTAATGTTTTCGGACTGTAATTACGTGGTGTGTTACGATGTGAGGAGCTTTGAGGAAATGACAGAGCATGGGCTGCTTCTATATTTCGAAAACGACTCCCCAAAATCTCTTCAGTGAATAATCTAATTTGTTTCAGCTTCCGGAATACCATTTGGAACACAATCTTTCCGTGAGTATATGTATATATAGGAAATACCCCTTCATGGTAAATCAGCTGCTTCTATACTGGCAAACAACTACAGTTTGGTAACGCATCAGTGTAATGTTTTGCAATATCGAAGTCATTTCGTGAAATGTACATATATATAATAACTGTTGGAGTTGGAAAGAAAAACGACTCCTAAACTCTCTTCAGTGAATAATCTGATTTGTTTCAGCTTCTGGAATACCATCTGGACCACAATACAACGGTTTGGGTAAGTCGAGTATTATTATCTAAACATTACCTTGAAGAAATAGCTCGCTTGGAATCAAATCTATTCATTATGGTCTGCATATTGTTTCAAAGATTAGGCACAACAGAAAAAGATGGGATTATGAGTTTTATTCCAATTCTATTACTATTATTATACTTCTTTCATTTCATGTGTCAACTATACTGGGTGTAATATGTAATAAACAATTATAGCAGAACTCCAGATAATACATAACTGAGCGTAATAATTATTACCCAATGAATCATATTCAGCTTGCGTATCTGTATTGCTTTACTATCGTAATATACTGCAGGGGTCACATATACATGAAATCGACAGTAGTGGGTAATGAATACTTCTCGCTTCGGGTAACTTAGACGTGTATATCGCTGTGGTGAGCTTATGTTTGTGACACACATGGGGCAAAAACATGAACAGATGCAAATTAAAAGTCACCTGAACATTATTTGGAGTGGAATGTTAATATATAAAGGTCTACCCATTAGTTAAAAATACCCAATAGACCGGACCGAATGGAATAAAATAAGTTTAATACCTGAGTGAGTGAGTGAGTGAGCTTTTAACACTATTCCAGTTATATCACAGCTTAATGTGGGAGGAAAGCCCGAATTGATGCAGGTCTCAGAATTTAACCACTTAGATGAAACCCACAAGCACGGGTATGGTGCTGACAAACCTAGAAACATAATCGGGGCGAACCGGGATTCGAACCCACAATGATAGGTTTCTGGCCTAATACCTATTAGAAAACTATCAACACCCCATGTAAACGGTAAGTAAATTTAATTTCAATATGGGTATTTGACAATTAAAATGAAGGATGAATATAAATTGTGTCAGGTGTTTTTTTATATTATAAAACGATGTTGAATGAGACAGAAGATCGTTTGAATAAACGGCATTCCTATATGGTTAGTGTCTATACACTGCAAAGTCCATATTCTCTGGGCACTTCATAAACTGCGAAAAATGTGTTTTAAATCCTGAACACGTTTCTTGTTTAATAGTTTAAACACGTTTGGAAATCTACATATGTTTATATCCTTAACATTGTTGGTCAAGATTACAGGAAATGGTCTTGTTTCTGCGTGTGATGTATTATTTCTGGTATTTTGTGGTGTTCCAAATAATTGAAAGTCCTGACAACCAAGCAATTAAACGCAACTTTCCATTATCTTATGACAGTGTGTCCTATCTACAGTAGTGTAACCGACACCTGACGGGTGGGGGAGGGTGTCCCGTTCAGTGATGAGTCACATCTGCTCTGAAGGGTAACCACGTCTACAGTAGTGTAACCGACACCGTGTCGGGTGGGGGAGGAGTGTCCCGTTCAGTGATGAGTCACATCTGTTCTGAAGGGTAACCACGTCTACAGTAGTGTAACCGACACCTGACGGGTGGGGGAGGGTGTCCCGTTCAGTGATGAGTCACATCTGTTCTGAAGGGTAACCACGTCTACAGTAGTGTAACCGACACCTGACGGGTGGGGGAGGGTGTCCCGTTCAGTGATGAGTCACATCTGTTCTGAAGGGTAACCACGTCTACAGTAGTGTAACCGACACCGTGTCGGGTGGGGGAGGGTGTCCCGTTCAGTGATGAGTCACATCTGTTCTGAAGGGTAACCACGTCTACAGTAGTGTAACCGACACCGTGTCGGGTGGGGGAGGAGTGTCCCGTTCAGTGATGAGTCACATCTGTTCTGAAGGGCATATGGTATATCAGGGATGTGGACGACATAACCAGTTCCCGCCTGCCGTCAGTCATCTGTGTCGGCATCAGTTCACGTCTTATGCAAAGACGTACATCTATATACGTCTTAGGCTTATGCGATCTGTTGTTGAGGAGACAGAATAACTATCTTAAGTTTCTGTGAAAGAAGTTTCGACGATTAGTATCATGCGTTTTAGAATTTTAGAATCGTTATATTTCAAAAGTCTTCTCTAATGATCTTGACTAATATCGTACACCGAAAGCTTGGGTCTTTGTTCATGCTATCAGTCACTAGTTTGGCTGTCGATTATTTTCCGCAATATAACTCGTGATATAGTGAGAATATATGTGACCGCAGAGTAGCAAAACGACATAATCCAGCATTATCGCAGCGGGACACCCAAATGAACTGCACACTTTATACCTATATGGAAAATAGAAGCCGGGCCTTCGGCGAGACGAGGGAACCCTTTCACCACAGGTTTTCCTATTGCCTGTCACTTTACATTAAAACCATTGGTCATTGGCAGGATAAATAATGTATTATATAGGATGTCCATTTGCGTGTGACTACTACCATGGGATTCATGAATGACTATGTGTCAGCTCCTACAATCGTGTTTCCTCGTTCATAATAGCTGTTGACCAAGTTGAAGAAAGGTTGAAAATTAATATCAAATGATCATGTCCTGCTGAATCACAATAATTATTAGTATTATCATCATTACCGATCTTGGCCATTTTTCAGGGGGCAATGGAGGAATCCGACTCTACCAAAGAACTAGTCGCCGGAGGTCAAAGGGCAAACGAAAGAAATCAAGAGGAAAATCACGGAAGAGAAATATGAGATGCAAAATTGGTATTTTCGATATGAGCATATGTCTCACTGGTCATCTCCTGTTTAACACATATATCTCAGTACTCATCTCCTGTTTAACATACATTTCTCACTGCTTCTCTCCTGATTAAGACATATATCTCACGGCTTCTCTCCTGATTAAGGTATATGTCTCACAGCTTCTCTCCTGATTAAGACATATATCTCACTGCATCTCTCCTGATTAAGGTATATGTCTCACTGCTTCTCTCCTGATTAAGACATATATCTCACTGCTTCTCTCCTGATTAAGGTATATGTCTCACAGCTTCTCTCCTGATTAAGACATATATCTCACTGCATCTCTCCTCCTTATGGTATATGTCTCACTGGTTATGTCCTAATCAAGGTATATGTCTCACTGATTATATCCTGATCAAGGTATATGTCTCGCTGATTATATCCTGATTAAGGTATATGTCTCACTTCTTCTTTCCTGATCAAGGTATATGTCTCACTGCTTCTCTCCTGCTCAGGGTATAGATCTCACTGGTCATCACCTGTTTAACGAATATATCTCACTGGTCATCTCCTGTTTAACAAATATATCTCACTGGTCATCTCCTGTTTAACAAATATCTCACTGGTCATCACTTGTTTAACACATGTATATCACACCTGTTTAATACATATGTCTCACTGCGTCACTCCTGATTAAGGTATATGTCTCACTGCTTCTCTCCTTATTGAGGTATATGTCTCACTGCTTCTCTCCTGCTCAGGACATATGTCTCACTGCTTATGTCCTGATCAAGGTGTGTGTCTCACTGATTATCTGCTCAATATGTTTGTCCCACCGCCTTTTACCTGCTCACTGAATACATTTGTGATATTACACTGGACCAGTTATGTTTAATTATGTCCACTAAAGCACACCCAAAGAACGAGAAATGAACTTGATTTCACTTTGAGCTACATTATTCAGACTACCAGCAGATGAGTGTCAGAACGTTACTATTTATTTATATGTACAGGTCACAACAGATGCTCTATTTGTTTAGACGGCAGGCTATTTAGTAGACTTTGAATACTACTATATGTCTATATATACATATATAGAAAGATGCGCTTCAGCGGGATTGAAAAAGTGACCACCGTATAGTCTTATGTTATTACACATTCGCGCGACAAGAATTAAAATGCCAGGGAATAACATCACACGATTTTATGTGTTTTGCTCTGACTGAAGATTGCGAGATTACAAAATTTATTAATTTCAGTTCATCGTGTTATCGTCTTCAGGAAAAAGGATTTAATGAACTATAAAGTCAGAGGCTGAGGTGTTGCATTTCCGCATCTTAATCTAAGACATGTTGCAAAGGTCGAGAACGAGGAGATTGGCATGCCTGTTACAGAAGTGCTTGTATTAAAGCTTAACGAGTGAAGATATGTTTATTTTCGGTTTTCAGTTAAAATGTTTTTGGACGGTTTTGGGACGACAACAGACAAACAGATGTGTTCAAGAACACACAGAGCTCAACCAGGAACATTCCAGATCTACCCAGCACCATCCACAATACCGACTGAATCTAGTAGGTGGAGTACATATACAAAATAGAATTACGAACAATAACCTGGTCGCAGATTTGCACCGAAGACATACACATGGTTTACGACTGAGCTCAAGATGAGCTGCGTATTTGCGTAAAATACACAATGTAAATCACTTTTTCCGATTTAACTTTTACGTTGCATGCGTACAAATAAGCATGGAAATTCAAAATTCAATATCGCAATAGTGTAGAAATAGTGTGCGTAGCCATTTCAGCCTGCCTACCTGTATATAATTACTGTTGCAATGTAGGTATCATATTTACACGAACTCTACTGCTAATACACAAAACAGTTACGTCTTGAGACATTCATCGCTGTTGTGGCCTTATGCCACATACATACACCAGGAACAGAACATAAAAAGTCACCTGAAACAGCATTAAAAATCTGCCCGTTGGTTTGGTATTGATAGTACTTGGACGAATAGATAGTTCGTGGACGAGTATAGATAATGTTGTGATATCTGGAGATAATACATGGATTAGTATTGATAGTACATGGACGAGTATGCACAGTACTTGGATGAGTATAGATAGTACTGTGATGTCTAGAGATAAAACATGGCTGAGTAATGATAGTACTTGGACGAGTATGCACAGTACTTGGATGAGTATAGATAGTACTGTGATGTCTAGAGATAAAACTGGCTGAGTACTGATAGTACTTGGACGAGTATGCACAGTACTTAGACGAGTATGCATAGTATTGTGATGTCTAGAGATAAAACATGGACGAGTATTGATAGGACTTGAACGAGTATGCACAGTATTGGTATGATGGTGAGCTACTTACGTAAAGCTAATACGTCAATAAGCATAGATCCGGGTGAGTATAAATAGTACTTGGACGAACACAGACAGTGTTTTGAAGAGTATAGATATTACTTTGTAGAGTAAAGATACTACCTTTATTAGAAAATATAATACTCATTTTAAGATATTTTATTAGTACATATTGGTGTAAAATCCCCCCCTGGTGTAACGCTTTCAGACATATACGTGCAAGCGACTCTTAAGCGAGTATCCTCAAGGGTGTTGCTACAAGAGATCAACATCCTCCTGAAAGATGCCAACATGACCTACAAAGTCGTGATGAACACGTCCGACGTCAACTCCAGGGTATGGCGGACGCCGGACACGCCCACAGGCCATGTGACAATCCACAAGCAGGCGAAGTGCAGGCGAACAGTGGGTGTTGCAAGATACTTCATCATGGTGCATCTGACACAACCCGCGGGGGCGGGGTCAGGGTCAGGTAGGGATTTGAAAATATAATGCTTCATTGGACATGTCTTTTTGTTGTTTAAAAGGGTTCATTACTATTCATTGACCTGTTACTTCAGGCATTAATTAACATACTCATGCCTTGTCTTGCGTTATGAAGGGCACCAGCTTTGAACAGAGGGTGTCAAGTCAAATTACACAACCACTTCATACTTGCATATTCAAGTCGGCTTCAATTGGTTTGTTTGCAGCCAGAAGAAATAAGAGGGACATCAAAGGAAAGATAAGGAGAAAACTTAGGAGAAATCTTACAGCACAGGTGTGCGGAGCTTCCTCCAGGGTGGAAAAACTCAACTCCAAGAGTAAGAGACTGAAGGGGACCGGGTACCTGTTCCAGTCTGCCCTTGTCGTCAACTTGTAAATGGGGAGGACCACGTACTGCTGGCATCTTTTCACATAAATAAATACTTGAAGGACTTTTGTGAGGTCTAGGTGAAGGAAGCACCCATGAAGTGTTTGGAAGTAGACTTCTGTGTCTTCTGATACCTCTCTGCGTTGAAATCGCAGAACGCAGAACCCCTCCATAAGAAGTGGGGTCAGGTGAACTATCTAATCAGACAATAAGCATCGAGGCATTTTATTCAAGATGCGGTGAGCGAAGCATTCAGACCAGATTATCCTATGTATGTCGACCAGTTCGAAATGTAAATAATAAAGGCCACGTCATTATATTGTTGTGAATTTTTTATACACAATATCGTTTCTGGGCGCAATGGTATCTCGCACAAAAGGGAGTACTCTCGAAGGAATATTTATATTCTGTGTGGTTTTCTTTTGATAAGTTCAAAATTAAAGACATGAAGCCGCATTGTTTTAGAAAGCTAACATCTGATTGGCTCATCAATCTGATAGGCAGTTAAAGTTTGCTTAGGGTTCGCCTGAACCCACCTACTGCGGATGGGTTGAAAAATCTACACATAGGGAGGTATTGTATCGGAGTAAAAGGACTTTTAATATGATAGGTATTCCTTGAAAGGAAGATTAGAATACGGATTATAGAACTAATGTTTGCAAATTGAAAAATGATGAGACAGTAATAGCTGATGAAAACATTACGAGGTCAGATTGAAAGAATTGTTTTTGTGTGTACCTGTCGGAGGGACATATTTAGAAGTTCATTTCTTTAGGACATAGTCGGAATCGTACAATAGTCTTTGACTTTAGCACCGTCAATCATTATAGGAATGGTTTTGTCGCTTTTGTCAGAAAATTTAGCAAAGTGAATTTTCCATCATGCTAACGCCCAGGAATAATGGAAATGTTTTTTGCAGTCGTTGGGGAATTTAATTTCTTCGGAATCATCAGCAAAAAGATTGCTCCCAAACGGCCTTTGAAGAAATGGCACCTTATCATTTGTATGTTAACTAGCCTCCACAACATTATATTGACTTGATATTCTTGCCTTTATAATGCTACTCATATTTATGCTTATTCAACCTCTCGGATGTTACACGGTATTGTTATTACTTTGGCATCTCCGATGTACTGTTTAGACCTCCATATCTTTTGTTTACTGTGGCAGTTTTGTACACACGCCAACACAATATACCTGAAGAGTCAGCGCGTACAGCATGTCACTTCACAGTGTGACAACGTATGAAGAAAGACAAACTATTAATAGGCTCAGATACAAATAAAAAATCATAGTATCAGTATTAATAAAATGCAAGTGATACAATGTCGGTTGACCATAAAAGATCATAATAAAAAAATATGGCCACGCCGACAATTACTGTTTCGGCATTAGCGGATTTTAGACTGGGCGGTGTTTATTTAATGGTTATCGATGTAATTGATTTCTTATCGTTGTCTACTGTTTTTTATTTTAATGATTAAAAAAGTATTCTGTGAAGTTATTATTGTTGACTTATTTATTTATTTTATAAGAATCGCCTTCAATATTACGTTGCGTTTATGGAAGTATAAACGTAAAAACCAATGTGCTCACTTTGTATAAATCCACTAGACGTATTTACACATTCTGTATAAATCCACTAGACGTATTTACACATTTTGCATATATCCACTAGACGTATTTACACATTTTGCATAAATCCACCAGACGTATTTACACATTTTGCATAAATACACTAGACGTATTTACACATTTTGCATAAATCCACTAGACGTATTTACACATTTGGCATAAATCCTCTAGACGTATTTACACATTTTGCATAAATCCACTAGACGGATTTACACATTTTGCATAAATCCACTAGACGTATTTACACATTTTGCTTAAATCCACTAGACGTATTTACACATTTCACATAAATCCACAAGACGGATTTACACATTTGGCATAAATCCGCTCTACGTATTTACACATTTGGCATAAATCTTGGCATAAATCCACCAGACGTATTTACACATTTTGCTTAAATCCACTAGACGTATTTACACATTTTGCATAAATCCTCTAGATGTATTTACACATTTCACATAAATCCACTAGACGGATTTACACATTTGGCATAAATCCGCTCTACGTATTTACACATTTGGCATAAATCCTCTAGACCGATTTACACATTTGGCATAAATCCGCTCTACGTATTTACACATATGGCATAAAACCACAAGACGGATTCACACATTTTGCGTTTATACCCTCATAACCGCAGAATAAATACATTGAAATCAATTTCTAATTATATCGACGACCAGTGGATCCTGGTGATGGTTGAAGAGGTTGTTGTCCTGGGTAATACAGAAATGTATACTAGCTGGCCACTGCAGGCCACTCGGAATATGGCACAAACAAAGTTACCAATATCTCTATGAATTTGCCTGTTGCCCTAGGTCGTGTGTGACCTCATGGCAAAAGCTTCTGAGCAAGACTGTCGTCATCAAAGCGCTCTACCACAGTCGCTAATGTGGGCACGCCCAATAATCCGGAAACTGGCAGTTTACGGCAACACGGCCCCAATCCAAATCAGCAACTTCCTTGCCACCCACTCGGGAGGAGACGTGTGCTGAACGGAGGACCAAAGTTGAAAGAAGGCCAAGCATCACCAATAGGATTTCGTTACATATCACCACGTGAACACTACATATATCACGTGAATACCACACATATATCACCACGTGAACACTACATGTATCACAATAACACTACATGTATCACGTGAATACCACATATATATCACCACGTGAACACTACATATATCACGTGAATACCACATATATATCACCACGTGAACACTACATATATCACGTGAACACCACACATATATCACCACGTGAACACTACATATATCACGTGAATACCACACATATATCACCACGTGAACACTACATGTATCACATGAACACTACATATATCACGTGAATACCACATATATATCACCACGTGAACACTACATATATCACGTGAATACCACATATATATCACCACGTGAACACTACATATATCACGTGAACACCACACATATATCCCCACGTGAACACTTCATATATCAAGTGAATACCACACATATATCACCACGTGAACACTTCATATATCACGTGAATACCACATATATATCACCACGTGAACACTACATGTTTCACATGAACACTACATATATCACCACGTAAACATTACATAATACATCACACAAGACTGCGACATAATATGAACGTAAATCACCACATGAACACTCCCTATTCTTAAATAATCACATGAACGCTACATATACACATAAACACACACACACACACACACACACACACACACACACACACACACACACACACACACACACACACACACACACACACACACCACACACACACACACACACACACGTAGGTTTATCTCCAATCTACGTTCGGACTCGACGAGTGCATGGGTGTTCTCGAAGACTATGTAACCCCGATCTGTAATTATGACCACCATTAACGTTATGATTTACTTGTGGAAATTAGCGTACTGTCACAATCTCATTGCCAACGAAACGACCCTGAACGATTCTTTTAGTTGAAGATGAGCGGGCACGGCATAAGAGCGTTTGAGAGCGTCATCTTCGTGAACGGTGAGTGTGTTGCCTAATCTTTCTCCCCGAGCCTAGGGAAAATAAAAATAAAATTGGAGTCCAACGCAAGTCTAGATTGCCTCAATCCTGGTTAGGTTTTGAAAAAAATAATTGTGCAATTTCATCATCATGTTGAATAAGCTGATACCGACTTCTAACTGGTATCGGCAGACATGGTTATATAGCCTGATATGCATCGATGCGTAGGCTTTCGATAGATCCATGTTTTCATATGCAATGTAAGAGAATAACCAGTCTAGAGTATCCGCTGAAACAGATTCCATTAGGCGTAATATAGCCGTGAAAATTATATGAATGGACCACTGAAAGTCAGTGATGACACCAGGTGTTTGCAAAAAGAGTAGGTAGTGGTCATCCATAAATTATCTAGTCCTTACTGAAAGTTGCTTGGTCATGAATTGTGACCTGACTGACCTGTGTCCTCATGACCTGACAGCATGGATCAGATGCATTGTTCATGCAATCAATACCCACTCTCAACTGACATAACACATGTCATATTTGGGAAAACACTTTCTTTGTAAAGTACAGATTATCGTACTTTTTTGGGTTGAGTCCCGTCCGGGATTCGAACCCACACTGCCAGAGTGAGGCACCTAATCGCCAGCACACAAAGTCAGCTATCTAACCCACTTAGCCACCGAGGCTTCCACAAAACTGAAAGTCCGGCATTTGTGGACATTTGTTACATTTGACCACTTTCTGAATGACATTGTGTGTTACTAATTGACATGTTTAATCGGAGCAGGTTCAGTTCAGTTCTCATCAAACTGACAGATCCAAGAGACAGGATTTGTCACACACATTTATTCAAGGTTGACTGAAATCAGTCAGTTTTCGAAACAAAATTAACCGAAACATCCGAGATATTTCATTCTCATCCACTATGTGTTCTGATTGCATAAGAACTTATTACTTTTTGGAATATTGTATGAATTTGTTTTGTGTGTGCTCCCTGATGTTTATTATGTTGTATTGTAATGTACAAGAGACTGGTGTGAACTTAGTTGACCTTGTACATACTAGGGTGTCATCCTACATCACATCATTGTACACACCATGTTATCTTCAGAATAAAATGTGGTCATTTGAAAAAGAATAAATTGAAATGTAAATTCAGGAAGTGTTTTTTTGTGTTTTACAGAGCTGAATAGATACATACCCAGAGCGATCATAGCACTGGGATTGTCGTCTATGTTAAAGTATGTGAGTTTTGATAATCTTAGTGCTGAGGAAGCTCTGTCATATTACCCGATGTCATGGGATGTTGCTCATAATATCAACCACGTGTTTGTCTGGCCAGACTCAGTTATTTACAGGCTACCATCATACAGCTAGAATATTGCTGAATGGAGTGTTGAACAGCAAACAAAGAAACACAAGAGACGGAATTAAGTTTAGGGGCAGTGTGATGCTTGTGTGGAATCAACTCAGAAAAAACCGTAAATCTGTTATATTCCCCATCCTGGTACAATGTGCACAGATGGCCGGCCAATTGGTTTAAAGACCATACATTTGTCTGTGCACCTCTTTGTTGTCTAAGACAACTCCCTGTCAAGTTGAGAAAGGATCTGCTGACCATGGGTTTCAAGTCACAGGTTTGCCCTGATTATGAAGTTTGGTTTGTTAGCATCTTGAGTGAGTGAGTGACTTGGGTTTAACGCCGCATTTAACAGTATTCCAGTTATATCACGGCGTGTCAGCTTAATGTGGTAGGAACGCCCGGAGTGATGCAGGTCTCTGGCGTGCCCAAGGGACGCAACTCTGTACAGCGAATCGCGGCGCCTTAGACGACTGGACCACCCGTGCCCCCCTGTTAGCATCTTGAAACAATGTTGAACAAATATGAAGAACACTTCATGCCCTTGTGACCAGAGTCTTCAGATAAAAACTCTTTATAATCCTGAACCGTTATATTCGTGTTCTTGAAGGTTGTTAATCAAGACAATTTACGAGATACTAGGATACTAGTTTTGTCAACATCCTACCCACTTGGATGTTTCATCAAACTGGTAATAGATCAGTACCTGAGTCAACAAACTGTTTGAAATTCTGATGATGCATTCTAGATTTTCCTGTGTACTGCAGTTTGGGCCTCCGCCTCTCTCATCATCAGGGTATGACAGAATTTCTCACCTCTTCAGCTTGAAATCAACATCCAATCAATATGCCTCTGCTGAAAGCGGGTTCGGCATCGGTCAGGTGATCCTTCGATAAATTCAATGGAATCGAGACATGAATACAGGGCAATTTGATTTGGTCTTAGACCCAACTTGCTCACTCAAGTGCTCACTCCATCTGGTGCCTGGCAATGACAGTAATACTAGAAGCAGTACAACTAGACTGTAAATAGATTTTACCTCCAAATAATTAAATTTTCGTTGTGTTTATTGAAATTCCTGCATTCTGATTAGTTGAATTGGTCACGTGTTATTGCATTCACTTCCCAATGAATGTAAAAAATTAAGCCACGCCTACCGAGGCGCACTTCTTTTATTACTGCGGAATGTCGGGGAATCCCAATATTACAGTCGAGTGAATTCCCTTTCTGCTTACGTGTATCGTCATGCACAGAACATTTAGCGACTTTCATGCATATTCATTGTCCAAACTACCCTTTGAAACCGAAGGCCGAGAATGAATGAAACAGCAAACGTGCAGGCTCGCTCGTCTGTTTTCCCCCCGCTCGCCTCAGTTTAACTTTCATGTCTTCGGGTTTCATTTCTAACTAGCATTTTTCCAACTGTGTTTTTCTGTAATCAGGGAAGTAATGTTTGAATCTTGCGTTAACTGACCATGTTATTTGAAACAGCCGCCTTCTCCCGGACATATTTTTTCCCGGTTCGTTACAGTCTGACTGTTGCAGTTGCCTTAATTGACAGGTCCAATGAACATTGTTTTGATCCTACTCTCCGTTGATTGGATACTGTCTGTGTAGGCGTGTCAAGTTATGTGCATTAATTAAACGATCAAGTGATTCATGTCACGCCACAGTATGTATTCCTAAACCTGGAATGTTTATCAATCTCGTCATTTTTGTCTGTTTTGATATATACAACTGTTTTGGGTTAAACTATTGTAGATAAAACATGTTTCACGTTGTTGAATTTAATTATAAGCTTTGACTGTGTACTTTTTTCGGTTCATTGAGGCAAACGCGGATTCATACAGTTTGCACATCGGTTTTTAGATTCATACCTCAATGAACCGAACAAAATAGACATTCAATCCATAAAAGATAAGATATGACAAAATTCAATAACAAAATTCCTCTGAATGTCTACCATAAATGTTTAGAATAACTTGGCCAGGCCTTTGATGGCGAAAGCGTGATTGAAAAAACTTTGCTGTAAGCAAACTGTTTCTTGAAATGATAAACCATTTCCCTGCAAACAGTAGAGTTCGTTGTATGATTCCGACCATATCATGAGCATGTATTTATGAGTAGTGATGATAGTGTTCGCGTAAAGATGACCGTTTCCTGACCCACCACTGGCATATGCCGCAAACACATACAAAAGCAAGTGATGTATTACTTACAATTTCTTTCTAAACGATGTAGATTAGGCGTCTGCCCGGAGAGCTTAAACTGGTGGTTCGATCCCTGACTGCGCCATATCAAAAGACTTGGTATTTGGTGTTACCCTGCCTGGCTCTCGGCATTGAGACACAGAGGACTTAGAGCAACGCGTGCGTTCCAAACTTTATCATAGGAGCAGAGTCTATGATATACATAATTAGTTCAAACTGTTAAGTTTACAGTGCTAGCAATATATGAGTAATACATAAAATATATGATAAGTTGTAAACAAAAGGAATAAATACATTACTACAAAAATTAATTGTTATAAATAAGTACATCAGTTGAAGTAACTAAGCTGGAACATGGCTATATGGAGTGCATACAAAGACATATACTCACGAAATACTAGTATTGTCACCTGAGTATATGTTATATTAATGATACCTCTATTTTAGAATGACTGTAGCATTCACGTTACTGAAAAGCGTGCTTCCCTAGTGACACGTGAAACAGAGCATCCTAGCATACTCCTCACGATTGGAGTGGTTTATTCAAGAATATATGAATATACATGTGCTCACAAATTATGTTAAATTAAATAAAAATAAAGTAAACTTTGAGAATCAATGATATTTCGGTAACATCACATAAAATGGCCTTACCTTAAAGTAGAAGTAAGAATACGGTGATACAGATGACATGGGCAACTTGTGCGTTCGAAAGTTTATTACAGGAGCAGGGTGTTATATATACATAATTAGTTCAAACTGATACGCTTACAATCATAGCAATGTATGTGTAATACATCAAATAGATGATAAGTTGGACAGTTGGATTTGGATAGATCTGTCCTGTTCTTCTGTTACCCAAAATGATGTATTAATGGTTAATATAAACACTTATCCAGTTTGGGACAAGCAAAACATTGATTTTTGCACTTTTTATGGAATCAAGGAAAGATTGGTATTCAGCTAACCATTAACATGTTGTATTATTTTGAAATAATCTTTTAACGGAACATTCTTTTTAGAAACGTTCTTGTCATGTTTGCAATAATAATCTGCAGGACCAAGAAATTGGCGAATATGCTACTGAGTTTTGGTTGTGGAAAAGAAGATATGGTTTCAACTTTCAATGGATGAGCCTCAATGCCTTCCCTTGTGAAAATGTCTCCCAGGTAGCTTACCTTTTTGGCTTCAGCGTAAGACCCGCACCTCGCACATCAGATGAACTAAATGCTCTGCAAATGCAAAGGACTTTGCTTGTGCATGTCCCACTAAATCAATTACATCTTCAAACCGCGGCGGAAGGAAATACATACCTTTGGTGACGACAATTAACTTCCTGTTGTCTACAGCAAAGCAGTAGCTTCCATTTTTCTTGCGGACCATGGCAATGGGAGATCTCCATTCAGATTCACTTGGTTCAATAATATCAGCTTCAAGCTTTTCCCGAACCGGACACATTCATTTGTTACCTTAATTGACTGTCTGTAAAAAAGGCATGTTCTTGATCTAGTTCATCTAGGTTCTTGTTGGTTCTTTAATCTTGTTTCTTTGTTCTTCATGACTTGAGTTGATGATTAGCCTTCAGGATTGTAGGCAAAAAGAGTGATTACTGTATCAGAAGTAAGCTCAAAGGTTACTCGTCCCGCATTCTCCACCAATCCGCTCGTCTCAAGCTAACTGGTCCTTGAAGTAGAAGTAAGAATAATGGCGATACAGATGACATGGAGCAACGTGTGCGACAAGAGTGAGTGAGTGAGTGAGTTTGGTTTAACGCCGCTTTTAACAGTATTCCAGTTACATCGCGGCGTGTCAGCTTAATGTGGGAGGAAAGCCCGAAGTGATGCAGGTCATAGACGTTTACCACTTCGGTGAAACCCACTGGCACGGGTATGGTGCTGACAAATCTAGAAACATAATCGGGGCGAACCGGGATTCGAACCCACAATCATAGATTTCTGGCGTGCCAAAGGGACGCAACTCTGCACAGCGAATCGCGGCGCCTAAGACGACTGGGCCACCCGTGCCCCCTGTGCGACAAGAGCAGAGTCTTATATATTCATCATTAGTTTAAACAGAAAAGTTTACAGTGATATCAAAGTATGAGTAATACACAAAACAGATGATAAGCTGGACAGTTGGATTTGGATAGCTCTGCCTTTCTCTTATATCACCCAAAAAGTAAATGAGATAGAATGCTCTGATTGGTCGAGCTGTATCTTTATTGTTTAATATTTATGGCTGACATTGAATTGACAAATACTATCTTTTCATGTGTTGTTCCTAGATTTAACAATGCTCATATTGTTAACCTAAGAAATTTCCATTGGAAGGAAACTTGAATTTATTTACCTAAAGAAGCAGAAGGGGATTAAGCCCTAGGCTATGCTAATTAAGGCGGCAATGTACTTAAGGGGTTAAATAAAGGATTGAATGTGTGACTCACAGTGACCACTTTGTTGCATGACAAGTTGCTTGAGAGTTGCCCTGACGTGACAGTGACACTGATTGTGACATTTTCAATGATAGAAAATAGTCCAAATATGTTAAGCACAAAACATTTGATTTTTATAAATTTCCTAAATTGCCTTTAAGGAATAATAGTCCAAATGGCGCACTATAACAGCATTAAGGGGATATAACAAGGAAAGGCCGGGTCGGAGTCAGAATTCTGTGTCTGAGTGCAATGTTGCTGCATGGTATCTTAGTGGGCCAGCACAGAAAACTAGCATTAATCTGGACTATTACAAGCAGCCACAACATGCGTGATTGTACATCTATATATGATTACAAGTGCAATAATCTTCAACGCGACTTTACACCTCGTTTCACCTCGCCCACCTCTAACTATTGTAAACTTTGCAACTTGTATTTGCGAACGAAATATTTATTACACAATAGATATGAAAGGGTATAATAAGGCGACAGACATACAGAAATACCAATCTTTCCCCTCTCCCCTCCCCTCAAACCCACACAGACACACATACACATTCGCACGCACGCACGCACGCACGCACGCACGCACGCACGCACGCACGCACGCACGCACGCACACACACACACACTAACACACACTAACACTAACACTAACACAAACACACTAACACACACACACACACTCACACACTAAGAGGGTTTTAAAGAAAAAGGGATGATAGAATTGTAGGTCTCAAACGAACCAAAGCCTGGCTGGAGTGTTGATGTAAGATCATACACGCCAGACGATAAAGGCAGCGAAATTCGGTCATGTCACATGTACAAACGGAGTGCGTTGATTATTACATCCTAGCTGCTCCACGTGACCGCTGACCTCCACGTGATCAGTCTCCCATTGGACAAATTCACCCATTCCCACCGAATGTTGTTCATTGTTTGAATCATATCCTGAAATTCAAGTCGTCGGCCTTGAGGATTCCCGGCTATAAATGTTGATGTAGTGAGGGCTGGGAATCAGTTTGACACAGTCAGCCACTGGAGCTTGGTTCAGTCTAAGATGCTGCAGGCGTTTGGTCACGTGACCCTTGCATTGCTGGGAACGGTGGTTTATATTGGACCAGTGTTCGCAAATCAGGTAATGCTCTATTTCTTCTGTTTGACTGGTTGTGTTGAATATATACTTTAATATATACTTTAAGACGACCATTCAATACTCTTGTTTCTCAAATCAGTGGTTGATATGGTGAGCACCATTCAACGGCGTTGCCGTGGGATGACGCGCAAAGAGCCAAGTCATTAAATCTGATCCATTTAGATGTTGTTTAGAACATCATTAATCTACCCTTTCAAATCAGTGGTTGATACCATGAACACCGTTCAACACCGTCGGTGTAGGATGGCATGCAATCAACCGAGTCACAGAGTATGACTACCTGATCCATTTAGTTGCCCCCAACGACAACAATACATAGGTTACAAAGGAACTATTCTAAACCGTATTCCCAACGTAATGCAAGCACATTTATCAATATCAATATAATAATATACCATTGTCCATACGGATTCTCGCTTCGGCGATGAACAATATTTGACTGTTACACACAGTGAGGGAAACGCGCATGAGAGACATCTGAAAGGCTTTAGTGTTATCGTATGCATTTCCTGCCCTGGCGATGTCGCGGCACGCACTCATGTGAGTGAATTTCATACTGCGTAATTGACTGGCAACGTTGGGCTGTTTAGGGTAGTGATTATTTATCCGTGCGTGTTTCAACCTGATTAATGTCATCAAATCGCCTGCACATTGCTATACCCGTGCTTAAGGTTACACTAACACGGAACACGTCTATAGCACTTTCCTCCTCCTTTAAACAGACACGCTGTGACTTCAATGAAATAATGCCCTAGCTATTTCATTCAACCACTGACAGACAGACAGACAGTCAGACATACAGACAGACAGTCAGACAGACAGACATGTGCATTCAGTATTTCCGCCTCGTGGCCCAGAGGATAGTTGAAACGACAATATATAGTTGTAGTCAGTTGACTGAAAGGACATTTGCTAAATTAACAAGGTTTAGAAATGTGACGGAAAATGTATAGCTACTGACTTAATAGTATTTTCATCATTTAGATTTACAATGTTACAAATAATATGTGAATGGTCTATATCTTTGTTCTTACTAATGTTTTGTGTTTTGAAACATTGTAAACAGTTTCTAAACACATACACAGCTCATGGAAGGGGTGTATCATGTAATGGCAAATATGTCTCATGTATAAACAGATGTAATGGAAGCATAATGTGAAAGAAAATGAGAAGATCTAGCACTTTCTGACCAACCTTGAACGAAAATATCAACGAGTCGTTTACAGAGACATAAACAAATAATAACTTATCCCCAACATCTTGAGCAATCCAAGCATAAGAAAAAACACAAGAAAATAAGTGTTCTGACATCAGATGCCCATGTGTGTTTGCCACTATTATCTAAAGATATTGCGACCGATAACGCTGGTAAGCGTACCGATAATGTGGCATATGTATAAGTGTAATCAGAATTTAATCTGGGTTTGAGTAAACATGGTGTAGCGCGTCTCCCAAAGTATAGGCTTACTCGAAGCAAACTTTTCCAATTGCAACAGCAAGATTTCTTTTAAGATATGACGCATGAACCTTTTAAATTTCTTCAAAAGACCTGGTGCCCCAAATCTCGACACCATGTACAAGAATTGGTGATATTTGTCTACAAGAAGCATACTGGCTGTTAAAAATGTAACAAACTTGTTTTTTTACATAGTTTCTGCATTGGGATTCGAGCTTCCTTAGCCTTTTGCAGCCCATTGATCAATTTAGCCGACAAGAAAACATTAACCTAAATATATATGATAAGAAACAACTTTACGAAACGACCACTTTTCCTTTTGTGCAACTGTATCACCATTCCTAAATACTTATGACTTGCCTAAGTTGAACTCAAGGCACCAAAGTGTTACAAACCTGCTGCAGAGTGTCAAGTTGCTTACTAGACAATTCACAGTATAAGAAAACACCTATATCATCATAAAGAGAAAAAAATAAATGTAGATCCCAATTTTCCCGAGTTACAAATATCCCATTACTGCATGTCACATAAATAGTATCATTTTTAAAATACAATGAAAAGTAGCGGACTCAGGACGCAGCCCTGGTGCACACCTGATGTGGCATTATAGCCCTTTGTCTCACAAAAGTTTTCACACACAGAGCAACTCACTCATAACTGCTTTTAAAATAAAATACGTTGTCCCATGACATCCTTTGATATGTAACAAATATACGCGCTTTTTCCTATCTACAAGGTCGAACGCCTACTTCAGTATATAGAGGCGCAGTAAGGACGGCCTTTGAGCTTACAGAAATATTAGAACACAGAGCATTTAACGTCAATATATTTTCAGTTGTAAATAGCCGGGCCTGAACTCGGGATGTGCATCACTAAGTACCTCATTAAATTAAATGCGTCTGTCAAATAAGGAAATAAGAAATCACCCAAAGATTTAACAAATCCAAGAGGAAAATCGTCATCATCCGCTGCTTTGTTCCATTTTAAGAACTTCTTCGCCAGTAATATCACATGACAACATCTCTTCCGAGAAGGAAAAGATGTAAACAACTGTTACAAGTGTGAGAATCAATATAATTATGTACAGCTGTAATTTCTTAATTTCAGCTTTCTAGAAAGGGTAGGTGGTACATTTGGTGATCACAATTTATGTACAAGACTTAGTGATAGATGTATGTAACTAATTAGTGAAGCAAACTGTGTTTAGCAGTCGTGTTACTTATTTTAAAACATATCACCGAGTGAGTACGTCATAGAGTCGTTGGCAACGTCCAGTATCGCTTACACTCTTAAATATACAAATACATAGTTCAATGAATTCCGTTACGAAGTCACTTAATTAATTTCAACCCTCTTATAGTGAATGTGCTGACCCAATATTGTTGATTAATGCATAAAGACTAATTAAATAAGTGAAAATAACGTTGAATTTCAGAATGTCATCATGTTACAACATCGTCATTGCACCTCCTGTACACACGTGACCGTTCACGATCAACTTCTTTGTGTTTCAGCTTAATGTGAAATCCCCATTTAAATAGTGTTGTCATACTTACATAAAACCTTGCTACTCCTCCCGTACACACGTCCAAGTTCCCGGTCACTCCCTCCGAGTTCCGGCAGGTCGTGGAATCCTTGGATATGATGTCATTATACAGATAATTACCGTGTTTCACTACCTGTACACACGTGCAAGTTCATTCCATTCTCTTCGTGTTTCAGCTGACCGTGAAATCCTTCCTGGTTCGCTCTCACATCCGTTACCGGTTTGCCTCCACCGTAGTCGCAAGCACCGTCATCAACGACGATGGAACACAGAGCCGCGAGGCAGTGTTTGAAGTCGTGTTGCCCGAGGAAGCCTTTATCTCCAACTTCTCCATGTAAGATTTATGGCTCTCATATACAATCTGATTAAGTTAAGCACTATTCCCATTGTTATACGCATGGGGGGCACCGATGGCCATGTCATCTAAGGCGCCGCGATTCGCCGTGCAGAGTTGCGTCCTCTGGGCACGCCAGAAACCTATGATTGTGGGTTCGAATCCCGGTTCGCCCCGATTATGTTTCTAGGTTTGTCAGCACCATACCCGTGTTCGTGGGTTTCACCGAATGGTTAACGTCTGAGACCGGTATCACTTCGGGCTTTCCTCCCACATTAAGCTGACACGCCGCGATATAACTGTAATACTGTTAAAAGTGGCGTTAAATACAACTCACTCAATTGTTATAATCATACGACTTCCATGTATATTTTGGAGTGAGTGAGTATGGTTTTACGCCGCATTTAACAATATCCCAGCAATATCACGGCGGGGGACATCAGAAATGGGCTTTACACATTGTACCCATGTCGAGAATGGAACCCGTGTCTTCGGCGTGACGAGCGAACGCTTTAACCATTAAGCTTCCGACCGCCCCGTATATTTTGGAAACATCTGCACAAAGACTAAGATCCCGGGGCATTTAGAAGTCTCTTGTTCGTGTAAATATACTTCTCGACTTTTGATAGGGATATTTGTTATCTCTCCATGATACACAAAACTGGTTCTCATAATATATGTATGTCAAGTGCATATTTAATTTGAATGATAAATCTGATTATGCTTATGAAATGTTGAGTAGTATACATAGATAATTCTTTACATCTTTAAGTTGGTTTAATGTTTGCCAGCTTCTCCCTGTGGTAAAGGAAAACCCAAAGAGAGCAGGACCAAGTATAATAAATCTTGAATTTAAATTATAAATTTGGACTTAAATGTTCAGAAATTATTTCATTTGTGTCTTATTTGTCTAAGGTGCCGCAGGTCACTGTGTAGTCCCCCATAGACTGATGGAGGGACGTGCTGTATACAATCCCTTGAACTATTGACGATGTATTGTCACATGGTGAACATTTTCCTTGTAGGACTGTGGATGGAGAGGTGTACGTCGGTCGCGTGGAGGAGAAACAAAAGGCCTTGACTTCCTATCAACAGGCCAAGGACCGCGGGGAGAGTGCTGGCTACATCAAATCAACGTCAGTGTAACCGCCCTATGTTAATTCATTCATACCCTGCTTGTTTGTTGTTTGACGCTACCGTCAGCACACCCTGTATTATCCTCTAGTATCTGTTTGAGACATTTTATGACATGAAATTGTTGTCTTTGTATAAAACCTAATGACAACTTTTTAAAAATAAAAAGCCTCTAGAGTACCAAAAACCAAAACAGCTTATTATTCCCTAATTGCAGGTGTGTTTATTGTGTTTATTATCGCTTTGAACGGAAAAGCATCATTAATAGTGAACCTCTTAGCTTATTGTTCCTATTAATTACGGGCGTATTAATTGTATTTTTTACCGCTCTGACCAGAATATCAAACTTAAAAGTCAACCCCTTAGACTAACATTTAGTCTCTGAAATCATATATTACACAATATCCTTCTTGACTCTAAAAAACCCACCCTATGCTGATTTCAGAGCTAGCTTGAGCTGGCTAGACTTGCTTTTGTATGCGTTTCTAGATTTATTTTATTCATAAAATAAATATATTCCACGGTCATGGTGCAGGACTATCAACCCCTAATCATGACTAGCTCCTTCATATCATGGGTTTTCCGGAAGAAAAGCATTTCCATCACTTTATAAATTGTAACAGTATCACCAAGGGTACATGCGGTTTATGCGTAACCCTCGATTTACCTTACCGACAAGTTTCAATCTGATAATGTAAAAATAAATAAATACAAATTTGACAGCTCTTTGAATGAGTTGAGGTCAACATTTGCTATGTCACGTGACTTTCATTGACTCGGAAAAAGCGTGAGGGTGTTTGCTTCGAAGCGGGGTGTGTAAAGGATTTATTCTCCCGCTGAAAAGTCCATGTTTCAACCTGTCTTCTTCGTTGTGGGGTATAAGGGATTCATTCTTCCGCTCAGTCATTTATTTCCCTCGCTGGCGGATACATAATATAGTATGAAGATCACGTGACCAATCACGTGACCAATCTCACCATTCTGACATGGAGGTATGATAAAGTGTTATATTCATGATGCTGCAGGGTATTGTTCCATAGAACAACTTGTATGCATGTATAAAGAGGAACACAACAAAATGATTAAATCGCATCATTGAGTGTGTTAACAAATCGCATTGGTTGACATCACACACTCTATACTTTGCGGTTAAGTAATCAGTTCAGAGACAATTGCGCGTTTTAAAACAAAATATGCCTATGACAACAAAGCTATTTCAGCAGTTTTTTGTACGTTGATGACAACAATTCGATAAAATTGTTATGTTTAGGGTTAACATTGTATCGATTTTGCATATATTCTTCCTCAGCTACGGATAGGCATTACATTCAGGTGAAAGTGGAGATCATTTTGTATTACAGTTTTGCCTATTTTCTAGGTAATATTTCGACGTCGACCACAAGCCTACGGCAGAAGTACCTGAAGATAGAGAGCACTTGTCTGTAGATAGATTTGTCGATTTGGGTTAGGTTAGATTCCAAGTTGGGAGCTGGAATGCCACGTGATCTGTGGGGTTGTACACTGTGCTAATGGAACTGAATATTGTTTTGTTATAGTGCGAGACATTCAAACAAGTTTGACGTGTCGGTGAACTTGAAGCCTGGAAGTAGTGTGACCTTCAATCTGACCTATCAGCAGCTGTTGCCACGTTGCAAGGGGATGTATGAACAGAGAATTCACGTGAACCCGGGTCAACTGGTGCGTGAGGTGAAGGTTGAGGTCTTCATCGAGGACAGCCGGGTCATCACGGCAGCGACAACCGAGTTTCCAAGTGGGGAAAACAGCAATGTGTTTGGTACGTCATGCAGGTTTTTTAAACGTCACGCTGTTCTCTGCAGGTGTTGGGTTCACCATGTTAAAGTTTATTTTTGAGAACTCCATTTAGTGTTTAGTACATCATGTAAGATCTTGGTACGCCATGCAGGTGTTGAGTGCATCATGTAAGATCTTAGTACTTCATGCAGGTGTTGAGTGCATCATGTAAGATCTTGGTACTTCATGCAGGTGTTGAGTGCATCATGTAAGATCTGTGTACGTCATGCAGGTGTTGAGTGCATCATGTAAGATCTTGGTACGTCATGCAGGTGTTGAGTGGATCATGTAAGATCTTTGTACGTCATGCGGGTGTTGAGTGCATTATGTAAGACCTTTGTACGTCATGTAAGTGTTGAGTGCATCATGTAAGATCTTAGTACTTCATGCGGGTGTTGAGTGCATCATGTAAGATCTTTGTACGTCATGTAAGTGTTGAGTGCATCATGTAAGATCTTAGTACTTCATGCAGGTGTTGAGTGCATCATGTAAGATCTTAGTACTTCATGCAGGTGTTGAGTGCATTATGTAAGTGCAGTACTTATCAAGCATCAGTTAATGTTAACATCATAAACTCCTAGATAAATAGATAGATCAATACAATTCGTGAGTCGCAAGAATGGCCTAAGCAAATATTTATCTTTGACGAAATCCCTTTACACACCCCTGTCCACCCGTAGCTAATACAGCTAAGCCCTAAATGTGTGAGTGAGTGAGTTTAACATATCGTTGAGGTGCATTTCAGTTCTATTACGGCGGAGTAAAGCACGAAGTTGTGCAGGTGCTCTACCGCATATAGTACTGACAACCCAATGACTATAGTTAGGGCGAATCTGGCATTCGAACCCTTGATCAAATGCTTTCTAGGCCAAGGAGACGCAACTTTGCATGGCATATTTCGTTGCATATATCGACTTCCACCTCTCCCCCAAACTCCACCCAACCGTCCACCTACCCTAAATTAACTGAGCCAGATATCAATAATAAGATGGGCACACTTCAACGTTCTTCAAACCTGAATTTCCGCATTGTCATGTCATGACTTACTCATTGTCATGTCATGACTTACTCATTGTCATGTCATGACTTACTCATTGTCATATCATGACTTACTCCTTGTCATGTCATGACTTACTCATTGTCATGTCTCACTCACTGTGTTTTCACAGAGGAGATTGGTGTGTCCGTATTGTCACCAAGTCCTAACAGCCGATACATCGTATACAACCCGTCACTTGACCAACAGAAACTTCTTGGCAAGAACGGGGTCAACAAAGAGCTGCTTATCAAGTATGACGTGGACAGAGATCAGAACGCAGGGGAGGTTTTGGTGAGTAGGTGTTTTATCACCATAATATATCTTTCATCCTAATAATCAAAACACATATAATATCGTTTTCAGCACAGGGCCTGTTAGATTTTACCCGATAGATTGTCAACTGTAAGTAGCTTAGAACATGTGTTAGAATTTACCCGCTGGATTGTCCACTGTAAGTAACATAGAACATGTGTTAGAATTTATCCGTTAGATTGTCCACTGTAAATAACATAGAACATGTCTTTGAATTTATCCGTTAGATTGTCCACTGTAAGTAACATAGAACATGTGTTAGATTTTACCCGATAGATTGTCAACTGTAAGTAACATAGAACATGTGTTAGAATTTACCCGCTGGATTGTCCACTGTAAGTAACATAGAACATGTGTTAGAATTTACCCGATAGATTGTCCACTGTAAGCAACATAGAACATGTGTTAGAATTTACCCGCTGGATTGTCCACTGTAAGTAACATAGAACATGTGTTAGAATTTTCCCGATAGATTGTCCACTGTAAGTAACATAGAACATCTCTTTGAATTTATCCGTTAGATTGTTCACTGTGAGTAACCTAGAACTTGTGTCAGAATTTATCCGTTCGATTGTTTACAGTAAATAATGGAAAACAAGCCTTAGATTTACCAGCAAGATTTTTTACTGTCACTAATATAGAACAAGCCTTAGCTTTCTTTACCCGCTAGATTGTTGACTGTCACTGCAATAGAACAAGTCTTAAATTTACCCGCTATATTTTTTACTATAACTAATATAGAACAAGTTTTAGAATTACCCATTATTTTGTTCACAGTAACTCATATAGAACACGCCTGAGATTCACCCGCTAGGTTGCTTACTGTAACTAACATATAACGAGTCTTAGATTTACCCGCTACACTGTTTTCAGTAACTAACAATTAACAAGATTAGATTTACTTGCTAGATTGTGTACACATATTGTACACATGTCTGTCTCGGAGTAAGAGGCAGTTAGGGTTCCATTGCACAAGGCGAACTCAGAGCTACTTCTATTCTTTAAGATGGACGTAGCTAAGGTCGTTTTGTGGAACAAGACCATCTACCACAAATACATTTCAGGTAGTTGACGGGTACTTCGTTCACTTCTTTGCCCCCGAGAACGCTGGTGAAGACATCCTCCCGGTCCCCAAGGACATACTGTTTGTCCTTGACATCAGCGGTTCAATGTCAGGAACCAAGATAGCGCAACTGAAGGCAGCCATGACGGTTATTCTTAAAGAGCTGAGCAAAACCGACAGGTTCAACATTTTCCTCTTTGATGACAGACTTAAGAAATGGAAGACGGCGCTTGTCCCCGTTGAGTCGAGTACCATCGATGAAGCACTCGACTATGTTAGTCGACTGGAAGCGGAAGACTGTAAGTGAGACACACTCTGCATGTGGGGTTGTATCAGAGACATGTGGCACACGTGGGATTGTAACAGAGACACGCGATGCTCAGCGAGATTGATAGAATCGGTTGCTCTAGAGGGTTGTACAAGAGACATGGTGCATGTGGGATTGTAATAGAAAGATGTGGTGCTTGTGGGAATGTAATAGAGACACGTGGTACCCTAGTGGATTGATTGTAATAGAGACATGAATAGAGACACATAATCCGCTGGGAGATTGTCAGATAGGCTTGGGTGTCCAAGAGACACGTAGTGCATGTAACAGCGGCACGTCGTACCCTGGGGAGAAACAAATAGGAAAGTGCGACTCGTGGCGCTCTGAGGGGATTGTGAAAGGGACATGTAGAATCCTGAGGTAGAAATAAGTGGTCCATGGGGGACAGGTGGTGCATGCTAGAGAGACACGTGGGGCCCTGAAGGGCAGTAATATGGAAACACACATGATGGATTGTAAATGAGATATACGTGTTGCCCTGGGAGATTGTAAGTGAGAAACGTGTTGCCCTGGGGAATTGTAAGTGAGAAACGTGGTGCACTGGGGATTGTAAGTGAGACACGTAGTGCCCTGGGGGATTATAAGTGAGATACGTGGTGCCCTGTAAGTGAGACAAGTGATTTCCTGTGTCCTTGGGATTGTAAGTGAGACACATGATGCCCTTGGGATTGTAAGTGAGACACATGATGCCCTTGGGATTGTAAGTGAGACACATGATGCCCTTGGGATTGTAAGTGAGACATGTGATGCCATGGGGGATAGTAAGTGAGACATGTGATGCCATGGGGGATTGTAAGTCATATGGTGGTAAAAGAGACACACGGCGTGTCAGGGGGATTGTTCGAGAGACACATTGTGCCCTAGGTATTGTCTGGGAAACAAATGTGCATGTGGTATTGCAATAAAGATACACAGTGCTCTGGGAGATTGTCAGATAGACTCAGGTGCCCTATGGATTGTACACATGGTGCATGTGGGATTGTAATAGCGACATGTAAGTGAGACTCGTGGCTCTCTGAGGGGATTGCGAAAGAGACACGTAGTATCCTTGGGGAGTGTTAGAGAAATAAGTGGTCCATGGGGATTGTAAGAGATGGTGCATGGTTACCTGGGAATAGGTAGCGCCCTTGGTGAGCGAAACACGTAGTACCCAAGGGAAATGCAACACACGTGGTACATTGTTTTTTATGAGTGACACCTGGTTGATTTCAAAAGGAGAAACTCACCCAAAATGCCGATTTGATATATATACCAGCGAAACTACAGCTGCACTGTCTTGACTTTCAGCAACTAACCTGAACATGGCCTTGACCGACGGCATTTCCTTCATGCTGGAAGAAAGGTACAAGGAGCACACGCCTGTGATGTTCTTCCTCACAGACGGTCAGCCCACGGTTGGCACCAAGGACCCCGGCTCCATTGCTAAGAATGTCGAACGCCTCAATGAGGATGTTGTGTCTCTGTTCGGACTGGCGTTTGGTAATGGAGCTGATTATTACCTGTTGAAGGTGGTCTCCGCCCAGAACAGCGGTTTTGCTCGGAGAATATACGAAGCTGCCGATGCAGCTGATCAGGTAGAGGGATTCTATGATGACATTTCCACCACTGTGCTACGGAACTTGAACATCAAATATCTCAACGGCACAGTCGATCCCGACACCCTGACGACGACGGTCTTCAGGAACGTTTTCAGGGGCAATGACGTGGTCGTAGCCGGTCGTATGAGTGACTTCATCAATACCTTGATTGGTGCTTCACTGACTGCAGACATCGGCACAGGAAAATTGAATGTGGTTCTGGATAACCACAGCACACAACCCATTGAGCCATCGACAAACAACCCCTATTTTACTATTCCAATGGACTTCGCGTCTGTTATTGAAAGGAGCTGGGCATACCTGAGGATCAAGGATCTGCTACTGCAGAAGAGGAAGGACGAGTATAAGAACGAGAAGTCCGATGTTGACCGGAAGATTACGGAGTTAGCCCTCAAAGTACGTACACGTTTAGCATCCATCTATATGACGGCGACCTGTATTTAATCTAGTCTGGGCCAGATAAACGAGTGTTTGGATTGTTATAAAGCAACGTCCCATGCCATCGGGGTAAGATGACATGCCATCAACAAAGTTACTCGAACCATAAAGTCGCCTCGTACCATAAGCATAAGGCCAGGTCAGAGACGACAACCAAGTAATTGATTTTGAGAAATGTGGTAGAGCGTCCGCCCGGAGAGCGGAAGGTCCGGGGTTCGATCCCCGGCCGCGTCATAACAAAAGACGTTAAAAGATGGTATTTGTTGTCACTCTGTCTGGCGCTCGGCATTAAGGGGCTAAACAAGGACTGGTCGGCTCGGAGTCAGTATACTGTGTCTGAGTGGGGTGTTCATGTAAAACCACGGCATGGTATCTCAGTGAGCTTGCACTATAAATCGGCATCAGTCCGGACTAGTACAAGCAGCCACACAAACATAACACGTACATGCACGACGCTATATAAGTGCAATTATCTTGGACGCGACGTTAAACCCCATTTCACCCATCACCCATGAGGTGCAGGTACCTTTACATGCAATCAAACGAGTCAACGAGTTGTATGAGTCAATGTGTTGTGTGAATCCGTATGGTGGTTAATGGACTTTGAGACCAGAGTTGCATGAGTATATGTGATGTATATCAGGGTTGTGTGTATGCATATGATGATGAATGGACTTTGACACCAGAGTTGCATGAGTATATGTGATGTATATCAAGGTTCTGTGTATGCATATGATGATGAATGGACTTTGAGACCAGAGTTGCATGAGTATATGTGATGTATATCAGGGTTGTATGTATGCATATGATGATGAATGGACTTTGAGGCCAGAGTTGCATGAGTATATGTGATGTATATCAGGGTTGCGTGCATGCATATGATGGTGAATGGACTTTGAGACCAGAGTTGCAAGAATGCATATGGTGATGAATGTATTTTGAGGTCAGAGTTATATTAATGTATAATTTATGATGATGCATGGTCTTTACTGATTGACTCAGACAGATAGAACACAATACCTTAACCTAAAACAGTTGGCCATCTATTCAGAGGGCAAAGCGGGTTTTGGTATCTGGATAGTATGTAGCTATGGCAACAACGTATGCTCCGTTTGGTTCATATATATATATTTATCTTCACACGAACATGACCTCCAATTATACCTAAACTCTCTGCGGCTATTTAGCGAAACTTTCAGGCGAAGATAACTCATATTCCTGGGGAATCCAAACATAATTTCATTTAAATCCAATATGTATTTCACACGAAGCAGAATATCTGACGTCTGCATGTAGAAAAAACCCGAAACGTAAACGGGCTGTTACGAATGGAAATAATGAAGACCGCACTATTAAATAGTTGTGGATGTTTCATACACCATGTCGTTTCTGATTGTCATGGCATCTTCACCCTTTAGGTAAAACTTTCGAAGGAATTTTTTTTTTTTTTTACAAGTTCCTATTGTTAAGATCGAAATTCGGAATCGATTTTGTAAAGAAACCGAGCTGAAGCTGACCCAACAGCCCAGATATATGTCATTTTAGATTGGGCTGTCAAAGTTCTTTTGCTGACCTGACCTCTCATGGAAGGATCTTCAAGTAGAGAGATATCATAAAGGAGTAAAAGATCTGAAATAAATAAGATTGTATGCAAACTATACTTTGAGATCATCGGATTTTTAAAACTACATTAATATTTCAATTGTTTTAAGAGAGAAATTAAAAATATGTCCAATTGTTTTGTAAAAGACCTAAGTTTATATGTTTCAGTATAATTTTGTCACTCCTCTGACGTCAATGGTGGCAACGAAGCCAGAGCAACAGGCAACAAAGACGAACATACGCGGCGACGATTACAAGAAGGAGAGGCCCGTTCATCGGTCACATCGTAGGCTTAAGCTTTGACATTACTTCAACTTTCAGGCTGTTTATGTATTAATAACGTTATAACCAGGATGTCGAGCAATTTTCCTATTTTCTCTTCTTTGTCAATTATAACATGCTGGCCACTGTGTGCCTAGAGACAAACAGACAAAACGTTAATTTATTTACAAGGGAGACAACTCTAGAAACTCAACACTTGCCCCTTATTCGCCTTCACAGTTATATTATCTAGATTGCAGGTGTTTTCACGACCTCTATAACACTGATCAGATTACAAATATGTATATCCCGTAAATAGGTAATTACGAATGCAATTTTGTCAACACATTCTGGTCCTGCAGAACGGGCTTATTTCCCACAAGCAAGTGTACCACGCTATAACTCCATGGTGAGTCGCAAGATCGTCAACCCTGCTGTAGGTGAGTTTTAACAAGTTTATAGAAATCGTCATCACGGATGTGTGTATACTACGTTCCCCCATCACCCTTGAATACACACAGCTGATTTGCGTGTTGTGACGTGTACGTCTGTTTTAGTCAGGAATGAAATGAGGTCGTCTGTAACAACCGGAGGGTCAAATGAGACCTTCTCCATGCACGAACTGTGCGCGAACCCCACCGCTGCCTGACATTGACGCAATGTGTGGAGTAGAAGAAACCACGCGTTGCTCGAGAAATATTGCTGATATAAGCTGAACGCTCATTAGTCTGAGCTGGCATCACATTTGCTGAAACCAGGTTTATGCTCCGTTCATTGGTTACAATCTGGAGACTACACTGCAAAACGGTCGCATTTATTCACGGGTGATGGAGGATCATGCCCTTGAAGTATTGACGGTGGTGGAAAATACGATTCATTGAGTAGTCTACTCCAAACATTCTGCTGAACCTGGCACCTCTCTCTCATTTCACAAGTATAAAGGTGAATCTTGAGGTTCAATACTGGTAATCTATCCTCAAATCATAAAAGTAGCAAACATTACTTAAGTTATTCAAGGTCAATAAACAATGCTCCGAAGCATGACAGATCACTGTTGATCGATGGTGTTGATGACACTGTTTCAAAGATTGGGCACACATGCGAAAGACTTGATCATTTGTTTTATTCAATGATTGTAATGATACTCTTCAACTCTGTATACAGTCATACTGATTTGTGTGTCTTAAAGCAGGGTCGAAACAAAATTCCCCCTCCCTAACAGATATTCCCGGGCCCTATAATATTAAATAGTCGGTCCTGAGATTTCGTTTGAATTTGACCGCTGCTGCCGGTGTTTTATTTAATGTGTACTAGACACACTTTATTGACATAATAACATCATCCATCGAGTTCGTCATAACCATGGGGAATTTATTTGGCAAAAGTTTAAAGTTAAGGTTAGTAAAAGGTCAAGATCACATTCTGTTACCTGTAAGAGGTGGCTATATCGTTGTCTGGTTCTGAGGTAATGGTACCTAAACGGCATGGAACTAAATATCTACATCATTTTATTTGCATTTATGTCAAAGGTCAATGTCACTTTGGAGCAAAGTTTGAAATGTAGTTGTATCATCTTTTCTCTTGAATACGGCGAAAGACTTGGCATTAGAGGATATAATACAATAAACGTTTATTCCACACGGACCTTAGGAATTCTTTTGCCACATGCTGGCATGTTCAAAGGCCAGGGTCACGTGGCAGAACAATCTCAAAGTGGTTACACTTTCTAAAAGAATGTATTAATGTATTAACCATTAAACTATCATATATTAAGATTTGGAAGGATTTTAGTCACAATAGATATAAAGTCGAAGTCGTTGTTCAGGTTTTCGTAAATACATATTGTCAATGCAACAGAATAACCACTCTAGATTATCTACTGTAACAAAAGCATAGGAAAAAACAGCTGTAATAATTATATGAACGAACCACTGAACATCAAGGATGGCACCTGGTGTTCGCGAAAAGGTTAAGCATGTTCTACCCGACACCCACCATTCACTCAATATGCATAAAGTAAGTATCTATTGCGGATATATCATAACATGAAACTATATATCTTCATGTATCTCTTCAAATACACTCCGAGGGAATTCCGAATTAGACTAGGTCCCCAGCAACATATGCTGGTCGTAAGAGGCGTGGATAATTGCTGGATCGTAAACAGTTGTGTTTATCAAGGCCAAGGTCTGGTCGTAATGTTTTCGGACTGGAATTACGTGGTGTGTTACTATGTGAGGAGTTTTGAGGAAATGACGGAGCATGGGCTGCTTCTATTTTTGGAAAACGTCTCCCCAAAATCTCTTCAGTGAATAATCTAATTTGTTTCAGCTTATGGAATACAATCTGGACAACAATCATTCCGTGAGTATATGTATGTAAAGGAAATACCCCTTCAGGGTAAATCAGCTGTTTTCGGACTGGAAGTACGTTGTGTGTTACAATGTTTGGAGCTTTGAGGAAATGACGGAGAATGGGCTGCTTCTATATTTGGAAAGAACTCCAGATTGGTGACGCGTCAGCTTAATGTTTTGCAATATGGAAGTCATGTTGTGAAATGTACAGCTATATGATAACTGGTGGAGTTGGAAAGAAAAATCTATTCAGTGAATATTTGTTTCAGCTTCTGGAATACTATCTGGACAACAATCATTCCGTGAGTATATGCATACTATATAAAGGAAATACCCCTTTAGGGTAAATCAGCTGCTTCTATACTGGCAAACAACTACAGTTTGGTAACGCGTCAGTGTAATGTTTTGCAATACAGAAGTGATGTCTTGTTATGTACATGTACAGATATATGATAACTGGTGGAGTTGGAAAGAAAAACGACTCCTAAAATCTCTTCAGTGAATAATCTAATTTGTTTCAGCTTCTGCAATACAACCTAGACCAAAATACAACGGTGGGGGTAAGTCGAGTATTATTATCTAAACATTACCTTAAAGAAATAGCTCGCTTGGAATAAAATCTTTTCATTAGGGTTAAGACCCATACACTTCATGGTGCATATTGTTTCAAAGATTAGGCACAATAGAAAAAGAAAGGATTATGAGTTTATTCAAATTCTATTATTATACTTCTTTTATTTCATTTGTAAGCACCGTACAAAGGGTGTGCATATGTGCTCAGTACTTGCCCGTTGAAGATACAACTGTTTAGGTGTGCATATGTTTAAACAATAATAGCAGAGCTCCAGATAACCCAGCAGTACAACTACACTGAGCGTTATAATTATTACCCAATGTATCATATTCAGCTTGCGTATTGTTATTGCTTTGCAATCGTTATGTATGGCAGGGATCACATATACATGAAATCGACAGGAGTGGGTAATGAATACTTCTCGCTTCTTGTAACTTAGACGTGTATATGGCTGCGGGGGCGCTTACGCCAGTATAACACACGTGGGGCAAAAACATGAACAGAAGCAAATTAAAAGTCACCTGAACATTATTTAAAATAGAATATCAATATATAAAGGTCTACCCATTAGTTAAAGAATACCCGATAGACCAGAACCAAGGGAGTAATATATGTTATAACCTATAAGAAAAATATAAATATACAATGTGCATGATAAGTGAATTGAATTTCAAGATTGGTATTTAACAATTCAAATTCGGGATGAATAAAAATTGTGTTAATTGTTGTTATAATAACATGTGTTATGCATGATTAGGTGGACGCGGGTTTAAGATGTTACCTATTTCACTTCAGCTGTCTACAATTTCGGTGGCGGCAAGTTGAGTACAATCATCTGCACATTATCTTGAAACAATGTCGTAAAAGACAGTAGATCGTTTGAATGAACAACATTCGGTTATGGTCAGTGTTTATGCATATCATAATCCATATTCTCTGGGCACTTCATAAACTGCAAAAAAATGTGTTTTAGATCCTAAACACACATCGAAACACATTTCCAAATCCTTTTATCCCGAACTGTTTAGAACTTTATTTAATATCTTAACATGTTAGCGATATAATATAAAGAGGGCACATATACTACTACTATCTCATTTGAAACGTATCATTGAAAGAATGAAACAAGTTTATAAACCAATTCTGTCATTGCTGGTTCTACATCTTACAAGATACACCCTTCTCTAAATCGCGAATGCGGACATAAAACGAACGCGATAAATGCATTTTTAAAATCAATTGTTACATGGTTTTTAATTATACAACTGCATGCATTTTCCAAGAAGTGTCTAAGGCTCACTGTTATGGTGGGTTCGAATCCCAGATTCTCCTTTTCTTATGATTCTTGATTCGCTCGGAAGCAAGGAAAGACACGCAACACTTCGCCACTGCGTACATGACACTGTCTTCTTCATTATTGCAACTTAAAATAAACCGGATAATGTTTTTTGTAATCTTGTTTCTCGGGTTTTGTGTAAACACTGACTAAGAAGAGAGGGGTGATTTTACAGTACATTTTATTTCTTCACTAGGTTATCTATATATAGAAAACTGTTTATTTACCACGTGACCAATTTTCGTCACCCCTTATCTCGCTCACCCACCCCTACGGATCAAAGTTCATTTGTAGGCCTCGGCGGCCTCGAGGCCTCGGCGTTCCTATCTGAATCTGCAAACTATAATTGGCATGGGAGGCACAAAATTCCGGAATTTGATGCTAAAACAAATGTTGAGTTGAATATGTCGTTTCTTCACAGCGCTTTAAACAAAAGAAAAATGTAAGCATCGGGCTAATTTAAGACGGAAGATGCGAAAAGACTTTCAGTGTGTAAAAGGAGAACCGAACTATCTACAATATATTGTTATGTGTTAAGTCATAAATCGAAACGCTAAGTGTAACCCAGACACTAGACAGACACGAATTATGAGTAATCAACAATTAATATTGAAACTCACAGTTTTAGCTTTACAATCACAAACGGCCATACAATTGGTAAAACACAGCAACAACCATAAGTATCGGGCCCAACAATATATGTCAGTGCACTCACAAATGTCCAGATTTTGTCACTGTCGAGCGTTTGATTAATTTGCTGTCACTGACAATCGACAGAAATAAACTTACAACATTATGTACTGTCACAGTACAATATTGACAGCAGCGGGTGACCTCGCCCAGGTGAACACTACCAAGCTGACTGTCGTTCATTTCTCGATTAACGTCAGAATGTCACGTGATTACGTTGTCAATCGATCGGAGTCATACAGAACTACTTTAGGGGAATTCCTCAATGTCTAAAAATAACATGAAAATCATTGGGGACAACGGCATCGATTCAGGCATGAACGATGCGGGCTTTGAGGCCAGACAAATCATATATGTCGAAATTAAGCGTCCATTCGAAGCTATAACTGAGCTCCACACTGCCGTGTATTGCTTCGGGAAATCCAACCACGCCGCCTCAAATGGTAATCTCCGTCATCAGCAGCCGTAGTATGACTCAAACACACACATATTGGAATATGGTTGACTGTGGCGTATAACAACAAACCAACAGTCAGTTCTGGCCTCGTAAATAATAACTATTTATTTCATTGTTATTTTGTATCTTAACATTTTCAATGAATACGAATGAGTCCTACCTCTTGTGTCATTTTACTGAATGTTATCTGACAGCGAAGGCTATATGACTTCATACTCTAAGAAAGAGAAAATACACAAGAAATATTAGGGTAACTATTGCCACTGCATGTATATAGACAGGCTCAGAATCAACTATTGGCCTGTATTATATGCTTAGACAGCAGAGACAGAGAACGTTTGACGTTAAAAGGCACCGCACGTTCTTTGCTCATTCAACATCAGTTATCCACTGCCAAAGATGAACATCCCGGTATACGCTTACAATTTCTACGCCGGGAAATACTGCCTGACAAAAGGCCATCGTTACAATGTCATCGGATATTTGTGGGCTGAGCTAACACAGCAGGATGTTTCCAGGACCATGAATGTGTCGAGGGATACCAACAACATGGTGTGGATACAACACACCACCACCAAAAGAGCCCGTGTTTGTTACCCCAAGAGGACCGCCCATGCACAGGAGAGCTACGTTAGAATCAAGCACTCCAACAGCTCCATTTTCGCCAATCGCATTCCTGGCATCCGTCGCATCCCCTATCAGACTTTGAAAATTAGTATTTAGAAATAATAACTCGTTATGTAGAAAATAATGTTTTAGTTCATCATCTCTTTCGAACAGGCTGGTTGGTTCGAAATTTGTTGGAAATACCGTAACCGAAATGTAATGAACTTGTATGTCCTTCTGAAGTATAATAATTACTAGCAATATCATCATGATTGATCTTGGCCATGTTTCAGGGGCTAGTTCAGTACGCAGATATTTCAAGAGACAAAGATATGGCATGAGGACTCGCCCAAGAACTGGCCCGATGACTGTCTTGAGGACTGCCCCGAGGATTGTCCCGATGACTAGGTCGACTATAATCCTGACGACTGTCGCGACGACTGCCCTGACGACTGTCCCGACGACTGCCCCGACGACAGTCCCGACGACTGTCCCAACGACTGCCCCGACGACAGTCCCGACGACTGGCCGGACGACAGGCCCGACGACTGACCCCACGATTGATCCGATGATTCGCCCGTCGACTGGCCCGAGGACTGGCAAGGGCAGGCGGAAGAAATCAAGAAGAAAATCACTTAAGAACAAATCAAAGAAGCGAAATATGAGATGCAAAATTGGTATTTCCAATAATTCAGATGTTTCAATTTGCACGAAAGCATAACAAGCATAATGTCTCAGTCGTCATCCCCTTCTCTACACAAATATCACACTTCTCATCTCCTTCTCTACACAAATGTCACACTTCTCGTCTTCTGCTCTACACAAATGTCACACTTCTCATCTCCTGCTCTACACAAATGTCACACTTCTCACCTTCTGCTCTACACAAATGTCACACTTCTCACCTTCTGCTCTACACAAATGTCACACTTCTCATCTTCTGCTCTACACAAATGTCACACTTCTCATCTTCTGCTCTACACATATGTCACACTTCTCATCTTCTGCTCTACACATATCTCACACTTCTCACCTCCTGCTCTACACAAATGTCACACTTCTCATCTTCTGCTCTACACATATGTCACACTTCTCATCCCCTTCTCTACACATATGTCTCACTTCTCATCTTCTGCTCTACACAAATGTCACACTTCTCATCTTCTGCTCTACACATATGTCACACTTCTCATCTTCTGCTCTACACATATGTCACACTTCTCATCTTCTGCTCTACACATATCTCACACTTCTCATCCCCTTCTCTACACATATGTCTCACTTCTCATCTTCTGCTCTACACAAATGTCACACTTCTCATCTTCTGCTCTACACATATGTCACACTTCTCATCTTCTGCTCTACACATATGTCACACTTCTCATCTCCTTCTCTACACATATGTCACACTTCTCATCTTCTGCTCTACACATATGTCACACTTCTCACCTCCTGTGTACACATGCGTCTCACTGGTTATGTCTTTGTATGTATGTCTTACTGCACATCACTTGGTCATCCGCTGTTCGACGCCTGTGCCTTACTGCTCAAGTTCTGTTTGAAGTATATATCTCACTATATCTCCTGCTCAAGGTATACGCCTCTTTGCTTATCTCTTGATCAATGTAGGCCTCATTGCCTCTCTGCAGTTCAAGGTGTTGATCCCCTGCTTCTATCTTGCTCGAGACGTCTGTCACGCTACTTATCTCCTACTCAAGTTGTATGTCTTGCTGCTTATCTCCTACTCAAGGTATATGTCTTGCTGCTTATCTCCTACTCAAGTTATATGTCTTGCTGCTTATCTCCTACTCAAGTCATATGTCTTGCTGCTTATCTCCTACTCAAGGTATATGTCTTGCTGCTTATCTCCTACTCAAGTTATATGTCTTGCTGCTTATCTCCTACTCAAGTTATATGTCTTGCTGCTTATCTCCTACTCAAGTTATGTGTCTTGCTGCTTATCTCCTACTCAAGTTATATGTCTTGCTGCTTATCTCCTACTCAAGTTATATGTCTTGCTACTTATCTCCTACTCAAGTTATATATCTTGCTGCTCATCTCCTACTCAAGTTATATGTCTTGCTGCTTATCTCCTATTCAAAATATATGTCTTGCTGCTTATCTCCTACTCAAGTTATATGTCTTGCTATGTATCTCTTACTCAAGTTATGTCTTGCTGCTTATCTCCTACTCAAGTTATATGTCTTGCTACTTATCTCCTACTCAAGTTATATGTCTTGCTGCTTATCTCCTACTCAAGTTATATGTCTTGCTGCTTATCTCCTACTCAAGTAATATGTCTTGCTACTTATCTCCTACTCAAGTTATATGTCTTGCTACTTATCTCCTACTCAAGTTATATGTCTTGCTGCTTATCTCCTACTCAAGTTATATGTCTTGCTGCTTTTCTCCTAAATCAAGTTATATGTCTTGCTACTTATCTCCTACTCAAGTTATATGTCTTGCTGCTTATCTCCTACTCAAGTTGTATGTCTTGCTGCTTATCTCCTACTCAAGTTATATGTCTTGCTACTTATCTCCTACTCAAGTTATATGTCTTGCTGCTTATCTCCTACTCAAGATATATTTCTTGCTGCTTATCTCCTACTTAAGTTATATGTCTTGTTACTTATCTCCTACACAAGTTATATATCTTGCTACTTATCTCCTACTCAAGTTATATGTCTTGCTGCTTATCTCCTACTCAAGTTATATGTCTTGCTGCTTATCTCCTTCTCAAGTTATATGTCTTGCTGCTTATCTCCTTCTCAAGTTATATGTCTTGCTGCTTATCTCCTACTCAAGTTATATGTCTTGCTGCTTATCTCCTTCTCAAGTTATATGTCTTGCTGCTTATCTCCTACTCAAGTTATATGTCTTGCTGCTTATCTCCTGGTGAAGGTGCATATATCACTGTTTATCTTCTCCTGAAATATATGTGTTCCCTCTCCTGTTTAACGTGTATGTCTCAATGCTTACCTTCACAACGCGTTTGTCTCACAGCTTATTTCACAGCTTACCTGCTCTATATCTATGTCTCACAGCTTATTTCACAGCTTACCTGCTCTATATCTATGTCTCACAGCCTACGTGCTCTATATCTATGTCTCACAGCTAACCTGCTCAATGTGTATGTCTCACAGCTTACCTGCTCAATGTGTATGTCTCACAGCTAACCTGCTCAATGTGTATGTCTCACAGCTAACCTGCTCAATGTGTATGTCTCACAGCTAACCTGCTCAATGTGTATGTCTCACAGCTAACCTGCTTAATGTGTATGTCTCACATCTGACCTGCTCAATGTGTATGTCTCACAGCTAACCTGCTCAATGTGTATGTGTCATAGGTAACCTGCTCCGTGTATGTGTATATCTCAACATATTGGAAAGTGTAATATCTCAGACTGTACAATATTCCTTGTTTTATAGTTCACCGAGTGAACATTTGTTATTTCGGTTTTCAGTGAAAATGTTTCTGGACGGGTTTGGGACAACAACAGACAAACAAATGTGTTCAAGAGCGCTCAGAGTTCAACCAGGAACATTCCAGATCTACCCAGCTCCATCCACAATACCGACTGAATCTCGTAGGTGGAGTACATATACAAAATAAAATTACGAACAATATCCTGGTCGCATATTTGCACAGAAAGATATCCGACTGAACTCAAGATAAGCTGCGTATATGCGTAAAATACGCAATGTAAATCATACAAACGTACAAACGCGCATCAAAATTCAACCTTCAAAACCAATTAGCATAATGTGCCAGATGTGCGTATTTATCTAATGTACCCATTTCAGCTTGCGAACTAGTAGTGTTGATGTGTAGGCATCACATTTACACTCTACTGCAAATACATAAACGTGGTACTTTGACATACATCGCTGTTGTGAGTTTACGCCACATTTGCACACCAGGAGCAGCACAGGACCAGATGCAAATTAGAAGACACCTGAAACAACAATTACAGTCTGCCCTTTGGTTAAAAAATAACCAAATATATCGGGTCTAAGGGAGAAAACATATTTTGGATACGATTAACACGTGTTACGTGCTAGTAATTAACGACTCAACATTCAAAACTATAATTGTATATCAGGATGTTTCATGAGCAACGTATCAGGCCATCGGAATATTGAAGATGTCAGTTATGACAGTTGTAACACGTAACGTGCATGCATATTTTAACAGTAGTTTACAATATAAACATATACGTATACATCTATCAAGTAAAAATTCATTTCTTAAAGTGTAAGTTATAAATATATATGTCCTTATTTCATTAGCTCTAGTCAGCACCATACCTATGTGGGTTCCACCAAAGTGGCTTTCCTCCCACATTAAACTATTGTTAAACCATAACACTCATTGGATATACACTACTGGGAAAGGATGTGTGCACAAATGGAATATAAGATTCACTTCTGAAGAAGGAATTTTAATGGGAATTCTTTTCCAACAACACCCACTTCCTTCGATTTACAAACTTGCACCATCTTAAATGTTCCTCTATAGCAGTCTATGCCTCGAACGTCTAAGGCAAAACAGTGATACTTGACACTTTCTGTTATTACAATGAAACAAATCTTTTTTTTCTGTATTCAGTAATGATATATATTGACAATATGCTGATAACGTACTGTACATATCTCTATGACGTTCCTTCTGATTGAATCAATCCTTTATCTCCTGGTACATTCTCTCATAAACATATATTTATACATCCTGCATTATACCAAAGGAAAAACATACCTACCAAGGAGGTCAGAGACAGGATCTACTCTGCCTAGTTATCCTCCCAGGGAGACAAACGTAAGGTACTGGGCGCCTATACTGTCCTGTTCTCCCAACGGGGAGACAAACATGGAGTACTGGACATCTGTTCTGCCTCGTTAACTCCAGAGGGAGACAAACGTAAGGTACTGGGCGCCTATACTGTCCTGTTCTCCCAACGGGGAGACAAACATGGGGTACTGGACATCTGTTCTGCCTCGTTAACTCCAGAGGGAGACAAACGTAAGGTACTGGGCGCCTATACTGTCCTGTTCTCCCAACGGGGAGACAAACATGGGGTACTGGACATCTGTTCTGCCTCGTTAACCCCAGAGGGAGACAAACAACGGAAACTGGTAGAATACTGATATTATTTGAATAGTAGAGATGGTACTTTGCTGAACAAACATAAAACTTGGTTGAGTATAGATACTATTTGGTTGAGTATATATACTACTTGGACGAGTATAGATGATATTTTGTTGAGTATCAAATAGTATTTGAAGAGAATAGGCGGTACATGGATGAGACTTGAATGAGCATGGATAGTACTTGATAGTATTTTAAAGAGTATAGATAGCACTTTGGTCATCATATATAAGACTTGGATGAACATAGATAGTACTTGATAGTATTTTAAAGAGTATAGATAGCACTTTGGTCATCATATATAAGACTTGGATGAACATAGATAGTACTTGATAGTATTTTAAAGAGTATAGATGGTACTTTGGTCATCATATATAAGACTTGGATGAACATAGATAGTACTTGATAGTATTTTAAAGAGTATAGATGGTACTTTGGTCATCATATATGAGACTTGGATGAGCTTATTGTATTGTATTGGAGAGTATAGATAGGATCTGGACGAGTAAGCATTGTATACAGTATTTGTGTTAATATTTTGTTATTGTTTTAGATTGGTACAGACTTAAACTTCCACTTGTTGTTTCTCTCACTGGTGTAACGCGTTCATTACAGACATATACGTGCAAGCGACTCTTAAGCGAGTATCGTCAAGGGTGTTGCTACAAGAGATCAACATCCACCTGAAAGATGCCAACATGTCCTACAAAGTCGTGATGAATACGTCCGACGTCAGCTCCAAGGTATGGCGGACGCCGGACACGCCCACAGGCCATGTGGCAATCCACAAGCAGGCGACGTGCAGGCGAACAGTGGGTGTGGCAAGATACTTCATCATGGTGCATCTGACACAACCCGCGGGGGCGGGGTCAGGTAGGGATTTGATAAAAAGAAAATTCAGAAAAAGATGCAAAAATAATTTGGCCTCAGGCTGTTAAGGAAAGTCAACATATTGTTCACTGAATATTCATTGGACATGCTGGATGTCTTGTAAAAGTGGTGTTTCCTCAACTTGTTTGGCACATCCTTATGGTGAAAACAATTGTATATCTTGAAACAGTGACGAAACATATTTTGTCTTCTGCATAAATCACCCGCCTCCAGAAAGATTAAATGGTCGGTTCCTAAAGAGGTGACTTAAATTGATCGGGGGTCGTCAATAGGGTGTCACCGAGTCCAGATGGCGTTGGTTGTAGTCGATGTGTATGTTGATGGCACGCATAATGGGAAAGATATATACTAGTATACAGCTATAAATTATACCTCGATCATGCAGACAGGATAAATTCTTTAACTTTTCTCGATGGACCGACAACTCATAACGGTCACCTGCAATCATACGGAAGTTCTCTATATCATGTTATTCATCGCATTGCAAAACAGAAAGGGAGAGGACAAGACACAAAGGGGTGAAAAAAGAGTCAATGACTACTACATGTATGTACTGTAAACATGTGTGCAATTAAAACAGTAATCGTGGAAAGAATCTTTCTTGGAGTCACCGTTGAGAAATTGGTACCTGGATTTGTATATCAGACATATGATTACAAAATATGCGATTGATTTTCAAAGTTGGCAACTTAAAAAGAGATGAACGAACGAAGAATTATGAAACACTTCTTTTCCCAGACGAGAATATGTATATAATTTCCGAACCATAACTCGTTCATATTCTCTGATCTGTTCAGGACAATGTCAATGGGCAAATACGGGTTGAAATGTATGTCCCAAAATACCCATCCGTTTCTGTTCAAGGTTGTACCAAATAGCTTGTGCAAGTACGAAACTGATTCACGTTTCCATGGCGTTGTCCGCCATTTTGTATATTTGAATTCAGATTCATCGGTCGATAATGAGTGAAAGTTAATTGTCTGCAGATTTGAATAGGGTTTATAGACCTTTAATTACCATTCATTGACCTGTTGACTCCTCATGACTTGTCTTGCGTAGAAAAGGCACCAGCTTTGAAAAGAAGGATTCAAGTCAAATTACATCAAGCTTCAAACCACTTCAAGCTTTATATTCATGTCGGCTTCAATTGGTTTGTTAGCAGCAAGAAGAATTAAGAGGGACATCAAAGGAAAAATAAGGAGAAAACTTAGGAAAAGTCTTACAGCAAAGGTGTGCGGAGCTTCCTCCAGGGTGGAAAAACTCAACTCCAAGAGTAAGAGACTGAAGGGGACCGGGTACCTGTTCCAGTCTGCCTCCGTCGTCAACTTGTAAATGGGGAGGACCACGTACTGCTGGCATGTTGAAAAGCAAGATGATCAATGTTATTTGATTTCTTTTCAATGAAACACTTTAAGGACTTTAGGGAGGTCACGGTAAAGGGTGTATCAATGAACTGCTTGGAAGTAGTTTGTTGTGTCTGTTCAATCTTATTAAAATCATAGTTCTCTGAAACGGTACCTTTCAACGTTGAGATAAGTCAACCACTCGTTAGGAGGTCGCGTTAACAGAACTTTCTAGTCAGCCAATCAGCGTAGATGATTCTAAATTCGGGACACGGCCAGGGAAGCATTCAGGAATCGCACCCAAACCGGAGTACAATCAAAGGAATAGATGTGTTTTGTGTGGTATTATTTTATGACGTGATCTACTATTGATGGGATGCCAGATCTTCACACAGGGAAGTAGAGTTACGGAGTAAAATGACTTTGTGATAGGTGTCTCTAGTATGGAAGATCAGATTTCGGATTAAGGGACTGATGAAAAATGAATGCAAATGCAAATGAAAAAGTAACGAAACAGTAATAGTTGATGTAAACATAACATTTTGTGTGTGTTATTGTTTCATAATCTGGCAGCAGGGACAGTGGTGGCTGGTATTTTCCACCAGTTATTGTCCCAGAAAACTTCTTGAAACAACAAATTATAATGCTTCAAACTGCTGAGAAAAACCAAATTGCTGGTACAAACCTTACATTCTTCCAAGGTGTGTTTACAACATAATTAGGCTCATAGTTTGAAAGAATAATCTGGGTTTGCAGCTGTGGCTGAATTAATATCCAGCCTCCTTACAAAATCCCCCACCCCTATATCACTTGTTTTGTCCTTAAAGGCAAATGAGTGGTGAAAATCAGTGATGACACCAGGTGTTCCCGATTGGTACCTTATCATTTGCAATATAACTAGCCTCACAACGATATACTGACTTGATGTTCCTACTATGATACACATGCTCTCTGCTCAGTTTGATACCCTAGTTTTACACAATATTTCTTTGGCTTATCCGATGAACTGTGTTGACCTCCTTTTCGTTTGATTACTGTGGTATGTTTGTACTAGTACCTGAAGAGTCAGCGCATGTTGTGTACAGCAACGTATGGAGGAGGAAAACACATATAGGCGCATATACATACACAATAAAAAGATAATAAAAATCGAGTGATTCCATGGCATTAGGTTGGCTAACCAAGCAATATTTTCTGCTTAAATTGTTTAATAAATCTAAAATAATTAAGCCATGTTCGCTAACGGACTACTGTTTCTTGGTTGGCTGATAATAGAGTAGGCGGGTTTTAGCACTGATCGATTTCACTGATTTCTTATCTTTGTCAACATTTTTATGTCAATTATTAAATAAGCAGTTATTGTTGACTTATGTAATTATAGGAATTGACTTCACCATTGCCCTGTTTTCTGAAAAGAGCGACAACATACTGATGGAGAGAAATATAGAAACGGGTACAATTTTTTATTTGGCATGTGTTTTTTTCAGGAGAAAGCAGAATGTACTTTCACAGACTGGTCACACATAGGATATCAATGTTTCAATGGAAAAAATATGTGTCAGTTGTAATTTACAATAATAAACTTAAATCGCAAAATACGTGCACTCATGAATGTTCAGCATTATCACACTCGCAAAGCTTGGTTGAAGCATGAAGTCCGACTTAAATCAAGTATTGAGTGCGATGGAAACAGGTAGAAAAGTCGGTGTTTTTCCGAAAGGTATCATTTCGGTAATGCGCAAGTTGACAGACGCAAGTCAGGTGGTGGAAGGGTGGGCTCGAACCTTCCTCGTCTCGCTCCTATATGGGCAAAGTAGGCGTTCCAGAATCGCCATGCCTGCGGAAGTGACGACACAGTGGAGAGAGAGAGTATTACAGGCATAAAGTGATCAAATGATACATTCACACTGCATATATCACGAACTACATCCGACTAATACATCTTAATTTGCTAATTATAATGCTTGATAATATAAGGTCTAGGGACGTGCATGCATGTGTATGATTGTCACTGCTTGTACTAGTCATAGCTTTCCCCGGTTTCATAGCGCTGGGTATGGGACAACGATGAAACTGACACCAAAACCAATACCTTGAAGGATAATGAGGGGAGGTGAATTTTAACGTCACATTCATGATTATTGTACTTAAACCGACGTACATGCATGTGTACGGGTGTGTGTCTGTGTGTACTTGTCTATACCTGTGCCGGTTGTATAGTGCTGGTCCATTGAGATACCATGCGCAGTTTTACATGGATACTCCACTCAAACACGTTATTGGCTATGCTACAAAATGTTCGAACATCGATCAACATTCTCCAGAATATACGAGGATTTAGAATAACGTTTATTCAGTGCTTTGTACTTATAAATAATAACACAGGAACTTTGATCCGAACGAACAGATAGATGAACAATTGAAGTCAGCAATTAGCACAAACCATGTGGGCGGAAGAATCAACAAAACATTGGCTCTTTACTGTCATTCAGTATTTTATTCGATGCTAAGGAGCGATGGAAACCATGACAACGTTATCGCGAATGATCACTGGCGTAATTCTATAATCGTGTCTTGATATCATTCGATAATTCCCTTCTATTGATTTAACCATTAACTAGAGACCAGTAAAACCATCTGTTTTATATTTAGATATATGCATAAAGATTCAAAGTGACAAAAAAATATCCACAAGTCTGTGTGACAAGAAGGATAGCCAATTGTCAACTGTCCCTTTATTCCGAGATATATTCCATCAGTCCCAGCCTTGATTAGCTACATACCAAATAGTTTAAGGTACAATCGAAGGTTTCAAAGAGCACCATATGACTCTTGCACAAAAGATGTTTAATCAGCATTACAACATTCAAGGCTTACGTAAACCTTTCAAACGGTTTCATGGTTGACCTCTGGACGATATTTTCAAATTTCACGCATAAGGGACAAAAATGATGTTCAATACCATGACCTGTACCATATATGCCCGTGTGTGTACCGATTAACACTAGATCTGCAACGGATCACCTGCGACACAGGTTTTGGATGATTACCACATTGGCGAAACCCACGACACACGTACCGGGATCAAACTACGATCGTAGGGTTTTGGCACGACTCAGGGACACAACTCTGCACAGCGAATTACCACCCTTGCCCCGTATGCATGCGTGGACCTATGTTTACAATGCATATTTGAAAATGTACACGTTAACCCCTTTGCATGTAATAGTGAGCAAATTTGATTCCTTATTGCTACCACAATCCAAATAGCTACCATCGACGTACGTAGACTGTTTTGCTGTTTTAGCTAACCTTGGGCATGCCCTAAAGGATCACTGTTTTAACATATATTTATCTGTGTAAAGCCTATACTCTCCATAAAATGAAGGGGATATTAAAAAGTAACATGATCACAGAAATACAAAGAGGTATGGAGCAGTGTAATGGATGGACTAGAAAAAATAAGGACTAATTTGTAAGATGACAACAAACAGAACATGTTGGTCTTGTAGTGTAAAGGTGCAAGCGACGAAAAAAGATGACTGGGATGTGAAATAAAAGATGAAAGTTTTTGATGACTTGATAAATAATTGGTCATCACCCCATGGTTGGGCAAACACTTGTGTTTATCCCGTGGGATGTCCGAATATATCTTCAATGACATTTTGAGGCAGTCTTGTCCATTCTCTTGCAATACCTGGCCTAGTTTGGCTAACTTAGCTGATGGTCTCTGACGTCGGGGTACACGTCTCCCAATCATGTCCCCAGAAATGCTCTGCAGGGGAAATGTCAGGACACATGGTTGGCCCCTGCATTGTGATAATGTCTGGTGATAGTCAGTTACAAACGTACACGGTGGGCACGGGTGTTATCGCCTAGAAAGACAAAACATGGACAAGCATGGGGCGGAAACGGCACAACGTATGGCGCCAGCATGTTGTCTCGGTAGTACTGTAGAGTGACCTCTCCGTGGACGATACGGAGTGGCATTTTGTCATGATCCAGCCCCATACCATCAACGACCAACCCTCGAACCTGTCATGTTGCCTAACGTTGAATTCGTATGACGCCAGCAGACACGTTCACGACTAGCTAGAAAAGTAACCAGCGAATTGATTGGATGTTTGGGCTCAATTTCTTAAAGCCTGGTTTCTGATTATTCGATCTTAAACTTGTGTTTGTGACCCATGGCGCCCTTGTGTTCGCAGAAACATGTTCAAAAGTCTGAAAATCACCACAGACTCGGACACACTGAACATATTGGCTACCTCTCGCTGCGTTCCACCAGTTTGAAGCATGCCAAAAAACCCTTAGGCATTCATCACGTTGAAGACGACGCATTCCCAGTCTAAACACAAATGTTGCTTTAAAGCAAGAGTAGGAAGCTAACGCGTATGCCTGGAGCGCGCCGGTGGTTCGTTCCCCTTGCCGAGCGATACTTTCAAAACAACCCTGTTACCCTGCTCTGCATTAAGGGTTAGAAACAAGGACTGGTAAGTTTAGAGTAATTGTATCTCAGTGGCTAGCACTACAGAACCGGCAAATATTCGGACCAGTACGAGCATCCGCCCCCTGTTGCATGCATATCAGTGTATGAGCAATATAATCTTGTACGTGATGTCACAACCCGTCACAACTCTCATTTCCCTGTGTTCAGTTTCGGCTATACCATGGTCATTTTAAGTTCTCATTCGCTTCCACACCAAGCAACACGACAAGAAAGGAAATATTTTTTAAATATGCTTGCGCAACAAAACACACACACACACACACACGCACGCACGCACGCACGCACGCACGCACGCACGCACGCACGCACGCACACACACACACACACACACACACACACACACATGAAGCCTACGAACCCCAGAAAGCATTTCATTTTATGAGTATTCATATAATAGACACAGTTTGTTTTGCAGTATTGCTTTCATTATTCTTATTGTTGTGTTTTCTGTATAAATAGTGGATCTCGTGCACTGTTGTTTGTTACTGTTTGTTTACGCCGCACAAGAAGTATTCCAGCTATATGACGGCGGTCAAAAATATTCGCGTCAATCCTGTGATTGATATCATGAGCATTGATCGTCCTAATCGGAATACAGTTGTCATAGCGACCGAGTTGGGACAACCTTTAATCAGAATGAAAGTTTAATTCCAAAGGTTAAATACCATGTAGCCAAGACATGTATATGTCTAGAACACTTAATTGCTGCCATGTGTCTGCAACAATATTATGCTGATCCCAATGGTTAATCCACACTGTATTTTACATTGATTGTCAGCCACCCTGAACGAGCCTTGCAACTATGTCACTTCTCATTTTTACAAATGTTTATATTTATATAAGACTTATTCCGTGAAAGATGACCTTTGATATATAAACCTATAAGACAATGTGTATGAATTCCCCCGCCAGTTTTAAAATGTCGCGACCGAAACGCTGTATTCCTTTTCATGTGAACACATAAGAGACTTTGGGATAGCCAATAGACTATATCCACAATACCACTTTGAAGGTCCAGCATCCACGTGGGTGCAGAATAAACGCCATTACAGTTGTTACTTGTGTAAAGATGTATAATTATGATAATTACTTAGTTCCGTGTGAACATGTCTCGAAAACATTTGCAGAAAGGAGATTCTAGACATAAACAGTAGTACTCACAAAGGACGTGCACATTCGGGGTTTTACGATAAATCGAAATATCGATATATTGCTATTGGTAAGCACTTAAAGTGAATATATCGTTTTTTAAATCAGTTTCCGATCAATAGTATCGATTTCAGTTAGGAATATCGATAGTTTTGTATTTACCATAGTTGTACAGTTTCAATAAAATAAATGCAATGCTGTTCAAATGTGTTTTTCTTTTGATCATGAGTGGTAGTAATTTACACATGGTAATGTTGAAGGTCCTTTTTTCTTTAATTATTAGGGTAAAGAAAAAACAAATCAGTCATATCTTAAACTTTACTTTATATTTGTTGTTATGGTTATCACATTCAAAGGAAACTCTGTTCCAAAGTTTAATTCAACTTTAAAATCCATTTAAACACTAGACTGAAAACTATCGATATTTATCTCAATAGTTGCTTGCAATATCAATAGTTATCGCAATAGTGATTTCCAGACCCATAGTCACCCCCAGTGAACATACAACCAGTCCCCAACACTCAGACAATGCATGTAACTGGTATTTCCGGATATACGGTCATACATGACGCACTGCTGACTAAGAGGACCCGGTGGCACAGAGTGGACTGATAATACCTCCGTTTAACGCTATGTACCCGGACACACAAGACATGTAAGGTATTATAATACAATACTGTACTTTTCAAAAGGCGATGTTCAAGAGTTGTAATAACGTTTCGCTGCAATGAACACGTTACATGTCTTTGAGCAAAAAAAATAAAGCGTCCCTCGCAACGTCTGTGATAACCGGTGTAGTAAACACTATTACTTCAATGTACAACTGCGTTGAGAACACGATTCCTTCAGCAGGACTAATTCAATAGTGTTTCGTAACCGTCGTTCAGATTAAAGAATCAGCTTTGTCCATAGCACCATGGTAAGACATATTTTATTGATGTAACTATATCTTTGATTTGTTTCTTCCAATTTCACGGAGTATATGCATTTTTGTATCAATGATCAGTGTTGAATGCTCGTATTTTGCAGTATCATGTAAATTACAATGGAGTATCTGCTTTGTTATCAGAAATGAACACGTGAAGGAGTACTGGCGGATCCAGAGGTGGGGATTGGGGTTTGTGCAGGGTTGCTAGACATCTAAAATGCTCTAATCTAGTAAGTATATCGCCGCGAATAGCTGCAAAATTGCTGATGCGGCTTTAAGCAATATTCACTCACTCACTCTAGAAGGTATAGTCTGCATACCCCTAACCCCCTTCCCGAAATCCCAGGGGATGTGCACATTCTCGAACGCATTATAGGCCCTTTTTTGCTTGTGACACTGATGACATATTTTAGGTAATTTTCTTTGTGAAAGATTCTATTGTTTGTTATAACAAACGTTGGGTGTTTAGACTACACATTCAGAGATTAATTATTACTCATCATGCTGGCAAGTATGCCTGTTTACTTAAACAATGGTATTTGCATAACGCCACTAGTGCTCTAGAGTGCATGAAGGAATTAGAGGTGCTCCTTCGTTTTGATATTTGTCACCTCTCTAGTCGTGAGCTATAGTGGGAATAATATTGTTGCTGTCAAATGCAATACATGTTCAGTCTTGTTTTCAGTATGCTTACTCTAAATGAGTTCAGAATGTATTAGTCCACAATTTGAGTTACAAAGGAATGATATTTTGGTATTTCTTTCGTGTATTTTTTATAAGCAATTTAGGTCTCCACACTAATTTTTAATCAGAAGTTCTTACATACTTCTTAGATGACGCTAAACACAGCCACTTGCGTTCATATACGGGCCAGCTATCGTGACTAGATAATTGTTTGTTTGTGCATACATGTGTTAACGCCAAACTCCAGGACCTCAATTCGCTTCTTGTCTCATACCGTGAGCGCAGCCCACGTGACACATGTCCAACCTATTCAGTGGCTCCCTACCTTTAACACTTTCATAAACTTCGCACAGTGAGAACAGTACATTAACTGAATTTACTCGGGACATATTAAGACTGCTGCTCTTTAAACCTTGCACTTTCGATAAAAGTTAAATTATCTCCCCAGAGGGAATGCATCTCCATCCATGTTGGTCAAGCCGGTGTCCAGATGGGCAATGCCTGCTGGGAGTTGTACTGTTTGGAGCACGGTATCCAGTCTGATGGTCAGATGCCCTCTGACAGGACCATCGGTGACGCGGACGATTCCTTCAACACCTTCTTCATGGAATCTGACGAAGGGAAACTTGTTCCTAGGGCTGTCCTCGCTGATCTTGAACCAACTGTTGTTGGTAAGGAAATATGTTTCTGTGTCAAATATGCTGAAATCGTAAGAGACCACATAATAATGTTGCAGACAAATGTCTGCTTGCATAATAAATCAGAAATAAGCAAATAAACTGACGTCCAAAAGAAACTTTACCAACTGAAAATATAAATTTCAGACAAAGTATAATTTTTTTTTCGATGAAGTCTATCTAAAACACATTACCTAAATACAACAATAGTGTATGCAGAAAATGTTAATCGTCTGTTACATGTTTGCGAGATAACACGCGTAAAAGTGAAAAACACGTGCACCACGGGCAACTGCAAATGCACGTGCGGGTAAGGGTATAAAACGATTGCAACGGCAAGTCAGACATCCACAGTGATAAAAAAAACACAAAAGAAATGCCACGACTCACAGTCGAACAACGTGAACGAGCCTTGTACTATGGTACAGACTGGAGCCACCCACGCCCATATTGCACGAACCTTCGGTTGCTCCCGTGTTGCCGTTACCAACTTGATACAACGTTACAGACAGACAGGGCGGCCCGTTGACAGGCCAAGAACAGGCAGACCCAGGGTGACCACGCCCCATGATGACCGGTACTTGCGTACCTTGCACCCCCGAAATCGCTTCCTGACAGTGACGTCATCGGCGACAAATGCCTTAGGTCACAGGGTTAGTCGACAGACAGTGGCCAGGAGACTCAGGGCTCATGGAATCAGGGCTTTTAGACCATACAGAGGACAGCTGTTGACAGCGCAACATCGTCGTCTGCGACTGAGATGGGCCCGGACTGTACGACGTTGGCAACGACGTGACTGGCAGAGGGTTGTCTTTACTGACGAAAGTCGATTCTATATGTTTAGGGCTGATGGAAGACAACGTGTTTACCGCCGAAGGGGTGAACGAACGGCGGCGTGTTGCGTGCAGGAGGTCGTACCATATGGTGGGGGGAGTGTCATGGTGTGGGGAGGGATCTGTGGGCAGGAGAGGACACCGCTGGTCATCGTTGACGGAAACTTGACAGCTCAACGTTACATGGATAACATTCTTCGTCCAGTTGTCCTACCATTTCTCCAACAGCAGCCACGTGGTGTCATTTATCGGCATGACAACGCTAGAGCCCATACAGCCAGAATTGTCACTAACTTCCTCGCAGCCAACAACGTCAACGCCCTGCCGTGGCCTGCACGCTCACCCGACATGTCCCCCATAGAACACCTCTGGCACTTGATGGATCGTCGTGTTCGACAACGACCACACTCTCCAGCCAACCGGCAAGAACTGATCTTGGCCCTCCAAGAAGAATGGCGTCAAATCCCACGTGACCTCATCAGACGACTGACTTTTTCTGTGCGTCAAAGAATTTTGGCGTGTATTGAGGCATTTGGTGGCCACACACGCTACTAATGACTTGTTATTGAACGTGAGCGATTGTTTATGTACCCTGCCTATTGTCCATGATTCTGAAAGCTCGAGTTTTGTATCACACCCAACTTTGGGGGGCTCTGACGTCATTCTCGGTCGCGGTATGATTGTCATTTTCAGTGTTGATTATGTTGATATATTGATCTTCTCAATACACTTTACTTCATGCATATATTTTTTGTTGTTTTTGAGCAAGAGGGATTTCAAACTCTGGTAAAATTCTTTTGGACGTCAGTTTATGTAAAATACACCACTGAGCGACATTAAAGTTTATTAATTTTAGCAACTCAGAGGATATTGATATGGATTTGATGTCATGTGTAAATATTCGTCTTGTTCAAAATATTGATGTCGTAAAAGCTTTCAAATTATTCTAAAGGATTTGAATATTCATTTGGAGAGTTGTGATAACTTGCAACTTGCAACTTGAAATAATAGTCGACTATATTTATTATGTATTTTGTATCTGATGTCAGAAACTACTGACTCACCGAGGCCAATTTTATGGTAGACAATTCGGAAACAAAGGGGAAGTAACTCTAACAACAGTGGTTCAAGTTTTGAAGGTCGCAGTATGTGAAATCACATGTTCGTAAAATTATTATCTTCAGATTTCTATAGCATTTTAACCAATTAAATTGTTCTCGACAGATGAGGTCCGTACCGGCACGTACAGTAAACTGTTCCACCCAGAGAACTTGATCTCAGGCAAAGAAGATGCAGCCAACAACTATGCACGAGGGTACAACTCGACAGGGAAAGAAATAATCGACCCTGTTCTTGACCGCATCCGGAATCTCGCTGAACACTGCAATGGTCTCCAGGGTTTCCTCGTCTTCCACAGCTTCGGTGGTGGAACTGGTTCTGGCTTCACGGCTCTGCTGATGGAGCGCCTCAGTAGCAACTATGGTAAGAAGTCTAAACTACAGTTTTCTGTGTACCCGGCTCCAAACATCTCCACTGCAATGGTGGAACCTTACAACTCCATCCTGACCACTCACACCACCCTGGAGCACTCGGATTGCGCCTTCATGGTCGACAACGAGGCCATCTATGATATCTGTCGCCGAAACCTGGACGTCGATCGTCCCTCCTACACCAACTTGAACCGTCTGATTGGTCAAATAATCAGCTCCATCACAGCCTCATTACGCTTCGAAGGTGCCCTGAACGTGGATCTGACAGAGTTCCAGACCAACTTGGTGCCCTACCCACGTATCCACTTCCCCCTGGCTACCTACGCCCCTGTTGTGTCTGCTGAGAGGGTACACCATGAACAGCTGACAGTTGCTGAAATCACCAACGCCGCGTTCGAGCCCGCCAACCAGATGGTTAAATGTAATCCCACAAAGGCTTTGTATATGAGCTGCTGCATGCTGTTTCGCGGTGATGTTGTCCCGAAAGACGTCAACGCTGCCATCGCTGCTATCAAGACCAAGAAAACCATCCAGTTCGTGGACTGGTGTCCCACTGGTTTCAAGGTCGGTATTAACTACCAACCACCAACTGCTGTTCCCGGTGGCGATCTGGCCAAGGTTGAGAAAGCTGTGTGCATGTTGAGCAACACCACTGCCATCGCTGAAGCCTGGGCTCGTCTTGACCACAAGTTTGACCTCATGTTTGCCAAACGTGCCTTCGTGCACTGGTATGTGGGAGAAGGTCTGGAGGAGTCTGAGTTGTCGGACGCCCGTTCTGATTTAGCTGCCCTGGAGAAGGACTACGAAGAAATCGGAATCGACACCCAACAGACAACACAGGAAGAGTTAGATGACGAGTATTAGAATACATTTAAAGTATAGCTTTCATTGTGACAAGCATTATATATGAGAAATTACAATGATGTCAAGTTAAAAAATGCAGTTGAGATTTACAGGTAGCAACTGGTTTATCATTATATTCACTGTACAGTGGATACAAAAAGTGTTCACGTGAAATATACACTTGGAAGTAATTAAGCACTAATGTAGCCATTTAAAGCTATTTTGTTTTGTTTACTTATTGACATACTCATATTGAAATATAGAAATAAAAATCTATAATATAATGACATGTATTGTAACAGTTCCATGGCAATAGAATTTAACGACCTTTTAACTTGCTTCATCTGCCTGTTTGCATCATATGATATGACGTAGAACTTGTGATCTTAGACATTTATCAAGATTAGATGAGAAAATATGTAGATTTTGCCAATTAGGGATATATGAAAATAAAGGAAGGGTGGTGCTAATCGTTTTTGAGCTTGTGTATGTAATTATTAAACAGCAAGGGGACCCTGAGGCTTTCAGAAGCACTTGCCTATCATATAGTCGGAATCGAACAATAGATTCTGCTTCAAGTTGAGATTTCTTATGATTATTGAAAGTGTTGTACGGTTCCAACTATATCATGACCAAAAAGTGAGTGTGTATGCCCCATCGGTGGCATTCGTCACAAACACATGCAAAAGCAAGTCAAGTGTTTACTAAAAAAACTCGCGAACAAATGGTCAAACTAGGGAATGTCATCTGACATAATTTTGTTCATGATGCGTAAAAACCACGAAAGACATAAACGCAATGCCATCGACAAAATGTCACCATCTTTCGGCAGAGATAATTGAATTAACATTTATTTCTCTTTTGTAATATATTACCTTAATCATATAACAGATAGTGTAATGGGTAAGATAAACCAATCCAAAAAAAGGCATCACTATTACTTGAGGTAACATCGCAGCGAACGTCTTTCGAGATCGGTGAAATAAGCTATTGGCTGACGTTCCCTTCACAGTCTAGTTTTCAAATGTTTGGGCGATTCCGTCGACAAACATGGCACTATATGATAAATGATTAAATATCGTATTCGTAAACATCCTGTCGCGTTTATCGTGGCGGACATTTTGACGTTGTGTATTTTACTGAAAATGTAAATTACTTCTGAGATGGTTATTCACGGAAATGCTCATATAATACTTCTATTTCTCAAACCTATTTGTTGTAACCAAAATACAATAATTTACTCCGAGATCCAGCATGTGGTTATATGACTTGTTTGATAGGCATACATTGTGTCTACTTTGGTTATATGACCAGTTTGTCGAATTCGGTTTTATCGAACGATGAACAGATCAAATGAGATATAAACTTTCATGAAAATTGTTTCACACTAAGTTGACGCTGTACCTGTTATGGCCACACTCCAATGGACTCCGATGGATCATTCTAAAAGTTAACAATTTCCACAGACACGGGATACAATTTAAAATAAATAAATATCATTTCCAAGTTCATAAGGTGGGTATAATAACCAGAGATGATGATATACATTCTGTACACAGTCTTCTTCATGTCATTGGAAACTTATGCAATGTCTAAAATATATTTCCAACACACACATCGTTTATTCCATAGTCAAACTGTTTAATTAATATCACTACATGACATACATCAATCATGATTGTGAGTTATACAGTTCCCCAATATAACAGCCGTTATATGGTATAACCTCCATACGACCCTAGCGCCCCCTCTATTGTAAATATTTCATAAAATGGTAATGAGTTCGCCGGTGTGTATAGCCTATAATAATACGCCTTAGATCTCACGCCAGAGCATTATAAGGGTTGTGTCATGGTCCTGTGTATGTATTCTTCGGGCGTATTTGGTATAAGAGCTATAAACATTCATTTCAATGAAACACTTTCGAAAGGTTATAAGTTATGAGTTTATGATGTGTATCATAGTAGCGTCATTGGTAACCCCAGACGTGACCAGTCGTCGCTAGAGGTTGTTGTCACATGATTAGCAACGCGTTCTTTTCGCAATAAAACCCCGTGTTCCGTCAAACTCTCATCCTGTCTTGTCTCCCTTGACTCGTAACCGTCCTAGTGAGTACAGCGTCATCAACAACTAAAGCACGATGGTGAGTTGAAATTTTCAAATTTTAATAGGTAAATGTATGGTATACTATGATGATAAAATCTGAATACATTCTTGACCGTTACAAGGGTCATTTCTAGGAATTTGATATTTTGAAATGTGGGGTATGGACTAACGCGTGTGACATTTTAGTGCTTTACACAGATTAATACGTGTTTTTTTTGGCTAAATGTCAAACATGTGAGTTTATCTCTTGAGAGAAAAGTGAAAAAAGCCATTTAGATACGAAGTTTAAGAGTCGTATTTTTTAGCCATTACAAACAAGAGCACCATGGTGTGCACCACTTTTGGAAAGGTACAATCTGATGATATTTGCCATGGTGACACCAAATTCGAGTTTATGTATGATGTATGGATCACATATCTCAGGTAGGACAGGACATGATTATACATTTCGCGAAACCTGGCTTCTACACTAAATTTCAGTGACCAGTCATATACTTTTGACCTCTGTTTTGCATTTTACGCCGAATGGCATCTCTTTCGGCAGATAGTCAATACTTTTATTCTCTGGCGTTAATATTTTATATCCAGTAAAAGGTCACCTGGTGATGATACTTTGAAATACAAATGCTTTATCAAACTGTATAGTATTTTCTCATAAGAACGTGACATAGAATTTAATCAAAACAGAAAAAGCGAATTTGATCTGCAGTCCCTGCATATTTGAAATGCTTTCAATTGTTTTATCAACCTGTAATGGTAAGTTAAACAAGCTAAGGTGGATCTTGAAAACTAGAACATCAAATGTAAATAGGCGTTATATAAAACATACTCATGAGTATATATTTTGGTCTGTAGAGGGAATGCATCTCCATCCATGTTGGTCAAGCCGGTGTCCAGATGGGCAATGCCTGCTGGGAGTTGTACTGTTTAGAGCACGGTATCCAGCCTGATGGTCAGATGCCCTCTGACAAGACCATCGGGGGTGGTGACGATTCCTTCAACACCTTCTTCAGCGAGACTGGAGCAGGGAAACACGTCCCCAGGGCTGTCTTCGTTGATCTCGAACCAACTGTTATTGGTGAGGTTATATATTTGCCATGTATATCTCTATGTAGCTATATATATTTAATCTCTATATATTTAATCTGTATTTAATATCTAATATCTTTATCTACATCTATATCATCTATATCAAATCTAAATCTAAATCTATATCGTTATCTATATCTATATCTATAAATAAAGTATGAGATTCCCAAGTACACTGTAGCACATATATACAGAAATTCACCAAATAATCACACGACACAAATTGTTTTCATTCGTTTTGTGTCATTATTAGTTTCTTGCCAAAAGCACTGAACATGAAAATTTAGTCAAAGCAATGAAATAATATATATTATTACACTGCTTTATTTAATTTTCATGTTTAGTGCTTTGGGCAAAACTGCCGCCTTTGTCATATAAGCAGATAGCAAACTAAATTATAAATTGTGAAAGGACAAAATCTTCATGCTTGTTTCTTTCAGATGAGGTTCGTACCGGTACTTACCGCCAGCTGTTCCACCCAGAACAGCTGATCACCGGTAAGGAGGACGCCGCCAACAACTATGCACGTGGTCACTACACCATTGGCAAGGAGATCGTTGACCTCGTCCTTGACCGCATCCGCAAACTGGCTGACCAATGCACTGGACTCCAGGGCTTCCTCATCTTCCACAGCTTTGGTGGTGGCACTGGCTCTGGTTTCACCTCTCTGTTGATGGAGCGTCTGAGTGTTGACTACGGAAAGAAGTCCAAGCTGGAGTTCGCCGTCTACCCTGCTCCTCAGATTTCCACTGCTGTGGTCGAGCCTTACAACTCCATCCTGACAACCCATACCACTCTGGAGCACTCGGACTGCGCCTTCATGGTCGACAACGAGGCCATCTACGACATATGCCGTCGTAACCTCGACATCGAGCGTCCAACTTACACCAACTTGAACCGTCTGATTGGTCAGATCGTCAGCTCCATCACTGCGTCTCTCCGCTTTGACGGTGCCCTGAACGTTGACCTGACAGAGTTCCAGACCAATTTGGTGCCCTACCCACGTATCCACTTCCCTCTGGCTACCTACGCCCCTGTCATCTCTGCAGAGAAGGCCTACCACGAGCAGCTTACAGTGGCTGAAATCACCAACGCCACTTTCGAGCCCGCCAACCAGATGGTCAAGTGTGATCCCCGTCACGGCAAGTACATGGCATGCTGCATGCTGTACCGTGGTGACGTCGTCCCTAAGGATGTCAACGCTGCCATCGCTACCATCAAAACCAAGAGAACCATCCAGTTTGTCGACTGGTGTCCCACTGGTTTCAAGGTCGGAATCAACTATCAGCCACCGACTGTTGTTCCCGGCGGTGACTTGGCCAAGGTCCAGAGAGCTGTGTGCATGTTGAGCAACACCACTGCCATTGCTGAGGCATGGGCTCGTCTTGACCATAAGTTCGATCTGATGTACGCCAAGCGTGCCTTCGTCCACTGGTACGTTGGTGAGGGTATGGAGGAGGGCGAGTTTTCCGAGGCCCGTGAGGACTTGGCAGCTCTGGAGAAGGACTACGAGGAGGTCGGAGTTGACTCCGTCGAGGGAGAAGGCGAGGAAGAGGGCGAGGAGTATTAAAAGGCGAATCGAGAAAAAACAACATAAAGCAAGATTAATATATATGTGATATTTGGGCATTTATATCTTAACAATGAATAAAGTTTATATATAAATGAACATAATTTCTCCTTGTTTCTATTTAACGTTCAGCGACCAACTGTGATATACGGTAAAGTAGTACTTTCGGTAAAAGTATATAGGTATATAACTTCTCCATCAAATGGACCGATTATATGGATTTAAGGGGCCGACCATTTCATATATTTTAGGAAAAATAGTTGATCCCAAAATAATGGATTGCAGGTGTCAAAAATTGCTCCTTTTTTCAGAGAAAAATGTAGTTTCTTAAAGCGCTGCCTGAAAAAAATAATTTGTCCCCCCCAAAATCTCATAGTCCCAAGTCATCACCCTCATTCCCCACCCTCAGAATATAAAATGGTTGGTCCTTAAATGCTGACACGATCTTCAAACGTTCAACCTGCTTTTGTAATTTTGAATACGCCAGTAAGGAGGTACGTGACAAGATCTTTTCAAGGATTACCTAAATACTGTCTGCACGTTGGTCCTTGCCGTGAACTTTCTCATTGTAAATATGAATTGTCAATGCAAGAGGATAACCAGCCTAGAGTTTCTGCGAAAACAGATTCCACTTGGCGTAAAGTACAAATAGCTGTGGAAATTATATGAATGGACCACTGAAAAACAGTGATGATAAGCACGTGTCACTTTCGATCGTATATCCGTTTGATTGCCTTTCAGAGACAAATACTATCTGCACACAAACAAACACTGATTATGTATAGTTTACGCATTCATTTATTTAGTTATATTTGAAGTAATTCCTCGAATTCAGTTCACATGGCATATTTTGTATATTAATCACAGATAGCTGTTTTGACAGAAAGGCCATGAGGATGTCGAGTATTGAAGTGTTTTATCTGGGTGGCGAGGATATTGTGATTCAATAACCTATAACGTTTATTATTTGTATCAGTGTATAGTTGTATCAGTCAAACATATATTCATCCGTCTGAGTGAGTGAGTACGGTTTAACGCCCCTTTCAGCAATATCACAGTATTATCAGGGAAGGGGAACCTGCTTTTGGCGTGACGAGTGAACACTTTAACTTCTGGGCTGCCTTCCGCCCGCAGCAGGTGAAAAGTACATTTCGAGCCGTATGGTTTTGACCTGTTTTTGTGGATCACCGTATGGGGCAAGATTCTAACACGTTATCGATACCGATAATCATTCATACCAATATATATTGTAATTACTTACATATCAAAATAGGTTATTGCAACTAATAATCATTGAAAGTCTTTCATCACAGTTTTAATCACAATTAATATTCACCTGATAATAATGTCGACAGTTTACACAAATCACTGCATTGCCAGTGTTGCCAATGGGTCTGAAGAGGTGGCTGACATTTTAACATTTCAGAATATGTGCTGTTACCTCTATATCTGTACTAATATTGGTATATACAATTTTTACGATTTGGTTCATTCGTTAGTCATGACATACACCTACGTGTACGTCAAATACAAACAGTGAACAGGTTTATTGGTTACAAGTTGTTGAGTTCATACGCAACAATTCAAGAACACAGACGGGCGGACATTAAGTGACAGTTTGCAGTAATAACTGAAACATGTTTAAACAAACTATGTTATTTCTAGAGTCTACTCCGATTAGCACAATATACACAGTACACAAAGTGTCAATCCGTGATCACGCATGTCGTCGGCAAGCAGGTATTATAGAAAGCTCAAGGCTTTAAACAACGAACAACATTACACATACTGGCAATTTGACCACTCTAGCTGACAAACCGTGCATTCATTCAAACATGTTGATCGATCACCTATCCCGAAAAGAAGCCCATGTATCACTCAAAGCGCACTAGACACTTAACTGGCTTCAATACGTCAACTGATCTGATTCAACTCAAATTGAATATGATTCTTAAGTGTAATGTCACTTTCAAGGCGCTTACAATATATATTCACTTGTTATTTCTGAAGGAGAGCCACATTTGCAGCCCATAGTAACGGCTACGCTTGGATACTCATTGTGCAGGAATAGAAAAGTCATTTCTGTCCCTGTGGGCAATAACGTATTGTAAAACTGATCAGAGAGGGTCTGCCGATATATTGGAAATAATTCTTGACTCTCCTTTTCTTAAATGAAACATGTTTCTCAAATTTAAATGCAAAAGTCACAGTGTGTACAGTTATACGAATACACAATACTGGACTTTTACAGTTGTTATGTTATTTAGCCCTGACTTAATATTGAAAAAGATTCTCACTCTTTATAACGGAATACTTATTTCCAATGCTGGTGTCTCGGTGAAATGTATAAGCAGCCCTCTCTGTATCAGACATAATGTTTTTGTGTCTTTGTAAAATTCCTGCTATCTCAACCTGATCAAGTTACATTAGACTTCTGTATGCAATGTTTTAGTGTCTATGTCCATGTGTATGACAACGTATAAAAAAGATACATGTAAAGAAAATGGTAATTTTATTACAACAGTAAAACAAGATTTGAGACTAAACACTTATCAAACTTAACTAAATTAAAGTATTTATGGCAACGTGTAAGACAAGGAATCTACTGAAAGGAAAATATAATTAATAGAAATAACATGTATTATGTTAATGAATAATACTCCCAAGGAATTAGTTATAATGACAATGGATAACATTCCCAAGAGGCTTGTTATAAAGACAATGGGTAATGGCCCCCCTAGGGGCTGGTTATAATTACAACGGGTAATATTCCGAAGGAGTTAGTTATAATGACAATGGATAACATTCCCAAGAGGCTTGTTATAATGACAATGGGTAATATTCCCTAGGAGACAGTCATAATGACAATGTTTAATTATTCCCTAGGTGATAGGCATAATGACGATATGTAATATTCCGAAGACACAGATTATCAATGACAGTATGTAATATTCCCTAGGAGACAGTCATAATGACAATGAGTAATAATTATTATTTCCGAGGGGCAAGCGATTATGACAATGGGTGATATTCCCAAGCGATGAGTGATAATGACAATGTGTGTTATTCTCATGGGGCTAGTTAAAATGGCATTGAGTGATATTCCCAAAGGGTTAGTGATAATGACAATGGGTAATATTCCCAAGAGTTAGGTTAAAATGACTTTGTGTAATATTCCAAAGGTTCTAGTTGTAATGTCAATGGATAATATTTCCATGGGGTTAGGGTTAAACAATGGGCATTATTCAAATGGGAGTGGTTATATTGACGATGGGTAATATTCCAAGGGGCTTAGTTATGATAGCAATGGGTTATTTTACCAAGTGGCCTGTTATAATGGCAATTAGGAGATAAACATACTGCGTGTTCAATGTAGAGCAAGGTTACCAGTAGATTTAATTTTATTGAATATGGAATAGAATGCACAGCATGATGTTTCAAATGTAAATTCTAGCCCAATATAACGGCCCTTTCACCACTAGGCCACCAAACCGGCCCAGCTCTGTTTTGAAGCATGGGTTGAATGAACAGCAAGTTGTATACACGTCTTTCTGCACAGTGTATACAAATTCATTCGTCTCAACCCCGACTAACACCTGCTTTGTTTAATGGTAGCAACAACCCTCGGCACCGTTACACCTTACGAACGACTCAACACTCGAGTTCGACTGACAATCGTCTACAATGTTAACATCATGTGATTATTACGTTAATGCTAAAAAATGAAATTGGAATTGTATTCAACCAGTTGTTTTGTCAAGGCTACGTTACCTTTCAAACCGAAGTGATATAGCTGTTGATATCATATTTACTCACTCATCCAAACGCTAGACGTCTAGATGTACGGGCATTATGGAATCACGTGTTAAGTGGTTTACAAAGAGTGAGTGAGTTATTTTGGTTAACGCTGCTTTGAACAGTATATGAGGTATATTACTTTACAAGCTTTATGTGGTAGGAAAGTCCGAAATGATGCAAGTCTTAGACATTTACCCCTATGGTGAAACTCACGAGCACGGATATGTTGCTATATAACCTAGAAACAAAATCAGGGCAAACCGAGATTCGAGCCCTCGACCTTAAGCTTCTGGGAAACCTGATGGATGCCATAAATTGCAGCGCCTTGGACGACTGGGCTACGCGTATTCCCCTACAAAAAATGAACAAAACGAATTATGTGCATATGATATTCGTATACGTATACCTAGTCACACGGCGCTTCGTGTGTGATCTCTTTGTATTTTGACTGCCACGTGTTCTGCAACTCACACAGCCTTCACAACCTATTACAGTCACAGTCATGGTGAACACTGGACAGTCGGAACACTGCTTGAAGGGACATAACTCCTCGGCTGCAATACACCTTCCGTATACAACATCTGCGTCAAGGATCACTCGTATTATTTCGGGATAAGCAGTTTGCAAGTGTAGACGAATAAATAGGCACTGAGGTTACATGAGCGTGATATACCAAACTCACTTTTAATATTATCAATAACCAATCAAGCAGAACGGATTAAACAAAGCATAACAGATTGAGCAAAGCAGATCGGATAAAGTAGATCAGATTAAACGGAGCAGAGTAGAGCAGATTACACAAAGCACATACACGTTAACACATAAGACATGATGTCATCCAACAGACTATATTGTTCATTTGAGATCTTAAGTGAATACTTCATCTGCCATATGTCGTTCATGTGTGAAACTATATATAGTATCACTATCAATGAGTAACAGATTTAATTATAGAATCGGTAGCACTGACAATCATTAACGTAAACGATGGTTTGACCAATAGCAAGCACACATAAATACACTCAAGGCTATATTCCATCATATGTTACACATGTAGGCTACTATTATCCAATTCAAACAATACAACGCTACCAACACTATAAAACACGTCTGTTATATAGGCCCCCCAAACATAGATAAATAGGTAATAGAAGTAGGTCCATAATCCTGGCATTTGTCATATAAACCAATCGATACACTTGGTATCTCGATCCGATAAATATGCAAATATTAATAGTCCATGTATTATGCTATATTCCCACACCACACAGGGAAAGCTCATGAAGCTACATTATTCTTACCTCGATGAATGGATGAGTGTGTACGCGATTTCATTTTTAGCTCCCTAGGATGTCTACAGCCCAAGCTGCCTCTGAGACGCTAGAATGTTACCAGTCACATTGCCGTATCATCCTATCGTGTACCCTTTCACTGCTGGGTGAACAGAGACATATTTCGAACAAGGTCAGTTTAGTCATTTAGCATGAACTACTTAAGCTCATAATAAGCTATGCCTCCTTGCTCATTTGACTTGCCCCTGCATGTGTGTGTGATGCACCGGTGGGGCAGAATACGATCGTATGTTTAACGCACCAGTGACAAAAATGATGTCAGATGCAATTCCCTATTTTGACTTGTACCATATATTCTCGTGTTTTTTTCAGGTGAACAAATAATTGCCTTTGCATGTGTTTGTGACGGGCACCACCTGGTGTCATTTCTATTTGATAGTGATTCATAAACACATGCTCATGATAGAGTCGAAATCGTACAATCGACCACGCTTTATGCAGAGTTTTCTATTAGATATGGATGTGATGTGATGAGTCAACCAAGTCATCGAGCCTGACCCAACCGCGTTAAGTGACGTCTATTAGACAACAGTACAGTTTTAAAGGCACATTTCTACCAGGCAGAGCGATTTCAACCAGAACCATCAATGGGTGAGTGAGTGAGTGAGTATGGTTTTACGCCGCTTTTAGCAATATTCCAGCAATATCACGGCGGGGGACACCAGAAATGGGCTTCACACATTGTACCCATATCGGGAATCGAACCCGGGTTTTCGGCATGACGAGCGAGCGCTTTAACCACTGGGCTACCCGACCGCCCCCTATCAATGGGGATCGGTGATGGTATAGAGTTGTGTTTCATTCAGTTGTAAACTTTACTTGATCACTGGGCAAAGTAACCTGAACGGACCTCGATATCAGCATGGAGACGGCAGTTGTCCCCAATTTTGATAAATCATGCGTTGGCCACTAGACCTGTCTTCAAGAATGGTAATGCAAGACCTCACAGATCACGTGCTGTTCTGAAATGCTTACGTCAGAATGGCATCGTGACACTTCCTTGGCCAGCATGAAGTCCAGATCTTAATCCAATAGAACATCTATGGGACATCTCAGGCCGTCATGTTCAACAAAGAGACCCACCTGACCAAAATTTACCTTAACTTTCTGTTGCGTTTCATGCAGAATACCCAAACCACAAGTGCAAAGTCGGTTCATTGAATGTCGAAGCGTCTGGCGGCAGTCGTTCGTGTTCAGTAAGTATCGTGAGGCAATAGTAATTTCCTCTCTTTATTAAACATAACGCCTTTCTTCAAAATGCTAACAGATTAGAGTAAATGTCATTGTTCCAATTCAAATCCTTGTTTTCTTCATCACTGATGACTCTGGTAAGGAGTAAACATCAATGGATACTGTTATCTCGAACGCATTTTGCACTAGGCTGCAAGTGAAAATATGGGTAAAAAAAATGAATAAAAAAAATGAAAATGTGGGTAGTTCTTCTTTACTTCCAGGTTATATGATCTTTTTCATGTCTTAAATGATTACATAGCTGATTGTAATATTCCCAGTAAATGTAAATGTTTTCAGATAGAATCGCGTGAATGTCATTGCGGACATGAAATGGTCAAACACAATGTTTATGCCAGGTAGTCTTAATATGCAAGAACGAAATGAAATGTTTGAAAATACTTTTGACATTACCGATGTGACACGTGTCATCATCCTGTTGTCCTGTTTGCAATATGTCGTCACTCACGAAGTGTTCGGATGTGCAGTAAATGTGTATTACTTTCCATGCTTATAATCTGGATAGGTGTTTCGTTCAGCAGTAAGCCACACTAATACACCAAAGACTAGTTAAGAAAGCCAACACATTGTGTCATATATAAGAGCGCGGGTTTGCTTTTCACCAAGGTTAAACTATCTAATAGTCTTATTGCAATCACTTTGATTCACCGATGTTGTGTCAACATCAAACACTAGCACAAACGATTGCATGGAATGGCTTCCAATGAACTGCTGGAATCAGGGGCATATTATCGTGATATCTAATTTCTTATTTACAACTAAAATCAAGTTTTAGGTATATTTGTGTAGTTCCAAAATAATCAATATTGACTGTAAATCGCCAACATCCCGAACCAAACACAATTACTCTGATCTCGAAACATATATTTTTACGACGAACTTTGTTCAATCTGCTAATGTGAATTGAATCCATATTATTATGTTGAATACAGCTGCTCTCTATAGGTCAAATGTAACACTTCGAATTCGGTTTGTTGTCACAACAGCGATAATTGTACATGATTGCCTTTCATTTTCGTACTTATCCTAGAAACTACAAAGGGGATAATTTCATAAGCATGTTGTATCGTATCATATCTCGAAGGATGAAATACCTACTTGAATCGACAAACACCATGCTTGCTTTTGATAACCGCATTTGTTGCAGTGACAGGAATCCTATGAAATCCCGAAACTGAAGGTTGAATCATTCTCAAAACCATAGTCAATCAAAGGACCCAAATAACAACGTTCGCATCGCCACGTAAAATCAAATCAATGAGACGTACTTTAAATGCTTCCTACTGAATCATTGTCGATGGACAGTTTGAAATAATGATATGTACAGTTGTAGATTATAAAACACATATTTACTTCAATATTGAAAGCATGTGTAAACCGCATTGTGTGCACAAAACACGGTAATAAAAACTAATTAAGGGCGTCCGGATTGATGTACAATGTATGTACTGCACTTCATTGACGTAATAGTTAAGTGACTTATTGCCAGGAGAATGGCAATCAAACAATGTTAATTTGATGTTAACACTTCCCAAAATAATCATGATTTATTGCTCTTAGGGTATGTGAACAGATCAGTAGAACTTGGCAACTGATCACTATTCCAACCTGGTGTTTTTTAATCAGTCTCCGGTCCCAGTAGTCGCATGGTATAAAGTAAAAAACATGAAAACGTCTGTTAGAGTTGTAGCAATGGTCATTTTGATCAGTAACGTCCCATCAGCCGATACCATCAATCGGCAAACTCACCAACAACTGAGAAGCAAACTGCTCACCAACTATATAGCAGAGATAATGCCGTCAACTGAGAAACTGGAACTTCTTAACATCTCTGTCTTGTTTCGGCCATTTGCCATTCTAGGACTTGACTTTGCTAACTCTGTGTTTACATTTGCTTCAGTGTTTACATCACAATGGATAGATCCTGATTTGACATGGGATATCGACGACTATGACAAGCTCGACGTGATTCTGCACTCTCCAATAGATATCTGGACACCAAAACATATTCTAATCAACAGTGTCAATTCAAAGACTTTGCTTGAAGGTGAAACAGTTTTGGGAGTGTTTAATAACGGTACTATTTACCAAAGTGTTGTTGGCACGTTTCAAACCAGTTGCAAGGTTGACAGCACATCATTTCCATTTGACAGTCAGATTTGTCATCTGAACATGATACCTCCCGCTTTATGCCGAATACTACCGTCTGTATCATATGATGCGGTCACTGATGTGACGGTGATGGACAGCTCTTCGGAGTGGCGTCTTATAAATGTGTCTACAAAATCCGACTCTGGCTTGAAATCTTTTACAATGCATATGACACGTCAGTAAACGTTTTATGTGACCACCATTTTGTTTCCCATGTGTCTGTTGTCTCTCCTGAACGTCTGCTCCTTCCCACTGCCCATCGGCTCGGGAGAAAGGATGTCGTACCTCATCTCCATATGCATGTCCTATTCTGTGTTTCTTGTCTTCATTATTGATGTGATGCCCAGGTCGGGGTCCCTGTCTAGAATGGCTGTGTACCTGATCCTGGTTCTCAGTCAGAGTTGTCTCTCCATCATAACAACCCTGATAATCATAAACCTGCAACACTACAACCGTGGCGGACTATGTGTGTGTGCTCGAAGTATCACAACTACAACTACAGACCAAGCCCGTGTCTCACCAACAGGACGGAGATGTCATGCTTGTCGTACTTATACTCTTGACAGAGTGTGCTTTGTCGTTTTCCTTTTATGGTGGGGTCTGAGCATACTTGTTTTTTATATCTAATAATTATTGTATGATTGCACTTATAACTAGGTGCAGGGGCAAAAATGAGACTTCTTTAATGTCTTTAATGTCCTTATACTTCTGTTCAATCACATACATTTTCACCTTTTAATATCATGTGGTTTTGAGTTGCATATTTCTCATTTTCTTGTAATGCAAATGCTATAATAGTTGATACGACAATGCTCTATTGAAGATCAGAGATCTAATCTGTCATATTTGAAAGCGCTGCATATAGGAAAACAGTCTTGCAGAAATATCTCACCAGAGTTGGTTAAAAAGTAATTGTGTTGATATTTTGAAATAGAACTGTACGTGACCTGTTTCTTTATATTGTAGCGTGTTTGAAGACGACGCCTTATTAAAAGGTGTTTGACCTGGGTTTTAACATTCAATGCCTCAGTAAATCTATTATGCTAGAATTTTATGGTAGATATGTGTGGAGACATTTCTAAATGTAAAGCATCAACGACCAAAGGATGTTTGACTGGCACTAGTATGTCCCATTCTTTGTTTAAGTGGACACTTGCCTCGTCTTTACATGTGTTTGCAACTGGAAGAACAGGATGTGCTCACCTTTTCGCGAACAACTGGTATCATTACCACAGTGATTCATAAACATGCTTATGATAAAGTCGAAATCGTACAATGGGGTAGGCTTTAACAGAGGTTTCTTCTGATTATGGTAACTATTTTGTCACTTTTATTTACAATGTTCGTCACTCACATGGTTGTTTACATTAGCCATCTTCCCGAGGCAAGAGAGTTAACTGACTATAAAAGTCCAGTTTCCACCCTTGCCGAACTAGGCTGGGATTATGGAGTTACATTTTGGCTGGACTAACAAGTCTATGCATAGTCCAATCAAAATCGCGCACCGAAATCGAAATCCGGTTCGTAAACAGTTCGGTCGATTGCAGGATTTGCAAAGCATGTGCACCGCCAATTCGTTGTCAACAGATATTTTCCAAATCTTTTCATGTTTTTAATCAAGGTGCACACGTGATTTGGTGTACTTCGCGAAGTAATAACCGTTTTATCACCAAATAGATCATGATGGTAGATCAGATCGTCTTAACTGGGCGCCACCATTTTGTTTGAAGCAAAATGCATGTGATACGAGAGGGTGAATCTGATTGGTCCATATGGGAGAGGCATAGAATTTGACATAACTCGTAATAGCCACTGGTGGCGCTACGATCGATCCCAGGAATTCCAGCCGGCAAGGATGGAAACTGGACTTTTAAAGTCAGTTAACGCTCTTGCCTCGGGAAGATGACATTAGCACATAGTCTTTGTTTCTAGAATACCCGGGTCTGATGTTAATGAGAGACTTAAAAAACCCGACTGTACACTGCTCTTTTATTTTCCAGTATTTACCCAAAATGCATTTAAATGGTGACGTTGAGAATACGTTTTTATCATTATCCCGTAATTATAATTTGACGGATAGTTCTATCTCGACACCAGTTCCAATGACAATCGCACTGCTTGTACAGATTTCTTAATTATTTGGAAAGGGTTTTGTAGCTTTTATTTGTCATTTTTAATTCCGTGTAATGTTTCATGTCAGACTCGTGTCCCACGTTGTCCAGTTTCCAATATATTATAACGCATCTGGTGTCCAAATGTGCAGAAAATGTGTGTTACGTATACATCCCACACAAAATATCCAGATGTGGGTTTGTTTGAGGAGTATATTAAACAACACTGGATTAATACAACACAAGAATTGTTACGGACAATGCGATTAAATGACTATCAACTACGAATAACTTATACTATTTTCAAACTGGAGGAAACAGTGCAGAAACAAGATTGTTAATGCATGTATATTGACACGCATTATCCGGCCGGTAACCGGAACTTTAGATAATGGATGTGTACTGATGTATGGTGTCACAGTTTGATACAGTACCTTCTGATGATGCATGGAAACAGGTGCGTGGTGTCAAACAAGAACAGGATCTCCAGATGCTGAATGGAATGTATCAGATGTTTGTTGTATCCTCGGCGACTGGATGTTGATTGATAAGATCGCCAGATGCAAGATGTTTACTGGTGATTGATGTCACAGTTTGATACAAGATCTTGAGATGCTGCGTGTTACTGGTGCGTTGTTTCACAATCTGGTACACGATCTTGAGGTGCTGCGTGTTACTGGTGCTTGGTTTCACAGTCTGATACATGATCTTCAGATGCAGCATGTTTACTAGTGCGTGGTGTCACTTTCTGATACATGATCTTGAGCTGGTGCATGGTGTCAAAGTCTGGTACATATTTTCTTGAGATGGTACATGTTTACTAGTGCGTGGTGTTAGAGACTGGGACATAATCTTTAGATGCACCATGTTTACTCGTGCATGGTGTCACATTGTGATACATGATCTCGATATGCTGCATGCTAACTGTTGCATGGTATCACAGTCTGGTACATGATCTTGATATGCAGCATGTTCACTGTTGCATGGCGACACAGTCTGATACATGATGTTGAGATGCTGCATGTTTACTGGTGCGTGGTGTCACAGTCTGATACATGATCTTGATATGCAGCATATTCACGGTTGCATGGCGACACAGTCTGATACATGATCTTGATGTGCAGCATGTTTACTGGTGCGTGGTATCACTGTCTGATACATGATCTTGATATTCTGCATGCTTACTGTTGTGTAGTATCACAGTCTGGTACACGATCTTGATATGCTGCATGTTTACTGGTGCATGGTATCATAGTCTGATACATGATCTTGATATGCTGCATGCTTACTGTTGTGTAGTATCACAGTCTGGTACACGATCTTGATATGTTGCATGCTTACTGTTGTGTAGTATCACAGTCTGATACATGATAATGATATGCAGCATGCTTACTGTTGTGTAGTATCACAGTCTGGTACACGATCTTGATATGCAGCATGTTTACTGGTGCATGGTATCACAGTCTGATACATGATCATGATATGCTGCATGCTTACTGTTGTGTAGTATCACAGTCTGGTACACAATCTTGATATGCTGCATGCTTACTATTGTGTAGTATCACAGTCTTGTACATGATCTTGATATGCTGCATGCTTACTGTTGTGTAGTATCACAGTCTGGTACACGATCTTGATATGCTGCATGCTTACTGTTGTGTAGTATCACAGTCTGATACATGATCTTGATATGCTGCATGCTTACTGTTGTGTAGTATCACAGTCTGGTACACGATCTTGATATGCGGCATGCTTACTGTTGTGTAGTATCACAGTCTGATACATGATCTTGATATGCTGCATGTTTACCGTTGTGTAGTATCACAGTCTGGTACACGATCTTGATATGCAGCATGTTTACTAGTGCGTGGTATCACTGTCTGATACATGATCTTGATATGCTGCATGCTTACTGTTGTGTAGTATCACAGTCTGGTACACGATCTTGATATGCAGGATGTTTACTGGTGCATGGTATCACAGTCTGATACATGATCTTGATATGCAGCATGCTTACTGTTGTGTAGTATCACAGTCTGGTACTAGATCTTGATACGCTGCATGCTTACTGTTGTGTAGTATCACAGTCTGGTACACGATCTTGATATGCAGCATGCTTACTGTTGTGTAGTATCACAGTCTGATACATGATCTTGATATGCTGCATGCTTACTGTTGTGTAGTATCACAGTCTGGTACACGATCTTGATATGCTGCATGCTTACTGTTGTGTAGTATCACAGTCTGATACATGATCTTGACATGCTGCATGTTTACCGTTGTGTAGTATCACAGTCTGGTACACGATCTTGATACGCTGCATGCTTACTGTTGTGTAGTATCACAGTCTGGTACACGATCTTGATATGCAGCATGTTTACTGGTGCATGGTATCACAGTCTTGTACATGATCTTGATATGTTGCATGCTTACTGTTGTGTAGTATCACAGTCTGGTACATGATCTTGATATGCTGCATGTTTACTTGTGGGTGGTATCACTGTCTGATACATGATCTTGACATGCTGCATGTTAACTTGTGGGTGGTGTCACAGTGTGATACATGATCTTGAGATGCTGCATGATTACACGTGAGTGGTATCACTGTCTGATACATGATCTTGACATGCTGCATGATTACTTGTGGGTGGTGTCACAGTGTGATACATGATCTTGACATGCTGCACGACTACTTTTGGGTGGTGTCACAGTGTGATACATGATCTTGACATGCTGCATGATTACTTGTGGGTGGTGTCACAGTGTGATACATGATCTTGACATGCTGCGTGATTACTTGTGCGTGGTATCACCGTCTGATACATGATCTTGACATGGAGCATGATTACTTTTGCGTGGTGTCACTGTCTGATACATGATCTTGACATGCTGCATGTGTACTTGTGGAAGGTGTCACAGTGTGATTCAAGATCTTGAGATGCTGCATGATTACTTGTGCGTGGTATCACTGTCTGATACATGATCTTGACATGGAGCATGATTACTTGTGCGTGGTATCACTGTCTGATACATGATCTTGACATGCTGCATGATTACTTGTGGGTGGTGTCACAGCGTGATACATGATCTTGAGATGCTGCATGATTACTTGTGCGTGGTGTCACAGTGTGATACATGATCTTGAGATGCTGCATGATTACTTGTGCGTGGTATCACTGTCTGATACATGATCTTGACATGATGAATGATTACTTGTGGGTGGTGTCACGGCGTGATACATGATCTTGAGATGCTGCATGCCTACTGGTGCGTGGTGTCACAGTGTGATACATGATCTTGAGATGCCGATGATTACTTGTGCGTGGTGTCACAGTGTGATACATGATCTTGAGATGCTGCATGCCTACTGGTGCGTGGTGTCACAGTGTGATACATGATCTTGAGATGCTGCATGCCTACTGGTGCGTGGTGTCACAGTGTGATACATGATCTTGAGATGCTGCATGCCTACTGGTGCGTGGTGTCACAGTGTGATACATGATCTTGAGATGCTGCATGCCTACTGGTGCGTGGTGTCACAGTGTGATACATGATCTTGAGATGCTGAATGATTACTTGTGGGTGGTGTCACAATAACATGATCTCACTTTTCTAATATGAACCCCCGATAATGCGGTTTCGGAGTATATTCTCAAGAACTGTGTTTTGTTTACAGTTTCAATAATATATTTTACAAGCGCAGTGCTATTTTCTCACCATTTTGAGAGCTTTCTTAACATATTTTCCTGTTTCATTTGTATTAAATAGGTAACACACATGGATTTGTCTTTCTGATTCATAAACTGGGCATATGTATGGATAGCCATACGTACTGGAATTAATCTCCTATGTCGTTTTTGTTCACAGGATTTTTACTGTACGTTCCTTTAATTGTTACAAGGCGGATGAAGTGGGTGCATATGCCGTCTTCATTGTTTGATGTAATACATGATTTAATTTGTCTTCAATTTATACTCTTATTATTACATAAAATAACGTAAAACTGTCGATGATGATTGATTGTAGTGATACATTTCTCATAATAGGACAGGAAGTCGACCATTTATAAAGTTAATTATATTTTGCATTTACGTTTTAAAGTAAACAAACTAATGCTGTACCTTCAATACCCTCAGTTGTAAAAGTTGCTGTAAATATCTAAAAGTAAAAGGACTGTATTCAGAAACAAACTATATGAATATTGCTAAATCTAAATATATGCTTCAATCTATTACTGCACACTGTTAGAAGAGCTTTCTGAATTAGAAATTTCAGGTTATGATCCTCTCAGCCGAAAGTTGTAAAATGAAGACACCAGAGGTTGGATCTGCTGGAATATTGCTCGACAGAAAGGGGAAATTGAGCTGGACTCATCTTTCTTGTCATACAGTATTGTGGATCGTTTTGGCACTTTCACTGAATTCACTGTTTCAAATTGGCAAAATCGGTGGAAGGCAACTGGCAATATGACCATTTTTGAACGGTTTTTGATCATGTGCTGGACCCAGCAATATTTCTCTCGTTGAACCGAATTGTATGGAAATTTGGAATCCAGTACAAAAGAAGAATGGAGAATGGACATGTTTTCAGGGTTTCGAATAAAAACAATGGACTTCACTCATGCCGCTTCACTTGTCTTCGCTAACAACGCAACACCAAATAGTTTGTGTTCAATTTTGTAACCCATGCTAAACTAAATATTTGAAACACCAGGTTGGACGTTCTAGGGAAAACCTACATTGTGGTGTTGCACACATCACATACCGCCTGTTGTGAAGATTGCGGGTGAAGCGGGTCTACCATGGTCAGTCGAATGTTTTCAACAACAATAAATGAATCAGCTCTGATTTTAACGTTCGCAATATCACATCACATACCGCCTGTTGTGAAGATTGCGGGTGAAGCGGGTCTACCATGGTCAGTCGAATGTTTTCAACAACAATAAATGAATCAGCTCTGATTTTAACGTTCGTAAAAAACAGTACTTTATCTCTAAATGTGTGTCCACTATCATATAATAATATAGATACTGATAGTCAAAAATAATAAATAAAACGTAAATATTTATATGTTAAATGTAAATGTATAGGGTATAACTTATTGTTATGTTCCAATAAAGTTCGGATACGTTCGACTGATTCTTTTGGTTGTTTCATTGTTTTCGTAATGACAAAAATGTGTCGGACTTTAACATAATGAAATATAGATTTTCGCATTCTATAGAAAAGGGATTTATGCATCGCAGGTCATACGGACACACAACAACCTCATGTCTGCAAAATCAGGTTAATGGACTTATTAAGGGTATTCGGATTGATGTATGTACTGCACTTCATGGACGTATGAGTTATTGTGAAGGCGTTATTGTCAGGAGAGGGGATAATCAAATACGTCTAAATGATGAAACCCTGCACAAACTTTATTGCTGTTTATCAAGATACATATACGGGTGAGTGGAACTTGGTGTCAGACTATCATTCCAACCTGATGTTTTTTAATCAGTCTCCGGTCCCAGTAGTCGGATGATATAAAGTAAAAACCATGAAAACGTCTGTTACAGTTGTAATAATGCTAATTTTGATCAGCAACTTTCCATCAGCCGATACCATCAATCGGCAAACTCACCAACAACTGAGGAGCAAGCTGCTCACCAACTATTCAGCAGAGATAATGCCGTCAACTGAGAAAAAGGAACTTCTAAACATCTCTGTCTTGTTTCGGCCATTTGCCATTCTAGGACTTGACTTTGCTAACTCGGTGTTTACATTTGCTTCAGTGGTTAGATCACAATGGATAGATCCTGATTTGACATGGGATATCGACGACTATGACGAGCTTGACGTGATTCTGATCTCTCCAAAAGATATCTGGACACCAAAACATATTATTATCAACGGTGTCAATTCAAAGACTTTGCTTGAAGGTGAAACATTTATGGGAGTGTTTAATAACGGTACTATTTACCAAAAGGTTGTTGGCACGTTTCAAACCAATTGCAAGGTTGATAGCACATCATTTCCATTTGACAGTCAGATTTGTCATCTGAACATGATACCTCCCGCTTTATGCCGAATACTACCAACTGTATCATTTGATGCGGTCACTGATGTGACGGTGATGGACAGCTCTTCGGAGTGGCGTCTTATGAATGTGTCTACAAAATCCGACTCTGGCGTGACATCTTTTACAATGCATATTACACGTCAGTCAACGTTTTATGTGACCACCATTTTGTTTCCCATGTGTCTGTTGTCTCTCCTGAACGCCTGCTCCTTCCTACTGCCCATCGACTCGGGAGAAAGGATGTCGTACCTCATCTCCATATGCATGTCCTATTCTGTGTTTCTTGTCTTCATTATTGATGTGATGCCCAGGTCGGGGCCCCTGTCTAGAATGGCTGTGTACCTGATCCTGGTTCTCAGTCAGAGTTGTCTCTCCATTATAACAACCCTGATAATCATAAACCTGCAACACTACAACCGTGGCGGACTATGTGTTTGTGCTCGAAATGTCACAACTACAAATACAGACCAAGCCCGTGTCTCACCGACAGGACGGATATGTCATGCTTGTCGTACTTATACTCATGACAGAGTGTGCTTTGTCGTTTTCCTTTTATGGTGGGCTCTGAGCATACTTGTATTTTTTATCTAATAATTATTGTATGATTTACACATTTAACAAGGTTGAGGACAAAAAAATGAAACTGTTGTAATGTATGTACATGAATTATTTTGTCTTAAAATTTACAATTATCATTGCACACATATTATCTCAAAAGAACAATAGTTTGAAATATTTTAAAAAGACATTATTAATGTTTTAATTCCTCAGGTTAATCAATACTGAACATATCTGTAAAGCTTTAAAATTTAGAATGATACATGTATGTTGGGCATTGGCCATGGATGCCAAAAGCCTGGGTTCGATTCCCCACATGGGTACAATGTGTGAAGCCCATTTCTGGTGTGCCCCGCCGTGATATTGCTGGAGTATTGCTAAAAGCGGCGTAATTTTGTCATTTTCTTGTAATGCAAATGCAAATGTTGCAATCGTTGATGTAACAATGTTTGCTGATCTGCATATGAGTCGGAATTTCTGCTCGGAATGGCAAAGTCAAAACAAGGTTATTTGACCAAGTAGTGTAACTTATATTACAGATTCAGGTATATTGATGATCTGATGTCCAATAACCATAAAATAGCCAATTCCCTTCCACTGATACCCATCTGAGCTAAACATAAAGGAGACCAGTAGGACCGTCCTATCTGTTTCATATTTAGTGCATGTATACATAAAGAATCAATGTGACAAAAGCCTCTCGACTGTATGACTAAAGAGCTCTACTACAACTTTCCAACAGTCAATTTTCCCTTTATGTCGAGCAATATTCCTGGCCTCAGTAAAGCATTCAATTTTTTTTATTGTAGACATGTGGAGGACATATCCAAATTTGATAGCAGGAAACGCTTACCTTTTCGTGAACACCTGGTACTATTTGATAGTGATCCATAAACACATGCTCATGATGCAGCATCGGAATCGAACAATCGACTCTGCTTTTGTCAGATATCTTATGAATATGGTAAGGGTATTGTAGCTCTTATTTATTACTGAAGATGTCACCTGTCACATGAAAAAGACAGAAAATATACTTCAGAAATAAAACTCACCAACTTTCGTTTAAATGTAATTACAATGTATAGTTATTTTTAAAAATGTAATGTTCGTCGTCTGGTTTCATTTTTTCTTCGTTTTCTGGTACTTTTACACTATATTTCATCCAAATGTTTGTTTCCTCATGGTAGTTATTTTATTATAATCTACGAAATTCTATGTTCACAGGGAGAACTAGACTATGCACCGCTCTTATTTGTTTTAAACATACTAACTTTAGAAATAAATAGAAATTTAAATAGAGCTTTGGTCCTTTACCAGTGCGTATGTGTTTTTGAGAGCTCTTGATGTGATCTGACCTTACTAGCAGTCACTGTGTAGATAAACATAATATGAAAGGAAAATGGCATCTTAAACCTCGTATTATCTTCACATATTGAAGTGAACTTAATTCGTTAATCGGTGAATACAGTATGTGTAATGAGTGCAGAACGTTTGAACGAGAATACTACTGACCTTGAACTGGCGAACCAGGTACTCTATGGTGCTTCACTCTGTTGTGTTACCCTCATTTGTCAATATGAGTGAATCATCGCACACATGTTGTAAGCAACATCCGATTTCACTGATTATGCCAAGCTGAATCAACTTAATGTTGATAAAAAGCTTACTGATGACTACAAAAATGTATAAAAGGATGTATTCCTGGACATGTTGTCAAAATCAAGTCCTGAGTCGTGGAAAATATCATGTATGCTCTAATAGTACAAGTGGAGAAAGGTTTACTGGCAACAATGGTGTGTGTGAAGATCAGATGAATAAGGATTTTATATGTTACATCGTGAGCAAACTTATCAAGTTTCACGATGATCTGAAAGAACAGATGAAGTTTATTAATGGTAGACTAGACGATTTTATTTTCAAGGTAGCTAATGGAGTGACTCAAGACAACTGATCATGATAACGGCATGGGAGGAGAGAAATGGCGAATTTACAATGCATGCAGTGGAAGTGCAGAAAAGAAACTCCCCTGTGGAACGACAGAGCAGTGAGATTACATCATTAAATGGTGAATTAAAGGACAAAAGCTGTGAAAATGTCCTATTGAAAGACAATCTGTTTGGGACAATGTCACCCATCAACAAGTGAACATGCGCAATTGATGGTAACATAGACTGCATGAATACGAGGGCTAAGCTACTCTTCTCAGAAGCGGAATATCCCGCCTTGAAATTGAGATAAATGTTGAAATCCTCGTCCTTGCGAGTCAGTCTCCATCTCACCCGAATGAACCTCCACAGATCGGTCACGGCGACAGCTTACAGATAACAATGGATCACCAGTCCATTTAGGGGCACAGTCAACTTCTCTCAAAAACGGAAACGTGCATTTTCATGGGCCTCACGTGTCAAAACTTAACGTTTGGTACTGTCATATATCAGTGCACATCAGACGTTTGATATTGTTCAAGATGCTATTACTAACCATGCCAAATAGAGAGGTTTAATTATTCATAAGGTTTCCCGGCTGAAACATTGGCAGATATATATTTTTCGACTTCTACAATATCAATCAGTGAATCTCTTCTGTTTGGGAAACTCATTCTTGATGATGATACGTTTGGATAAGGAAAGGCAAACTGCCGTGAGCGGATGCCAAGGAAACACTGGTATGGTCAAGACGACGATGGTTCTGCTTCATCCAATAATGCTCACAACCAGACTTAGCTCATGGAAAATACGAGGCATTGTTAAAAGCGAGCATAAACATTCCTCAAGATTAGACCACAGACATCTTAGTTTTGTGTGAAAAATGGCTCGATAGACTGAAGATTGAAGACCAATTTGTGGTGTTAACTAAATGTTTTATGTATTATATACCAGGTCAAAAAAGTGAAAGAGGCGTGGCGATATTCTTCTGGAAGTTTATACAGACCAAGGTCACACTACTGGATACACGTATGTTCGGGCTGAAAATTCAAACAGACGAAGATCTCATCTATGGTACACATCTGCCATCTGCCAATGTTCTGGATAGTGTGTATGAAGGAGCTATAGACTTTTCCATGGCGATGTATGTCCAATATCCACGCACAGGTGACACGATTCTCCTTGGGGATTTTAATGGAGATCTGCGCAAACATCTAACTGATCATGTGTTTGTACCTGAAGATTATCTCCCTTGTGTAACTGGTCAAATGATTAACTCTAGTGTACCAGTGAGTGTGTCTGATCACTTGCCTAAAAGAGTGTATTTTAATGACGTCGGGTCCAGTAAAATTCTATGGTGGTGACGGGAAGAAAGTAAGCGACGTTGACTTGGTAGCCTAGATGTTATTACTATTCAGGCATACATTGATAAACAAGCTCTGGTAAACTTATTTGGCAAACCATGTCTTTATGTTCGTGATGTCTATTTCAAGCAATTGTTTACTGGCAGACTTACACCAAAGTATTGACGAGAGCGATACACCTCAGGCATCTACTGACATCGGTATAGGATTCCGTTGATACCGGTTGGTTTGAAGCAGTTCAGTGTTTATTGTGCGACAAAAGTAGTAAGTATAACGCCTGTCTTTAAATGCAAACAATTCAGAGTAAATGTCGAGCGGTGAAGATCCGGGGTAGAATAGGTATTCAGCAACCTAGTATGCTTGCCATAAAAGGCGACTATGCTTGTCGTAAAAGGCGACTAACGAGATCGGGTGGTCAGGCTCGCTGACTTGGTTGATGCATGTCATCGGTCCCAATTGCGTGGATCGATGCTCATGATGTCAATCACTGGATTGTCTGATCCAGACTCGATTATTTAAAGACCGCTGTCATATAGCTTGAGTATTGCCGAGTGCGGCGTTAAACAACAAACACACAAGAGTAAATGTCATTGTGCCAATTCAAACCCTTTTTATGTTCATGATTGATGACCCTGGTAGAGAGTAAACAGCACTGGATACTGCTTTATCGAACGTATTTTGCACATTCATGAAGATATGGGTAGTGCTTAGTTAATTCCTGGTGTATATGCATTTTTATGTCTTAAATCATTACATATCTAATTGTAGTGTTCCCAGTAAATGTAAATGTTTTTAGATAATGCCATAGAGAACTGTAGCCCATGACAATCAAATGCATGTTTTTGTCAGGTACTCTTAATATGCAAGAAAGAAAGGAAATGTTTGAAAACATATTTGACATTACCGATGTGAAATGCTTTGACACGTGTCATCTGTTGTTCTGTTTACAATATGTCGTCACTCATGATGTGTTCAGATGTGCAGTAAATGTGTATTCATTTCCATGCTTATAATCTGGATATGTGTTTTGAACAAGAGTAAGCCACACTAATACACAAAAGACTAGTTAAGAAAGCCAACTCATTGTGTCATAAGAACGTGTTTTTGCTTTTTACCAAGGTTAAATTGCCTAATGGTCCAACTCAAATCACTTTGATTTGAACCACTGTTTTATCAGCATCAAACACAAGCACAAACGATATCGATTGCGTTGAATGGCTTCAAATGCACTCCTGGAATCAGAGGTACATTATCGTAAATTCTAATTACTGATTAACAAGTAAGAATCTAGAATGATCCAAAAACACAAACATGTACATGTACATAATTTCAGTTTCGGTGTATTGTGTAGTTTAAAAACAAATCAATATTGACTTTAATTCACTAATATCCCGAACCAAATTAAGTTTACTCTGATCTAGAAGACATGTATTTTACCAGGAACTTTGTTCATTCTGCTGATGTAAATATTATCAGAATAGGCATCCGCCCTCCTCGTGTCTAATGTAAGACTTCGAATTTGGTGTATTTTGTCAGTCCAGCAATATATTTATATACATGTCTGCATATTCATGTTCGCACTTCTCATGCCATAAAAGCATCAAACAAAAAGAATGCCATTATTCTATTTGCATGTTATATCGAATCATATCTCGAAGTATGAAATACTAAGATGAGTCGAAAGACATGCTTTTGACAATCGCGTCCTTTGCAGTGGCAAAAATATTACGCAATCTTGAAACTGAAGGTAGAATATGTCAAATGTGAACCCGTCGCAAAATTATAAATTCATCTAATGAGTCTTCCCCGCCACCCCCCTCCCCTGAATCGTTGCATTAAGATCGCTTTTTGGAACGAGGCTTTGACAGTCAATATGCGATTGTTTAGACGCAAGGAACTAATTATGACGCGTCTTTATGCATGTTTCCCCTTCGGAGGGAAAGCTGCATCAGTTAACGTCAATATGTTGCATACATGTATATCACATTTAGGTTGTTGTGAAGATTACGGGTGAAGCGCATCTACATTAGTCAATCAAATTTTCAAAAAACAATAACCACCTTTGATTTAAGGATCGCATCACCGCGGAAGCAACCATCAGTGAGAAATACTTAAAATATTTCTTTCTGAATCATTGTCGGTAGAAAGTTTAAAATAATGATGTGTACATGTAGTTACAAAACGCAGAGTTGCGTTTAATTCAGTATTGAAAGTACGTGTGAACCGCTTTTTGTGCAGAAAACGAGAGAGTGTATTTGAAGTTCAGGGGAGAAAATTAAGAAAGCCTTTCTGGACTGTGTCTATATGTTGCTTAGGTACATTTTCGCATTACATTATCACAGAAAACGATTTATGCCTCGTAGGTCATAAAGTCAATAATCATGTCTGCTAAGATGCGTTAATGAACTTATTCAGGGAGACCGGTGTATGTACTGCACTTCATGGACGTATTATATTAGTTGATGGCGTTATGCAGGAGAGTGGTAATCAAACAATGTTAACTTGGTAAAACACTTCCCAAAATAAACATGATTTATTGCTCTTAGGGTATGTGAACAGATAAGTGGAACTTGGTGTCAGACTATCATTACAACGTGTTGGTCCCAGTAGTCGAATGGTATAAAGTGAAAACCATGAAAACGTTTGTTACAGTTGTAACAATGCTCATTTTTATCAGCAACTTTCCATCAGCCGATACCATCAATCGGCAAACTCACCAACAACTGAGAAGCAAACTGCTCACCAACTATTCAGCAGAGATAATGCCGTCAACTGAGAAACTGGAACGTCTTAACATCTCTGTCTTGTTTCGGCCATTTGCCATTCTAGGACTTGACTTTGCTAACTCGGTGTTTACATTTGCTTCAGTGTTTACATCACAATGGATAGATCCTGATTTGACATGGGATATCGACGACTATGACAAGCTCGACATAATTCTTCTCTCTCCAAAAGATATCTGGACTCCAAAACTATTTCTAGTCAACAGTGTGAATTCAAACACTATACTTGAAGGTGAAACAGTTGTGGGAGTGTTAAAAAACGGCACTATTGTCCAAAGTGTCGTAAGCACGTTCCAAACCAGTTGCAAAGTTGATAGCACATCGTTTCCATTTGACAGTCAGATTTGTCATCTGAATATGATACCTCCCGCTTTATGCCGAATACAACCAACTGTATCATTTGATCTGGCGACTGATATAATGGACATCTCGTCGGAGTGGCTTTATATGAATGTGTCTACAAAGTCCGACCCTGGCTTGACATCTTTTACAATGCATATTACACGTCAGTCAACGTTTTATGTGACCACCATTTTGTTTCCGATGTGTCTGTTGTCTCTCCTGAACGCCTGCTCCTTCCTACTGCCCATCGACTCGGGAGAAAGGATGTCGTACCTCATCTCCATATGCATGTCCTATTCTGTGTTTCTGGTGTTCACCATCGACGTGATGCCCAGGTCGGGGTCCCTGTCTAGAATGGCTGTGTACCTGATCCTGGTTCTCAGTCAGAGTTGTCTCTCCATCATAACAACCCTGATAATCATAAACCTGCAACACTACAACCGTGGCGGACTATGTGTTTGTGCTCGAAATGTCACAACTACAACTACAGAGCAAGCCCGTGTCTCACCGACAGGACGGAGATGTCATGCTTGTCGTACTTATACTCTTGACAGAGTGTGCTTTGTCGTTTTCCTTTTATGGTGGGGTCTGAGCGTACTTGTATTTTTTATCTAATAATTATTGTATGATTTGCACTTATAACCAGATGCAGGGGCAAATAATGAAACTATTTTAATGTCTTAAATCTCCTTTCACTTCTGTTCAATTACTGCCAAACATATATTTTCACCCTGTGATATCATGTGTGCCGTTGTTTTGAATTGCATATTTCACATTTTCTTGTATACAAATGTTATGATAGTTGATGTAAGAAGGGTTTATTGAAGATTATAGATCTAATCTGTCATATTTGAAAGAGTTATAGAAATAACTCACCAGATTTGTTTAAAAAGTAATTGTGTTGATATTTTGAAATAGAAGTGAATTTGGTGGCGTGTATTAATACGACTCAATACGTTCAAAAGGTGCTTGATAGGGTTTTTAGCATTCAATGCCTCACTAAATCCTTTATGGAAGAGCTTGATGGTAGACAAGTGTGAGACATTTCTAAATTTGACGCATCAGCGACCAAAATGATGTCTGATACAAATCTGTATTTGTGACTGTTGCTGGTATGTCCCATGCTTTGTTTAAGCGGACACTAGCCTCGTCCTTACATGCGGTTGCAACCAGTGGGGCAGGATATGCGCACCTTTTCGCGGACACCTGGTATCGTTACCACAGTGATTCATAAATACGCATATGATAAAGTCGAAATCGTACAATGGGGTAGGCTTTAACAGAGGTTTCTCATGATTATGGTAACCATTTTGTCACTTTTATTTACAATGTTCGTCACTCACATGGTTGTTTACACAGCACATAGTCTTTGTTTCTAATAATCTATAGAATAGAATACTCGAGTGTAATGTTAATGAGAGACACACAACTCGACCGTGCACTGCTCTTTTATTTTTCAATATTTACCCCAAATGCATTGAAATGGTGACGTTGAGAATAGTATTACGTTTTAAATATTACCACGCAATAATGATTTGACAGATAGTTCTATCTCGACACCAGTTCCAATGACAATCGACTCTGTTTGTACAGAGATTTCTTAAGAATATGGAAAGGGTTTTGTCGCTTTTACTTGTCATTTTTAATTCCGTGTAATATTTCATGTTGGACTCGTGTCCTATGTTGTCCTGTTTCCAATATATTATATATGTTTGTTTACATTATCACATGGTCTTTGTTTCTAATAATGGACTTTGCTTTTACTGAGAGGTTTCTTATTATTATGGGAAATGGTTTTCACTTTTATTTACAATGTTCTTCTGGTTGTTTACATTAGCTCACGGACTATTTATCTAAGAAAATGTACGTTCACAAAGAATTCTTGAGTGTGATGTTAATGAAGGACACATCACAACTCAACTATGCACTGCTATTTTATTTTCCAATACATTAAAATGGTGACGTTAGGAATACGTATTCATTATCACTTAATAAAAATAGTATGACGGCTTTCGCTTTTATTTGTCATTTATAATTACGTGTAATGTCTTCATGTCGTCCTCTGTTGATCTGTTTCCAAACGAATCCAGGTTCGCCCCGATTATGTTTCTAGGTTTATCAGCACCATATCCGTGCTTGTGGGTTTCACCGAAGTGGTAAACATCTGAGACCTGTATCACTTCGGGCTTTCCTCCCACATTAAGCTGACACGCCGTGATATAACTGGAATACTGCGGCGTTAAACCCAACTCACTCACTCACTCTGTTTCCAAAATGCATGTTATCACGTATGTCGTGTCCAGATGTGCAGTAGATGTGTGTTACACCCTACACTAAATACGTAGATATGGTTTTTGTAGAAGAGAGTATGTTACATTAAACACACTAGTGTTTTGCTCAACATTAAAATAGTTACATGTCATTACAACTCGGTTTTGTTTTCAAACCAAAGATGTGTGAAACTTGCTTTGCTTTTTTATAATAAGTTCATGTTGCCTTCACTACGATTAATGTTTCTAATTCGCTCCGATTATGAACGCTGTTGTGTCAGCAACATATATGTGCACGTCGGTTTCATCAAACCCGTAAAATGTCTTATACACTCTTTCCTCCAGAATTACGCTGACCCGCACTTAAATGACTATCAACTACAAATACCTAATACTATTTTTCAAACTAGCGGAAACCACAATCTTGAAAATTAAGTGTAGAAACAAGATTGTTAATGCATGCATTATCTGGTGTCAAAGCCGGGAACAAGATCTTAAGGTAATGGATGTGTACTGATGTATGGTGTCACAGTTTGATACAGTACCTTCTGATGATGCATGGAAACAGGTGCGTGGTGTCAAACCGGAACAGGATCTCCAGATGTTGAATGCAAACAGGTGTTTGATGTCACAAACCGGAACAAGGTCTTCAGCCGCCCGATTTGATTGATACTCGATGTCCGTGTAGAAAATGATCGCCAGATGCTAGATGTTTACTGCTGATTGATTTCACGGTTTGATACTTGATCTTGGGATGCTGAATAATTACTGGTGCGTGGTGTCACTATCTGGTACTTGATATACAGATGCTGCATGTGTACTGTTGCGTGGTGTAACATTCCAATACATGGTCTTCAGATATGCTGCATGTTCACCTATGCGTGGTTTCCCAGCCTGGTAAGGATATTTAGACACTCAATCTTTACTGGTGTTGGGTAGATACACAAACAGATACAGGATCTTTAGAAATGCTGCATGCTCACTTATGCGTGGTGTTCCAACCTGGTAAGGATATTCAGACATTCAATCTTTACTGGTGTTGGGTAGATACACAAACAGATACAGGATCTTAAGATGCTGCATGCTCACTTATGCGTGGTTTTCCAGTCTGGTAAGGATATTCAGACATTCAATCTTTACTGGTGTTGGGTAGATACACAGACAGATACAGGATCTTCAGATGCTGCATGGAAATAAGTACGTCGTGTCACTTTGTGGAACAAGATCTCCAAATGCTGCATAAACAGATTCGTTATGTCACAGTCAGGAAGAATACTTTCCGATACTGTATGTTTACTGTGTATCAACTATGTAGCACCGAATGATGCTACTTAACTGTATGTACATACACTGCACTAGATATTGGTGAAATACTCAATTACTTTAGATGTTCCAAGTGTGAAATACATCTTAGAAAATGAAAATAATCACTACACCAACATAAGAGGGTGTGCATAACCCACATGTAGCCATCTCTGTTCAGAAAACACAGGGTGGACCCACATTTGGAGGAAACTAATATTCACGAGGTTTTTATTTCATTGGCAAGAACAGTTTTTAATTTGCTACAAGTTATGGATTAAAAAACGAACATGAATAAAATGCAGTAAACTACGGTTATAACGAACTCAAATTAACCACTAATTTTATATCGTTATAACCGTAGTTCGTTATGAGCATTTAATTTTGGTGTGAAAGTATTAATAAAATAACTTTCTTTTATCTTTCTCAGTGCATCATTGTCACATTTGTAAAACGGGAATATCACAAAATTTGGTGTTTTATTCCCAGCACACTGATCAATGTGTTGACTGAGTGGGATACACCGGCAAGAGGGGTCCCTTATTTGTTGTCGGTGGACCCTCACTCTCGCTCTTAGGGTGTCCCCTGTCTGTCCAATGTATTTGGCCTTGAATCCAACACATTGTATGACATAAATCAAGTTTTTTGAATCACAATTCATATTTTTACGGACATAGAAAGTTTTTCCGTCTTTGAATGTAAAAGAATAACATTGTAAAACATGAGGGCAAGTACAACAATTTGGTGTGTAACACTTTTGTGCTGTTTTCATTCTTGTTTTCCATTTGAGAAAGAAGCCCTAATAAGAATCTGTTTCAGATTTTGGCTCTGTCTTTCACTTTTTATAAGTTTATTTTGTGATAATTTTTGTTTTAGTTCTTTACACTTATTTAAGGAATACAGTGTTTCCCGAACACTTCCAAATATTTCCGGGTTTTGGGGATTAAAGGTTGTAACAAAAGGGAGAATATTTATATACAGCTCATCTTTGGACATTTGTATTATGCTATTTTATTTATGTGGCCGTCCCAACAGTCATTTATACGCGCGTCGCTGACTTCCTGACAAGCCGCCCTTCATGACAGCAGAACCATTTTACTCTCATGACGCTATAAGCAGTGTAAAGGATACATGGACGTATTAAACATAAACAAAATATTCTTTCATACGTAGATGTGTATGTTCATTATGTACACAAATATAAAAATGATTTTCTGGAGGACGCATACATAAGTAATTTGTACTCATTGGGTATTATTGGGTTAAGGGCAATTTTAATATACTCAGTTATTTCACGCACAATTTTGAGAGTTATAACATATTTTCCTGTTTCATTTGTATTAAATATATTACACATAGCATGCACACTCACACACACACGCGCGAAAACTCAACGAAAAGGAGGGTCCACTGCACGACTCTGACATTATCACATGCATGCGCCCAGGCGGTCGTGTCAAGCGAGGGTACTCCGCCCCGCCACAGTGTCTACTACAGTTGTTCTGGTCGTTAAATGAAAACCCTGACATGTTCTTGACTTTAAAGCACGTTTCTTTCTTTGTTACAAGGCGGGTGAAGTGGATGCATATGCCGACTTCATTGTTTGATGACTTCAATGACGTGGAGAAATTCGAGTTTAGATGCGGATGATGTTTAAGTGTTTTATCAAGTGCATGTTTGACGTTTCGTTTTCGGTGTTGGTAACAGCTATCGCAAATCTATCGTATGTTTAGAAAGATTTCATTATGTACTCCGGTTACCACACTAAAATATCACCATACACATATTACTTTCTATAAACCAGTCTCTCTATGGGGAGTCATAACACAGACATAAAAGTAGAACTAGCATATCAAAAAGCCTTTGAATTTTTGCAACGGAATTTCATTTATTGATGTCAGGTCACTGTGATATGAGCTATATATATAAATGTGTGCAATTGTTTGTTTTCATATGACTAGCAACGCGCACCTGTCACCTCTGCACTCTTGCTCTGAAACATTGTTGTGTAACTGTTATGCATGAATATTTTGTCAGGATTTTGAATAAGATTCAATGACAGTTTTCTTTCAATGAATAAAGCCTTTTGTAAGTTTCTAAATCTGTGCAGTTGATATGTGCATCAGTTTAGCGTCACTAGCAACACCGTACATGGCCAGTAATGTGCAAGTATTTGTCGTCACATGACTAGCAACGTCTCTCTATATGAACAGCTTGTGTGTATCAAACACTCATTCGTCTTGTCTCCCTGGACTCGTAATCGTCTCAGAGAGTGCAGCGTCATAAAATTCTAAATCATCATGGTAAGTTGAAGTTTCATATTTGTGTACGCAATGTAATGTTGATATTGGGCGACAAGAAAACATTTTTGAATCATACATTTTGTGTTCTTGCTGCAATTGTAACTAACTTGAGGACTTTTATCATTTTGTGTATATTTTACCCTCAGTTGAAACTATCGATTACTATTAGGTGGGTCAGTTTTATGATTTAATATTTGGACGGTGTACAGTAACTGGGTCCATGCGATCATGAGTTCATTTTCGTTTTTAGAGGGAATGCGTCTCCATCCATGTTGGTCAAGCCGGTGTCCAGATGGGCAATGCCTGCTGGGAGTTGTACTGTTTGGAGCACGGTATCCAGCCTGATGGTCAGATGCCCTCTGACAAGACCATCGGGGGTGGTGACGATTCCTTCAACACCTTCTTCAGCGAGACTGGAGCAGGGAAACATGTCCCCAGGGCTGTCTTCGTTGATCTCGAGCCAACTGTTATTGGTAAGGACTTTCATTGCACATAAGATAGACTTTTTAAGTCATGTTTAACCCTTTTCGAAATACTTTTTGACGTTTATAGCCAAGACCTTAAATTATTATATTGTAATTTGTTCCAACGATATCAGTAAATGTGCTATCGTGTCTGTGGTTTTTAAGTGATCCATTCATATAATTTTCACCGCTATTTTGCCTTTTACGCCAAATTGAATCTGTTTCGGCGGATAAGCTAGACTGTTTATTCTCTGGTGTTAAAACCATCAAGTCATTTCTGAAGTCAGTAATACATAGTACATCATGTGTGCGTAATACTTATTTGTTAATAAAGTCTTAACCTTCATTTTTTCTTTCTAAAGATGAGGTCCGTACCGGAACCTATCGTCAGCTGTTCCATCCAGAACAGCTGATTACTGGGAAGGAGGACGCCGCCAACAACTACGCCCGTGGTCACTACACCATCGGCAAGGAGATTGTCGACCTCGTCCTTGACCGCCTCAGGAAACTGGCTGACCAATGCACTGGACTCCAGGGCTTCCTCATCTTCCACAGCTTCGGTGGTGGCACTGGCTCAGGTTTCACCTCTCTGTTGATGGAGCGTCTGAGTGTTGACTACGGAAAGAAGTCCAAGCTGGAGTTCGCCATCTACCCTGCTCCTCAGATCTCCACTGCTGTGGTCGAGCCTTACAACTCCATCCTGACCACCCATACCACTCTGGAGCACTCGGACTGCGCCTTCATGGTCGACAACGAGGCCATCTACGACATCTGCCGTCGTAACCTCGACATCGAGCGTCCAACTTACACCAACTTGAACCGTCTGATTGGTCAGATCGTCAGCTCCATCACTGCGTCTCTCCGTTTTGACGGTGCCCTGAACGTGGATATAACAGAGTTCCAGACCAACTTGGTGCCCTACCCACGTATCCACTTCCCTCTGGCTACCTACGCCCCTGTCATCTCTGCAGAGAAGGCCTACCATGAGCAACTGTCAGTTGCTGAAATCACCAACGCCACTTTCGAGCCCGCCAACCAGATGGTCAAGTGTGATCCCCGTCACGGCAAGTACATGGCATGCTGCATGCTGTACCGTGGTGACGTCGTCCCTAAGGATGTCAACGCTGCCATCTGTACCATCAAAACCAAGAGAACCATCCAGTTTGTGGACTGGTGTCCCACTGGTTTCAAGGTCGGAATCAACTACCAGCCACCGACTGTTGTTCCCGGTGGTGACTTGGCCAAGGTCCAGAGAGCTGTGTGCATGTTGAGCAACACAACTGCCATCGCTGAGGCATGGGCTCGTCTTGACCACAAGTTCGATCTGATGTACGCCAAGCGTGCCTTCGTCCACTGGTACGTTGGTGAGGGTATGGAGGAGGGCGAGTTCTCCGAGGCCCGTGAGGACTTGGCAGCTCTGGAGAAGGACTACGAGGAGGTCGGTGTTGACTCCGTCGATGGAGAAGGCGAGCAAGAGGGCGAGGAATATTGAAAGTGAAATGACTTTCTTATAAATAACTTATTTGGTGACATTTTTGGAAGAGGGAAATCATAACCATTAAAGTAAAAGAAATGTCAATGTGACAATACTCATCCATGTTAAAATAAATGAATAAATGTAATAAACGTTTTAAGTTGCCTTCAATTGATCCTCTTATTGACGTTAAATCATTATTGATTGTGGGGATACATTTCTCATAATGGGACAGGAAGTCGAACATATATATGGTTAGAATGGCAAATGACCACTCCATGGGCTTTGTATAATTTGCATATTATTTTTGTTGTGATCAAACTTATGATGTACCTTTCCGTACCTTCAGCTGTAAGAATTGCAACTGAAGGACTGTTACTGAAGATTATTTTCCAAAGAAATCCTAAAGTTTCTCTCTGCACACTGTTAGAAGAACTTTCTGAATTAGAAACTCGCCAGACTAATGTGATTCGTGAGGTTGAAAACAATGAAGCTATTGATTCATTTGTTTATCAATGTAGCTCGAAGTACCTAGTTTCATCAGTTCATGGGTCGTTTTGATTCACTGTGGTGGTTAATAGTTTCCTTTTTAGAGTGGGTTGTTATCCCCTACAAAATCAATAGTGCTAGCCTTGGATGTCCCTACCTTAACATCATGGACTATGGGATGCTTGATTTACCGTATGGCATCCAGTCAAAATAATCCTTCTGTGAATCCTTTATACAACGGGAAATGCCCCAAACAGACGTTCACTGTACAATTCTTGTCAGAACTAGTATTACCTTCAGTGCTGGTTGAATCTCTAGTGAATCGTTTCCCTCTTTTGTCGTCATTTTGACAGTCACCATGGGAACTACCAAACATTCTCTTTAACCGTAGGGTATAACTATTGCCTGCATTAAGCCGGACTTCATTAATTTTACATTTGAAGTCATACATTTGATGAGGCAGATTTGCAATTGATTGGTGTTCAATTTATAGCAATAAAGTAATGATTGGGGACTGTTTCTGGCCAAAAAGAAAGTCACTTGATATACTAAGTGTTTACAAATTATATATTTTAATACATTTCTCAATTTTCAGACCCGTGAAGATTCCGGGGTAGAATAGGTCTTCAGCAACCCATGCTTGCCGTAAATGGCGACTATGCTTGTCGTAAAAGGCGACTAACGGGATCGGGTGGTCAGGCTCGCTGACTTGGTTGATACATGTCATCTATCCCAATTGCGTGGATCGATGCTCATGATGTCTATCACTGGATTGTCTGGTGCAGACTCGATTATTTTCAGACCGCCGTCATATAGCTGGAATATTGCTAAGTGCGGCGTTAAACAACAAACCAACCAACCAAATCTCAATTTTCACTCAAATACTAGTATACGAGAGATTAACTCGCAAATGTAAGCACTAAGATCTGATACTCCTGACGTTAATTATGAGATGATACACATTTTCATCCCAAGGATGCAAATGCTGCTACTTCAATAATCAGCACCAAGATGACCATACACTTTCGAATGATCTTTTTAGTACCATTTTCCTGGACTCAGTGGATGCACTATGCATCAATACAAAACAAATGAATCACAAAAAGGGGAAAAATATTTCTTTCATCCTTCAAACTATCGGTCTAATTTTGAAACGGTGAAGCGCCCATAATGAAATAATCAAAAAGTGCGGAACCCACTTGTTTGTAAGTCTTTGGTATGCATTTTATAACTTGGATGTTTCACTCTTCCTGTCAGTGCTTCGGCGATAACGACCATCAGACCCCTTGACGTGAAATCTATGAGCGAAGTTTCGAATTCCGGTTCGCCTTGATTGTGTTTCGTAGTTTGTCAGCACTTACTGGTGCTCGTTGGTTTAAACCAAAGGGACGCGCAAGACCTGAATAATTTTAGGTTTACCTCCCGCATCAAGCTGACACGCCGTGATTAAACTGAAATACTGTTCAAAGCGATGTTAAAGCTAGCTCACTCACTCACTCACTCACTCACTCACTCACTCACTCCATGAATCTAAATAACGCACCAAGACACAACACACAATACTTACAACAACTCACTTTCTACTTAAGGTGATACTATCAACCTAATATTACCGATGAAACTTTTAATTCACTTGCAAACAAACAACAAACACAATCATATGACAGGACAAAGAAAACTCACCAATAATCTCATAAAAAAACTCTATACTCCCTCAAGCAGATGACACCCCAAGTATCTTCCTAATACAATATATATATATATATAAATATATATGCCAAGTACTGAATTGTAATTTTCCCTTCCCGGAAACATTACATGCTATCATTATATTTTGGGTTCATCATGGTTGGTGATTGAGTGAATGTTTGAGTTAATGTTTGCGTGAGTATTTGAGTGCTTTAGTGAGTGAGTTGGTTGATGCGTAGGCGGGTTGGTGGGTGGGTGACTGAGCGGTTGAGTGAGTGTGTGTGTAAGTGAAAGAGTGTGTGAGTGTGTGGATTGCGAGGTGGGTGCGTGAATGCGTGAATGCGTGAGCCAGTGAATGAGTTAAATATTGAGGGAAAGTCATTTGATTATTATCATTAGGTTGGGGGTGGGGTGGGGGTGGGGGTGGGGTGGGGTGGGGTGGGGGGTGGGGGGGGTGGGGGTATCATGGTTGCTGGTTCGACTGAGTGTTTGAGTGAGTGAGTGTGAGTGTGGATGGATGGGTTGGTGACTGATAGTTGTGTGAGCGGGTGTTTGTGTGGACAGGTGTTAGGGTGTTTGGTAGAGGGGTTGATAGGTGGGTGGTGGGTGCGTGCGTGAGTCAGTTAGTCAGTGAATGGGAGAGATATTGAGAGAGAGACAATCAATTTGTAAACAATTTTCAAAGTTTCTTCTCTGTGAAATGACAGTTTGTTTCTTTATATGTAAGTTGACATACATATGAATACACTTATACAATGCTCACGCAATATAACATTAGTTAACAATCTATACAAAATGAAATGTAAAGACAACGTTCCATAGGACCCGCTGATTTATCCTAACTGACACATTTATAATTGTCTAGATTTATAACAAGTTCATTGTGCATCTCGATCACTAGTTATTTTCTAGAAATATAATTTGTGGTTAATTCGAACAAACGAACTGATCATTGCATGCTGACTAACTCGTGGTCCAATACCATTGTACAAATGCAAACATTGCCTAAGTCTTAAAATCGAAGGAGACACATATTATGATATGAGTTGACTTGTTGCAAAACGCATTTCGATAAAGCGGTTCGAGTGGCTAAATACGAACTATGTGCTCACGTGTTTGGAAGTAACATCGACGGTGGCTTTCTGTTCACTTCAATACATATATATGCTGTAGGGTGTTATGAATACGTTTCAATAACGTTTCGGTTCTCTGAAAAGACGCTTTCAAAATGTGTAAAGTCATTACAAATGTACTGTTATAATGTGTATGTGAGTAGCGTCCTTGGTAACACAACTCTGCCCAGTATGTGCACGTGTTTGTGGTCACATGGTTAGCAACGCGCTCCGGGTCTCCCTTTATATATACACAGTTTGTCTGCCAAACATTCTACACGTCGTCTCCCTAGACTCCTAAACGTCCCAGTGAGTACAGCGTCATCGTCAACTAAAAAAGGCACCATGGTGAGTTGATTTTTGAAGCACTTGTGACTTATTTTCATGATGATACCAAATTTGAATGCTATGGGTGAAGCATCCCTTTAAACCGAATTCGCTATTTACAAACCATACATGTTGCCCCGATAATGTGCCGTGAAGTGTGTGTGGTATATACAATACAAAACGAGCTCCCGTTTCATAAAATTGGTATTGCACAGGAGAGAGTTTATTATTTTATTTAATACTTGCCACTTATAACTTTCTATAATCTCATGATCGACCTATGGGAGTTCCTTCATAAACTAAGTCAAGCGTGTGTAAATAGCCCGTGAGACATAGACACGATCCACAGCATAATGAGTGTCACAGAATGCTGCAATTGTAACTAACTTGAGGACTTTTATCATTTTGTGTATATTTTACCCTACGTTGAAAATATCGATTACTATTAGGTGGGTCAGTTTTATGATTTAATATTTGGACGGTGTACAGTAACTGGGTCCATGCGATCATGAGTTCATTTTCGTTTTTAGAGGGAATGCGTCTCCATCCATGTTGGTCAAGCCGGTGTCCAGATGGGCAATGCCTGCTGGGAGTTGTACTGTTTGGAGCACGGTATCCAGCCTGATGGTCAGATGCCCTCTGACAAGACCATCGGGGGTGGTGACGATTCCTTCAACACCTTCTTCAGCGAGACTGGAGCAGGGAAACACGTCCCCAGGGCTGTCTTCGTTGATCTCGAGCCAACTGTTATTGGTAAGGACTTTCATTGCACATAAAATAGTCTTTTTAATTCTCTAACATTATACTGTGTTAACTACGTCTTGGTAAGATTCTTTAAAATGCAAACTGATTTTCTTTTTGTGATTTTTGTATTGACTGTTTATTTAATATGAAACATATGGTTGGAGTGTATTGAATATACACATTGAATGAACACAATCTTAACTTAATGCTTGTTTCCTACAGATGAGGTCCGTACCGGAACCTATCGTCAGCTGTTCCACCCAGAACAGCTGATTACTGGGAAGGAGGACGCCGCCAACAACTACGCCCGTGGTCACTACACCATCGGCAAGGAGATCGTCGACCTCGTCCTTGACCGCCTCAGGAAACTGGCTGACCAATGCACTGGACTCCAGGGCTTCCTCATCTTCCACAGCTTCGGTGGTGGCACTGGCTCAGGTTTCACCTCTCTGTTGATGGAGCGTCTGAGTGTTGACTACGGAAAGAAGTCCAAGCTGGAGTTCGCCATCTACCCTGCTCCTCAGATCTCCACTGCTGTGGTCGAGCCTTACAACTCCATCCTGACCACCCATACCACTCTGGAGCACTCGGACTGCGCCTTCATGGTCGACAACGAGGCCATCTACGACATCTGCCGTCGTAACCTCGACATCGAGCGTCCAACTTACACCAACTTGAACCGTCTGATTGGTCAGATCGTCAGCTCCATCACTGCGTCTCTCCGCTTTGACGGTGCCCTGAACGTTGACCTGACAGAGTTCCAGACCAACTTGGTGCCCTACCCACGTATCCACTTCCCTCTGGCTACCTACGCCCCTGTCATCTCTGCAGAGAAGGCCTACCACGAGCAGCTTACAGTTGCTGATATTACCAACGCCACTTTCGAGCCCGCCAACCAGATGGTCAAGTGTGATCCCCGTCACGGCAAGTACATGGCATGCTGCATGCTGTACCGTGGTGACGTCGTCCCTAAGGATGTCAACGCTGCCATCGCTACCATCAAAACCAAGAGAACCATCCAGTTTGTGGACTGGTGTCCCACTGGTTTCAAGGTCGGAATCAACTATCAGCCACCGACTGTTGTTCCCGGCGGTGACTTGGCCAAGGTCCAGAGAGCTGTGTGCATGTTGAGCAACACCACTGCCATCGCTGAGGCATGGGCTCGTCTTGACCACAAGTTCGATCTGATGTACGCCAAGCGTGCCTTCGTCCATTGGTACGTTGGTGAGGGTATGGAGGAGGGCGAGTTCTCCGAGGCCCGTGAGGACTTGGCAGCTCTGGAGAAGGACTACGAGGAGGTCGGAGTTGACTCCGTCGAGGGAGAAGGCGAGGAAGAGGGCGAGGAATATTAAATGACTTTCATTGCATAACCTATGACAGAAATCATGCAACTTGATTTAGTGTTATTGTTGAAAGAATAAAATTATTACCAGTGAAACTGAACTAAAACAAAATGGCTGAATAAATTTATCAAAATTATCCTCTTTTCTTCATTTGTTTTGCTGCAAGGATTATGTATGTGCAATTAATTACAGTCGAACCTAGTCGTTTTGAATTCTCGAGTACCTGGAAAAAAGTACGAGTTATCCGTGGTACGAGGCATCAGGGGACTTTTAGGCTTAATTTGGACTCTCCAAAATGAATTCGAAACAACCAGGAATTCTACACATTCAAGTTCGACATAATGAAGTTCGACTGTATTGCTATTATTTATGGTATACATTTGCTGTCACTTTCGTTCCGGGCCATATAAGCTGGTTCCTTTTTATTGTGCAGAAACTGTTGGTGGTCTTCTTTGAAAACCGTGCAAATGAATTGATCGTGTTTTGTTAACGCCGAGGTCAAAGCCATATTGCAGCTTTTAGTGGACGGTAAAATATCAAGCCTGAACGAGCAATTCATTTATGTAACTGAATACACAACATCAAGACGACGTTTTGAGTTTGTAAAGAGATCTCGAAATAGATCGACACGTCGGTCGGTCCTGTCAAAACATATGTTATTCTCAACTTTCCACTTCAGCATTAGCTTTCACACATACAATGTATCGTTTGTCACAAATAATTTCTCAGTGGCTGTACAAAGCTCCTCGTTTCATATAAATTTAACAGTCACGATGTTGTATAAGTGTTTTAGACCTCTATTTGGATATAGTGACACTGATACCATGATACATGTAATCCCTTATCGCCGGTCTAGTCAGACAAAATATCAATCGATACACGTGACCAATGTGATATATTACAAACGTGTTTTATCTCCTGGGTAGCTTATTGGTTAGGGGGTTCACTCGATACTCAGGGGCCCTTGTTCTATACAGATGCACGAAGCCTTTCTGCTGGAATGTTGATAAAAGAAAAGCGCAAAACCATACTCACTCACTCTAAAGTACTGATGGAAATGTTAGAAAAATGCTTTTTGCCCGGTAAAACAAGATTGAATGTTTCACAGAGTGTTGCTATTGAAATAACGAGTAACTACCGATTTACCTGCCTGTGGTTTTAAGTATTTAGATTACAAGGAGTCTTATCGACTACTTTACAGTGAAGAAATTAAACCCAAACAGCAAGTTCTGAAACGGACTATAGAAATATACGCATGCGACTCCGTCATAATACAGGTTGTGCGAATGCGTGAGGTAATCTCTTTAGGAGAGGTGTTAAGCAATAATATTATTATTACCCCAGGTTTCAGGCTGTTTCATACATGCATGACAACACACGAATATTTCTGTGGTGGTCATAATTATATTTGTAAAAGTACCTTTTTAGGCTTATCACAATGTCAGTGAAGGTAGGCTAAAATAAGTAGATTTGTGTTATTTTTATATATGATATTTTCATAGCCCTATGATTAGTATTTAAGTAATGAAGCCAGAAAAGCATTTTTTTAATATTTCCGTAGGTACGATAGTTCAACCCTCTGCATGATGTAGTGGATGGGGCGTCTGCCAGGAGATGGACAGTGTTCCGATCCCCTGACAGCGTCCCCGTTATACTAAAAAACGTTTAATAATAATAATGTAGTATGTTCTAGGCAGTTAAATGATCTGATAGAGGATTTTGATATTCTGGACCCTTCTCTTTTATCGTTAATATTCACATTATTACCCTTGCAATCAAATCCTGTATAGGCTATTTTAACCTATAAAGTAGTCATCAGTTTCAGTTTGCATTTCGATCTCTGTAATTGCCGCGACAATTCATAAGCACAATCAACGATATTGGTGGTGTAATTGTAGGAAGGACAGGATAGGTCAACATGACTGTTTTTGTAAGTACGTTAGGACTTATTATCCGACGTATTGATTCCGCTTCATGTGGTGAGGACACTGAATCTTGTTCAACATCGCACTCCGTACTCTTCTTTGCTGTATCACAGAGGTCTGTAAATAATCGAAGTACGGGGGGGGGGGGGGGGTATTTTACCCCGTTATCCGTCACTTGTTTACCCTGCAGCGGTGCTATTACCAAGCCCACTTAAGTCGTATCAGATTGCAAATACTCGTTGGGGGCTACATTAAAAGTTACAATATCCACATTGTTTTATTATTCATTAACACCCCCGCGGGGATTCCGAGTTAATTCCGAGGAATACTGCTGAATTGCGCGTTCAAAACAAACGTTTATTAATGTTTTAGTGAGGGATTTGCAGTTTTACTTATAATTGGCATCTCCTTAACGACCCGATCAATTATGTCAAGAACAAGTCATATGAATTATAAGGTTACTGATTTTGTTTTTGACAATATGTGGGTACACAAGTTCAGGACTTTGGAATGTAACATGCTATCAAAAATTGTGGTTGTGTTGCACGAAACTTAAGATATTCAGAAAACACTTAATGGCTTCCATTTTCTGTACATAACGGATGTGGGTGTACTCAGGGGTGACGAAAGCAAAATAACACCAGCGACAAAATCCAACAACGATATCTCCTTACAGTATTTAACATATGATTGCAGAAAGCACAGACAGAATAGAGACACATTTTCACTTCACAACAACGGGTAACCAAGCATTAACGTTTCTGTAGGCGATATAAAGTGTGCTCTTTCAATAGGGTTTATGCAAATATTGCAAGTGTTGAAAGACATTATTCCGCTAACACTATTGACACCACACGATATCAAGCGAAAGCCATTAGAGTCCGTACTACACTCAGCTGAGTGAGTACAACGCAGACAACGCCAATAACAATATCTGAAGCGTGGATAATAAACGGGGCCTGGTGAAGTATTGCATGAATATGCAAGTTTTGTGTTTGGGTTATCGGGTTCCGTTCAGGGATAGTCATACTTCTGTTTTGAACTTCAGAATCAAAGTATGTTATTATGAATATAATAAGGTTGTTTCTTGAATATCAGAAACTTACACTTTTGGTCTCAAATGTATAATTTACATTTTTCAAATTAAAGATAACATACCTCAAAATTCGGTCATATCCAGTCTGCCATGACTGTGGAATGAGAGTTGTAATACCAAGCGATACATGTGAATATATATCAGTAATTCATACAGTGAGTGAGAGTGAGTGAGTAAGTGAGTATGGTTTTACGCCTCTTTTAGCAGTATTCAAGCTCTTTTAAAGCATTACAGTAATTAGAACAGATATGTTTAAAGAGACCGGGTATGTTTATTGATATCGGTTGCTAAAACGGGTATGTACAAACAACGGTTGTGTTTAAATATACCCACGGAAAAAAATAAAACGTTTTAAAAATGAAGCAAAGAAGAAATGGTTATTCGATGGTGATGTGTGAATTTGATACGCGTATCATTGAGTTTTGAACCTTAAGTTTGCAGTGTTTCGGCCAGTGTGTTCAGTAAAGTAACGTTTTTACAGAGTTTGCATTTGTTTTAGTCAATTCCAATTTTAAAATGTATACTTTTTGTGTCCCGGCAGTTCAGGGTAGCAAATAAGATAAACAATTATGGTTAAACACATCAGTAATTATACGGATTTGTTGGAAGCTGTCATTTGTGAAAAAAACTTGAAAGTTTAATAATACCAATTATAAAAACGATAATTAGAATACTTAATTACAACAGCCGTTAAAGAGTCAGTAATTAGAAAACACATGTGTTTTATAAATCAGGTATAAAAACCCGATATATTTTAAGCGATTGGTAAAAAGGATATGTTGAAAGAGGTCAGTAATAAGAAAACGGGTATGTTTCACAATACCACTAATTAAATGAATGGTTATATTTAAAAGATATCTGTAATTAAAACAAGGCATATATTTGAAGAGATCAGTAAATAGACAAACGGACATTTTGAAATAGGTCAGTAATTAGAACGGGTATGTTAAATAATATCAGAAATCGAAATAACGAATATGTTTAATAATGTAAGTATACAGAACAACGTGTTCAATAGAACAACGGGTATGTTTAGAATAAGGGGAATGAGGGGAATGTTTACAGAGATTGGTCAACAGAACGGGTATATTTCAATATATCAGAAATTATAATAACGTGCATATTTAAAGAGATTAGAACAAGGATAGTAAGAAATATCAGCAGTTAGAACAACAGGTATTGTAAATAATATGAGTAAGTTGAACAACAAATTTTTTAAATAATCTCAGCAACTAGAACAACATGTATGGTAAATAATATTAGTAAGTATACCATTAGGAAGGGTAAACAGGAATGGTAAATAGTATCAGTAATTAGAACAATGGGAACGGTGAGTAATATAAGCAATTACAACAAAGATAATCTCACCCGAGTGTCTTTTGATATTAACTATATCAACACGAGTTTAAAAAGGTTAAAAAATCAAAGGCTTTCTATTAATGATCCCAAATCCTTCATCCAACTTGTTGGCAGATTAGTGCACCCGTTAAGGTCCGGGTTAGAATGGGTCTTTAGCAAACCTTGCTTGTCTTACGAAGCGACTAACGTGATCGGATAGTCAGGCTCGCTGATTAGGTAGATGCATGTCATAAAATCCCATTTGCGTAGATCGATGCTCATGAGGTCAATCACGGGATTGTCTGGTCCAGATTCGATTTTAATGTGATCTCATGGTAACCGATGACGTCACAATGATCAGCAAGGCATTTGGGTGCAATTTCATGCTAGTAATATCTCATATGAGGTTTTGCGTGATCTCGCGATATATCTTGTGTAAGCCACTTTTGAATGATAATCATATATTAATATTTAAGTATTACATTAATTTGCATAGGGGGTATGTAGAACAACGGGTATGTTTAATAATATCAGTAATTAGATAAGCAGGTATGTTTATAGAAATCAGTCTTAACATAAATGTAGAACGGTTATGTTAAAAGAAAGAACAAGTAGAACACCGTTCTAATAATGTATCAGTATAGTCACAGTCAATAGGATTTATAACCACATTTTGTTAATATGTCGGTAGAGTTATCCAAAGACACACATTCTACAAAGTAGCATGACATAAAGGTGGTGTTAGACCCGTGCTAAATGAGCGAAGTAAGTAAAAAACAACGTAGTATTAAGAGCTCATACTTGAAACGCCACAAACCTATATATATTGATTTGTTTATATGGTGTTTTGCCAATACAACCTCAACCGAGTAATTCTATAGGCAACGTATTCAGAACTGTATCTGTGTATATAAGCTATGTTTATTCAGACCCTTTCACAGTTTCCAATGACAATGATATGCCAAGATCAATATGGACTTCTGTTGGGCTCGCAGAACGATCGGTAGCTATGTCCCTAAGTATTTTGGCGATTAAGGATCACAAAGTATAGATATCTTTCTTCAAAGTATCTGGCTTTCAGTCTCGTGATCCCGCCACATAGCCAGTATGTTTGAACTGTAGAACCTGTCCTATTCAATGTTCTACTTCACGAACGACGCCCAACATATAGCGTCACCTCTTTGTCCACAATGTTTACACACTGTGTTCTTTGCGTTACAACAAATGCGCCGTGGACAAATGGAATGGATGACGAGAATATCAACCTTCAGGAATGACTAACCTGGTGTAGAAGGTGTGTTTTCCTGACGACCAGCCTTTACATATTATGTTGTAGGTGGGGTGCTTCCACCACGGCATGGACACAAATACCTGCAGCACGCAATACACGCTGCTTGGGAACCATGCATGAAGCAGGGGTTATGTTAGTCCCCATTGTCCCCTGGTAAATTGCGAACCTTTGTTTGTTGGCAAACTAGAGCATGAAGTGTATATTGCATCGTTGTTTAATAGTTACATCCTTTGGAATACTCTATCTTGTTTTAAATGCTAGTCTGTTATATACTGACGTTACTGACTATTTTACTTTTCTTTGTCCACAGGCTTTTATACATGAAAAGGTATGGAATGTTCCTGTCTCAATATGGCTGAAATACTGCTAGCGTGATCATAAAGTTGACTCACCCACTCATTAATTCGTACAGTGAAGTAATTAATATTCAGTAGTAGGGGTTTTATTTTTTATTACTTCGTGCATGGCTCTGCCGACTTTAAAACAACATTTGAATTCATATAATTCACTTCTTATTACCACGAACCTGATATTGCTACCACAAACCCCGTGTGACATCGTTCCAATGTAAACACTTTAAAGAATTGAACATTACGTTTTTTGTCATCCTACCGACGCAAAATAAGAAAAACAATAAAAATTGACCCTTCTAGTGTTTGTTTGTTTGTTGTTTAACGCCTCACTCAGCAATGTTCCAGCTATATGACGTCGGTCTGTAAATAATGGAGTCTGGACTAGATAATTCAGTGACTGACATCATAAGCATCGATTTACGCAATTGGGATCGATGACATACATCAACCAAGTCAGCGAACCTGACCACCCGATCCCGTTAGTCACCCCTAACAAGCATAGTCGCCTTTTACGGCAAGCATGGGTTGATGAAGACCTCGGATCTTCACGTGTCGACCATTCTAGTGATATATGAATGTTGCATATGAATATAATGTTAATAAAAGCACAGTTTAAACATAAAAGTAATATTCAAAGATTTTCAAGTTGGTATTTTCGTGTCTTTTATTTCTCTGACAAATGTAATATTAAAGTAATGTTCTACATGCAAGATGGATTTCTTGGCAACAAATCTTAAAAACTCCGGGGAATAATAATAATGTACTTCAATATTCTACCTGTGATTCTAATCAAAGGCAAATACTGAACGCAAATGAAAAGGTGCGCGTTTCAAATACTGGCCTGGTGGGTTTTGGGGTAGGAATGGTTTCCGTGATCCGTCCAAACTGTAGTAAGAGGTGAGATTATCTGACATCGAGCTCAATGCGGCGTTCAAGATTATTTCCCTTATATAGCGAACATAAAAATATGTTAGGAACGGTAAGCGAGTGTGAATAATACCTGTACGCCTAAAGTTATCTACGTAGCAACTCCCCGATCACAACTAACATCATGATACTAGCATTGAGGGAAATCATGCAGATAATGACGCGTCATCACACTGTGACGTCGTTCCTTTTACGTGCGCTTCTCTTAATAAAGAAAACGGTGTTGTCGCGCCCGGGGGTTTGTAATACATGAGCAAAATGCGAAACAACAGTTACAACACTATCACGACAACATATTGAATGAACAGTACATTTGACCATGACGTTGACATTAAGGAAATATCCATGTCTTTGCGATGTTTCCTGTACGATGTACTAAGGGTAAACGTACAACTACATTGTAACTAACTCATTTGGTAATATGGTAAACGTTAACGCCAGAGATTATCCACCGAAACAGATTCCACTTGGCGTAAAAGGGAAAAGAGTGGTTTTTAAAAGAGTAAGTGTTTGTTTGTTGCCTGATCATGACACCGCACAGCGGTTCTTCTGCCAATCGAGGGCGGCTTCTAAACCAACAAGATAATCAAGAGATGACACACATGATTGTATGTTAAGTTCTGTCCTCTCTGTATCCGCCATTTGCTTGAAATATGCATGACCGCTCCATGTGCGACAGCACAAACCCTGCTGCTGGCTAAAACGGTCCAATATTTCGCTGACGGAAACGGACCCACTCATCATTGGCAAATATGGACCATGGAAAAGCAAGAAATAACATATCGGACACGGTTATGTACGGGATTTATACTAATATTTTTTCCAGGCGTAAAGGCCATTGCCCCTACTTTCGTTGTTAAGTGTTAGGCATATTCACACAAGAACAGTTAAACGCATTAGAAAGGGTGTTTGAGTACTTTATCATCCAAAACTGGCCCCCACAGGAGATATCGCTTGGGTGAGATCAAGAGATATACATTGTAGATATCGGTGCAATGAAATTGCTTTACAATGCTTTGCAGACCATTATGACGTCAATTTTACCATGACGTCACAATCAAATGACATCACTAATGGCTCTGCTACTGAGGCTGTTAGCAGTACTTTTTACACTGAAGACTCTGCTTATTACTGTCTACAAACTGAAAAACATAAAGAATGGTGTTTGATGATAAACAGAATCTCACCTTTGTGTCTTTTGATATCAAATATATCAACACGCGTCGATAAAAGTTTAAACCTCCTCGGCAAGCCTCGGAGTTTTAAACTTTTGATTGACTCGTGTAGATATATTTGATATCAAAAGACACTTGGGCGAGATTCTCCATATAATATCCAATTCCCGTGAGTTAACATTTATTCACTGTTCATATATATATAGAGAGAAATACCTGAAACCATAAAGAGTTTCCAATAACTGAATGTTGATTACGTGACTAATGACACGCATAAGGACAAATTGGCTACTGTCAAACTCATCCTTGAGGCTATTATGGTGACATCTTCATAAGAATACTAAATCTACATCCCCCGATTACCAGCTGGTTACCCACAGACACCGTGCGTCCAGCTTTGTGCGGACGGGTTGCGATGCGTCTGCTACAGAATGGAGGTCATATAGTGAGGATAACTTGTCATGTGTAATTTGATTATCAACAGTTAGATCTCGCTGACCAACATATGGATAGTACTTGTTCCTCTACGGAGTTCCGGGGGCAGAACGACAATACTCTTTTCACTGATTTGCCAATCGGATTTCGTATCCATGGTCGTAATGTCAACTCATTCTGGTGGCACTGATCGGAATTAAACTCTGGGATTCTATGAAAGCATTTATGTAAATAATCTTCTCACAACAAGAGATGTTATTATTGTGAATCATATGTTAATATACACCTACGGTTTGGAAAAAAACCATACCAAAGGTGGTGGGGTACAAAAACACCCTGACTTCATGAGAATCAGAGAAACCATGCTTTAAGACGACTGAATGCTGACGAGACTGCACGAATGATTACCAATGTTATTAAAGTCTACGTGAGAACCATCTACAGATTACAGCAACGGTACCAGGTCACCAACAGCATGCAGTTCTCCGAAAAAAAGATCAGTGTTTAGTTTGGAGACTTGCCATCATTTTCTCTGAAAGGAAGAACAATTTAAAATTTTTTTCTCCCATGTCACAATACATTTGAAAACATCAAGAATGTGCAGTAAACGATTTCTGCTTTATTTCCTGTCGGACCAGATTATATTCTTAAAATATCACAGCGCTCTCCCCACCCCTCCCTAATACACACACTGTATTTAATATTATTAGGAGTAGATATTGTAGAATTTCCTTATTACTTACTTGCCCTAAAAGGACAAGGGTTAGGTTCCCAGACTTCGAAGATACCCATTGATCTCTCCTCATCAGTAACAAGACTAGTCACGTGAATGTATGTATATCTCAGCAAATTATGTACCCAAATTAGATTGGTCTACTCCAGGCACGCAGGGTCCATGGCCACCGGCACCATAAGCACCCCATGTTGATGATCTCTTTCCAGATACAGTTTCCTGTGTTCGGTCCGAGCAGGGCCCCAGGCAAGAGAAGGCACAGTTGCGAGTTTGAGACGCTGGATAACAGAAAAATATCATTTACATAGATTCCAATATGATGAAAACAAATGATTAGAAAATATATCAGTGATAGTTATCAAGAGTAATAGTAGAGTACTAGTAGTACAAGAGTATATGGTTCTTGCTAGATTTAGCAAGCAAGAAGGTATTAAAACCAGCAGCAAATGAAACTAAACCTCTTAGTTGTTTTTATCGTAACTATGTTTTTTTCCCATTTGAAAATATCTTAAGTAAGCGACATTACATCCAGTCAGCACTCAACGAATACTTCTACATGGTTTTATTTATCAGAATATATTTTGATATAAACCTATCAAAAGTTACAAAAAAACCAAGAGCTTTTCGCATTGTCCACAACTGCTAATGAGTATCTTTGTCATCTGATCTTTGACAATCAATAATTTGTTTGTCTTTTCGGCACAAATTTACAACATTTCAAACATGGCAGGGGTTGCTGTGATGGCAAATTCATTTCTTACTACAGTCTTCATTGAACTAGTATAATTTTACACTAATTACCAAGCTACAGATTACATTTTACAAACTGTTGCGGGAATGAGAGATAGTTAAATAGACATAATCAAATAGTCATAATCAAATTTAACAAAATATCTTTTAATTTTCAATAACATAATAAAAAGCCTCGGTATACTCGGGAAAACATAACTTTAACGCAAATGAATGTGCTGAATGTGCTGAAAACAAATCAATGTAAACAAGATGTATTTAATGTGTGCTCACATTGAGTAAAGACGAACAGAACGGTACTGATGAAGTACGCAAGATAAGGCACACTTGCACTTTCAACTGTGATGCATCCTTTTCCTTATCTTCCTATTATGTTTATGCAATGAAACGTGTGCATCGTGGAAACGACCACCATGTTAGTTACAACAATTTGTTTTAGATAGATTTATCTCCTGACAGCAAATTATGTTTATCACAACTTAATATACAACGTTTCGTGCTATTGCCTCCACATAGTGCTCATATTGTGCTCATTAAACTTTGCACACCGCCTACCAAGGTCAACATACCTGTATGATGGTCCCGTCCCTCTTAACGATCTGGTAGATCATCATGAACAGTATCGGTAAAGTCATGACAACTGCCATAAGGATTCCAACAACTTTGGCGTAATCTGGATATACGTATGCCCCGTAGCTGGGCGGGTCGTACATGAAGAGAGACAGGATTAGGGCCGCCTGTTGAACATAAAGTAACTGACGTAGCTGGGCGGGTCGTACATGAAGAGAGACAGGATCAGGGCCGCCTGTTGAAAATAAAGTAACTGACGTAGCTGGGCGGGTCGTACATGAAGAGAGACAGGATCAGGGCCGCATGTTGAACATAAAGTAACTGACGTAGCTGGGCGGGTCGTACATGAAGAGAGACAGGATTAGGGCCGCCTGTTGAACATAAGGTAACTGACGTAGCTGGGCGGGTCGTACATGAAGAGAGACAGGATCAGAGCCGCATGTTGAACATAAAGTAACTGACGTAGCTGGGCGGGTCGTACATGAAGAGAGACGGGATTAGGGCCGCCTGTTGAACATAAAGTAACTGACGTAGCTGGGCAGGTCGTACATGAAGAGAGACAGGATCAGAGCCGCCTGTTGAACATAAAGTAACTGACGTAGCTGGGCGGGTCGTACATGAAGAGAGACAGGATCAGCGCCGCCTGTTGAACATAAAGTAACTGACGTAGCTGGGCGGGTCGTACATGAAGAGAGACAGGATCAGGGCCGCCTGTTGAACATAAAGTAACTGACGTAGCTGGGCGGGTCGTACATGAAGAGAGACAGGATCAGGGCCGCCTGTTGAACATAAGGTAACTGACGTAGCTGGGCGGGTCGTACATGAAGAGAGACGGGATCAGAGCCGCATGTTGAACATAAAGTAACTGACGTAGCTGGGCGGGTCGTACATGAAGAGAGACAGGATTAGGGCCGCCTGTTGAATATAAGGTAACTGACGTAGCTGGGCGGATCGTACATGAGGAGAGACGGGATCAGAGCCGCCTGTGGAACAAGGACTGACTGACCTAGCTAAGCTAGCTTAGCAGGTCGTACATAAAGGATAAAACACTCCGAGGTTTGGGTTGAAAATGTAAAAACGGAGGCAAAATATATCTTGCTGGCGTACATATTCATGAAAAATAGAGGTTACATGTACGTTTAATTGGAGCAGTGAGACTGAACACAAGTCGTCGGGTATTGATTTACCCGTGCACTTCGCAGTTTTGACCACAATAACTTACTATAGCTATCAAGACATTGTAAAAGGAATGGGTGTTTGTATGACGATCAGATTGCCGATCCATTTAGTCGCCTCCTACGACAAACATAGGCTGACTGGTACCTGTAACCTTTCCCGGAGTTCACGGAGTTGTTTTGTGGTTGACCTCAAATGTTAAGTCAAAATCACATGATATGAATTCAATGATGGTCGTCTTGAATTGACATACACTAATATTGATCTATCCCTAACTGTTAAGTTCCGGATTAGTGTTGGTCTTCAGCAACTCAGGGTTCAGGTGGTCACGCGCCCTGACTTGGTGGATGCATGGTATTGTATCCCTTTGGTGTAGCTGGAATATTGCTGAGTGCGGCGTTAGAGAGTAGCTATAACATGCTGTAAATTAGCAGTAGTGATTGTGTTAATCATTTAATAACGCCCCATGTCAGTAGTCTAGGTTTACTTACAAACAGAATGACAGGAGTGATGTAGGATAACATAATGCTCAGCACTAACGGGGTTCGTCGCCCAAGCATCATTTCCACGTCAAGAGTGAACCGTTTAGAACCTGAAATAGATTTTCATTGATCTATTGCTGGTATAGATATCATAGTCAAGGTGTAAAATGGCTGAAATTTTCACTTGCAGTTTACAAAACACAAAAATATTTCAGTTATTTTACAATTATTTTTCCATTTATAATATTATCCTTAACGAATTCGAAACCTGTTAATGTTATATTTCATCACACAATGACTGAAAATTATATGATTAAAAGAAAACAAAATTCAATGTATATTTGTTTTATTTTATGTCTTCTAATCCTTGCATAATTAGTCAAATGTGATGTTTTGTCAAATGTGATGAAGCGCTTTTGAACTTCTTAGTAACTTGTAGTCAATCTGACGGAAACAAAAATGCAAAATCTTTTGGCGTTTTGTAAATTGCCAAAGTGAAAATTTCAGTAATTTGACTGTGACATATATAATATTCTCCGTTAGGTGAAATCATTTCTGATGATTATTTGGACGCACTCTCTATTTTGACTGGATGTTGAAGGTCTGATGTTAACTCTTGTAGGCACATGGTATGTGTCTGGATCAATAACAGTTGACCTTCTTTTGACGAGTGACGTCCAACTTGGTTTCGAAAATATTTACCCTGAGCCTCCAAAAGTTAATATAATGATATAGACTGAAGAGCAGTAGAAACTCTTCCTCTCAGTTCATTTAAAAGAAAAATATAACCATATAATCTGAGGAGAAAAAGAAAACGATATATCTCAGTTGATGTTACCATATGTTTAATTTTCAATTGAAAATATCTCAAGTTAGCGATATTATCCAAAACATGAAATGTACTGGCGCCTAGTCATCACTTAAACATACTTCTGCATGGTCTTATTAAAAAAGAATTGATAGAAAACTTTTATAAATTTAAAACATATTTGCTAAATACACAACTGCTGGTGGGTATATTACTAGGCATCTCATCGTTGAAAATTAATATTTTTTCTTTTTTGTTCAGCACAGCGGTTGAAACATTATAGGGGTCATGTGGATAGAACTTCATTTCTTACCCCGGTCTTCATTAGACAAATGGGGGCGGTCGGGTAGCCTAGTGGTTAAAGCGTTCGCTCGTCACACCAAGAACTCGGGTTCGATTCCCGACATGGGTACAATGTGTGAAGCCTATTTCTGATGTCCCCTGCCGTGTTATTGCTGGAATATTGCTAAAGGCGGCGTAAAACCATACTCACCCACCCATAATGTATTTGTAAAATATCCCAGGTTACTTTTTACAAACTCTTGCAGGAATGAGTGATGTTTAAATAGACATAATCAAATTTGACAAAAGTTTTGACTGTATATTTAATTTTCAATGACATAAAAAAGAAGCTCGTTATGCTTTCTGTTGCCCCTCGGTCTTTGTTAAGTTATCGTTTATCGCTGATGAAACAATGCTTGTAAATATACATAATGATATATATACCCATACATTGTTAGGTAAAGGTATCCGCACACATCCGGAATGATGTTCACCACAAGCCATATCGGATGTGATCTAACAGCTCTGTAGTTACAGCTAGACAAGTGGATGGTAATAATATCATAATATCTTATGACAATAAATCTATAACAACAATCTGTCTGCATGCCCATCCGGTCCTAAATTACCATTCAGCTAGGTCTGACCTGATCGTTTTGAAATGACCCGAAATAGTATGTCTTCAGATCTTTGTCTAGCGATAGCGAGCACAAAGATCTGATTCTAATGACATTGCGAGAAGACATCCTTCCCTTCCTGTGTCACCCGTCACAAACACATGCAAAGGCAAGTCAACTGTTCATCTGAACAACTGGGAACAAATGGTACAAGTCAAAATATGGAATTGAATCGGACATTACTAACATTATATATTCTGATGCATCACTGTTAATTAAACAAAGGCTACAAACACCATTTACATTATCATAAGGGTCCATTTTACGATTCCGACCATATCATAAGAATATGTTTATTAACCACTATCAAATACTGATAATGACAGGTATTCGCGAGAGGTGCCTCTATCCTGCCCCACCGGTGGCACCCTCGTTAACTTGCAGTACGTGGGATCTCTAACTTATCTGTTTGTCGATATTAGACTATAGTGCCGGGGACATACATTTACATTGTCTTCAAGAATATGATATATAAAGGGGTTCGAGATAACAATTTTTGATGAAGCCGAGTTATTGATGACTGAAGTGTCACAAGTAATTGATGACTGAAGTGTCACAAGCAATCACGAGACAAAGAAAACTCAAAACGTGCAGGCAGATTATAAGACACATAATACTTATAAATAGTTTATATATATGATAATGTGTATTTAAATTATAATGGGAATATGTTGATTCAAGGTACACACATGTATCTATTGTTTGTAGTTTTCTAAACGTGCACAGGGAAGGTGTATAAGCATGAGCAGAAGCCTGTACTGACAATGTTTACCGTCATACATTTTCAGGTATGCTGCAAACAAATTGTAACAATAGGTACTTCCACATTTGAATAGTTTTAATTATGTTACTCGCCCATATTTGTTAAGAATAATAAATTCCTGTCTTATGTATTGAAATCAGTAATCGTTCGCATTTCAAGCTTCGACTCATTTTCTACATTTAGAAAACATTAGGGCAATTTAAATGCAAAACGATTAACGAAACAAATACTATTTTTTCAAGCATCTGTTTTGTTTTCTCCGCCGTATTTTATGTTATTGATAGAAAACATATTTCACACAATGCACAAATTAAATTGATAACTATATTAAAAAACCTAATCTATGTATGTCTGATCCTAATTTTAGCTATTTAAAAAAATCCCAGCAGCCTTGGTTCTAGGATGACTGTATGTTGAGGCATGCAGTCCAAATCTGTACTCCTGAGGTCACGCATTCATTTTTGTTCTTCTTTTTCTGAGGAGTAATTTGACAGACTGAACCTTCTGGATATCTTTACTTTGAAAATGATAATAAATCTATTTTTACGATTCTGTATAAAACGCTTGTAAATTTACATAATGTGAAACATGTTCGAGATAAAGTGATAGATTAATTAACATTGGTCTTGTAATAACTGACCGGCAACCTTTTTTAACACTTATCCTATGCAATTGCTTCATTAATGTTTTATATCATCATCCAAAATATTTGTCCTACCAGCAATTCATCCCCAGATTTATGAATAATTTCAGCAGCAGAATGCATTTTCCTGGTTGAAATTCTACCATGAAGTTGGGAAATACTAGATTCTGATGGGTCAGTCAGAGGCATTTTGAAAGAACGATATGCACACTTACAGGTTACATAATGCAGACTTGCAGTTACTATAATATACACTACATGTATGCGTGGCAATACATTTTGGGCGGAAAATACGATACAATACACAACTTACTGTGTATCTTTCTGCAGGGTATCTAGGGTAGGATACGATACGGAAAAGAGATTGTATTTCAAGTTTTAGGGACACCGGAGAGTTTGATATTTGGTGTTTTCTGTATCTGCGTGTGACGCCACGTCTTGTACGTCACCATGAGTGGCGTTACGACGTAAAAGTGACCTTGGGAGTAGAACGAAACCGTGTAAAGCTTGATTAGTTCCCTTTAGGGGTGTCCACATTAATGGTGGCTAACGAAGTAGCTGTGCTACAGAGTGTCAATGCCTATCATATATTCGAGTGAAATATTAGAAAGTACATTACATTGTTTGAGAATATACAGCGTCTTACTTTGTCAGTGTTTCTTTAATTCAGATCGACAAACCACTTGTCACGCAAGGTCCCAAATTCCATTAAGCGCGGTTAAATCTTCAATCTCAAAATTGAAAACACAATATGTTTATCTCCTAAAGAAATATAAAACAAAAACAAGCAGCTCCGTAACACTATTCCATACCATAGATCCAGCTGATGACCAAGCACTCCAGGCATCCAATAAACAGAACGTTAAAGGAGGAGGCATACCAGTCCAGCAGTTGGAACAGATAGACTCCGCCCTGGGTAGAATGGAAATGGAATGAATGATTCCCGAGGCATGTTACTCCATGTTACTCCGTTACCAAAAAATAATAAACACTTTTAATATCATGACAGCTAACAGAAATAATCATTTAGATCTTTATCCGTGACGATTAACATGGTAGGAGTTACTAAAACATACCTGTGTCGCGTAAGGAATAGAAAGCAGAAAAATGCACAGACAAACGCCTGCAGTGACAAGAATTCTTCTCTTCATAAGATGCTTTGGGAACGCTTCTGATATTCCGGCTATGATGGTTTCCATTGCTCCAAACTGTAATAAAGGAACAAAATCCAAAGTGGATACAAACAAGCATCCACATATGGTGGTCTAGGGCGCCCAAATCAAAGCTCTCTATGTAGCTGTGATGGTCATTGTAGCGTATGATATGAACGACGGTCCTCAATGTCATTGGAGTAATATTTGTGTGACAAATTAAATAGTAATCTTGAACAGATGTTGAACTATGAAAAATGGTTTAAGGACGTTTTATTTACCAAAGTGTCGATCCCCAAAGAAAGCAGCGTGAGGAAGAACAGGACAGACCACAGTTGAGGCACAGGCAGTTTGGCTATAGCTTCAGGGTAGATGATAAAACCAAGCCCCGCTCCTGTTATTTGGGAAATAAGACAATCTCAGTTACTTGGACACAGATGGCTAAATATGAGAGAAGATATTCAAAACGGACAAAATGTTCAAAGAATCAATCAAATTCCATAAGCCTTATAAATGCATTTGTAACCTACAAACAGTGTGACGTGTTGCACACATGATGTATTTTTCTACTGTGGTTGAATGTTGAAGACATTCTACATAAACTCTCTCAGCGCTAGACTTCATGTTGATATCTTCAAAAGTGCATATACATAATTGTCAGTTCATTTACATCGTCATGTTGTGAGTTCATATACATAGTCATGTTGTCAGTTCATATACATAGTCATGTTGTCAGTTCATATACACAGTCATGTTGTCAGTTCATATGCATAGTCATGTTGTCAGTTCATATACATAGTCATGTTGTCAGTTCTTTTACATGGGCGGGTTTATCAGGTCATATACATAGTCATGTTGTCAGTTCATATACACAGTCGTGTTGTCAGTTCATGTACATAGTCATGTTGTCAGTTCATATACATAGTCATGTTGTCAGTTCATATACATAGTCGTGTTGTCAGTTCATATACATAGTCATGTTGTCACTTCATATACATAGTCATGTTGTCTTACATTGACTTACAAAACAGGAATCAATAAACGTTATCCAACATGGACAGTCTGAGAGGTTCGGGTATCAATGAAAACTGCTGGACGAACAGCTTCGTGCTTCACAAGACAATCGCCAAAATGGAGCGGTAAGCTAAGCGAACCTGAAGACACCACATCCGACATAGGGATCTGAGCCTCGTGAGCCATGAATCCTAGAGTAGAGAACACAACCAATCCACTGAAAATACTGCTGGCTTCTCCGCTGATGGTCAACATTGCCACATCTCTGAAACACAAAATATGAAAGAAATACAGGTGCATCTGAAGAAGCACACATATATAAACATATATGATAGGAACATGTACAATGCACACGTCGCTGTTAGCACATTTGCTGTTGCTTGAAATATAACAGATAAATGTCTCCCTTTTAACGAGACTTACCTAAGACAGTTGTTATGGAATTTGTTGTAGCTGCTAACAGTGTTGAGTGTCCCGAAAGTTGTACCCATGGAATAAAACGCTTGGAGGAGTGCTTCTAGCCATACCTGTAATGGACATGTCTAGTGGCAGTGTGAAGAGGTCTCTCAAATGTAACCGCTTTGTCACGATGATCAAATGCAATATATTTCAAAAGATGGTTCACAATACCTAAATATTATTCATGTAACAAAACTAGAACCGGTGTATATATCACGAATGGTCATCATTTGATAGGTAGATTTGTTAATGCCAGATTAAATTCCTGATTTGCCACATGACCAAACTTAGATTACTATGTTAATCGACAGAACCTGAGGACACGTTCTTTGTTTGTTGATGAGCTCTGAGCATAGATGAATAATCATAATTAATCCACACGAAGACATTATCTTGCTTCAGTAGATTTATCTTGAACCTTTAATGTCAAAAGACACAATCCGAATTAATATAACCTGATGTTCTCACCACCAGATGGTTATTCCAATAATATAATATGTACCAAATCAAATATTATGATCTCTTCAAAAGTGATCTGGCACGACAATCATAAAAGTGGTGTCCATATATATGGTAACATGCCTATCTTCAAAGTTTAGGACAATTTGTCACAAATGAAATGTCATCTGAAATACACCGAGAAAATGTGAATTATTGAAATACTGGCCGAAGCCTTCATAGATTCATAGATGAATATTTAAGAAGAACGAGGTGCTCCCCTGCTTACTGACCAGTTTCTTTATACATATAAGTCGGACTTTCCGCTCGGATTGACTGATTTACTGACCTGGTGTCTAAATTTTAAGGTGCAATCAAGCACGTAGTAAAGTTTTTAAAAAGTGTTCTGGTAGACATGTGTAGGACATTTACAAATTTGACGCTTCAGTCATCGATCCACTGGCCGCGTCATAGCAAAAGACCAGAGAGTTTTATATTTGGTGGTTTCCTTATCTGACTGTGACGCCACGCCTTGTACATCAACATGAGCAGTGTTACGTCGTAATAGTGACCATGGGAGTTAAACCGTGTACAGCTTGATTAGTTTTGAGGTATCCGACCGCCTCCGAGGTCTGGGTTTCGATCCCCGGCCGCGACATACCAAAATAAGTTAAAAGATGGTACTTGTTGCGGTGTTCAAGCCGTGTAAGTGCAATGAACTATTGTCAATGAAAACGTTGTCAATCGTTAACTGATCTGTGGATATAGTCCTTTTGTCCATGACGAAACGGTGTAGTTTTTGTGCGTCATACCAAGCTGTGGTAGCACAGAGCATGACACAGATTCTTAAAAATGAATAACTAGTTGATGACATCTGAAGTGTTTACTCTGCTTTATGGTTTAGTTAATAAAAATAATATCCATAATAGAAAATATCCAACCTGAACCGATCCAAGACGCGAGAAGTCTGGACGAAGAAAATAAAGTAATCCATCGACCGATCCTGGCATCATGCACGACCTGATCAACAGCACCGTTAGGAGAATGTACGGCATCACAGCGGTCACGTACACGACCTGTCACATAGATTTTGTAGCTTTCAAATGTATTCTTGAGAAAATCCTAACAATCCATAGATACTGTATCAATTGGTAAACGCGGTTTTAAAGAAACATCTCACTCTAATAATTTGCCCTGTGAAAGATAATTCCCCATTTACATTGCCTGGCTGCTTAGCTATACTATAGAATCTTTTTGCAAGGTACTAAGGGCAGTATGAAGTACCAAATATCCATCTCTCTGCAAGATACCAGACACAGGATACAGTAACCACTGTGTATCTCTCTGTGGGGTATCTAGGGTATGATACAGTACCCACTGTGTATCTCTTTGCAGGGTATCTCGGGTAGGGTACAGTACCCACTGTGTATCTCTCTGTAGGGTATCTAGGGTAAGATACAGTACCAACTGTGTATCTCTCTGCAGGGCACATAGGGTAGGATACAGTACCCACTGTGTATCCCTCTGCAGGGTATCTCGGGTAGGGTACAGTACCCACTGTGTATCTCTCTGTTTGGTAGCTGGGTAGGATACAGTACCGACTGTGTATCTCTGTGGGGTATCTAGGGTAAGATACAGTACCCACTGTGTATCTCTCTGTAGGGTATCTAGGGTAAGATACAGAACCAACTGTGTATCTCTCTGCAGGGCACAAAGGGTAGGATACAGTACCAACTGTGTATCGCTCTGCAGGGTATCTAGGGTAGGGTACAATACCCACTGTGTATCTCTCTGTGGGGTATCTAGGTTAGGATACAGTACCCACTGTGTATCTCTCTGCAGGGTATCAAGGGTAGGATACAGTACCCATTGTGCATCCCTCTGCAGGACACATATGGTAGGGTACAGTACCCACTGTGTATCTCTCTGCAGGGCACATATGGTAGGATACAGTACCCACAGTGTATCTCTCTATGGGGTATCCAATGTAGGATACAGTACCCACTGTGTCTCTCGCTGCAGGGCACATAGGGTAGGATACAGTACCAACTGTGTATCTCTCTATGGGGTATCTAGGGTAGGATACAGTACCCATTGTGTATCTCTTTGCAGGGCACATAGGGTAGGGTACAGTACCCACTGTGTATCTCTCTGCAGGGCACATAGGGTAGGATACAGAACCCACTGTGTATCTCTCTGCAGGGCACATAGGGTAGGATACAGAACCCACTGTGTATCTCTCTGTAGGGTATCTAGGGTAGGATACAGTACCCACGGTGTATCTCTCTGCAAGGCACATGGGGTAGGATACAGTACCAACTGTGTATCTCTCTGTAGGGTATCTAGGGTAGGATACAGTACCCACGGTGTATCTCTCTGAAGGGTATCTAGGGTAGGATACAGTACCCACTGTGTATCTCTCTGCAGGGTATCAAGGGTAGGATACAGTACCCATTGTGCATCCCTCTGCAGGACACATATGGTAGGATACAGTACCCACAGTGTATCTCTCTGTGGGGTATCCAATGTAGGATACAGTACCCACTGTGTCTCTCGCTGCAGGGCACATAGGGTAGGATACAGTACCAACTGTTTATCTCTCTATGGGGTATCTAGGGTAGGATACAGTACCCATTGTGTATCTCTCTGCAGGGCACATAGGGTAGGATACAGAACCCACTGTGTATCTCTCTGCAGGGCACATAGGGTAGGGTACAGTACCCACTGTGTATCTCTCTGCAGGGCACATAGGGTAGGATACAGAACCCACTGTGTATCTCTCTGCAGGGCACGTAGGGTAGGATACAGAACCCACTGTGTATCTCTCTGCAGGGTATCTAGGGTAGGATACAGTACCAACGGTGTATCTCTCTGCAAGGCACATGGGGTAGGATACAGTACCAACTGTGTATCTCTCTGTAGGGTATCTAGGGTAGGATACAGTACCCACGGTGTATCTCTCTGCAGGGTATCTAGGGTAGGATACAGTACCCACTGTGTATCTCTCTGCGGGGCACATATGGTAGGATACAGTACCCACGGTGTATCTCTCTGTAGGGTATCTAGGGTAGGATACAGTACCCACTGTGTATCTCTCTGCAGGGCACATAGGGTAGGATACAGAACCCACTGTGTATCTCTCTGCAGGGTATTTAGGGTAGGATACAGTACCCACAGTGTATCTCTCTGCAAGGCACATAGGGTAGGATACAGAACCCACTGTGTATCTCTCTGCAGGGTATTTAGGGTAGGATACAGAACCCACAGTGTATCTCTCTGCAAGGCACATAGGGTAGGATACAGAACCCACTGTGTATCTCTCTGCAGGGTATTTAGGGTAGGATACAGTACCCACTGTGTATCTCTCTGCGGGGCACATATGGTAGGATACAGTATCCTCGGTGTTTCTCTCTGTAGGGCACCTAGGTTAGGGTACAGTAAGCACTGTGTATCTCTCTGCAAGGTACGCAATATATGTCTCTCTCTGCAAGGTACACGGGATAGGATACGCCCACAGTAGTTATTGTTTGTCTCAGAGATGGACCAAGGCCGAGTACATCATGAAATACCCCATATGTGTCTTTCTTCAATGCACTAAAGAATGCAACAAGAACAATGGATGATCATACCATCCAAGCATCAAATACTTTTTCTTTTCCTTGGTAGATTTATGATGGGTAATGCGCCTAATAATGCAGTTTATCTTTATATACTTCACAGTGTGAGGAAACAAGTACGCCCCATAAAAAACACACATGTCTCCCTGCAAATAACAGAACAGTATCTCGTGGGAATTCTCCTGTCGAGATTTCATAACGCCTACTGCCTCAACCTCTTTTTGTCTTTATCAGGCTTGAGGTAATTTTCCCAGAAACAACTGGCGTAGAAACCAAACTGACCTACCTTCCCTACCGACCGCACTCCTCTCATCAAACACAGAAACACAATGGTCCAGGAACACAGGAGACTGAGAAGCATGTGGGGCTGAACGGTCCCAAATTTGTCTATTCCAGTTGAAACTCGAAGGGCGTTGAACCTTTGAGTATAATATAGTATTGTTGTAACAATGTACACACACTTTGAAATACAAATATAGGACCGAGGCCGATGCCCGCGAGGAAGAGTGGTAATACAACAGACAAAAACATCACTCTGATGGAAAGTACAGCCGATATGTGCAGCCAATATATGCAGTATCTGTTTAAACACCATTTGATATATGTTTTCATATATATATATGAATGTTCCAGGTATTTCAGTAATCACGTGACATAGTGACGTGAAACACGACTTACTTGGGCTAATTAAAGTGCTCTCGCCTTTGTCACTAGCGATACCTTCTGCTTTGATTCGCTTTTGCGTAGATACAAATAGACCAGTGACAATGCTAACTTTAGTCAATGCTTACAATTTATGTGTACATTCCTTCTCCGTGTAATTTATGACATAATATGCCAATTCTTGAGCCTGGGAATGTATGATTTGGCCATGCTTACCTAGCTTTGACATGATGATTCTTTGAAATTACTTTCTGTAAAGCGACTTTTAGAGAATTCTGGTATCGTCTTGTCACACCTAGCAACACGTGTTTCCACGAGAGCGTAGTTAATTTCATCGTGTGAACTGCACCTGCACAACATGCGTACATCTTCTCTACCTGTTACAAACCAAATATGTTTTCCCATTTTCCTCTGCACCGCCTACTTTCCTCAAATCCGATTTGTGAGATAATTAAACTTATCCTGGATTACCAGAAGATTACATTAGTAAACATACTGCCAGTACTCCTCCGAGGCAGTCAATGTTGAATTTGGCTTTCTCCATACAGCGTTGTGGAGAAGTTGATGTTCCACAGTACTGTTGAAGAAGACATAAGATGAATCATTGGTGAGTCTTTTGATACACACAGGAGTATTCCACCAGTTGTCACACGTTGTCCAGGGCAATACAGATCTGAAAGATTGGCTCAGATAGTAAATTACCCAGGTCATGATGAGAGCATCCGGTATGACTCCAAAAATAGTTCTGAGTATCTGGGAGATGCCAATTCCTGAAACATAGGTGGAATATGCAATGAATGGTCTATTTTGCTGCTAGCTTGTGAGACAATGATCATATGAATAATGAATAATGAATAATTAGGCTATGGTATAGTTAACTGTAAACTGGGTCGCAGATAGGAACCTAGATAAGTGGAATGGCTGTATAACAACTGCATATTCTCAATATCACATCTAGCAAAAAGGTTTACACCGTAAAGTACAGTACAATCTGGTTATAATGCCATACTTTCCAATGTACAAAAGGTGGCATTATAACTAGGTTGCACTGTACATAAAAGCTAAAAGGTTACCTTTAAATAAAGGACAAAGAACCCAGACATGAGTGGCACTCCTGCTGGAAAACTGACTGATGGACACCTCCAGGAAGAACAACGGAACACTGCATGCGATGATTGCAGTGAAATATGGGATGAGGAAGGCACCTAGTAAAAGATTAAAATACCAAAAGAACCATTGATTATGCGTTGTATCTAAAGATCATGACTACCCTTATGTTATTAATATTGATCAAAACTAAAGCTGAAGTTAAATTGTCAACATTGCACTTACCGCCACCATTTCTGTTGCACAGGTAGGGGAATCTCAGGAGTGTGCCAAATCCTACACTGTAGCCAAGCATAGACAAAATATATTCTCTCTTATGCGCCCAAGTTTCTCTTTTATCGCCAATACTTTCCTTTGCATTGACGTGGCCCTCCATTATTAACTTCTCCTGAAATGAATATGTAATACGCTAAGTAATATGTATGTATGTATGTATGTTTGTATGTATGTATGTATGTATGTATGTATGTATGTATGTATGTATGTATGTATGCATGCATGCATGTATGTATGCATGTATGTTATGTGCGTGTGCGTGTGCGTGTGCGTGTGCGTGTGCGTGTGTGAATGTCTGCGTCTGTGTGTGTGTTTGCACACATGTTTTGGAGTAGGTATTATGTGTACCGGTTCTATTTTTACATGCTATGGCTAGATTTACTTGTTGCATTACTAATAACACCTTTTGATTAATATTAATGATTATGACAAGCCTGTGTTTTAAACAAACGAGTACTTACAACATTAATAATTACAAACATGACTTCTATATTTCTACAATAACAGGACACAAGCTGGCTGGTTGAATCTCATAATGAGACACCAAAACGTACAGTAACTGTTTTAGAACAAACGTAAACCAAAAATAAGTTACTCTTCTCCGACGGTGTGACTGACTACCAACCTAGATATACACAAAGACTAATCATTATAATGATACAACTAAACGAGGATAAGGTAAACAGAACTTTTCGCCACAACACCCAAGTAAATGTCCAAAAGATCTCTCCAGTGTCAGCGCAAAACGTACAGAGTCGGACAATTTCTACACATGTAAACAACAAGGTCAAAATCGAAGGGGAACATATTCTTTAAATCCTACCTCAAAAGATATGATCCCGGCGGTCGAAATACGTACATGTAAGTCCTATCTAGAGCCGGCCTGCTGGTAATAATGTCAAGCATGAAACGCGTCACGTCTGGTTGATGCGCGGAACAAACTGTCAATGAATAGCAGACATTGCTCCAATAGGCATATATGGCGGACATGCTAACGTAAACTATGATGCTATGTGACAGCTGCATGTTCAACCACTCTCAATCCTTGTGCTCCCAATATGATAACATTAAAGTTTATGAACAATGGAAACTTTTGCTTTCAACCATTGTCTGAGGTCACTCATCGTAACGGTCATATTCTATAATTGATGTTTAGGATACTTGAAGGAATTAGGCTGCCGTGCTTCGTTTTTCTTCTCCTTTGCATGATCTGCAATACCGACCATGTTGATGTATTCGCAGTCAGGTACACTTCTCGATTTCAACCCCTGGGTCATCTGTACATGTCTCTCATTTTCAGATATATGTTGCATTTAAAACCAACACATGTGCCCCCCTGTGTACTGACAAAACACCTGCATGAGTCATATCATTACCTTCCTGTAATGTTCAGCTTGTATACGTAGACATCCTATTTCAGACTGACTCCAATCAGAGCAGATTGCACACGATTTCTTTCTCAACTGTGTATTTCTGACTGGCAAATAAGGGTTATAATATTTATTAACTTTCGTGGTCTACGAATGATCCAGTCAGCTCATATACAGTTAGAAAAACCATTTCAAGGGTTATTCTTAGTCATGACGTTATTACTTCATCTACCAATAATAATTTCCGTTTGAAATGTATTAATTATACATTTTTTTAAAACTTTGGACGGACATGTTTTCCAGTTCATTATGATTGTACTTCACATGATAGTTAAATTTACTCATTAGCGACCGTTTGCGATTGACTACTATATCCTACCTTTACACATTGATACCACATTACAGATCGGTTCGTAATTTTCTATTCCAAGTTATCACACTCCTTGAAGTCGGTAGGATGTAATTAAACTGTGAACAGTATTTTATGTACAAGAAGACCATGCCATTGGTGAAAAGAGAATCAGAACAGGGAATGCTAAAGTGTTCTACCTGCAGAAATGAAACAAACGGTACAGTGTGATTGTGATGTAGAGAGAAAGGTATCACTTGCTGAGTATAGTCAATCCACATACTTAATGAAAGTTAATATTCTCCTGGGCACAACGTAAACAGTCAGCTACAGCATCACAGTGTTACAAATTTAATCAGTGGTTGGTTGGTTTAGCCTCAGTCACACAGACAATGCGACCGCGATGCAACCTCCTGGCGACCAAAATATTTGACAATCGCAATAAGGTTTCAGGGGTCTCGGAAAGGTTTCACTGAGGTCACCACAGGGTTCAGAGCTGTCCCAGAGCAAAACCCATTCGGTCGCAACCAGTCTTTTAAACATGCACAAAAGACTGGCTGCAACCGATTTGGTCGCTCGGAGGTTTCATTGGTCACATAGGGGTCCCCAAGTGGTGTTTTTTCTAATACACAAGGGCGTTGACGCTTTGCAACCTAGTGGCGAACTATAGGTGATTGTATCAGTGATTGACTGGTTGTCGATCGGTTGCAAATGGTTTCCAAGCGTGCGTCGATCATTCGCCGTTGGGTTTGCAACATGTCACCGTCTAGATAAAAAGTGCATTACAGCATCATTTTGTACTCAGATAGTTCACATCAAGTATTTCCATTCATCACAATGGTCCGTAAAGACAGGAACACAAACGAAGATAGAAGATACAATAGAGACAACTGCTGTGGTGCACAGGTCTGCTACAATTGAGCCAGAGCCAACAATTTCTCTACAAAAGAAGAGGCGGATACCTGATGAGGAGGAAGACCCAGAGATGTCCGATGTTGACAGGTTCCATTCTGAGCTAGCCCATGAAATCACCACGACTTTCTCTCTCCAACTCTACCATCAGATTCTCCTAGTCTCCTAGTTGTGGCCTTCTCGCGATCCAAGATCACAGCCAATACTGCCTTCATCTTCTCCTTCTCATTCTTCTGTACATCATCATGGCAGCAACTGCAGCATTTTGATTTATTCTTTGCATGCGGAGCAACTGCAACTGTTCTGCTGTTAACATCTGGACAACTTGCAAAGAAATGATTTGATTAAGAAAAGCACTCTTTTGATACGCATTCTGTTTTGATCGGTAATCGATCGACAACTAGTCACCGACCAGTCCCCGTTCAGCTGCAACAAGTCACCGAAGATTCGCTGACTAATCACTGATCCGTGTGTGACTGTAGCTTTAGATGATGTGTAATGTGTTTATCATTAAGTAAAAATAACACACCACACATGACCGAACACACATGCCGATAGTTTCTATCATTTTATTTACATGTAGTAAACAGAGCGACGAAACCTTTTCCATATTATTTATTTTAAGAACAAAATTTGTAACAAATGCAAATATGTACCTGACAACAAGTAATGCATGCGCACGATATGCACATGCACACACACACGCAAGTTCCTGAAAAGTGTAAATGAAATAGAAAAGAATATACATTATTATGGCCTGTACAACCGCACATGTTAATTAGGGGGACATGACATTCTAGGTTACGAGGGGGCACGGGTGGCCCAGTCGAAACGATTCGCTGTGTAGAGCGCCAGAAACCCATGCTTGTGGGTTCAAATCCCGGTTCGCCCCGATTATGTTTCTAGGTTTGTCAGCACCATACCCGTACTCGTGTGTTTCACCGAAGATGTAAACGTCTGAGACCTGCATCACTTCGAGCTTTCCTCCCACATTAAGCTCGAAGTGATGCAGTGATGCACATTAAACCCAACTCACTCACACTAGTTCTATATTTAAAACACCGAGTTTGTATCTCTTAATTTGTGCGAATTATATAGACTGGTAGAATTTAAAAGTAAACGCGAGAGAATAATATGTATCTAGTCTCTGCCGAAACAGATTCCATTATGTTTAAAAGGCAACATAGTGATGCAAATTATAGGAATGGATCACTAAAAACAATGGCACCATGTTTTCGCGAAAAGGGTATGTCCCGGTCTTACGGTAGAGAGAGAAGTATGTTTCAGAAAAAAGAAAACTATACACAGGATTGGATAGCCTGTTTGTTTCCGCCTTTGCTTAAGGTACTGTCAGAAATGTGTCGCATTTTACGGCTCGTACCATTATAATGTTCGCATTATATCATGATAGAAAAGATATTGCATTGTAGGTTATTGGAACATTATAGAACATGTCTACAGAATGAGGTTAATGAGTTTAAAGGGTGTACATCTCTGTACCTCATATCATGGACGTATTTGTTGAAGGTATTATTATTAGGAGTGTGGTCACTGCCCTCGCTAAACATGACAAAGATGAATTTAAACCGATCAGTAGGACAACCACATTTATCAGAGATTATTTTGGGTCGATTTTCCATCGACTGCAAAACTGGAAGATTTGAACATCTTTTTCTTGTTTACGCCATTTGCCATGCTAGGGCTTGACTTTGCTGTCGGCTGTGTTTACATTTGCTGTTGTGTTCACACCACAGAGGCTACGGCAGAAAAAAAGCAGACGGCTTGCATACAAAATGGAAGAAATAGAAAATTTGAGGGTGACGATACCTGAATTGAAACGACCCCATATTGATTTACAAATGATACCCCAGTGGAACAAGATGAGAACTTCGAAAAACACTCTATCATTATGGGCAGAGCTCACATGATGAATCCCTCCAAAACCGTCAAACAATGACCACAACTGGTTGTCTGTTGCTGACAACAACTATATTGTAGAAATAATAACGTGTCGCTATAATAATTATGTCCATTACGCCATACATCATATGTATCTTGTGTCAAAAGTCAAAGTCAAAATAAAGTCTGTCCGTCCGTGACTCATGCAACGAACTTGACTCGCTGTGGGTTAGACATATGTAACCAGCCTGTACATTTTCCATATTTAGATAACTATAGCTTGACTATGAACACAACTATATTTTTCATTCTGCAAAGGATTAATAACTTAAGAAAACGCATAGAGTTCCCTTTTCATCTACTGGGTGTTGAGAGGAAATATAAACAACAACATGTTCCAAAGCAACTCACAGCTTGTGAGTGAGTGGGTGTGTATGGTTTTACGCCGCTTTTAGCAATATCCCAGCAATATCACGGCGGGGAACACCAGAAATGGGCTTCACACATTGTACCCATGTCGGGAATCGAACCCGGGTCTTCGGCGTGACGAGCGAACGCTTTAACCACTAGGCTACCCGACCGCCCCTAGCTTGTCAACTGAGAGTAAAGTATTAATAACAAAGAAAATACTGGTATGGACTAACCCACATTTAATGTAAGGTATTCATTTTTCATAGTGAAGGCAAATGCATTGAAACAACTTTCGACACTGTAGGCAAAATGCACTGTAGGCAAACTGAGATGGAACACTTACTTCAAGTCAAGCCTAATTGACCCTAATATACTGATCAGCATATAAAAGTATACACCACATATTCAAACTTACATCAGCACACACAACAATATGTACAGACTGTTAAGCAAGTATTAAGAATAGTGTTATTTAGAACGCTTATCTGGAACACCACACGTCTTTTGATTTCAGAATATCAAATGGCCCATCCCTAAAAACATGTTTCACTATATCTACAATCTTGAGGGTCGGAATGTATCGATGTACAAGTAGAAGCGAATACCGTGAAGGAATATAAACCTTCAACTGAAACATTTGCAACAAACTAGGTGTGTGAATGACCGGGTGTGATCTGTGAATACATTGTGTGGTTTGTGTACGGTAGCCGTGGTGTGCTGGTGCTGGTGCTGGTGCTGGTGCTGGTGCCTGGTGCTGGTGCCTGGTGCTGGTGCTGGTGATGGTGCTGGTTCTGGTGCTGGTGCTGGTGCTGGTGCTGGTGCTGGTGCCTGGTGCTGGTGCTGGTGATGGTCTGTGACAGTGTTGTAGTGGAATTCTAGTTTTGTAATGGTAATATACTATTAGACTTGTAGTGGTAGTATATCGTCGTAATAGTATTATAGAGTACAGGTGTCATGATGGTTGGTTGGTTTGTTGTTTAACGCCGCACTCAGCAATATTCCAGCTATATGACGGTGGTCTGTAAATAATCGAATCTGGACAAGACAATCCAGTGATTGATATCATGAGCATCGATCCATTCAATTGGGACCGATGACATGCATCAACCAAGTCAGCGAGCCTGACCACACGATCCCGTTAGTCGCCTCTTACGACAAGCATAGTCGCCTTTTACGGCAGGCATGGGTAGCTGAAGACCTATTCTACCCCGGATCTTCGCGGGTCCAAGAGTTTTTGTGTTGTGCTGACATAACAAGAGACACAATCGCGACCTATATGGTATTCAAACTCACAAACATGGGTTTTCTGGCATTCCTGAACGCGTTTCCGACAACGGGGCCACTCATTCCCCGCCACCTATATCCAGAGTGTATTTGTATGTCAGCGAGCCTGACCACCCGATCCCGTTAGTCGCCTTTTACGACAAGCATCGTAGACCCATTTTACCCCGGATCTTCATGGTAGTATTGCGTTGTTATTTTAGAGAGAAAAAAATCAAACGTTGTCCTGTTAGTATTGCGATGGGATGGTAGGGTAGCATTGTAGTTTAATTGTAATGTTTCAGTGAATGTATATCTCGTCGAGTCTGGGCCAAGCAAACCAGCGTTGAGAGAATGACAATAACTCCCATTTGGATCGGTCATAACGAGTCGGAATGTCCACAGGGCTATACTATAATTAAATAAGTTAGTTGTAGTGCATGATTTCAAGGTATTGTTGTGAGGCCGCAGTGGTATAGAGGTACGGTGATGCAGTGGTGTATAGTGGTGTTACGTTACCACGGTAGTGTGATATCATATATAAGGTAAGTAAACCGTTGGTACATTTCCATGGTCCCAAAAATGGCACCAACCTAAAATGTTCCAAAATTGAACACGACGCTGGCCTTGAAGAGTACTCTTCCTTTTCACCTCCCTAGTGGCCATGGTTATGCTATACAAAGATATATGTTGATGTGGTGAATCAGAAAGCATGGATGATTGTGTGGTCCTATGGTTCCCATAGATGTTTGACAAGTCAATATGTCCATTAGGCTGCATCATCTCATTACAAAAGAAATACATGTATATAAATACATGCATGCATGTCCTTGCTTTATCCCTTTAATACCTAGCGCCAGGCAGGTAACAGCATGTACCATCTTTTTAATGTCTTTTGATATTCCCATCACAACCAACTAACACTCAATAATGCACGATGAGCGTTGAATCTATACTCATTCGCCATAGTATTTGTCAGGTAGGCTGCAAACCGGCAATACAACTGCAGCGTAATCTAATGTAGCTCAGTTTACGCGTGCTTTTCATGATAAAACGTGACATGTGGCATGGCATAGCTGAAGTTTACTATGGTAAAGAGGCGAAATCCTAACTGATCTAGTTATGACATTTGTGTGACTAGAACCCTATGCCTGGTACAACGATGTCGTTATCATCTAGGCTGTCCAATATGCTCATTCAGGATCACTCGTTTGGCTTAGTTCCCCTGAAGCCGTGACGAAAATATGGGTTGAAAATTTGTATTTGTTGCGATTGATATTTTGAGCAATGATCCACGCCATTGGATTACGTTGACACGCCAACCAATCATGTCAAAGTGCTTCGTACGTCCAGCACAGGTTGCTTGGGACCAATTATAACCCGGACTCCCCACAGATTCTGCCATATTATCAGGCTAAATAGGACATATATTTGATAGCTTCCCTGATGCTTTATAAAAAATGTTCACTTTCTACGTTGACAGTCACCCAGCCTTTCTACTAAAGGTATTATATTCAATTAATATGTGATGGTAAATCTGCAACCACATGATCATGTTGATATCTACCTTGAAAGTGTTATATGCATGTATTAACATTCTATGTCGTCTTATTCTATATATTGCTTTCGGATAAAATATGATGTGTATTGTAACATGACCTCTTTGTATTTTAAGTTGAGATACCTGCATCAGCAGAGTAACGGTTCCTTTTTTGGATAGAGACAAAGACAAAGGACAATATTTTGTAAAGGAATTTAGTATTATGTTCGTTATATAATACACGACTCCCTTAATTTATAAAGAACTGATATGACTAATTAAGACTTTCAGCTTTTGTGAATAATTCTTTTGTCTTCCTGTTGAATAGAATCCCAATGACATCACCGTGACGTATTTCTTAAAATACTAAATAGGAACGCATGATACCACGATTTGAAATATGTTTAATATTTATTTAACTTGAGGTATTCTAACATGCAGAAAATATATCTACAACTAACAATATTGATAAACCAAAAAAAAGATGATTATGGTATTCAGAAGGTACAGTTACCAAGCCGTTCTGAGTATAAAATTCATATGTACTTCCTTATTTGTAAAATATAGAACGTCCACGCTAGAGAAATTCCAACTATATATAATGTAGACCTAATGAGTAATCTACATCGCTCCATGGGATCTACTACGATCATCAGGGATCCATGGGATCTATTTTAGGCAATTGATCAATAATTATCTCTTGTGGTGTATGTTCTCTTTCAAGGAAGATTATCCTGTGTTCGGGTCGGGCGGGGCCCCATTCAGGAGACGGTAGACTTGCACTTTTGATACGCTGAATAACAGAAAATAACATTTATGTATGTTCGAAGGTCTTGATAAAAAATTATAAAGTTGATCCAGTTAAAAAGTACTTTGACATTGGGAATTCAAGTAACTCGTATACTCTGTCTTATCGGAAAACAATGGCACACTCCATAACAAGGTAAACATACCTCCATGATGGTTCCATCCCTCTGGGCGACCTGGTAGATCAGCATGACCAGTATCGGTGCAGTCATGAGAACAGCCATAAGGATTCCAACTACTTTTGCGTAGTCTGGATATACGTATGCCCCGTAGCTGGGCGGGTCATACATGAAGAGAGACAGGATCAGAGCCGCCTGTGAAACATAAGGTATGCATGTCATTTATGATGTAACGAACATACCTTTTTTACATCGTTATTTCGAAAACCCATTTCATTCCATTTATATATGATCGGGTGATGTTGTTCAGTCCACTCGGTTATTTTAAGTGTGGCAGGAATGAATTCACTGTGTTTCTATTATCAAATTATGAAATTACTGAAATACAGACAATGTTTACTTTGCAAATAAAGGTAATTTACTTTGTGAATAAAGGTAAGATTTAATGTTCCCTTATACTATATGTAAGCCCAGCCATTGTGTTGAACATGTTAGAAGAAAATAAAGTATACTGCGGGATAGTAGCAGTGTTTTAATAAATGATTTGATAACCTGTGTCAACTTGAGTTACTTACAAAAAGAATAACTGGAGTGATGTAGGATAACATGATACTCAGCACTACTGGGGTTCGTCGCCCAAGCATCATCTCCACGTCCCGATTGAACCTCTTAGAACCTGAAGTAAACATCCAATGCTATATGAAAACTAATGCTCATCCGTATAACTCAGTCGTCTAAGCTGGAAACATTCGCTGAGCGTCACTTAACGAGGGGTGATTGAAATGTTCAGACCTCAGTACAAAGATAATCTAATAATAATCTCAAAATAATCCCTGTCCTCATGAATACTTTAGCCAACAATGTTGGAGGGATGGTATCCAAGTTTCGTAAAAGTATTTCTCTTGGCAGTGGAAAAAGTACTCAACAGCTGCTATAACGTCATGAGGTCCATGTTTGGGAACAGAATGAAGTCTGACGGAGCAAGATCTCAATCAGGGGAATAAAGTGGGTGCTGTGGAAGTTCAAAGCCACACTATTCGACTGTAGCCACTGTTTTGATTGTTGTTTGGACCTATGAAACCATAGTTACAAATCGTTGCAAGAACCTGTTCTGGATCCACTTCAAACAGAACTATATTATCACAATACATGTTGTGCCTGGTGCGTTTTTGTTCATATGTTTGGAACCCAATGATCAGATACGTTCTTCATTGCCAAAATTTCTGTGATAATGGAATGTACTCTCTTCTGGAAGATGCCTACAGAACTAGCAAAATGACGCCCAATCATTCACGGTCGTCATTACCATACTATAGGACGTAACAGGCCTTTCAGTACAGGGGTCGTCTTCAAGGCTCTTCCTTCCACACTTAAACTCTGCAGACAACCTCTTTATGAGACATATAAAGGCTGGTTCTTCCCTGGTGTTCTCATGCAAGTACTTGATCACTGCAAGATTGTGGGTTTGTTTTAGTGGATTTACTTCAGTGACATCATGTAATGTCCACAACAAAAGAGTTTACTATTACGCAACTCATTCTATGTGACGCTTAGAACTTATCAGTCGACAGTCGTATACGTGCTGGAGTCCTATGTTGTGGGTTGGAATACAAGATTTTTGGTTTGTCTACACCTGCCTAAGGGCGCGTTTCTCACCAAATTGGTACTACTAACAATAACAAGAAAATAGCTTCGTCACGAACCCCCGCCATGGGGCACATTCGATTTTTCTTTGCTCATATACAGTCCGTTTGACTCCAAATGAGAACGATGAATTGCAAAATAACTCGAAATCCAGAAAAGTGTATGAAACATCAATACGGTACTTGACCATGAATACCCTGTACCCAACATAATCTGAATTTTGTTTAATTTAAGACCAATGACGGATGAAGTTCTTTAAGAAACTATCATGTAATTTTGTATATAAATGTGTACATGACACGTAGGGGGACAAACCGTGGAAGGAACAGCGCAAGCACGCAGGCACTGCATGGTCTGTGGTAGGGGAAATGACAGAGCGTTAGAGGGGCCGTCTCACAGTTATATCTGAGAAAACTTGTTTCCATTGCAGACGCTATGCAATAAATAAAATAACAAGGAAGAAGGGCAGTAATTCTGTAAAAAATGTAATTTACGGGACCAATTTTCGAACTCAGTCTTGCCAAGTCAGTATGCACTAAGTTGTAAGGAATGGAGCAAGTGACATAACTCTCTAAAAATATTAAATGATGGGACCAATTTTCGAACTCATTTGAGATTATGACCAGTTACATCAGTGTTTATTTAATTTGTCTGACTTAAATAGTTTTTTGAGAACATGTTTCTCCTTTGAGAAGTGGACGGACGGAAAGATGGACAGACGGACCCGTTCCTATATCCCCCGTCCAAATTCGTGGTGTGTGTGTGTGTGTGTGTGTGTGTGTGTGATAATGAGCCTTTGTCATGGTTAGTTAAGGAATTGTCAGATGCCTATGACAGAATCTCTTTTGTAACACAGGGAAATGAAAAATATACATAAAAGGGATGACACTTTGGAGCTTTATTCAAACTGATCACATTTCGTTAGTTTTTAGGTTAGTTTTTCGACAGTCATCTTTTAAATGATTTTTCGCCTTTGAATTTTTTTCATCTCGTCGTAAACATTCGGTCGGTATGATTTTAAGAAACACGAGCAAAAAAAACCCCAACACAACATCTCCCTTATTCCATACCATAAATCCAGCAGATCACCACACACTCCAGGCAACCAATGAGCAGGACGCTAAAGGAGGAGGCATACCAGTCTAGAAGTTGGAAGAGGTAGACTCCACCCTGGGAAGAATGGAATGGGAAACCACAACTGCCAATGAAATCAATACAAATATGTCAATGGAATTGCATGTACCCGTCCATCTTTGGGCATGACCACATTTAACAAAAGCAAATATACACTAAAATATTTTTACTAGTATGGAAAAACAATTTGATTGATGTGATATTGCACTGCCAAAATGCAAAATAACAAATGTTAGTAACTGTGTGAAACGTGTGTCTTTAAATTGTATGCATCAAAAGGATATTGTAGCATGAAGTGCTTGTAAACACACAATGTTATCAATACTTTACCCTTGTCGTGTACGAAATAGAAAGCAGGAAGATACAAAGACAAACTCCAGCTGTGACATGAACTCTTTTCTTCTTCAGATACTGAGGGAAAGCTTCTGATATCCCCGCTATGATCGTCTCGATTGACCCAAACTGTAACAAAGGATCACAAAGAAGTTATGCATTCAAGGCAACTTAGCATGTAAGTGATTGGCTATAGTTCACACATCCATTTGAATTGACGTGTGGTTTTTTTAACGAATACCTATTGTGTACATGCAGTGGACAGAAATGCAGTCTTAAAACTTGGCTATGTAGCCAAAACGATTAAAAGAAATATATCGCAACATTCTATGGCAATAGTCGTCTCTGTATTTATTAAGGTCAAAATGAAAAACGAGGCTATGACCGCAAACTCTCAAAATGGCATCGGACCATTGTCGTGTCCCCGAATGCGTGTCCTTGCGAGATACGATAAATTGTTGAGATAAAACAATCTTGCCAAACAAAAGTTCCATCCTTGAGATGTAGGAAAGTTTTTCACCCCAGGTTTTCCTTAAAATTTTGCAAAAGTGATGAGCGACTGTTGCCTGCCAACTACTGATTTTATAAAAGATTACATGACATACTCAAAATTCTTCTTTAAACAATATTGATTTTTTTCTTGTCACATAGAGACAACATATAATATATATATCATATATTATTCGACTCAAAATAATCGTCTGGAACGTCTCAACAATATGACATATCAATTATGAAAATGCCAATCAAACAATCACATTAATTATGGTCAGAATTTACGAATTTCTAGATCACTATTATATGAACGTATCTATAAACATGAATAAATAATTTATAAAACTCTCTATATATACTTTTTATTAATTTATGCTATTGTATTATCACATCTTTACAATCTCAAATATATGTTGTGGACTTAGATAAAGGTTTTATCTCATTCTTAGATCAGCAAGAAGGCTACAAGTACACTCTGTGAGAAGAAACACTGAAACCAGGGACAGTTGCATCCATTTTTGCATGGACTGTGGCCACAACAACAAGGAAGGCCCCCCTCACACCTATAGGCCAGAACATAGTGTAAGAATTAACAACTATTTACAACTATAATAACATGTTTCATTCTGAAATTAATAATAAAATATCTGTATAGAATCAGAGGTTTGTTAAAGGCGTGTGTCGTTTCTTCCTCGTTATATGTTGTTTGTAGGTGTGAGGAGATTGAGGAGAACCTGTGTCCAGTAGGACGGGATGGACGTGAGGCTGAGGGGAGTGATTATACCATACAGACTTATTTCAAATCAGTGAGATGCAGGCTCGCACTGAACAACATGAACGAGAGAACCAACTACTCAATAACCAGCTCAGAAATTCAGAGACATTTTGTGTTTCAAGATTTCGTATTCACTTATTTTTCATTGTAATATTATACGTCATTTACAGATTATGATAGTTCAAGTAACTTTTAGATTTTGTTGACCCAGTGCCCCAAACACGTGAAGCATGTATCATGTTTGTTCTGACACTGTTTCTTTAGCTGGAAGACAAAGGACAATGCCGTTGATTGATGAAGTGTTCATGTGTTTTGTAAGACTAAAGCTTGGTAACCCCTACAACATTTGGCTGTTAGATTTAATTGTCATCTTTCAACTGTAAGTATGAAAATCATCACTTGGGCCAATTTGTTTTATCTTGTGCTGGGATCTCAGCCCATATGACATTCACGAGATCAGGCCAATTGCCACATGCCTCAAGAGTTCCGACTAACCTATCCATCAACAAGAGTCATTCTGGAATACAATGGAATGATAATTCAAATCCCATCTGCCTTAGTACTGATAGATCATACACAATACATATCAATTTATAGTGTCATTTAAATATGCGGGGGCGGTCGGGTAGCCCAGTGGTTAAAGCGTTCCCCCGTCACGCCGAAGACCCGGGTTCGATTTCCGATATGGGTACAATGTGTGAAGCCCATTTCTGGTGTCCCCCGTCGTGATGTTGCTGGAATATTGCTAAAAGCGGCGTAAAACCATACTCACTCATTCACTAAAGATGCGTTTTGTTCATCATATTAAATCTGATCAACTTATCCTAAGTCAAAAGATATCAAATAATATCTAAATCTGCTAGAGGAATTGAAAATTTTTGAAAATGAAGACAACATGGATTGTCGTCATAACCAGGGGGCGCTTCATACTTGCTGAATTATATACAGCACTGATGCAATTGATCCTGAATAGATTTCTGTGGTGCTTTTTTATAAATTTACCAGATGATTATGATATTATGAGTATATATTGATATCATTGGAGATTTCAACCATATTGGCGGTCCAAATAACCTCCCTTTTCTTATTTAACTATGGTCAAGTTTCAACTGAAGTAGTAGGAGAAACACAAGCCATAGCATCCATTTAGTTGACTCTCCAATTTCTATTGCAGAATTTGGCACCATCAATCAGGCGTTGACGGGTGCTTGTGTACATGTAGCATCTAGTTTCCAAGGCCCACTCATAAAGAATTGTGCTAAAGCTCCTGTTAGGTAGATTTGTCAAAGAGTGCATCTCAGAGATAACAGTATCAAGTCGTTTGAAGCTGCAAATATTTTATTACACAATGTACATGCATGTACTTATACTGATGGAAGAAATAAGGGAACAATGTGTGTATTGAATACAAGTATCAAATATATATGTTATTATAATTGCTCTTTATTACTAACAAGGTTTATCGATTTAACTATATAAAACATACACCAGCGCCACATTTTAGAGAAAACTGTAACCATATATTTATGTCCGGATGCACTCAGTGGATGTAACATAAATTCAGATTTATGTCTGACTAACCCTTTCCTTTCCACACAACAACGATCTTTGAAGACACTTAATACCTCTAAGCTTTATGTACCATACTATATCACTAATCCCTGTGTATATACGAGTATGTATACATATGATTAAGTAATTCGTCATGCTTTCTTGGGCTCGATGTCATCGAACAGTTGGTACTTCAAGATTATGAGCACACGTTTTACAGCAATACAGGATTTATTTCTGTAAAATCATCACAGTCACGAGATCTGAGATTTTATTTATTTAGACATCTTAGTTTATACATCTGCGTTTCAACTTTGATAAATTTATGGGACCAGGGTGCAACCTGGTTTTGTCTTGTGCAACACTAGAATTTTATTTCAACATGCACCTGGAGTAGATGAATCAAGTTCCTTAGCCCCTGACTAACTAGATGAGTGTTTGGAGGACACTACATAAACATCCATGAAAACACAATACTTGAGGTAAATCCTGATTTATGAATGATACCAGAGAAGTCTTTGAATGACAAATTCTGTCATATTCTGGACATAATTGTTAATTTTAATTGTTTAACTTTTTTTCGCTTTGATATTACTCCAACTTTGAAAGCAGTAACTCAGTCTCTTCCTCTTGTTATCTGCAAACTGCAGCCTGGAAGCTATCTTAATCTACACTGCCTCCTCCTTGCTGACTGAGAGCGAGTCAAGCAGGGTAGCCTCCCACCTCTACCTCCTGAACTGACATTCCGTGAGTATTGTCTTTCCTTGGTATATGGCTTGTATTTGGCATGTATGTGGCATGGATGTCTTGGAAACGTCTTGAGGCATGGACCTCACTCCGATCTACTTGCAATGAGCAAAGTCACAGTAACGTGTCCATGGTACTGACAGAAACCAAAAGTACACGGCAAGCGGACTGACACTCACTGGCTCACAGTGGAGAATAATCTGCATATATGCAGAAATAAATCAATTAATACCAAGCATTACTTGTCTGCAACATAGCATCATGTGGTCACAATACCGAAATTAATACAATTCCATGGTAGTAATGGTATTATTATGGTGTTATTTCCATTGACAGCAATATTGAATACGTGTAATTAATTTCAAACGCTGAAAATTCCAATCCAGCAGACTAACTGGTTCCCAAATAGTGATAGTGTTAATAATTAATAGTCTTTTCACATTTTCAACCAAGGTGCAATCTTCGTGCACTCATGTCAAATAACGTTTGGCAACACGGTGACAGAGATAAACTCAGGCAATTTTGAGATTCATTCGTACTTGAATATCATGTTTTCGTTTTTTCCCGCTGTTCAAAGATTGCTTTCAAGCGGCAACAATTGTCATCACAGGAAGCTGAAAATTTGAACGACAAATTTAAATACATCATTCTATATCTACATATTGGTATGTAATGTTTATTGGCTTAATAAATTAAGAAGAATATTTAGTCCTAGGCCAAATGCAAGAAAAGGGCCTATCTTTTAGGATCCCACAGAAGCAGTAAAAGAGTTATCCAGTAATTTTGATGACACCTCCCACCCTCCCTCTCAATATGGAACTAGACACAGAATGTGTCAGGTTACTACAATAAACAAACAAGGTTTTCCCCATTACTTGACCCACACAGCCCGTTTGTTGAACATTTAGAGCACAGTCTATGTTGTAGTGGGGTTGTTGTTTTTATGTCTTCCAAGTTCTGTAGTTAATTGATGGTTACTTAATCTTAGTTTAGATAAGTGCCTTCGATATTTCCTTATTTTACAGTGACTGAGATAAGGTTCTAATTGTATTTTATTTTTAACTGCCCTGTATGCCCCAAGGTTATTTCCTTTGCCTTTGGTTGCATAAACATCTGAAGAGTTTCCTTGAAGAGGGAGTCTAATTTAGACTTTATCGTCTCTTTGAATGCTGGTGATATTAAATCTGAATTAGTTATAATATTGTGTGTTTTTCTAAGAATAGATTGAGTTGGTATACCCATCCTATTCGTTTTTTTACATTTTCCCGAGGCAAAAACTGACTATAAAAGTCCAGTTTCCACCCTTGCCAAACTAGACTTGAATTCTAGACTCGATAGTAGCGCAACCAATGGCTTTTACGAGTTATGCCCCTTCTATGTCCCTCTTATTTACCGATCAGATTCCACCTTTCATATCACTTGCAATTGTTTCAAACAAAATGGCGACGCCAAGTCAAGACGATCTGATCGATAATACGTAGATCCGACCGGAAGCCATTTAACCAATAGGGCGGCACCTCGTCCCCCAAGCACTAACGTTATCCAAGGCCTTTACATGACATGTACATATATTGGTTTTGTGGCACGAAGGCGACTTTTTTTAAAATTTTAGGTATTCGCATGAAGGCGAATCGCGGTGAACTTTGGGGTTTCGTGAATATGGACGAGGTCTGAAAAGGGTTCAAAACACTCAAGGATGCTCTGGCACACGCCAATTTCGTAGCGGCGATGTAAGCGCATGCGGTGCCTAACTTTTGACGGCATTTTGAGGTAACCATTTGAGAATTCGATTATGGAAGAGGTCGAAAATGGATAAAGAACACCCTGGGTCTCGCGAATTTGATAGGAGCGATGTACTGCAAGCAGTGGCATACTATTGATGACGTTGGTACTAGCAAACCGTTGGGGATTTGAATATGGCCGAATATGTTTTCGTACGTTCGTACGCGCGACACTTGGAACCTGCCATTGCTGCTTAATCTATATTTTAATTTAGATATATAATTTGCTGAAGTTATGTGCATCACATTCTAGATTTCTTCCCACGCCCCGATGGTGGTTTCATGTATACAATCAGCAATCTAAGGTCAAGAAAGGTTTATTGTATTGGAGATGCGGGATCCACTACGAAACATTGAAAAGGAACCTTGAGAACTGTCAGCGACATACCGACGCAACAGGGAGCAAACCATACATGTCAGTTACCTATTCACCACGACTAGTGTTATTTTACGTGTAAGGTTGTATGGGCCTTACCTCGCGAAGATATCAAATCGCCCGAGCACTTTAATTAAGAACATGAAAAGATTTGCAAAATATCTGTCGACGCCCAGTTGGCGGTAAACATGGGTATATTTTAGTTAAGAATGGAGACTGAAGATTGTGGTAGGCCTTAGGGCCTTTTTCAGGAGAGGTTTAGCACTATTTTTAAATTTGCCATTTGCTTCAAATGTAATTCCTAAGTAATTATATCTATCCGTAACTAGTATTTTTGTATCACAAAAATATATTTTGTCACCATTTATCTTTAGTTAATTTGTTGCTCAAAATATACTTCCATCAAGTGACACTTGTAGTGTGTGTTTTTTTAATCGGTCAGTAGTACTTAGTCATCGACAAACAACAGTGTTATACTATAACTTTCAGAGTTGATATGAAGTGGAAGATCATTGAGGAATATATTAAATAATGTGGGAGACAAAATGCATCCTTGTTCTTACCCCGATGTTGGAGTTAAAGGATTGTGAAATGCCCTTGTCGGTTTTCACTTCATCAGAGATATCATTATATAGTGATAATATTATGTTTAATACATTTCCTCAGATTTTATTTGATCATATCTTTGTTAGGAGTAGTGATCTGTCAACTGAATCAACTGTATATTCTTTTCTGTTTACTTTTTGTAGAATATATAAATGTTCCAAGAACAAACATATATATTATCTGATGTTCGGTATCCCCTTCTAAATCCAGACTGACACTGGTCTTGTAATACAGGAGCTGGCTAGACTTGCTTTTGTATACATATCTAGATTTTTTCTTTTTTTTCATAAAATATATATGTTCCACAGTCATGGTTAATGACTAAGCTCTATAGGAAGTGACTACTATTTAAGACATTAACCAACTGGCCTATCAATGTACAATATATTGATTTTAAACATTAATTCCTTAATTCCTCTTCGCCTGGAGTTTGTTTGTTTTGAATTGTTTTATTAAAGTGAGAATTCCATGAGATGTTATTTGTTTTTTAAGACTGTCACATATGCAAATCTCTTTGTTTAAATTTTGTACATATTCCTTAAGTGGTTAGTTAGCTTCTCATGATCAAGATACATCAATTCTAATATTAGTTAATAGTTTCCAGGATTGGTTCCTGTTTTGATGAGGTTCCCATTTGTTCCAGCTGAGTTTGTTTATATACACGTTGTTTTCATCTCAGGAACTATTCTATTTTTCTGTTGCCAAATTAGACCCCTATTATTAAATGATATATTGTTTTCTTGTTGAACCCATGATATTTTCCCCCCATGTTACGTTTTGCCTCTTAACATTCAACTTCATACCATTGGTTGTTTTTTTTACATTTGATTTATTTTTGTAAGGCGTTGTTGATAATTTGTTAACGGTTTGTAAAATATCAGAGAATGCACCAACGAGTGCTTCACATTCAGAGCTATCTTGTGAGCTGGAGGTTAACATCAAATTGTTTATGACAGTTTGAATAATTAAGCTAGAAGTAGCATGTTCAACACATATGTGACTGTTAGAATTTTAGCGTCTTCTACCCCTGTATTTAGTGTAGGTTACATTTTTGGCCTTATAAAAAATATGCACATTATATGAAAACATATATTTAAAGCAGTTAATGCAGAATAGAACATATAAATAGTATGATTGTACTGTTAATAGATATTTTAACTTTTCATATGTTTCATTCACATTGTGAATATATCATATAACTACCATTCTTTCTTCTCCTCACTTCGTTTAAAAAGAGCAAACCAAACTCATGGAGCCTCTTACTCTGTGCAGGGGGCACTGGTGGCCCAGTCGTCTAAGGCGCCGCGATTCGCTGTGACACGCCAGAAACCTATGATTGTGGGTTCGAATCCCGGTTCACCCCGATTATGTTTCTAGGTTTGTCAGCACCATACCCATGCTCGTGGGTTTCACCGAAGTGGTAAACGTCTAAGACCTGCATCACTTCGGGCCTTCCTCCCACATTAAGCTGGCACGCCGTGATATAAGTGGAATACTGTTAAAAGCGGCGTTAAACCCAACTCACGCACTCACTCACTCTTACTCTGTGCTGACCATCAGCATTAATTTAAACCATGTGGTCTCATTGAGGCTGACAGGCACTGGTGCTCTATATGGTCCAGCTATGCCGTGTGGGTGATATGGCAGGAGGTATCATATTACCTGATTTTGATATTATAGATATATTTTGCGCAGAAGTATATTCTTGTGATACGTTTATGGGTACAGTTGACATCATTTTGTTTTAATCATCAACTCAGTATACTTCGTCATGCATGCAAGGGTAACTGTGCGACCTTCAACATGCACGGAAGCCGGTACTCGTGATATGTATAGGACTTTGAATTTTTGAATATGTTACAACTTACAATTGACCATAATAATATTTATTATACGTCTTTGAGTTCATGTAAGTATCAGCACTTGCAAGCATATGAATCTAACGTGGTCATTGTAACCAGTCAAAGTAAAGTGATCGTCAAATTGGTAGACATGAATGGAAAACGTACACTTCAGATATGATATGTATTCGATCCATTTTTCAGTTGAGAAGTTCCTGAACTCCTGGCGTTATCGTGAACAAAGTTCTCCACCAATGCAAAGGTGGTGTGCGGTACGCGATTGACGTCGCTTCCGGGAATTTGTTTTGCCGCCATAGTTGTTGAATGTGGGATAAGCCTCGTTTGGGAATGCTCGTTAACATTCATGAATAAATATTAATAGAGGTCTATATTCAAAGGATGAAAGTTTCGAAATTAACAGTCACTCAAAACGTTTGAATGAGCATGCATTCCAAGGCTTTTATTTCCTTATAAATGATTGTGATTAAGTGACCGTGTGCACACATACACTTCCCTACATTAGTGTTGACAAGGTACCAAGTGGACAACATGTGTGGCGCCTGTAACACCATGTAACATTTAGGCTTCCCAGAAGTGCGAAAGGGTGAAACGGTATAGATAATGATATTCATATTGAGTCCATGTGATTGCCCCGTATAGACCCGGGGTAGAATGTGTCCCCAGCACTCCATTGCTAGTCATCAATGGCATCGCAATTGAGGACCTGTGGGAATTCCGGCTCATAATAGGTCTCTGGTCGTAAGAGACAACTTAATGAATAGGTTAATCAGGCTCGGTGGTTTGGTTAAAGACGTGTCATCGTCCTCAGACGGCGTTTACCTTTGCTTACAATGCCATTATCTCGTTTGTTTGGTCAAGACTCGATTATTTTACAGATCGACGTCAAATGGCTGGAATATTGCTGATTGCTGAGTTAAACAATAAGTAAACAAGCAATATTTGCGGATGGGTAACAGACAATTACGAACATACTGTGAAGTTTATCCTGAAGCAAACACACACAAACATAAGTGAATTAACATAAGTGAATTTGAATGATAGTGTTGTGACAAGTAGAACATTTACCCTCAACATGTGCTGGAAATTACAAAATGAAGAAATATGAATATTGTTGAGGGAACCTATATTTACCAGTGTGTCTATCCCCAAAGACAGCAGTGTGAGGAAAAATAGCACTGACCACAGTTGAGGCAAGGGTAGTTGGGCTATAGCTTCAGGGTAGATGATAAAACCAAGTCCTGCTCCTGTCAGTAGGGAAATAAGACCTTTACATTCAGTAACTTTTATAAGAAAAAAGTTTTAGGTATGTCTAAATTATAAACATAAAAAATAATTCAATAGTATAAATATCTACGTATCCACGTCCAAAGTTTTTATTTTCTAAAATAACTACACCACAATATTTATTTAGAATATGCTTCACTCACATAGGTATGTTATAATGGGAATGTGTTTCGGGTTTGCCTATTTTATGACATAAAGACTCGAAATGCTGCCCTGTGTTATGTTCAAATCCATGTTAACATCCCTTATTTTTACAAATTACTTCGCAGTCAACATTGCACTATCCACTACAGCAAATTGTTAAAATAAAGTGTACACTGTATCGCTATACATAATCCTCTGACCTGACGATACTACCTCCGATATAGGTATTTGAGCCTCGTGAGCCATGAATCCTATGGTCGAGAAGACTACCAATCCGCAAAATATACTGCTGGCTTCTCCAAGGATGGTCAACAGTGCCACGTCTCTAAAGTATATTAATATGCGTTATATCATACGATAAGAAGGATGACGTATGTTTAGTACACATCGACACATAACATATAAACAGGTGCACATTGTGGTGACTTAAGAAAAATATTTCCATTTTTTCGAATATCACCTGAGACAGTTGTTATGGAATTTGTTGTAGCTGCTGATAGTGATGAGTGTGCCGAACGTTGGGCCCATGGAATAAAAGGCTTGTAGGAGAGCTTCAAGCCATACCTGCCATGAAAACATACAGGGAAGTATTGATGGTCTGCTGCTATGGCAAAGGGTGCTAATTCTTTCAGTTCTTGGTCCAAACTTGTACTTCAAGAGGATGGACGTGTATGATAGACAGTGCTTTATATTGGCATGTGTCTCAAATCAGATTTCCAATAAGGGTTTAAAATGGTTTATTCTGATATTTGGTTTCATGTTTTGTGAACATTTTACCTGTACTAATTCGATTTCAAAATGTATACTGCTTATGAAATGTAATCGTAGCAATATTTCGCAATAATGAGGTTTCCTCTTTTTCGTTTCCTCCACAATTCCTCTGCTTTGAGCAGAGAATTCGTATGACTATGGTTCGAATTTCTCGCGTTCATTTATATATTTCCACGCATAGTAAATATAATGAGGTCCTATAGTAACCGATGAAAGCACGATGTAATGACTTGTGGTTAACAAAATACATTGTAGTTGACAGGATTCCACATGCCTCACATGCTCTCATAAGGACTCAAAGATTTATGTGTGATACCATGTTAATTGAAGAACAACAGTAAACGGAAAGCGCGCAGTTCGTAATAAATATCATGTTCAATGTCCTCGAACAATATCCAACCTGAACTGATCCAAGTCGTGAGAAATCGGGACGAAGGAAATAAAGAAGTCCATCGCCAGACCCCGGCATCATGCACGACCTTACCAGTAACACCGTCAGGAGAATGTACGGCATCACAGCGGTCACGTACACAACCTATGAAAGATATTTATAGCGCACACGTGAAATTCATATACCAACTATTCTTTTTTCTACACAAAATCCGTTATTGGGATTTTACGGGCAAATTATTCCTGTACCAATGTTTGTTCACAAAATAATACCTTGTGCAAAACAGTACTAACACACAGACGTTACAAAGAGCAGAATACACACACAAACACCCTTCGTGATATATTCCTGTCATCCTAAGAGTCTGTATTACCCACCACACTACGAGGCAACTGATACAGAAACATTATTTTAGCCATCCCACAAGCCGCCAGTGATATAGAAGATGTTCGCCTCTCCATATGCAGGAGACCTCTAAAACCTTAAGCTTGCCATTCCACATGCACCTGATGCAAAACACATACATTTGTCCATATGCTTGTCATCCTTTAAGGCACCTGATGCAAACGACGTAAACAGACAGAATCTTATGGCACATGATGCAAAACACGTACACCTCTCAATTTGCTTGCCATCCAGCAAGGAATTTCGGTCAGAATCGGGCCACCCGATCTTCACCTGCATGTATCAAAATGCAATATAACCTCCAAATCATACTTGAATCACTAAGATTACCCCCAATTCCTTTCCCAGGAATTACTAGTATATCACGAAAGGAAGAAAACGATTATGTTGCCGTGTTGCAGGAATGATAATGTCTTCGATGTTCCAACAATCAGCCAAACCTAAATCAGTCACCCATTGACATTTGTTCGGTACCAGACAATCAGCCTTTAAGTGGTATCGTTACCCACCTTCCCTACAGACCGCACACCTTTCATCAAGCACAGAAACACTAAAGTCCATGAACACAGGAGACTAAGAAGCAAGTGTGGCTGCACAGACCCAAAATCGTCGATCCCAGTTGACACTCGAAGGGCGTTGAACCTTGCAAGACAGCCAGAGAGTATACATGTCAGTACATTGGAAGCATTCTATAACACACAAAGATCTGATAAGAATACTGAATTTATCATGAACTCATTAAATAAACTTGAGGCTCACTGGAGTATAAATATATTTCGAGCAATGTTTATCCCTGTAGTAATCAGGTTTTCACGTAGCTGTAGCTTGTTCAGTGGTTTACAATAGTAGATTTAGTATGTATACTAACGGAAAAAAATAACTGTGCTTCTTATAAAGAGGAGTAAATGCATGCTATTGAAAATAACATCATATTCTGTCATTCCTCTTAACAATGTGTTATCATAACAAATGTATTGACGAAAGCCACACCTGGTAGAGGAAGCAGAGCAACACACCCAGAAAGAGGGGTGGTGTAACGTACGAACGCAATTCTCAATGTCAATATCGGTTGTGATCACCATTTGCGTTGATACAGACGAGACATCGGCGACGCATTGAAAACCGCCTGGGTAATGTTGTTCTCACTGACAACCAATGATTGGCCTAACTGACCTAACGTTACCGGCTTGTTATGGTCCTGTCGTAGGCGTCGACCTATGATATCCTAGAGAAATCTTGAAAACCAGTCGGACATGGCAGTACAGCAATGCTTTGCTGCCTCAAAATGTGGACGGGAATTATCCTGTAGCCACGTAAAGTTTCGTTCCTACATTCGCACAAAAGGTAGAGCATGATCTCGAACGATGTCGCCCCAAATTGCCATTCACAATGATGAGTTGTGTTCTCCCATGAGTTGTAATGCCACCATATACCATTACATTTGCACCCCCACATTGACGACTTTGAGTAACGCAAGAGCCGCTAAAACGTTCACCTTGAAGCCTGTGCACCTTTGTACGATGGTCAGAGCTGTCCGGATGAACCCTAGACTCACCTGTGAACAGTATAGTGTCTCAGTCTTGCTTTTAGGAACTTCAGGTGCTGTGTACACCATGCAAAATTGGAAGCAAAATTTGGCACATCGCTGAACATTGGGGCCGGATGTTCGGCTCCATACGGTTCTGCCACTAATTGGTCTCAACCCTGATTGGTCCGAGCTGTTTAAGTGGCTGTTTGGTATCGATTCCGTAGATGCACCTACCGAATATGGTTGTCTTGGACGGCATGTCCGTGGAAAGTCATGAGTGTTGCCCTGCTTTGTTTTTCAGCAAGCTGTGGCATTGCGTAAGCGTTATTTATGGTTAAGTGTTTTATGAGCCCCTGATAGATAAACAAACATTATGTGCTGTTCACATTAGAAATGCCAAATGTGCGAGTATCATGCTCCCAACAAACACGCAAACATCCAAATTGTGAGCCATGCATCAACGTGCACATGTAAACTGTGACTCACGACCTTAAAGTCGAGGAGATGTCTTCAGGAATATGTTAAAGATGCATTTTTTAATTTCTGAATAAATATATTTTTATTGAACTTTATATGAAGCACAGTTACGTTTTGTCGTTAGTATATACATGTATTAGAAAACCAACTGCCAAAACTCCTCCGACGCCGTCAATGTCGTGTTGGGCTTTCTCCATACGGCGTTGTGCAGAAGTTGTTGTTCCACAGTGCTGTTGAAGTAGACGGCAGATGAGCCATTGGTTACCTTATTGATACACACTGGGGTATTCCACCAGTTGTCACACGTTGTCCAGGGCAATAAAGACCTGAAGGATTGACCCAGATAGTATATTGCCCAAGCCGTTATGAGAGCGTACGGCATAATTCCAATTATGCTTGTTAACAATTGGGAGATGCCAATTCCTGAAACAACAAAAGTAAGTAAGAAAAGGCATAGCTGAAAATATTAAATTTCGTGTCTTGGGTATACTATATACTATATGTTATCCCCGGAATGTCTGCTGTTCGATGTGATTTACTTTGCAATCAGAAGTGATGCCATTAAAATGAAACTGCATATAAATTTGTTAGATATGTGACTTTCTGTTTTAAGTTGTATTCAAGGGGAAGTGCATGTAAAAGTGTTCTTAAAGTAGCTCGAACTGAAACTGGGCACCCTCTGTCGTACTGCATCAAACATGTTAGATATATCTTTTCCCACACCGGAAGTCGTATGACATTGAGTCTTGTTATTAAGGATGCTAGAGGGATCTGATATGAATATAGATACATTGGTACGGTCAGATGTCATTTGGTTCAATAATGCCTTTGGGTGGAAGGTTTTGGTGAATTCAGGAAATGCGTTTGTGTGTGTGTGTGTTATCACATGTAACTGTGGAGACATACATTTGAGTGACTTCATGCCCCGTAGCCACCAGATTAGAACACAGGATCTCTGTTGCCAAATATGACATGGAACACCTCATAAAAAATGATGACCACGATACTGGCTGACAACGAAGCAAAATTCTCCATAATCGCTACTGGCTTCCTTGTTATATTGTCATCTTTGTACATTAATCCTACCTTGGATAAACATATCATAATTTACGTATGTTAACTCGATATGCTTACTCAGTATTAACCAAATGAAGGGTCGAGAATTTAGCCGTGAAACGTCGTTGCAAACAATATAGAAGTTGTTGTCCATATTGAGTGGCGGGTGCTACCGGTATAACAGGACACCTGGTGTGACCACTGGTTTTCAGTGATCCATTCATAAAGTTGCCATTACTATTCTGCCTCATAGGCCCACTAGTATCTGTTTCGGCATATAATCGAGACTCGAGATTATTTTCTGTCGTTGACGTTATATTTTCAAAATCACGAATATGTGGGACGTAACACTTGAGGACTCCCACTGTTTACTTTGTGTCAAGTTACTGTCACTTCTTACATATTCATATCTATTCAGCACATACAACTCCGCCAAGCAATACCTACACTCTTGTGGCACGGCACGTCCATAATCCCTGCAAAAAACTGAACTGTGCAACTTATTCATTTGACTTTCAGTTTTTCTTCTGTGTGTATCAGAAATCTCCATATTCCTTAATGAGGTTTTAAAGTTTTACAATAATGCTCTTACAGTTAAATAACATCAATTCAGGTTTGGACAAATACATCCAAAATCCCATGCCTCGAGCTTTGTTCGTTTGTTTTTTAACGCCACAATATTACAGCTATGAGCTGACGGCCTGTAAATAATCGATTCTGGACCAAATCTGGAAAAACCAGTGGTTGATATGAGCAGCATCACACGCCGTCGGAGAACAATGACATGCAATATACAGTCACCGAGTCTGGACACCTCATTCATTAAGTCGCCTTGTGTGGCTAATAGCGCAAAGTTTGCTGTTGATGACACCACCTCGGGTGTAGATGTTCTGACAACATTCACTCAGAGGTAAAGGCTTGACAAGGGTTGTATGAGCAATGCCATCGTCGTGTACAGTTGGTAAGAACGTAAAATGTCAAACAGGGTCATTGTAAACCAATATCAAGAAGAACAGAGTTACCTTTAAGTAAAGGACATAGAACCCAAACATGAGTAGCACTCCTGCTGGAGAACTGGCTGATGGACACCTCCAGGAAGAACAACGGAACACCGCATGCGATGATTGCAGTGAAATATGGGATGAGGAAGGCACCTGGTCAATGCATTAAATATTATTATACTGTGTGAAACAAATACATGATAATAATAAGAGTAATATTACTATTTCAGGTTTTCAAGGAGAGGCTATCTGAACGAACCCTACATCGAGTTTATCTGGGTAATGCAGAAGGCTGCAGTGTTGTAGAGTCTTCACATTCTCCGAAATTTTGACTGGGCATAATTTGTCTGTGAAGATAATAGTTCAAGATCATTTTTACATTATTGTTATTGTACTTACCACCACCGTTTCTGTTGCAAAGATACGGGAATCTCCAGAGCGAACCAAATCCAACACTGTAGCCAAGCATGGACAAAATATACTCTCTCTTCTCAGCCCAAGTTTCCCTCTTCGACCTATCTTCCCCCTCCTCTTTCACATTGTCCTCCGTGGATAACCCTGCATTCTCCGGCATCGTGATACAAGCTCTACTCAAAACGACAATCCAAAGACCTGAAAAGTAGGATCTGTGAGGTTATTTACATTTATCTGCTTTCAAACAGACGCGGGCAAGCATAAATAAACTTGCTCTCTCTACCGATGCTCTCTGTACTTATGGCATTTAGAAGTGATACACATTAGGAAGAGAACTTATGGATGTCAACTGCTTCATTAGGAAACACAACGTTTCGGGGTATATACTTACTCCTTCATCAGGTAAATAAATGCTATGAAGCAGAGAACATATATATGTACTTGGAAGAACAACAAAGGTAATGAGCCCCGTGAAGATGCTTGCCGTAAAAGGCGACTATGCTTGTCGTAAGAGGCGACTAACGGGATCGGTTGATCAGGCTCGCTAACTTGGTTGATGCATGTCATCGTATCCCAATTGCGTGGATCGATGTTTACGATGTCAATCACTGGATTGCCTGGTCTAGACGCGATTATTTACAGACCGCCGTCATATAGCTGAAATATTACTGAGTGCGGCGTTAAACAACACACAAACAAAGGTAATAAGATCACAAAGGTGGAAACTTAACAAGGGAGGCAAACAGTTAAAGCCGACATACACTAGATTTTTAAACACGTTTTGTTTGGAAGGTACCCGGAAGGTATCCGGACCAGAAACATTCCGGATCCAAAATGTGAAGGTATCCATCCGGAAGGTTTCACGCTGTGGCATGAATAGCGTTTTGTTGATGATTGTATCGGCTTAAAATCTGCTGAGAAGCAGAGTACATTGTACGATTCCGATTTTATCATAATTATGTGTTTATGAATCATTATCAAATAGCTATAGTGGTGATATCAGGCTTTTGCGAAAAGGTGTGCATATCCTTGCCCATCGGCAGCACTCGTTACAAACAAGCACTCGTTACAACAAATTGTTCAGCTGAACAAACACGGGCACATATAAGAATTAGTCAATATATCGAATTGGTTAAGACATCAAAGGCATACGGTGATTACTGTTCTAAATTCAAGTTACTATATACGAAAGTTTGAATGAAAGACTGAACATTAAACACAATAAGATAACACAATGTCTTCCAAAATAAGGATTTTTTTGGGTCTGCATGTCTACCAAATCACAATTTGAATCTGTTGAGTTTGGGAAGGCTAAGCACGTGTTGCCTCCGAGGAGGAAACTTGGCATTGAAACATGTAAATAATCCATTTATTGCATAGGTGTTGTTTTTAGTTAAAACAAGTTTAAGGTTAGGTTTTTAGAAGTTCGTTTACTTACAGTGAAGAGGGAGACCCACCAATGCATGAAACTATAATACAATGCTGTCACACAGTGGCGGCGAAGGTCTTGTTTAACTTGCTTATACTGTGTACATAAGGATTTGAATACATATCTCATCCGTGAGTAAAGCTGACCTGGATCTTTGGTATTGACATAGAAAACTGTCATGTCAGCAAGAAATGATTTATTAAAGATGATTGTTGTAAAGGGCGACATAATAGGATTAATTTAATCACTATTTCTGACGTCGTCACTCTGCTATCAAATACAAATACACACTGGATAGGTGGCTGGGGAATGTGTCGCCCCGTTGTCTGAAACGCGTTCAGGAATACCAGAAAACCCATGTTTGTGAGTCTGAATACCATATAGGTCGGGACTGTGTCTCTAGTCATGTCAGCACAACACCAGAGCTCGTGGACCCGTGAAGATCAGGGGTAGAATAGGTCTTCAGCAACCCATGCTTGCCGTAAAAGGCGGCTATGCTTGTCGTATAAGACGACTATCGGGATCGGGTGGTCAGGCTCGCTGACTTGGTTGATGCATGTCATCGTATCCCAACTGCGTTGATCGAAGCTCATGATATCAATCACTGGATTGTCTTGTCCAGACTCGATTATTTACAGACCGCCTTAATATAACTGGAATATTGCTGAGAGCGGGGTTAAACAACAAACCAACCAACCAACCAGAGCTCGTGGGGTTCATCACAGTGATACAATCTAAGACCTGCATCGCTTAAACAAAACTAACGGCGTTAAACCAAACTAACTCATTCACTTGAGTAGCTAATGTTCATTTTGAATGTGTATATAATTTGGAATGTGATTTACTTTCAGAAAAGTCAAGTTTGTCAATATCGTGCGTAATAAATGATTAAGTGGTTGAGTATGATTTTACGCCTATTTTAGCAGGATTCAAGCAATATGTCTGTATTAAATTTTGACCTCACACATTGTACCCATGTAACGACCAAAACTTGACGCTTCGGCGGAAGTCCCTCGCCCTCTGTATACACATATGTTACGAATTATATCAATTTATTATTACAAGTATTTAAGAGCTTATGGCAATGGTATCTTCCTAGTATTTAGGCATATATGTTAAGACACTCAGCTCAAAAAGTAATATTTATGTCAGTACATGATTGGTGCGCAGTTATAGTGCGCTTTTAGCATGATACTAGCATGGGAAAAGGGCAAAAACAAATGGACTGTTATTGTTATTATTATCCTTATTATTTATCCCCTTCTTCTGTGATGTGACACAAACCCACATGTACATAAACATCTTTTTGAACCCTTTTGTGAGTTAAAATGCATCGAGTAAACATGGTTACCTGAGCTAATGCAATTTGATCTAACATACACATACCCTTCTGCTAGGTACATGTAGGCCCTGTGTGTAGTAATGCCATTATGTATAGTGGCAGCCACATAAAGTAAATATTTACTAGCCAGTGTTTTGTTTGTTTGTTTTTTAACATCGCGCCGAGCAATTCTTCAGATGCTAGTATGTGACAACGGCCTGTAATAATATGTTTCATATATATCGGTCATATCCTACATAATTCATAACAACCTTATGCTGATATATGATGTAGTTCTATATTTTCAAACGTAGTGTGTTTAACTTTTATATTGTTATCTGTGATGTTAATAATTAGGGGCGCAAATACACATTACATGTTATCCGAATCACTTCGAATGATTGGGAGAGCGTATTATGACATTATATTAATGAAAGTTACATGTCAACAAGTATCATATATATTGTTCGACCCGTGAAGATCCGGGTTAGAATTGGTCTAATGTTTGTCGTATGATGCGACTAACGGGATCGGGTGGTCAGGCTTGGTTGATGCATGTCATCGTTTCCCAATTGCGTTGGTCGATGCTCATGTTATCAGTCACTGGATTGTCTGGTCTAGCCTCGATTATTTACAGGCCGCCGTCATATAGCTGGAAAATTGCGGCGTTAAACAACAAACAAATATATATATTCTTCAGGAAAAACTGAGTTGGTGAGTGAATATGGTTTTACGTCGCTTTTATCACTTTTCACGAAGGAGGAAACAAAATAGGCTCACATGGTATCCAAGTGGGGTATCGATACATTGCCTTTGTAGTGACAAGAGAAGCCATTAAGCCAATAGGTGACCCTATTTAAACTGGGACCTCAGGCCTATCCACAACGATCAAGAACTATTGTAACCCCACGCGCAGTATCGTATGCCTTCTGACCTTGTACTGCCTTTGACACGAAAATAAAATATTCTCCTAAGTCTTCTATATGTGGTGCAAGTTTATAGTTCATTTTAATAGTAGCTTTAGAGTGTACACGAATGCTTTCCACACGTATATGTACTTTTCTCACTTGAACAAACTGTCTCCTTCTGACCCGTTTTGCCAGATAAACAACGCATGCTCATGTAATACGACGAGTACTGCATGGAGAATGCTCAAGGTCGACGTCGCAACAACCGCCATACAAAAAGGCGCTGTAAATGTCAATCTTGCCAATCATCGATGTACTCGCAGCTACACATATGATTAAGTCTTAACCATATGATTAAGTAGACTTTAGTGTAATTTCCTATCATGGTGTGGGTTTTCAAGAGCTTTCCTCTATAAGGGGGTCATATCTCTTCCTCGGCCTTAATAGGCGGTTCACTGGTCAGTATCCAGCCTTACATGTATGAAGACTTGTGTCCCGGGCCAATTTCAATTTACTAGTAGGTACCATCTTATACTATAGGTTTTGAGGTAATGAAAGTATAAACATTTGTGTTGGCCCTCACATACATGATTTGCAAAATGTCGACAGTCGTTTATTTGAATATGTAAACAATGCAGGGGTGTAAGTTTGAGCAATGTCGAACAATCTCAATCACATCATGCCTATAGTGTCACAATCATATTCCATTGAATATAGCACTCTGCTGTCATCGGGTGATGTCATCGGGAGGCCAAACTAGTGACCATGAATTAATTTAAAATATGTATTGTTATTGGTTTTGAGGTTTACAGATTTGTTCATTTCACAGTCGAACATATATTTAGGGTGATATTATCTAGGTAGCATCAATCATACTTGGAATTAACCAATGACCCGCTCCTTTTCTGATATATGAATAAAATCCCCTGGCCCGTGTTTGACTATAAAACCTTTCAATACAGATAGACATATTGGAACACATTGATCAACTATACATTATGTAACTCTTACAGCGCTTTCGGGTCCATATATACATCCCAGTTCTAGCATTCAAACGTTAGCCCAACGTTGGTAATGGTTGGCAATGCCGCCGTCGTATTTACTACGTTGCCCCAACGTTTTGACAACGCCGGGGAACACTTCAGAAATTTTATTCAAGGGACTCCACATTGACAGCTCCTCCTAGTTAGCGATGTTCAGACAACGCGATATCAGAAGACACAAGCACGGTCACGGACACAAGTAGTGCTTTCTTTAATATGGCGGTAACTTTTTAATTAATGCGTTTCTATAACATTTCCAAACAGTACCCGGGAAAAAGCAAATGTTCACTTTGAAATATAACCATGAGTCATGATCATTTATTTATAGAAAATTGTAAACACCACGTTCACTTACTTCATAACTGAGCCGACAGACAACATGTCAACCTAACAAATACTGACTGGTATATTGAAATAAACATTGGTTGTTTATAATCTCGCGTATGGTTGAAGACAATGATCTCATTTGAAAAGGTCAACTTCGCTTTTACTTGTCACGGCGGTCAGTGGACGTGGGATGGTTTTTGTTGTTATTTTAGATGGGTCGATGGCACATTCGCTTGCAATTACTTGTATATTTTTAGCAATTATTAACTCCCGCGGTGAGTTATGGTTAATACTAAGGGTACATGTACGTACTAGATGAAGTAAATTGGGTATAAAATGGTAATGAAATGTCTGGCTGTCCAGATCTGTTTCGGTTTCGTCTCTAAGACCCTCTAAGATATCTCATATTTTCCCAACATAAATACTTTTCCCAACATTAATACCATTGTAAATATTAGAACATATAAAATATCCTGGTATAGTAATACAGAAAATGTGAATAGTAGTATGTTTAAATGCTAAATTATCAACCAAAGTGTACAGACAAAGAAAAAAGTCTAAAAGGAGGAGGCAACAAATTAAAACAAATCTAAGGTCATGTCATTAGATTGTACTTGTGTCATTGTTTTACTCAGTGGCCAAGGCACATGGGTCCATTGATACAGTTGAATGTTTTTTTTTTCTGACTGAACAAATAGTATTCATTTGACGATTAAAAGGCTCCTCGGCCACTCATCCCAAGATCTGACTTCAGCTTTAACAATAAAATAAAGGGTCGGCGCAACCAGAATTATATATTGCTAATATGTTGCTGTGATATTCACTTTTATTGTTTTTTTATGGATCATGGGGAATCAAATACATTAACTATTCTGGTCTTAATCTTGACCTCAATACTGAACGTATGAGGTAAGGCCAAGAACAATTCAGCTGCAAGTTTTTAGGAAAATCAAATATCATTTAATTGTACTGACATATTGATACATATAATCTCGATTCATCGATATACTCGTAGCTTGTTACAAATTATCTTTAGCCATCGATATACTCTTAGCTTGATGCATATAATATATGGTCATCGATAAAGTCGTAGCTTGTTACATGTTATCTTTGGTCATCGATATACTCGTAGCTGGTTACATATTATCTTTAGCCATCGATATACTCTTAGCTTGATGCATATAATATATGGTCATCGATAAAGTCGTAGCTTGTTACATGTTATCTTTAGCCATCGATATACTCGTAGCTTGTTACATGTTATCTTGGTAATCGATATACTCGCAGCTTGATACATTTCACCTTTGGTCATTGATATACTCGTAGCTGGTTACATATTATCTTGGTCATCGATATCCTCTCAGCTTGATACATTTCACCTTTGGTCATCGATATACTCGTAGCTTGTTACATATCATCTCGGTTCATCGATATACTCGTAGCTTGTTACATATCATCTTGGTCATCGATATACTCTCAACTTCAGACATATCATCTCGGGTCATCGATTTACTCGTAGCTTGATACATATCGTCTTCGGTCATCTCTTTACGAGAAGCTTGATAGATGGCTTGGGTCATCGATTTACTCAAAGTTATTCGCGTATCATGTTGGGTCGCTGATTTACTCACAGCTTCTTTTTTACACTTTCGCTTCATTGTTTGACATCAGGGTACTGTCCATAACCGCTTATGTAGGTAGTACATTACCCGCTGGGAATACCGTTCACAACAGAGCGACGCGCATTAAGTGGGTCTACAATGACACATCGTTAATTCTCGACGCCAACATGTGTACGCCAATGGGAAAGTTCTCATAATCCACGTCTTTGTCTTATTCAAACAGAGGGACTATTCCACTATGTAATCATATGGCATCCAGGTGAGAAAAGAAACGAACGTGGATTCATTCCAATATGATTCCTGACCTATACCAAACATGCAACCAGTGACGTTACTTACAAGCACCAGTGCAGCTCCTCGTTCATTGTCAAGCAAGATATATGTAGGACATCACATATAGTGTAGTTAAGCACTTCTAACCTCACTGTATAACTGTATGTACATGCACGTCTGCATAATATCTGTGTGTCAAAGGCCCCATTTAAGGTCAGTCATTGTGTACTTTCCTCATTTCTATGCACGTAAGTTAATGAAGTCTACAGTTGCTGGGGTTACCAACCATGATGGCATCTATTGTTAAGTTACATGACGTGTATATTCTTTCTGTTATATAATACATGTAGTTCCTGATATATATTTGTTATATGATATCACGTGTTCTTTATGGACACTTTATAATAATCGTCCATACTTGAGAAACGGGCTATCCAAAAATACATTTCCCGACCCAAAATCAAAATTTGATACAGGGATTCCTAAAAAGGAACCGTAAAGTAAGTATATATTCCCGCATAAACATTTTATCTCCCAAAGCGCTGTAAAAGCTGGATATTTACCTTCTCTTGGTTTTCTACAAAATATCCACAGAGCATCTGTGAACTAAAGACACGTTGAGAACAAAATCAACGAATGTCGAGACTTCTTCCACGCATATAGAAATTTTATTGAAAACACGTCTGTCTATTATGAATGCAAGGAATTCGTAAAGGACTTGCGTGAGGTGCTGGATAAACGGTGAGGGCGAAATTCCTTTCGTACTGGGCCTTCTGAACTTCAGGGAAATCCGAGTTTTGTTGAGTGTGAATTCAGAGCACGTATCGGCATCTCTTCAGTATAACTGCTCATATTTTAAATCATTTTAGAAAGCTGAATATAATGCTTCTAAGTTAAGTACTGACCACGTATTGCGACTAGCGACGTCGAGTGTTTTCAAAAACAAGAAGAATGGACAGTCTGCTGATTGTGAAGGTGGATTGAATCTTCTTTGAAAAGGATGTACTTGTCCTAATGAGATCAAGGGGCGATAGGGGTCGCCTAGATCGCCCCTCACATCAAAAGCCGGCGTTCGATTACCCACATTGGTACAATGCATGAAGCCCATTTCTGGTTTCCCCGCATTGATTGTGCTGAAATGTTGAAACCTTTCCTTGTTACGTGATCTGAAATCATTAGATTTTCCGCGGTTTCCAATCACAACAACAATCTCTGACAGCTGCATCACAGTAGAAGCTGAAATGTCTCTCAATTAGGTGCGGTAGTCAGTGTAAAGGAAATGTAGAAATGTAATAGGAACTCGTCAGTTAAAAATGGAAAGCCAGAAGTTTCTAGATTTTCATCCAGAATTCAAATATCTAGTAATGAATTTGTTACGACCTTACTGAGAAAATTCAAAGCCTGCGTATGGAATGCATAATGGTTGTTAAACGTAACCTGAAAAACATAAAATCCAATATTGTAAACACTCAAATTTTTAGACTTCACATGTCATAAGTTGATTTGAATATTAAAACGTAAGAAACCTTCGGATTGGTGGTTGTAGACCGGGTCAGTCTTGAAAAACTACACTGTTTAATATCATATAAAACTTTATTCCAGTCAGAAAGCCTTATATATTGTGACAAGATAATCAACACTGTATTTCTAATACATAGAGCATCCGTGATATACTGAGCACATCAAATATTGGCAATTTAGCTGAAGCGAGCCATACATCATATAGGTTAGTACAACTTTTCTAATAACAACAAAGCAGGATTGAGTATCGTAACACGACAAACATGGAGGAACCAATACTATGCACTTTTCATCACCGGTGCCTAAAGATTGAATACCATCATTAGTTCATGTACAACGAATGTATGAAATGATAGATTTGTAATTGCTTAAACGTAACTCCAGTCGTAGAGGAGCTGTATACATTACTTCATTAACTCAAAGGGAAAGGTTGATGATGAAATGATTTATAATGTTAATGTTTACTTCTGTCACGAAACTGTTAACATCGATACTTAAACGATCTGCAGTTGTAAATAATTGCTGACGGTGGCGTAAAACAATATTAAGTCACTCACTTACTACGTTAAAGCTGATTCTGAAAAATACTAATAACATACTTGGCAAACATAATAACTAGAAATGCTTCAATATTATCCTGAGCATATAAATCGTCGTTGTTGTTTTGTGCGTCATGCAGGTTGTTTGTTTTTCGAGTGTAATAGTCGCATAATAAGACTTTCTGGTTGCTGGTGCATCTCCTCAAGATATCGTTCTTTGTCTTCAGAACGCGAAGGACCCCAGTCAGTGGCCGGAGAGCTTGCGAGGCGGAGACGCTGTTAAAGACATAAAACTCACTTTCAGTGGTGTATAAATGAATCCAATTAGGTATAAGGACACGTTCTACATAAATTATATAAAAGCGACACGTCCTTTTTCATAATTATAAGTTTTGGTTTGGTTTGTTTGTGGTTTAACGCCGGACTCAGCAATATTCCAGCTATATGACGGCGGTCTGTAAATAATCGAGTCTGGACCAGACAATCCAGTGGTTGATATCATGAGCATCGATCCACGCAATTGGGTAATCTCAGCTGAAACTTTTGTTCGATTCCGAATGTATCACGAGAACTTGTTTATGAATCACTATCAAAGAGTAATAATGCCAGGTTTTCGCGAAAAGGTAAGCGTATCCTGCCCCACCCGTGGCAAGGGTCACAAAAGTCAAGTGTTCAAAAACATGTTGCAACTCTGATCAAACAACAATGTGAATGACCTATTTACGACCCTTTTGCAATATATGTGACGTTCAGTCGAATGTTGTTATTCATATCTCGTATATCATGGTTCGTTTGATATGTACACCTACCTCAAGAAATGTTCCTTTCTTCTTGACAAGCTGGTATACCAACATGACAGGTATTGGCAATGACATCACTACTGCCATTAAGATTCCAATCACCCTTGCGTATTCAGGGTAGATGTACTCGCCATAGCTTGGGGGGTCATAGAGAAACAGAGAAAATACCAGCGACGCCTGTGATGGAAAAGAAGAAATAATATTATTGGCTTTAACGCCAATTTGAACAGTATGACAGTAATATTAGAGTGTCCGCTTGATATGAGAGAAATGCCCGAAGTGATTCATATCCGTGACGTTTACCAATTTTGTGAAAGCCATGAGTTCGATTGTGGTGCTAACAAACCATGAAACATAATCAGGGCGAACCGGGTTTCGAACACACGATCACATGTTTCAAAGGGGCGCAACTCTGCACAACGAATTGTGAGCCCTAGATGACTGGGCAACCCATTCCCTCAGTTATTAAAAGAGTGCTACTTGGGATTTATGTTGCCAGAGAGTCTGGTTCGATATATCCTAAGAACTTACTTACCCTCAATATCGGAACAATATCGTTGTCTGACTTTCTATTTTGTGTACTTGTTCCAATATTTTCAAAGGTAACGAATCACATAAGTACTCAAATTAGCATGACCAAATTTAAGTTATAACAAAGAATGAACAAATGCAGCTCAGTATAGGAAACATAACACGTTTTGAACCAGACACTCCAGAAGGACGTTCGATAGCTGTATTGGATGGCGGCACTACCTTAAAGTGGCTCTGTGAGGCTAAACTTACAAAAAGAATGACCGGGGTGAAGTAGGAAGACAAGACTTTAAGCACCATCGGGAAACGTCTTCCCATCATCATTTCAACATCGTTGCTAAATCTGTCAGAACCTATAAAATTTCAATTACATAATAAAATTGACAATGGATGTTAAAATCAACATCATAGGAAAACATACATAGAATGTATCATCTGTAATTTGTCGTAGGCAATAACTCCTGAAAGTACGAAATGACGGTTTCCAGATAATAATTACCCATAAGAACACCTGTAAGCAAATAATTTCCTGTCATTTGCAAGCACAGTTTAGAAGATATCACATTTGATGTTCTTATTGAGTACAGGATTCCAGGAAATAGCATAGTAGTCGCAGTGAAAAGTCAGAAATACGTCTAGGATTCAATTATATTCATCATCGTTTGCCAACCAAATTGCAGCACACGTTTCAGTCACATTTATTTTCGTTTTCCTGCATGTACAATGTACGCGTGTTCAATATTTGCAATATTTGGTAAACTGCTCCCGCAGACCTGACGTACCATAGATCCAATTAATTGCGACACACTCCAGACAACCGATGAGCAGTGTGTTGAACGAGGATGCATACCAATCTAACAGCTGAAAGAGGTATACGCCACCCTGTAATAAGAACATATAAATTGTACGTTCAGTCATTAAAAGTCATAACTGACATGAGATGATATCAGTATTTTGGGGCGGAGGTTAAATTCATGTCCAATCAGAAGTAATTTCAGGTCATTAATTTGTAAAGACAACAAGAATATGAGAATGTTTCGGAATTTAAAACGAGGATGACTTGTGAATCATGTAATACAAAATTCAAAATCTGAGTAAAGTAGTACCAGAAAAAAATCTTGAAATAGAATAGAAATTTTAAGTAAACTGAAAAACCTTAATATGAAAATCTGCATATTTGTTTTTAAAACATTTGAATCAAAACATATAAAAATATCAAACAACATGTACATGACAACATGCACAGCTCCTATTATAGTACATATTAGGAATAGGAATAACTTATGCATTCCTGTTCATATCTCTGATACGATGGGGTTCTAATAACATCATGCTTTATTTATTTGAACTTGCGACAAAGAGATAACTTTTAGGAAGTGTACTATAACGAGAAGTAGGGAGTTGACATATAATGCATGATGTTTGTATGAACATGTTCTCACATTGGTTGCATAGGGAATGGAAATTCCAAAGCTTAGCAGACACACTCCAGCGGTGACATGCATTCTTCGATGTTGAAGGTATTTTGGGCACGCTTCTATTATGCCTGCTATAACCGTTTCCATGGGACCAAACTGTAAGACAATGTATATTAATATTCTGTCGTGATGTACAATGAATACGACAAACAAATGTTTATCTGTATTAACGAACTTGTTATCATTAATATTTATAACAAATGTTATGACATGAACTAGATTGCTTTGCAAACTGTGTCAGCCTCTGGCGGTCAAACACCACCTCTTGTAAGGAGAAGACCAATATACATTTAGTTTATGTATACCAATGTACCGTTCTGGAGTCAACAAGAAATCGCAAGCCTCATGGCACCACACATGCATCTTTTACAAAGAACAGCAAAATTCCTTTGAACATATAAAAAAAAACCTCCAGGGAAAATATTTGGCGAAAATCGAATTTCCTCTATAATACTGTAGGCCAGTATAATCAGTTGATGACGGCATTCCGGAGTGTCTTGTTAATGAGTAACCAAACTCTATCGGTAAAAGTGTATAGACAAAAACATATAAACCGTCACATAATGTAAAAATAGCATACGATAGTCTACAAAAATTACTGTACCAAATGTATGGTAAGAAATACACGTATGTGATATCTACGAAAATACCCATTAAAATCAGATCTCCATGACGAAGTCTTATTTGAATTTTGGACATTTGAAATAGTCATTAAAAGCAAAAGTTTGCGAAGTAAGTTCTACAGCTAAAGTATAGTTCTAGTCTATAACTACTGGTCTTTGCACACGCTTGTGTATTAAATTCCACAATACATATTTACCAGAGAATCTATTCCCATTGTTAACAGCATGATGAAGAACAGCACTGCCCACAGCTGTGACACCGGTAGTTGGGAAATTGCTTCTGGATATATGATGAACCCTAGCCCAGCACCTAGTAACAATAATTGCTGATACAGTAAATGGAGTATAACACATATAACGATGGAGATCAACAAATGGCTTCACCCATTCTTCCTTGAATCGAACTGGGTCTTCGGCGTGAAGAGCCAACAGTTGTGCCACAACTACGCTGCATCCCCATTTTGAGTCCTTAACTTGATCAGAGGTGACTTATACGTTATGTCATGATCACAAATCAGTCGCAGTGAGGCAATGTGTTGAGCTCAACATGTTCGACTTTCGGCTCACCCAAGACTTTTTACAGTGCAGTGTTTCCACAGACAAAAATCTTCTGTTCAAATAGCAGAGAACGACCCAAGGTAGTATGATGTCGTGTTGGGAGTATTCATTTCTGATGTTCTGTGATCCATTCATATAACTTTCACCCTATTTTACGCCAAAGTTGTATATTTCGAATGTACCCACCCTACTAAATTCAAAACGTCAACGCCAGAGAATAACCAATCCCTATTATCTTCCAAAACAGATTCCAGAGGGAGTAAAAGGCACATAACGTTATATGAATCGATCACTTAAAACCAGTAATGACACCTGGTGTTCGCATGTCCTGTTCTGCCGGAAGCAGCCGCAACTAACACACTTTTCCTAAAAAACTACAATGTGTGTTGCCCAACGCCGCACCCATCAATACTCGTGTCATAGTAGAGCGGCCTGTAAACAATCGATCCTGTAGCAGGCAATCAAGTGATCACTCTCATGTGCAAGTATCCACAGCAACAGCAATATAATATCCATGATTGTTTACCAGATGACACAACTTCTGATATAGGTATCTGAGCCTGTTGCGCCATGAAGCCCAGTGTAGAGAAGACCACAAGACCACAGAAAATACTGCTGGCTTCACCGATCACAGTAATTAACACTACGTCTCTGAAATAAAAATTGATAAACATTATTGCAGATCATATCTGGAAAAGCTACAGTCATATCATCATGCTTGGCCTATCAATGAACGTAAATCACAGATGTAAACATCATATACATCTGTAACATATTCAACGCGTTAGATCCGTTAGAATAACAGGTTTTGATTTCTTTAGATGATACTTACTATAAGCAGCATTATTTGTTAATATATCTGGCAAATGGTTGGCTTCCAATCTTATAATGTTTCGGATTCAAACAGGATCATGATGGTACTCTTTATCATTCTAGGGAATTTTCTATTATCGGCACATTATATACGTGTATTTTCTTTATGTCTAATTTCTGATGTATCATATGTGGTCCTCCTCTTGAAGACATGTTAACCTGAAGCAGTTGTTGTGGAAGTTGTTGTAGCTGCTCATGGTGATGAGGCCTCCGAATGTTGTACTCATAGAATAAAACCCTTGTAGCAAAGCTTCCAGCCAAACCTTTTGGTGAAATAAGAAATAAGAACACATTTTAATCTTCTATGGTTACATGAGAACAATAGTTGATATTCGTATATCCGGTACCGGTAAGGTTTTGTCATCCCTAGCATAAACTATATGTCGGCGACATATCAGTGATAGTTAGAGTATGGAGCTGTACCTGATAATCAATTTACACTAAACGTTCTGTTATTAATTATACTTGAGCATCTAACCTGTACATTGCCGAGGCGAGAAAAGTCTGGACGGAGGAAATACAATATACCCTCCGCAGCACCCGGCATCATGCACGATCTGATCAGTAGCACCGCCAGGAGAACGTAGGGAAGAAGGGCAGTCACGTACACAATCTGTTTCATAGAAATGTAATCAATATCACTTCCGCCTGTCTGTAAATAATCGAATGGGTGGATAGTTGACACAAAACCAGCAAAGTCACAAAGCCTGACCTTTCAACAAGCACGAATTGTGGGTGCCCCTGGTCTCCACAGGGTTAACCAGCTCAATGAACATTGGTCGGCGAACCATAAAGGGCACTTCATTGATAATTCACAAATGTTCACAAAAAGGAAGATGTCATGCAGGCGGTGCTTTCTATATCTTCTTATTAACATCAATGTCCTTTTCGTAAAGGTACAAGAGAAGCGTTTGGTCTGAAGCGTATGGTATTGGTATCCTACCTTTCCAACAGACTTTACACCTTTCATCACACAAAGGAACACAATGACCCAAGAGACAAGGATGCAGAGGAGGAGATGAACCTGAACTGTTCCGACATTGTCAATACCGCTTGACACTCTCAGTGTGTTGTATCTGTCAAATCAGTGATACTTTATCAAGACAGATCATTACGACATTGGATATATCGCTGGAGCTAGTTCATGAACTTTTAATGATTCAGTCATAACATCTTTTTCTGTAGATAATCAAATGATTATTATTTAAATATGACTTTATTCTCACTATTGTTTTCCTCTTTTGATGTCTAATATACGATCATATAAATTCTTCTTGATTAATATTTAGGGCGATGACGTAGTTAACATACGGGACGAGGAATGAAGATTATATACTAGAGTATTTTGTCATACATCAACCACGTCAGCGAGCTTCATCACCCTTACCCGTTAGTCGTGTCTTACCACAAGTATGGGTTGCTGAAGACAAATGAAAACCATAACTAGAGATACAGATTATCTATTCAGAGTGAATTACTCTTGCGCCTCAGCGAGAGACTTTCAAATGACTCAAGAGGGACGGATAGAGACAGTCTTAGTTAGCTTAATCAATATATTCCCAATATTAATGTTTCTGAGAATGTAGAACAATGTATTGGGTTTTCCGATCAAAAATTTCACATAAGCTCAAATCAATCTATTGTTGAAAAGAAGTCTCATTATACTGTCTGAGACACAATGGATGAAGTCGCGTTTGAGAACACGTCACGTTGCTATGGACCGCTTTGCCAACAACGAAAACAAATGAACAATTGGAGGAAATTAACATGAAACAAAAATGATAATGTTCAGTAAGAATTACTAAACATAATTACACCGAGATCATTGCCCTTACAGGTAAAATATAACTATTTGAGCTACTGTCAATGAGAATGGGAGTTCTGTTTGTTCTTGTGCTCACGCCTTGGTGGCGAGGCTGTCCTTGGAATGTTGGGCTGTGGAAATGGGTTCGGGATGGGGATGTACATGTACATTGCTCGGAATTTATTTATGATCATAAGATAATATTGAAGAAAATACGACTTTGAATGTCTAGTTGTGCCAGTTAAATAACAGGTCTGGCTTAGATCTTTGTCAACATACTTATAATATCACTAAAACACCTTATCTTACTGCCAAAACTCCTCTGACGCCGTCAACGTTTCATTCGGCGATCGCCATGCAGAGTTGAGCAGCAGATGATCATCCGTGTTGTTATTTAGGTAGGCGTCAGTGATAGATGAACTGTTGCTAAGCTTAGTGACGCAGAGGGGCGTGTTCCACCAGTTGTCACACGTTGTCCATGGCAACACTGACCAGAAAGACCGGTACAAGTAGTAAATAGACCAGGCAATGATGACATTGTAAGGCAGGGATCCAATGAAAGAGCCTGCAACCTGGGAGATACCAATACCTGAAAATACCGTCAGTGAATGAGTTTGGTTTAACGTTGGTTTGAACAGTATTCCAATTATATCTCGGCCTGTTTTTGAGACAAGTCCCTGATATCAACAGTCTCAGTGTCAATTACTGCCATACATCGAGATTATGAAATTGCTAACTGTAAATGTAATATACATATTGTCTTACTAAATGCCTTATTAACAACGGATGAAAACAAATAAAATAATTATGTTTTATTTTGTTAAGATAAACATGATAATGGGCAAGACTGGTCTGTATCATAATTTCTCATCGAAAACAGTTTGTCTCACAGGGCCAGGTGCATATATTCTCCCCCCCCAATCAACTATTTTATATTAGAACAATCAACTCAAACAACGTCGCATCACGCGTAAGGGATCCATTTGTAAAACAGGTTGTAAACACATTTACCAACAATTATTTTTCAAAGAGCACACCATGTAATATTAAAACGTAACATGTGAGATTCTGGGTTAGAATTGGCTCACTGCACGATTGCGTGCCACGGTACCCCGATGACGTGGATTTTTGTTCTTAATATCAGTCACTTGTCTGGTACAGACTCTATTTAAAACAGGCCACCATCTTTTGGCTTGATTACCGCAGAGTCTGGCGTCAAACAACAAACACACAGTTGCTTGAAGTGGAGATTTGAACCAAGACATGGAAAGAGGTGTTCTCTGGTTGATGAAAAAATGTTACAGAAAATGGGGACGGCAAAACATGATACAAACCTGAGAGGATACAGCCCCCTCCCCCACCTGTTATAAAGAAACCGTCCCGAAGAAAAATGTCATTTAAATAAGTGATTCATTGATAGTCCAGATACCATATTAGATACGATACAACTATCATAAATGAGTGAGTTTAGTTACAAGCCGCTTCCATGGGTGTGGTCCTGACAAACCAAGAATCAAAATCAGGGACCTATTCTGGCACGCCTCAGGAATGCAACTTTCCATACCTGGTGTATGTTATAATAAGTGTAGCGTTGTAAGAAGCATTATGATAGGAAATCCATTCAAGTCGTAGGGCATTTGCTTATAAAATGGCCTGAGCAGAAAGGTGTATAACTAACCTTTAAACAAAGGACAAATGGCCCAAACATGTGATGCACTCTTGCTCGAGAACTGGCCAATGGAAACCTCGAGGAAGAAGAGTGGAACAGCACACGTGAAAATCCCAGCAAAGTAGGGAATGAGAAACGCACCTGGGAAATAGAAAGAGTTTATTAATCTTTACAACTTATAGAGCTAAAATGCAATGGACTAACATTAGAACTACGTTTGTTTGAGTTTCAATTGGTTGTATGAAAGTGATGAGTTTTATTGTCTGATATTCATATCAGTATATGTGCCATGGACCTTCAGCGGGAAAATGACATGTGATCAAGGTTTTATTTAACATATTGTGTAGTGATCAATGGATAAGGTGAAATGGGTTTTAACGTTGCGTTCAAAATTATTGCACTAATATAGCGACCTATGCGTGTGCATGTGTGCGTGCGTGCGTCTATTTGTATGTGTGCTTGTATTAGTCCGGACTTATGCCGGTGATATGGTGCTAGGCCACTGAGGGAGCGCAACGAAGTGTAACAAGGACAGATCACTCAGACATGGTATACTGACCGACCTGTCCTTGTCCTATCTCCTTCATGCCGAGCGCCTGGCAGGGTGACACGAATTACCATCGTTTAACGACATTTGATTTGACGCGGCTGGGGACAGAACCCCCAACCTTCAGATAACCTTCAGATAACCTTCAGAAAAACTCCCCTCTATGTGTTATATTATAAATCTATTATCTCAGAAAAAAATGTTTTAAACAGACATTTTGTTATATCATCAACTTTGCGGAGTAAATTAGAAACAGGTGTTGTTTGTTTAAAAAGGTGGAAATGTCAGCATATTTCCCATGTGTATGAAGTAATTGACGAAGGGTGTGGACATCTGGGGTCTTTCCCACATGATTGTTACATTACCTGTTTGTTATTATTGGGATTGAGAGCGTAGTTTTTTAGACATGGAAATATGGTGTAAATTTTCTGTCCCTTTTGACACATGTGATTGACGAGATTCAGGAAAAACATGGCAAATATGCGGACCTCGCTTTCGAAATGACAAGCTTGCGTCCCAAGTACCAAGATGTCCAACTCCCCTTTGTCCGCGGTGCGGTTTGGTACGTCGCCGTCTGTTGACTGACATTTAGCGAGTACCCGGGTTTGCTGCCAGGAACACAGCCCTTCTGGCAATCTGGGTAATGCAGAAGGCTGCAGTGTTGATGAGTCTTCACATTCTCTGAAATGTTCTGGCTGGGTTCGATAAGGCAGCGCTTTCTGGGAGAAGTCCAATTCGCTGTCGGGGTTGCGTGTAGACGGGGCAGGGCCTGAGCTGATGATGAGACTCTGCCAGGATCACCCAAACCCTCTTTGCTGCACTGGTCACTGGTTTCGTCATCAACATTAACATCATCATCAGATGCAGATTCATCTGTAATATCTACATGAGATGACTAGCTTCAAGAGGTCTTTTATCTTCTCTTTGAGCACTGGTTGATCTGTGGTGGAATACAGGTCGCTCAAGCTATCGAGTATAAAACGAAACAATGGTAACTCTGAGAAATAAATAGTAAAGTTTGAGGATTCATTTCAATGAATTCACAAACTTGTCATCCCATGATCCTTCAGTTTCCTATCAATCCCCATATTTCTGTGTAAGTATGACGTACCCTCTATAAATATAATATACACGATCCCACAAGCGACTTCTTGAATGAGAATGCAGAGCAATGTCACGTGACTCCTTACCTCTCGGTCACAGGTTTTGCAACAGCTGAACTCTAATCACATTTATGTCATGAGAGATACGTGTAAACAGTTAAGAGATGCGTTGATCATCTTTTCTTTCGGACATCATGTCATCTGATACAATCCTATTGTTGTCCCGGACGTGCTGAGTATTTTATGATATGCATAATAGCTGAAAGGAAGCTTTGATGTACGTCATAGTAGCCACAAAATAAGTAGGATTCAAGTAATATATTAAGATGACATAAAACTAAATTATATTCGCTGCTATTATATCAAAGTTTGCTGAATTGTTATAAAGTGTTTTCAGCCAGGGTAAGGCTGCCCATTCTCAACGTGTTGTGCTAGACACACTATTAAGGTGCATTGTGGGGTCAGGCTGGACACGGATGGTTGGACAACTGCAGGGGGCTGAAGGCAGTTAAGTCGATTCTACAGACAGATACAACAGATCCTTTTACAATTGTAAGCCTTTATTCCACAAAGTAGACAGAACAAAGACAGTTATTTCTAGTCTCGTGCTGACTCTCGAGGATATATATGTAATAAAACATTCTCCCCAATTTCATTCTCATCTCCTTCTTAGCTTTCGCTGGCCACATTCAGTGTCCAGCTTTAAAATGAAGAGTTTTATGGATCCTTCATATCCGAGGTGGTTGGGGTCCAAAGTGTCGCACATGAATGTTTTAGCGACGACCCCAGGTACATGTGCACTTTTCGTCAACAGGAGTATCGACAGAGGGGATTAAATTAGGATCGGGTAATCACAATGTGCGACCTGGTAGATTGTGTGTCTTCAAACCACGCAGCACTGGTCTATGACTGACAGTGGCATAAACACACTCACTCATTCATTTATTCATCTATTTACTAATGTTCACCTTAATTGTTATCAATATATACGTAACATATACTAGTATAGCTATGTGTACTTCGTTTTCGCAACCGTCTGTAGGTTTACTGGACGGAACCAGTTTGTGGAAAAACACATTTGGACACTAAGGCTCGTGAACTGATATTGGTGAAACGAATATATGTGATGATTATTACCAATGATTATGATAATGTCATCAAAAAACGTAAAGACGGTAATATATGATAATGTCATCCGAAAAATAAAGACTGTAATATTTGCGCTTCTCTTTTGCTTGAGAAGTGTTGTTGATATTTTGTTTTATACATAACTGGTAGGTCAATTCAATGCCATTAAATTAACTTAAATATTACTGATTGGCACAGTAGCAAACACATCAAACTTCAAATATTATTTATACCTTCAAAACAGAAATGATTGAAAATATGCAAATCATCCATGAACTCTTTCAAGATTTAATAAGGTTGTTCAGATTGCAAGGTACTCGCAAAACGTAAGCGAACGTTCATCGTTAGGTAGCCGTTAAGCGTCAGCACTTCGACTTAACTTCTCTCAAAAGAAAATAATAGAACATATTTCGTAAGTAGGATAGAAGCAAGGGATTTGTATTACATAACTGACATCTAGACTTGATAATCTATTATAGACTTGCGTATAGGTTTCCTTTTCATCGTTTTTTGTTCAAGGATTGTAAGACAGACTAGTCACATCGGGTAACCGGGCAAGGCTACGTGTACATTAAGGTTATGAAAATGAGAGAGAGAGAGAGAGAGAGAGAGAGAGAGAGAGAGAGAGAGAGAGAGAGAGAGAGAGAGAGAGAGAGAGAGAGCGAGCATAATATAATTGGGCGGAAATACAAATTAGAAAGAAAAATCTCAAGTCAATGTACTCGGGCTACATACATCACAACCTTAAAATTATTGATAGGTTTCCTTTTATCGTTTTTTGTTCAAGGATGGTAAGACAGACTAGTCACATCGGGTAACCGGGCAAGGCTACGTGTACATTAAGGTTATGCAAATGAGAGAGAGAGAGAGTGTGAGAGAGAGAGAGAGAGAGAGAGAGAGAGAGAGAGAGAGAGAGAGAGAGAGCATAATATAATTGGGCGGAAATACAAATTAGAAAGAAAATGTACTCGGGCTACATACATCACAACCTTAAAATTATTGATAAACATAGTTTCCTCAATTCCAAGCAATATCAGAACCAATATATACTATCTATGGTATATATAGTATCTGGCAATATAGACCAAGGTCACCTTCTAATAAGATAAATTCTTCAGTATAGTTTGATATTAGTTTATACATTTGTTGATAATGTGATTACGAAAGTAATAAATTCCATTTTCTATACTTTAACAGATCCTGCGCGGTGCTCTCTCCTAATTATTTTGAATCAAATTGCCACCGTTATCATTGTGTTAGTTAGTGGGAAATGCGCATGACAGTTTACAGCAGTGTAAGATCACGTACGTGCTGTAAATAAAAACGACAAAACCCTTTCCAAAAGCTGACGATTCCGACCACATTATTAGCATCATGTGTTTATGAATTACTATCAAATAGTGACAATACTAAATCTAGTAAACAATCCTCGAAATTGCGCATGCACAGAACGGAAAATCTGGATAAGGCATTAAAATATCCGTATGCGTGGAACGTTTGAATTCAGCACTTCCGCTAAGCTTCCGTTATTTGGACGGAAAACGGATAGTTGAAAGCCTCAAATAAGAATTGTTGTTTCGTCCAAAGGGATTAAAATAATGTTGTCGTGTATGTACTGTAAGGGGAAGGTTTGTTTGTTTGTTGTTTTACGCCGAACTAAGCAATATTCCAGCTACATGACGGCGGTCTGTAAATAATCGTGTCTGGACCCGACAATCCAGTGATTGATATCGATAACATGCATCAACCAAGTCAGTCAGGGGAATGACATTCTAAGCAGTAGTGTACATAATTCACAGATCTCCAAAAGCAGCTGTCGTATGTGGACACGAATTGTCGTCGCATCTTCTCTCCATCAGCCTGACGAGGTCAAGTGTACATGTGTTCACCTACTTTCATTCATAAGGCTGAAAGACGCATTGTCCCTAAACAAGGCCTATGGGTGAAAGCCCCTCGTTTCTATAGGTGAGAAGACCGTCATGTTTTTTTATTTTATAACTTATGATATACAATGGGGTTTTCACGTATAAGTTATGATATACAATGGGGTTTTCACGTTTAAATTGAGGACTGTAAACATAGTTTCACTTCGTAAGGGCTGTTTAGAAAACATGGAATATTTCATGGAAAATGCATCGTGGATTTAAAAACAGTTCTGATGAGCATTGACACTTGTAACAATTCATGATGATGTCTCATGACATGTTTATACGTGGGACACATGTTATAATTGAAAAACATGTGCACCCCTTGGATATACTAAACGAATAATATGTGTCTTATGGTGAATGGCACTTGGATTGGAATAAGTACTGGTGGGTTTCTGCATTCATGTATCAGTACATGAGGGATTCTCGTGAGATTTTAAATTAAGGACAGATTTAAAAACGAAAAATTCAGTGTTTGGTCATTGAAAGCCATGAACCTCAGATGGGGTTTATGGTGAATACTCATGAAACTTTGATATATTTATGTTGTTTATTAACCTACGTTCTTCACATTTAAAAAGGTCATTTACAATATTTAAGATATTAATATTATTATAATATATATAGAACAGTTTTTCACGTCACCTATAGCTGTCCATCATTTATCTGCTGACCATGTGTTCACTCAAGACATTTTGTCTTTTTACCTGGTACGTTATAAGAAGAGAAGGGGAACGAGCATGGTCCTGCTAATCTGCTTTGCTAGAACAGCTGGACATTTACCTGGCATTGTTCATTTATGATCATCAAGGGTTCTTGCGTTCAATGTATATTATTCTATTTACAGTATAGTTGGCTACTTTGATGTTTTCGTAGTTTCAATGAAAAGTAAAACCACGTGCTCTTAACACATACATGTCATTACAAACTCCAAAATAATTGATAAAACATTATACTATACGAAGGCAGTTTTATCATAGCAGAGGCTCTGGTTATGTTGTTCGGATCGAGTCAAATGTAATGGCTCAAGCCAGTTAGCCTATTCAGTCTATGACAGATAGCGGAACTAACTGCAATTATTGTTTTAACCAAGCCCGGGCTGGGGCATGGTCTTGATATCTAGTAAAACGTGAGCAATGGTTTCAGCCTGATTGCAAGATGAACAAACCTTGTCATAGTGCTTTTTGTGAACGAGTCTGAGGCGTGAGATAGCATTTTCAATTTTCTTTCATTTGAGTATGAGTTTGGTTTTTGTTGGACCTTGGGTTGAATTTTGTATAGCCATCTGCCGATCGTACTTGCGTCCCATTTGGCTTGCCATCTTTCTGCTACGGAGGCTTTGAATTTGCTTTTTATCTCTAGTTTACTAAAGGGAATAGGCTGTATATCCGCTTTGACTAAAGCTAGCTTCGCCATCCTTGTTACGTACTGTTATTAAAGACATTCCTTTCCGTGTGAGTGATGGTTTGATCATTGTAAACACGCCCATATATTTGAAATGTATTACTCTCCGTTGTTCCACTCCATTTAACGGGGTGTGTTCTCACCGAGCTCAAAACTGAAACTCGGGGGATTAGGGATGGGAGAGTATAGTCTGTTCTTTAAATCTGTTCGCCTTGAGCTTGTGTTCAATATGGAGATCTGTATTTTATCCATTATTTCTGTGTTCCCCTGGAGGTAACAATACACAACTATGACACATGAAGTATAGAACACTTGGGTAATTTTTGTGGTAATATGCGAGAGATTGGTGATTAGTTTGTTTGTTCGTTTGTCGCCACACTCAGCAATATTCAAGCTGTAAATAATCGAGGATGGACCAGACAATCAAGTAATTGATGTCATGAGCATCGATCCACGCAGATGGGATACGATGACATGCATATCAACAAAGTCAGCCAGCCTGACCACCCGGCCCCGTCATGTAATATGTATCGGTATCTTTGATTAAGGAAATATATTTCATATATATTAAGTGCTGGTCGTTTCGTATTAAAACATGTTAAAAAGGGCATATTAAACAAGTTTTGTGGTAAAGTTATCGTTCTGAATCACATAGTTGGCTATATGTTAGCCACAGATCTGAAGTTAGATATGGACTATAGCTAAATTGGCTATGGAAATGTCAGTTAACTGCTTCGTGAACACGGCTGACATTGAGGTGCAGTGAAACGATGTTTTAGCTCGATGAGAAGGTTGAACGACTAATTATAATTTCTTGAATGCATTAAAACAAGGCCATGTGAATAACCTCCTTGATTTGTGATGTTTTACTGCAATAAATTTGGCCTGCCTTTCTCATGACTTTATATCACATTTTCCACATCCATAAAACTACGTTCTCAAAACCAATGATAACAAACAGATGATATAACGATGATGTGTGAAAGATCCCGATTGTCAAAGCCCTTCATCAATTACTTCATACACATGGGAAATATGCTGACATTTCCCCCTACAGACACTTTCCTCCTTTTAAAACAAACAGCACGTGTTTCTAAATTAATCCTCAAAGTTGCTGATATAACCACATTTGACCCGTGCTTGCTGTATAAGCGACTATGCTGGTCGTAAGAGGCGACTAACGGGATCGGGTGGTCAGGCTCGCTGACTTGGTTTATGCATGTCATTGTATCCCAATTACGTGGATCGATGCTCATGATGTCAATCATTGGATTGTCTGGTCCAGCCTCGATTACTTACAGACCGCCGTCATACTGCTGCGTGCGGCGTTAAACAACAAACACATATAACCACATTTGTCATTTTCAAAAATACCATCACAATGACTTCTATTTTAAGACCTATTCCAGATAAAAATATTCCAGCACGTCCATATTTTTTAAATCGGCGTTCACCCGCTTCATCCTACTCTTGAATCCTTAAGGTGTTATCGAAAACTGTTCAAATAAACGGAGGATGGTGATAATATGAGGGTAACGCTATTTTTCAGGGCATTATCATTTGCAGAAACCCGAGGGCAGTTAATGGAAGACCTCGGGCTTCTGCAAATGAAAATGCCCTGGAAAATAGCGTTACCCTTATGTTATATTATATTAAATCACTGACCCACTTTTACACATATGATAATGGCCCGTCGTCAAGCAATATGAGGGCATTATCAAGTTACAGTGACCCGCTCATTTCTGAAAACGTGCGGGCGGTTTAATGATAATTCTGTCTATTTTAGCTATAATGGCTATTATGTTACATGTTTGTTGAATTTATGCCACCCACATACGTACACCACGTGGATTATGTACACGATGAAGTTTAAACAATAATGCAAATCCCGAGTCAAGGCTTACTCCCCACTCATCTGAAGATAATCGTCCAACTTAGGCAAGTGCGCATACAGGACAGTTACAGAGAAAACAAGCCTACTGAAACAGTGGACAAAACACACTCTGGTGACGCAATAAGAAATCCTGACCTACAAACGTCTTCGGGAGATTGTGTGACATCAAAGATAACGGAGTCTTGTGGAAAGGATGAGCATCATATAAAAATATGAAACTGAACGTTATCATATTACGACGAAAGAGAATTGGTACTAAAAAGACACAATGACATTTGTGTTGGTAGGCTCAAAGAGCCTGAAACAACATTAATATTTGCATTATATCTCATGTACATGGACACACGCACGCACGCACGCACGCACGCACGCACGCACGCACGCACACACACACACACACATATATATATAAATATGTATATAGTCCGAAGTAAACACAATAACCGCATATAAAACAGGTGTCCATAAACAAAGAAATCTCTATATCTATATCTGGTATGTTATTTAAGAGCCGAGGTTTAGGTAAGTGACTAAGTTCTTCAGACTTCAGAGTGAACACTGCTGAGAGACAGACCAGAACCACTCTAACATAAGCCTTTGTCCAAGCAATAGCGGACAAATCAGATATGTATTTAGCTTTTATTAACGCGGGTCATATTATATTTATCATCTGGATGATACGTTATGTCAAAACAACATCCGTTATGTCAAAAAGCTATGACATATTGTTGAAAAGTTTAGAATCAGTCATACCCTCTTCTATAACTTTTTCATTTTTGTCACATTCAGTATTATTCCCGATACATATATATGATGGCCCTTCAATACAAAAACCATGGATACCTCTAACCTTCACCACGTCATCAGTATATAGTAACAGATACTCCAAATATTAATTGTTCCTCATCAACACGTTAATTATTAGTTGGTCACACTTACCACCACCATTTCTGTTGCAAAGATAGGGAAATCTCCAAAGTGAGCCAAGGCCAACTGAGTACCCAAGGAGTGACAGAATGTACTCTCTCTTCCTGGACCATACCTCTCTGGTTCTTACTCGATCATCCTTCACATTCGTGGACTTTTGACAGTCAGCGTTCAGAAACACGTCAGGCTCCGACATGGCAGATAGCTCTTTATGACAGCCCATGCAAAACATTGACACATAAATCGCGGCCTCGTACTGCGCTGAACAGTTCTTTGGTTTCTGACATTTTACGCTTTACTAAGTCGTATACATATGGGTTGACTGTACACACACTACAATGCCGAATTTATTACCCTTAGTCTCCTGGACAACAGTTGACTTATGATTAAGAGGGGGGGGGGGGGGGGGGGGGGGGGGGCGCACGGGTGGCCCAGCCGCGATTCGCTGTGCAGAGTTGCGTCCCTTGGGCACGCCAGAAACCTATGATTGTGGGTTCGAATCCCGTTTCGCTCCGATTATGTTTCATGGTTTGTCAGCTCCATACCCGTGCTCGTGGGTTTCACCGAAGTGGTAAACGTCTGAGACCTGCATCACTTCGGGCTTTCCTCCCATATTAAGCTGACACGCCGCGATATAACTGGAATACTGTTAAAAGCGGCGTTAAACCCAACTCACTCACTCACTATGATTAAGGTGTTATGTATATAACATTTATCGGATCATTAAGAGTCATTAAGATCGAAAACTACCAAAGAAATGTTCGGACCGAGACATTAAACCTACCAAACACTGTGTTGCAAAACGAACATATTCTTCAATGTTTTTTATTTACATAAGTAGGAGAATCTCTGCACGTGCACATAGAAGATCACGCATTGACGGTTTAGATTGGGAAGTGACTGGTCCCGAGCAGCAAATAGAAAGCCTTCTGATTTACTATGCGGGATCTATTGTCTGACATGCATCTTCTTGTGAGGGTGTCGTTCAATCAACAACACCAAAAGAATACGAAAGGACAGCTACTGCATAAGTATGTGTGGCTTTGATTTCATTGCGAGCGCTCAGCTCTGAACTTTCTTTAGCCTACATTTGCACTCGGCCCGAAGTTGATATGGGCATTCTGGAGTTTGTCTCATCCACGAGATGGCCAATAACGCATCCCCCAAGTAAACTGACTGATCCTCCCTCTTCTTCTTTTATGTAGCGATATAGTGGTTGTAAAAGTTATATGCCGCTTACTTAGTTCCCTTTACACCGGTCCCCAGAAGTTCAAAGATTGAGCTGAAATTTCAAGAGGCCGCAATTTTTCAGACATAAAAAAGGCAGAAAACAGCGTTCTGGTACTGAAGACTGTCCGCTGAGTTTATGCCAAAAAGTGTTGGGTCAAGGAAGGAGTTTCTTAAAGGCTGTAATGGATGGCGTGAGTCAGTCAATCCCCAAATCATTGTGTGAAAAGTAGTTGCTTGCCATCATATATTTATGCTTATGCCGAGAAGAAACTTTTGCACACTGTTTCTTGGTATGATTAATATGTTCCAATGTTTTAGGAGGCGTGTAAGCGTATGTAAATTACCATTTGAAAAAGTGGAGAAAAATATCTAATATGTTTATAAATTGTAACCATTCATGATAAATCTATGACTAAGTTGTCTTTATATGATTAGAATGTTCTGCATGCGGCCTGTTGTGTCAAATAAAATGAAACAAAGATAAATAATAAAATTCAAATGGTCTTTCATGAGATAAAATCATCTGAATTCGAGCTATTCATCTTTTTTCAGATTTATAGTATCCATTGCATCCTGTGTGAGGTTTCACTTTTACGTTCAAGAAATGATATCATTTTCGGGTAAAATAACAATTCCTGTCATGTTCCTACACTGTCATGCAGAAAAGACTATGCTAAAGGTCTTCAGCAACCCATGCTTGCCGGAAAAGGCGACTATGCTTGTTGTAAGGGGCGACTGACGGGATCGGCTGGTCAGGCTCGCTAACTTGGTTGATGCATGTCATCGTATCCAAGTTGCGTAGATCTAGTGTCACTGTGAAGGGTAGGGATAGTGATGCTCTAGTTAACCTATTCAAGGGAGAATAAGACATTCCTCCCCACCTCACCTCTTTTGTGATTCTGTTTTCCCACAACACAAGCGTCACCTAAATGTAACTGGCCCCGCATGATGAACAGACAGAGACGACTGAGGCTTAAAGGAGAGTATTCCCCGGGAAATCAGCAGTCCTAGCAAATTTGATTCAAGCCGTTCAAACATTACTAAGTCTAAATATATGAAAATGTAACAATTGACAGTTACTCCAACTGAACAAAGACAAGTTCGCATTTCACACAAATCACTAAACACAAAGTCTAGACTTTGAAATGAAACTGTTTGATTGGCAATCTCGAAGTTGGTGAAAATAAGCAAGAAAACGTACAACTTTATGGAAAACAACTTCTGACTTATTACATACAGCGACGTCTCGAAGTTGCTTCTGTCACCGTTTTCAAATTGGAGTGAAGGTATAAATGCATGACAAGTTGTGATAAGCAGCAGATTAACGTTGTTTGTTTGTTTGTTATTAAACGCCGCAATATTCCAGCTACATGACGGAGGTCTGTTAATAATCGAGTCTGGACCAGACACTCCAGTGATTGACATCATGAGCATCGATCCACGCAATTGGGATCGATGACATGCATCAACAAAGTCAGCGAGCCTGACCATCCGATCCCGTTAGTCGCCTCTTACGACAAGCATAGTCGCCTTTTACGGCAAGCATGGGTTGCTGAAGACCTATTCTACCTCGGGTCTTCACGGGAGATTAAGATTGACAACAACATGTTATATACAACAAGTAGCATCAGATGATTGAATGAACCCATATGTACATTTAGAATAACAAACACCACACAGAAATGGAGTCAAATGTACAGTAAGGGTAGGGATTAAAAGGATTAACCAGTTGTGACAAGCTGGATTTGAATTTTGGATTTGGGCAAATATAGAATTCTATGCCACATGTCCTGATTATGTCCATTGTGAAGGTCATTGTATTGAACGTGCTCACTGATGTGTGTGGTTTTGCTTTCTTCAAAAGTGTGAATGCTTTTTTAAAACAAAAATGTAGTATCCTTGTCAGTTTCTAAGGCACTCACCCCCTTCCCCGCCATGAAACTTGATTTATGCATACATGCTTGCAGGGCGTTAGTCCCATCATTACATGTGTCAAATATCATTTGAATATATGATTACTGACAGTAATTTATTTTGACTGACTAAGGAGGTGAATAACGGAAACAAGGTAATATATTTCTGTTGTCAGTTTTCTGTTCTACAATTGCGGTATTAAGTATCGGTACACACGCCCTCACGGAATTGCACATGGGCTGTCACACCACTCATCACAAGTTTAAGGTTGAATGAGGAAGACATATGTTCTTAGAATCAGATAGAAACCCAACCAGTCAAACCATTGATGTTTTCGGCGAACAATTGTCAGGGGTGCCAAATATGATCAAGGGTACACTCACCTTTTTGCGAACACCTGGTATCATCACTATTTGATAGTGATTCATAAACACATGGTTAAGATATAGCTGGAATCGTACAATGGATTTTGCTTTTAGCAGAGATTTCGCATGATTATGGAAAGGGTTTTGTCGCTTTTCGTTAAGGGTTCATCAGGGTGTCTTTTGTGTGGTAGGCGAGTTGTAGTTCCAAGATGCACGTGCAGAATAAGGTAGCTATGGGTAAAACCCGAAAGAAAAACATCGAGAAAACCTTTGAGGCACCAACACGCAGTAAGGATCTGCATTTTGCCGGATGTATCGTAGCATCGCATGAATACACGGCTTCCATTCATGGAACCTGTGGTCTCCCAAAATATTGGTGAAGGCAGGGGTAATGGCGTCACAGCGCAGCGCTACATTTACCAAGTCCTCAGATCTTACGTGTTTCCCTTTTTCGCTCGTCACCAACGGCAGCATATTCCAGCCAGAGAACGCTCGTCCTCATACAGCTGGAACCACAGGAGACATCCTACAGCAGCATAACATCATCACCATGCCTTAGCATGTATATTGATTCAGATCCCCATGGCCTTCATTAACCGCCTTGTGCACTCGCTGCACAGAAGATGTGTCGCCATCATTAACACTCGTCCATCCAACATGGTATATGACACACACACACACACACACACACACACACACACACACACACACACACACACACCTGTGTTCACTAGTATTTGAAAATACGCATGTTCCGATACCTGATAAACCTCGCCTTTCTTTTGCGGTTGAGCATACATATAACCCCGAGTAAATGTTTGGAACCTGATTCCTTCATTCCTTAATTTATCTTCATGAAAGATACTCTCAATTTCACATTTTTAAATTATTTAATAAATGTAACAGTCTTATTAACACTTTGTATATTCATATTCTGATGTGTCTCAAATATGACGTGATAACTAAAAATATAGCCGTCTGGTCATGTTGAATAGTGATGCGTCCGTTCTTACGGCAGCAAAATATACTTAAATATACATTTAGGGAAGTGTCTTTCCCTATCCATGGCATCTGTAACCGCGACGACGAGGCTCCGCGGGGTCGAATTAGGCCATTGGTTTCATAAATATCTGTTGTTGAGTACGCTCTCTTTCAAGATAGATTAATCTGTTCTCAGTTCGAGCGGGGCCCCAGTCGGGTGACGGTTCACTTGCAAGTTTGAGACGCTGAATAACAAAAAAAAGAACATTCGTGTAGGTTCGAAGGTGTTGAAAACATCATCTGAATAGAAACAGATAGAGCTGAACATTGTTGCCTTTTACCACAAATACGCTGAATACGTACCGAGCGAAAGTAATTTATTCAAAACGTGTTGTTCAGCCATGCAAAACTGGGAGCACATTCAACTGGCCACTATCTCAAGAAGGGATACAGTTTCCTCAACATACATAAATCACGGGGGTTCACGGATGGCCCAGCCGTCTAAGGCGCCGCAACTTTCGCTGTGCACTTAAGTGTGCCAGAAACCTGTGGTCGTAGGTTTGAATCCAATATTCGCCCTGATTATATATGTAGATTTATTAGCACCGTGGCCTTGCTCATTGGTTTCCCCAAAGGTTACATACACGCCAGGATATAACTGAATAAAGTGATCGGGGATCGAACCCCGGACCTTCTCAGGGCGGACGCTCTACCGCTAGACCACGGAGGTGCCCTGACGTGGGGTAAACCAACTACAAAATATATCGTGACCTAAACAGAATCTGATATTTATGCTGTATATGTGATCTTTAGTTATTGACAATAATTAAAACCAACAGCATTACTGGTTTCAAAGGTTTCAATTAGCTTATATATAATCCCGATTATTAAGCCGTGGCATCTACTACATGTATAGTAAAATCTGAATCAAGCTACCAACACAATGTATACATCAGTGTTGCATCTGAAACGTATTTTACCACCTCTGACTTGTTAGACTTGCTTTCTTTAATACACTTCCATACCAAACCTATGACACATCGTATCACACAGTAAACATACCTGCATGATGGTCCCGTCCCTCTGGGCGACCTGGTAGATCATCATGACCAGTATCGGTAAAGTCATGAGAACCGCCATAAGGATTCCAACGACTTTGGCGTAAAATGGATACACGTATGCCCCGTAGCTTGGCGGGTCGTACATGAAGAGGGACAGGATCAGAGCCACCTGTGGAGCATAAAGTAATTGACGTAGCTGGGCGGGTGGAAGATGAAGAGAGACAAAACGAGAGCCTCCCGTGGAGCACACGGAAATTGACGTAGCTGGGCGGGTGGAAAATGAAGAGAGACAAGATAAGATCATCCAGTGGAACATACGGTAAGCGACGCAGCTGGTCGGGTCGTACATGCAGACAGGGCTACGTATGGAACGTATGGTAATTGGCGTAGCTGGTAGTATTTGACGAGAGACAGGATGAAAGCCGCCTGCGGAGCATAAGGTATTTGACGTAGCTGGGCGGGTCATACATGAAGAGAGACAGGATCAGGACCGTCTTTGGAACATAAGCTAACTGACGTAACTCGGCGGATAGAACACAAAGAGAGACAAGAGACGCCGGTGGAACATAGTGTGGACCATGTTTACTTATAAACAGATGACAGGAATAACTACAGTATGCTGTACATTATAACGTCCCATGTGTGTAGACTATGTTTACTTACAAATAGAATGAGAGGAGTAACTACAGTATGCTGTACATTATAACGTCCCATGTGTGTGGACTATGTTTACTTACAAACAGAATGACAGGAGTAACTACAGTATGTTGTACATTATAACGTCCCATGTGTGTGGACAGTGTTTTCTTACAAAGAGAATGACAGGAGTAACTACAGTATGTTGTACATTATACCGTCCCTGTGTGTGACTATGTTTACTTACAAACAGAATGACAGGAGTAACAACAGTATGCTGTACATTATAACGCCCCATGTGTGTGGACTATGTTTACTTACAAACAGAATGACAGGAGTAACTACAGTATGTTGCATTATAACGTCCCATGTGTGTGGACAGTGTTTTCTTACAAAGAGAATGACAGGAGTAACTACAGTATGTTGTACATTATACCGTCCCTGTGTGTGACTATGTTTACTTACAAACAGAATGACAGGAGTAACAACAGTATGCTGTACATTATAACGTCCCATGTGTGTGGACTATGTTGACTTATAAACAGATGACAGGAATAACTACAGTATGCTGTACATTATACCGTCCCATGTGTGTGACTATGTTTACTTACAAACAGAATGACAGGAGTAACTACAGTATGCTGTACATTATAACGTCCCATGTGTGTGGACTATGTTTACTTACAAACAGAATGAGAGGAGTAACTACAGTATGTTGTACATTATAACGTCCCATGTGTGTGGACAGTGTTTTCTTACAAAGAGAATGACAGGAGTAACTACAGTACGTTGTACATTATACCGTCCCTGTGTGTGACTATGTTTACTTACAAACAGAATGACAGGAGTAACAACAGTATGCTGTACATTATAACGCCCCATGTGTGTGGACTATGTTTACTTACAAACAGAATGACAGGAGTAACTACAGTATGTTGCATTATAACGTCCCATGTGTGTGGACAGTGTTTTCTTACAAAGAGAATGACAGGAGTAACTACAGTATGTTGTACATTATACCGTCCCTGTGTGTGACTATGTTTACTTACAAACAGAATGACAGGAGTAACAACAGTATGCTGTACATTATAACGCCCCATGTGTGTGGACTATGTTTACTTACAAACAGAATGACAGGAGTAACTACAGTATGTTGCATTATAACGTCCCATGTGTGTGGACAGTGTTTTCTTACAAAGAGAATGACAGGAGTAACAACAGTATGCTGTACATTATAACGTCCCATGTGTGTGGACTATGTTTACTTACAAACAGAATGACAGGAGTAACTACAGTATGTTGCATTATAACGTCCCATGTGTGTGGACTATGTTTACTTACAAACAGAATGACAGGAGTAACTACAGTATGTTGTACATTATACCGTCCCATGTGTGTGGACTATGTTTACTTACAAACAGAATGAGAGGAGTAACTACAGTATGCTGTACATTATACCGTCCCATGTGTGTGGACTATGTTTACTTACAAACAGAATGAGAGGAGTAACTACAGTATGCTGTACATTATAACGTCCCATGTGTGTGGACAGTGTTTACTTACAAACGGAGTGACTTGAGTAGCTACAGTATGCTGTACATTATAAAGTCCCACGTGTTTCAACTTCTTATACTTACACACAGTATGACAGGAGTGATGTAGGATAACATAATGCTCAGCACTAGCGGGGTTCTTCGCCCAATCATCATCTCTACGTCTTGACTGAACTGCTTGGAACCTGAAATAAGTATTCATTAAGCATTGAGGATATCATGTGTGATATTGTGTTATGCTACAGATACTGGGCCATGAAGCAAACAGACAATACAAAATGAGATTTGGTATATGTCTTCGTATTTATCGCAGAATCCCAAGACACGTACGTGGTCTTAACTGATTTTATTTCCTTTTAATAAATCAAATTCACTTCTATTAGGCAAGTATGTTAACTGGACCTTACATACTAAATAAACTGTCTGTTTGTCTGTCTGTCTGTATGATAACTGAGGGAGAAATATGCCAACTTTCAACTGTCAACTTTTGGCTTGACTCTAAAACCTAAAAAACATGTCCAGCCTCTTTTGTTTTGGATTCCAAAGCTCTTTAAAATTTGGTTTGGTCTGGTTTGTTGTTTAACGCCGTACTCAGCAACATTCCAGCTATATGACGGCGGTCTGTAAATAATCGAGTCTTGACCAGACAATCCAGTGATTATTATCATGATCCACGCAATTGGGATCGATGACATGAATCAACCAAGTCACCCGATCCCGTTAGTCGCCTTTTACGACAAGCATAGTCATCTTTTACAGCAAGCATGGGTTGCTGAAGACCTATTCTACACCGGAATCTTCACGGGTCAGCTCCATAACATCCGTTCAAAGAGAGATAATGCTGGGACGAGCAATTGTACCACCAAATCCCTGTCTCAACGATTATCCCTAATCCTTAATACAATCCAAGAAAGGACTTTCTCTATTTCTTTATTCACAGAAAGTATTTGAGACAATGAATTTGCACCATGTGCATTCTCAAAAACGTAAAGGATTTGCTTGACTTTTTACAATCTCAAAGAAGAACCAGGTTCACTTCTGTCAAAGTATTTAATTTATATTTCAACTTTGTACCCCACGATCCCAAATGACAAACTTTAGGATCCATGGGGCTTTGTTATTAAACGTGGGGACCATCGATACAGTTACATAGCTATCTTAAGGGGGTCGAGGTTAATTTGGCAAAAATGTAACGAAGGCCATCGGAGGTTTACTGATGAAACAATATTATGTGAAATGCTGGACTTCCTCATTGATAACATCAACGAATAATTTGGAGGTGAGACATTTAAATGAAGGCATTCCAATTTGCATCAGTTGTCCTCCTCTTCTTGCAGGTCTGTTTATTTATGCATATTAATCTGAATTTCTGCTCGGATTGGCAAAATCAAAATAAGATAATTTTGCCAAGAATTTTAATTTATACATTGATGGTACATTGATAATCTGATATCGTTAAATAACCATCAAATAGCCAATTCCCTTCCACTGATTAACCCATCTGAACAAGAAATAAGGGAGACCAGTGAGACCGCCTCATCTGTTTCATATTAAGATCCATGCATAAAGAATCAGAATGACAAAACACTGAATAAGACTGTATGACAAGAGGGATGACTTCAACTTTCCAATTGTCAAATTTCCCTTGATGTGGAGCAATATTCCTGCAGCTCCAGCCATTGCATATTGCTGTCATTTCATAGCTTCTGATGTACAATCGAGCATGCTCTCTCTATCAAGAGATAGCTTTCAAAAGGTTTTAAGATAGACATGTGGAGGACATTTCCAAATTTGACGCATCAGTGACCAAATGAATGATTCATTTCCCTATTTTGACAACTGGTATCATCACTTTGATAGTGATTCATTAACACATGCATATGCTGTTGTCAGAATCGTACAATGAACCCTTAGATTTCATATGGTTATGGAATGGGTTTTGTTGCAAAATATGTCAGATTCAATTCCCTATTTTGATTCACTATATGTTCCCGTGTTTTGTTTTGTGTGTGTGTGAACAATTGACTTGACTTTGCATGTGTTTGTGACGTGTGCCACCAGTGGGGCAGGATTCGCTCATCTCTTCATGAACACCTGGTGTCATTACTATTTGAAAGGGATTCTAAACACATGCTCATTATAATAGTAGGAATGGAACAGTGGAATCAATTTGGAAAGGGTTTTGTCGCTTTTACTTTACTTTACTTAGGCAGGAAAGTCTCTGCACTTGTGCATTGCATACGTGATTTGGAATTGGCACGTCTTTTTTTGGTTTCTTGTGATTGTGGAAAGGGTTTGTCGCTTTGCCTCCATTGCATTGGATCAGTGGTCTAGGGAAAGTAACCCCCTCTTCCACCCAAAGTGCAGTGATGAGCACAACATAGAAAAGTGGTCAGAAAATATATCCAGATGTTAAAATTGTGGAGGCATCCACAGTGCTGCCTTCAAGGGATGTGATAAATGCAAGAAGGCATTATATGTGCACAAGGTAATAGTAGAGAATAAAATCTATTAGGCTGAAGCAACTGATATGGTTAAGTCGACTACAACTCCACTGTTGCTACTCAGAATTCAAAATCCAATTCTTTACAAACAGTTAAACCCCACCCGGTTCTTATTACCTCTGGTTCTGGATCTAACCCAATCTGTGTTTGTGAATATCAGTCACAAGTGTCAGATCAAGTCAACACTCCACAAGTAGCCAGTCCCATCCTTGGTACTTACCCTCAAACGTTTCTAGCGTTCCTGTCTGAGGTGATTGCCTGATGCTTTAATGCCATTATCAAGGAAGATCAGACCAATCGCCATGTCTTGGAGGCAAAAGCACATCTCCAATTCGATGCCCATTAGGACTTTATTGGTATTTTGTTTTTTCTCTTTTAAAAGTTGCAATTAAGTCGTAATTACCATAAAAGAGGCGTTATTACGACTTTTCAAAACTTGTTATAACGAGAAAAAAAGTTGTAATTACGAGAAAAAAAGTCGTTATTACGACTTTTACAATGATGATGAAAATCACCGTGATATAATTACAAAGCAATAAATAAAATGTTATTATAAACTATTTTTTCTCGTAATTGTAAAGTCTTAATTACGTCTTTGTTTCGTGATTGCAACTTTTAAAAGAGAAATAACAAAATACCAATATGGTCCGACAGGGCAAAAAACAGGAAAAGATCACTATTAATGCTGCACACTTTGCAGATGATTGATCCTTCGAACGGATCCTTTGGGTAATGTTCGGTTTGCTTCCGTAAAATCAGTAACTTGTGTTCAAAATGGGAGTTCAGTGGCAATGATGATCAAAAGACGAAAAAAATCATCATATCAATCTTTGTCTAGGGTATAATAAATTGGAAAAAGTGTGAGTGTCTAAATTTCGTAGTGTTTCTTTTTATAAAAGCTTAACATGATCACATCATATAACATATTTGCTTATCAAATGTCACATGATAATCAATCCATTAAACTATATTTCAATAACTAAGCAGAGTGCTGATAAATCAACTTTGTTATTTCTTAACAAGGCTATGGTATTGTCTGGACTTGTCTGTGTTTGCCAGGTGTCTAAATGCCATCTTAAAAAGCTTGACCATATCCAGTATAAATATTTGAGAATATGCACAGGGGCCTATGCAACAATTCCAATATCAGCTCTTCATGTTGAGTGTTCAGAAATGCCGCCTCTTCACCTTCGTAGACAACCGGTATCTACGAAATAATTTCTAGGAACGAAAACCAAGAACAAGAACCATGCAGCCACAGAGACTGTTAATGCCTGGGTGGAATATGTCATGTGTGACGGTCTCAAAGCAAAATTCCATTAAGATTGAGCATAAAGAGACCTTCCACTCAGCTTCGTCTTTACAATTGTAACCCAGTTGGTCCCATTGCTCAGCCTGTCACATCCTTGTGGTTTCCACTCATGTCTGGATTGAGTTCTGAACTCAGTTTAATTGTAGGTGAGAAAACATAAATTAAAGTAATAACTCAAAACTTTCTGTCTGAACGTTGTTCTAATTCCACACACATATACACTGATCCACCAAAGAATCATGCAAATGATCGTACTGCAGGGGATTTTTGAATACCCGATTTATCCATCTCTGAGGCGTTTAGATTCCCTGATTATCTTTCAGATTTTGAAGTTAACCTTTCGTCCATTGTTCAAGCCCTGAGATAGGTAGATGTACATAACCTTGAAGCAGTTATCTTCACAGATTCAAATGGCAGCAAATAAAGCTATCGAAGTTGGTGCAAATGGATCCAGTAATGACATTGTTTATGAGATACTAATTATGGAAACATTTCTAAACACGATGAAAATTGTATGCAATATTGTTTGGGTTCAAGCACGTTTGAATACATATGAATAAAATCGCAAATAATATGGAACAATCTGGATTACACTTCTTGTTGTTCTTGATATTAGATTTTCGACCAAGCCCCTAAGCTTTTGAAACTGTTTTGTCGAAATCTATTTCAATAAGTTGTCAACCAGTGTGGGGTGCTGGCTTTACCGACACGCCTAGTACAAACATAGACCATCTGTAAAATCTGGTCCTAAAAGTTGCCGTCAGAAAAGGCAGGATGAAGTCATTGGGACATAACTCCGACTTGGACACCGTTGGCAATAAGGCGGTCTCTTCTAAATGTGGCCATTGCAATTTGGACATGCCTGAAAATGTCAAACACTTTCCAATTAATTTGGGCCCAAACATCATGTACGGCGCAGTGCAAAGGAGAGTTTTAGATTTTGTTTCTTCAGCTGGAAAATAAGATGCAATTAAGATGCTCTCAAATGACTTAAACAGATTTAGTTCAATGATTATAAATCACTGTTGCATTCTATCATGTTGATCTTCTACTCTTTTTTTTGGAACGAGTATTTCAAGTTTCAGAAATGAAAGTGTCTGCTTAAGGTTTTAACCCATAACATGGAGCAAAGGTTATTCGTCTGTCTTTTCTTTTCTTTTCCCCCATTATTAATTTTCATGTGTACTGTGTGAGTGTATCATATATCTTATGCTGGCGTCTCCGTTATGTTAGCTGAAAGATTTCGTGTTATTTTTTTCAATATGATACTTTGTGATTCTTATTCAGTTAAGTCAATGTGTTGGGCGCACAAGGCCTTCCGTTGACCTACGTCGCCCTTAAACTAAACACCACCGTCGTATCACAGTTCATGGCAAGGGACCAAACTCTAAACACTTTAAAGTTACGGATGCGCTCTGCTTTAGACATTTTCCTTTTCAAAACCCACTCATCCCTACCTTAACTACTGTTTGTTTTAAATTTTATACTTCATTTAAACATGCATACTTTGGGTGTTATATCTTTGGTCGAGACACTGTACTTGTCCTTTGTCCTTTGACAGGTTTAAACCACCATACTTAGGAAAGACTTGTATATCAGAGTGGTGTGGTGACAGAGAAATATCTTTCTATGGCTACCATAGGAAGATCATTTCCTGTTTTGGTTAGCACCAATCATTAATGACATATATTCCATACCATATATCCAGCTGATGACCATACACTCCAAACAGCCAATCAGCAGAACACTAAAGGAGGAGGCATACCAGTCAAGCAGTTGGACAAGGTAGACTCCACCCTGGGGAGAATGGAATAGGAATTCATGTTAACCCAGATAGATATGTTCGCAGAATAGTTGTCCATTTCGATGAATAACGTGACCGGGTGAACGATAAAGCGTTTTACAGAAACAAATTTAGTACTGTATAGTTTTGGTCAAAGTAGAAGGTACTTTCTTTAAAGAAACAACTGGATTAATAGCTTACCCTCGTAGTGTAAGGAATAGAAAGGAGGAAACAAAAGAGACATATTCCTCCTGTGACATGAACTCTTCTGAACTTAAGACGATGAGGGAATGCTTCTGAAAGTCCTGCTACGAGGGTCTCGAGTGCACCAAACTGTAACAAAGGAACAAAATGTGTTTTGAAAAAAAGCTACGCATACTAACTCTACTGATGGTTTTATCCCATAATACAATTGCTCTCAGGACATGCTGGAAGTTATGAAAATATATCAGTTGCGAAAACAATATTTTCGGCTCCTTCTTTCGCAGAAAAACAACAACATTGTGTGTTTTGTTGTAGTGACTGAATATAATGCAGATGTGATTAAAAGTGTACACGAATTGGCTATATATATAAATATATATATCTGAAAGAGTGTCATGTAACAATGATGCACTGTCATCAATATTGTGACATAATTAACTAAACGTCAACAATGGTCTTTGCAATAATGCTGTAAAACGTTTGATCTCACTACAAAACATGTGCTTCGTGTGGATTTATAACAACTAACTTAAAGTTAAATATTGCTCAAAAGTTGTTTCAGCATTTAACCCTGTCCAGGGGTATACTAAGCTCGATGGTCACACGATACCATTATCCATTTCAAGAACATCTGGTGTCATATTTTGATCTTCATTTACGTAACAAGTAGTAATTTTACTATTAACTTGAAAATATACAAAAAGATTAATAATGAATAATGTTGAGGAAACCTTTATTTACCACAGTGTCGATCCCCAGAGACAGCAGTGTGAGGAAGAACAGGACTGACCACAGTTGAGGCACAGGCAGCTGGGCTATAGCTTCAGGGAAGATGATAAAACCAAGTCCTACTCCTGGTAATAAGAAATTAAGACAAAGATCGGTAAAATTAACAATTAAAACAAAGATCGGTAAAATTAATACACAACAACATCTCACGAACATAGTTTAAATGCTTTATCTCAGATGAATCGGTTATTAGAAACCGTTTTATAAGAAATACATACAATCGTGATGTCCCCAAAAAGTTTGTAATAAACATAAATATGTACATCACTAAATATCCGCTCAATCGCAAACATCCAGTGTAGACTTACATATACAGTTTGGTTATGATAGGTGTACCTGAAGACACTATCTCCGATATAGGTATCTGTGCCTTGTGAGCCATGAATCCTAAAGAGGAGAATACAACCAATCCACAAAATATAGTGCTCGCTTCCCCGACGATTGTCAACAGTGTCACGTCTCTAAAATACGGAATAAAGAACAAACTATTGTGAAGCTTATGTTAGGAAGCATCCACATGATATGTTTTTATAATCAGAAATGATGTACATCACGCAAATACTGATTACGAAATGAACAGTTATACATTGTTGCTACTTCATCTAAACTTGGATATAATATAAAATCACCTGAGGCAGTTGTTATGAAATTTGTTATAGCTGCTGATAGTGATGAGTGAGCCGAACGTTGTACCCATGGAATAACATGCTTGGAGAAGAGCTTCTAGCCATACCTGTTATAGAAATATACACTAGTAAGTTTGATAAAATCTCAAGATCGAAGTTTTTCTCTGACTTTAGATAGGAAGGACAAGTTCTTCAGGTTATCTAGATGTAGCCTTCTTCACGTCAGCTGCTACAACTCCTGACTGTATGTTTCTGGTGACCATTGGGAGAAGAATGTCAATGTTTGCATACAATAATCTGGTTAGAATATGATCAAGAATACACAAAGTTGACTTTGCCCTTTTCAGAATAGAGATTATATCACTTTCAGTGAATGAATCTGGTGCAGTCAGTGGTTCTTGGTTGAATATAGTTGTGAAATGAATCTGTGAAGACGTTAAAGGTATCATTCAAATGCTACCAGTTACAGTCGCCAGTACTGCCTATACAAAACTACTACTGCCACATACTTAACATAGCTGATAAATATCATGTCTGCTTGTCAAGATAAAATCTTACCTGAACTGAGCCAAGTCGTGAGAAGTCGGGACGAATGAAATAAAGAAGTCCATCGCTAGATCCTGGCATCACGCACGACCTTACCAGCAGCACCGTCAGAAGAACGTACGGCATCAAGGCAGTCACGTACACAACCTGTAAAGCACATGTTAAAAGCAAATGTGAAATGAAAAATTACCTTGGTGATATTTTGTCCATTTCCGAAAGACGATTAGCATCCTAGAGCATCATTGTTTGTCTCCGGTTGTGTTCCCCAATGCAGAAGTTGTTTCCCGTACCTGGACCTTCTCACACAGTGATGAGTTTTGTGTCTGTCTGATGTCTAAATCTACACCATTAGCTGAGGACCTCGTGTCTTGACTGGTTATGAGTTTAATACATACAGACATGTAGTTGAAACTACCTGCCTGCCAGGAGAGTTATTGGCGCTGAGCCTCCAAATAGTTATGTCGAACACTGTCAGCCCATAAGGTACCCAGGGCAGGACACGTATGGGACCCGTGGACATCCGGGGTAGAATAGGTCTTCAGAAACCCATGCTTGCCGTAAAAGGCGACTATGCTTGTCGTAAAAGGCGACTAACGGGATCGGGTGGTCAGGCTCGCTGACTTGGTTGATGCATGTCATCGATCCCAACTGCATGGATCAATGTTCATGATGTAAATCACTGGATTGTCTGGTCCAGACTCGATTATTTACAGACAACCGTCAAATTGGAGAGTTCCCTGGAGTAAGGAGAAAAGGATAACATGCCCAAAATGTCTGTATATCAAGTAGGTTATAGGTGTGCCCCAGAGACTTGTTGTGACTATTACCCCAGGTGTGCACGCAACGTGTGACTTTTGTGATGATACATGCTTCCGCTGCTTGCTTTCTCGTGCTTCCATGTGACCCTACATTTCTATCATGCACTGTTGCGAGAGAGTGAAGGATCAGCATAATTTATGTAGCCTACCTTCCCTACTGACTGCACACCTTTCATCAAACACAGAAACAAAGCTGTCCAGGAACACAGGAGACTGAGGATGATGTGGGGCTGCACAGACCCAAAATTGTCAATCCCAGCTGATACTCGAAGGGCGTTGAACCTTTGCAATAAATAGGATTGGGTGGACGGAGAGATGAAGAGATAAGTAGTACTCCTCAAAACCTATCATAATTCTGAGGTATTTGACACAAGGAAGTTTCTAGTATCGTTATTCCGCTTGAAATACAATTGAATTATACATGCAGAAAATTATGTCCATTTGTACTTCGTTGGTACTGTAATTGGGAAAAGGCAGTTCAGTGAGGCCACCTAGGACACAGACAGACTTGAGGAGAACTTAGAGAATGACTTACTCGTATCCGCGAATTACAATTATCCGTCCTGAATGAATGAATTTTGAATTAAAGTACCTAGCCTTTGTGAAGACTTTTTAACGTTACTTCAAGAGGGACATATAATCCGTAATTCCGGTTACGAGTATGTTACCCATAGTCATTTTGTCTGAGACAAGATAGAAACATGTCGGATTCTCGATCTCAAATGCGATATCAGCTTAGTTTATGGACGCCATCATCTTCAAATTGCGTCAAAGCGTTTATGTTGGATCCTGTTTCCATGGGCCTCATTGCAAACAATGAAAACAGTGGGACACTTCAATGAGAATTGCGGAAAATATAGACCCTTGTGGGTAGTCAATATTGGATATCAAGTTAATAATCTCAAGTGTTTTTATATGTATTTCTAAAATGAAATCCCTTAATAGTTTGTAGATAAGCAATTGAAGCTTGTTTGAACAAAACTAGTGGGTATGACGTTAAAAAAAACATACTGCCAAAATTCCTCAGAAGCCGTCAATGTCGAGTTTGGCTTTCTCCATACGGCGTTCTGCAGAAGTTGTTGTTCCACGGTACTGTTGAAGACTTCAGATGAGCCATTGGTTACCTTATTGATACACACTGGGGTATTCCACCAGTTGTCACACGTTGTCCAGGGCAGGGATGACTTGAACGATTGGCTCATATAGTAAATTGCCCAGGCCATGGTGAGTGTGTACGGCATGATTCCGATGATGTTAGTTAACAGTTGGGAGATTCCGATTCCTGGAACGAAAGGGGAAATAAAAAAAAGAACTTTACGTTTTTATACATGCACGAATCGGTTGAGGCATGCTTTTGATGAGTCGACCAATGTCAGCTTGACTCATGTTTGTTCCACACATCGATCAGTGAGAACACGCAAAGTTCATTGAGATTGGTGGATGGATTTTGGTGTTGACGTATATGTCTGGCAATGACGACCCAGACGTTTTCAATGGGGAAAAGGCCAGGCATGGTATGACATAGATGTTGTGTTGTTGGAGGAATTGGGTCACAATCCAGCACAATGAGCACGTGCATTAGCACCATCAGAGTGACAGTTTCCAACCGATTTCTTTATGTCATCGTTTTGACTAATGTTTTGTCGGCTGGAATTGTTGTCCTTGGTCGCCCAGAGCGGCGTCAATCATTGATCATTTGTTGGTATCGGGCCCACAATCTGCTGACAGATTTTGGAAGATGCAGCGTTGGGTCAACACTATTCTGGCGTGTGCCTATGCTTCCTTAACAAATAAATGTGTTCAGTAAAGTGCCTTGAGCGTTTGGTGTCAAGAAAACAATGTGCGTCTGCTCAACAATTGTGTGACAATCGTAAATATGGCATACCGCCCCTTGCACTTGCTGTCCGAGGTAACGTGCTTCTTGACTGTAACAATGTTGTGTTTGGGAACTTAATTCTCAGCGGAAATGTTTTTGCCACATCTATCCCTTACTTTCATTGCCTGATTTGTATCTTTCTGTAATTTCAAAGCAAAATTTCCCCTGCTTATTTTGCATAGTATATATATATATATACTTTTCTGAGAAGACTAATTTATGACACACGTCTTCAGACTACACAAGTAAGTCGAAACATCCTACAAGTGCATTGTGGGGCCGGGCTAACAAATGTAAACATAGCCGAAGTTCTGGGTAACTGGTTCTTGTGAGTTGAGGTTTTGTAAAAGTTGTAACTTTGTTTCGACCACTAATGTTTGCAGACTGCAAGCCATGAAATACTTGGCTTACCGTGTTGGTTGCACATTATGATACCGTGACCGAAGTGAACCGACGGCCTGGGGCATGATATGGCGTCGTCGTTTGACGAACATGGCAGAGGAAGACTATAACAGCGGTCGTTTTGTTTTTTGCCCTACACTTAGCAACAGGTGTACATCCTCTTCAAGGATTGCTTATGTCTGTGGCACCAACGCCCGTCTAGGACAACTTTGTGGCTGTTGTGGCTGGAAACAGTGGTTCGAATATAGTTTAGAAAACCCTGCGGTATGGGAGATGGTTGGCAGATGTTATTCCTTCCCAGGTAATAACATTCTGTTATTCGACAAGTTTAAAGAAACTGTTTCCCCGATAATTGATGTGGATGCGCCATCTCGCTTGGCAGTAATGAAAGAACAATGTTACCAAGGATATGTTCGATCATGGGGGAGGTAATTTGAATAGCATCGTGACGTAAGCCCATTATGACGTAACTCAACAAGTGTACTTTATCGCAAGATAGAGTTCAGTCGGCACCTATGATTCTTTATTGAAGTATGTTAGAAATTAAAACAAAGAGGTTACCTTTAAAGAGTGGACACAGAACCCAGACATGAGAGGCACTCCTGCTGGAAAACTGACTGATGGACACCTCCAGGAAGAACAACGGAACACCGCATGCGATGATTGCAGTGAAATATGGGATAAGGAAGGCACCTGGAAAATGTGTTAACAACGTGGATACAGTGTCTGACGACGATTATAAAATAACCATAAGTTAAGCCTTTAATTCATCAGAAAGTGGAAATAGTCTAATATATCAATGATCCTTTGATGAAGATATCTCTGGTGTGTATATCTAAATAATTTCATACTTTTAACACTGTTTTTCATGCTGATTGGCTGAAGGGGTAGTCACGTGATCAGATATTTGGAGTTCACACACCTGTGAACGGACAAAAAAAGTTCACACGATGTCAACAATTTTTTTGTGAAATTGATCGTGTGAACTTTTGCCGGAACTATTTTCCGGGGTTTTCCCCGAACTCTCGATCGCTGTTTACGATCAACTCGTTTTTCTATTTTCTTCTTAATACCTGCATTTATCAGCAATAAAATTAATTTAGTATTTTTGCCTGGTCTTGTAACATTTCATCTGACTTATAAATAAATAAATGCTTTGGTTCTGGTGATTGATGTCATCTAGCTGCTACATGAAACAAAATGGATTGTCCTTGCGGTGATTTGGATATGGAATGGCTATTTTTCAATACTAATAACGCAAGTGAAGAAAATTAATTCTGTAAAATTACTGAGGTGAACGAAATTGACTTATTGAGCGATATTGACTTCGATGCCTTGTTTTCGGAAATGAGAGGAATCAAACACCAGTGAAAACAATGCCGTACCCTGCTCAGATGAGGCCGTTGACACACAGCAAACGCGACTGCTCCTGATCAATCCCAAATTAAAAAAAAATCTAAGATTTTGAGAAACAATAGAACATAAAAAGGTAAGGAAAGAAATTAAATTAAAAAAACCCTAAAAAACTTGCCTGCCTGTTTTATCGATTGGTTATCGGAGACAGGAAAATATCCGTAGACGAAATTAGAAATCTACTATTGGCCGACCTTCTCCGTGCATTCTAGGCCGAGAAGCGGCGGCACATGAGGAGTGACGGGGCACAGTAATGTAGCTGGCATAAGGTCATACAGTAGGTCCATCTCAGGTGCTAAGAAACACCAGCTAAGCAAAGTATTACAGCACACGCGACAAATCCCAAGTTACAAATATAACACACCCTGACATTAAAATTTAACACAAAACACACAAGTTTCGGAGCACTTGGTTCAATCCCCACCAGTCCATTCCACATCATCCGAATTGGTTTGCGATTATCCAAACACAAGCAACACATTCACAAATCGGTGATATTCCCAAATTGTTAGTGCCATGAGAGGGTTCACGCGTCGGGGTGTTTTCCATAACTGCTCCATAAACGTCATTTTCAACAGCAGTAAGTATAAATTTCATTCTCATGCTCCCGTTCGACTCGAAATGCACCTCTTTGCAAGCTTATGTGACGTCATATATATAAATCCGCGCTTTTAGGTTGACCTCGCCTCGGTGCATCGAGGTCATGTTTATATTTTTGTTCAACTTCCTGTAACCTATTTTAATTTTGCGTAACTGAGTATAAGTGGGGAAACGCATGTGACCGAGAGCCGGCAAATACCGACAAAATAACATTGTTGCAATGTTCTTCGGCGAGGACTTCAAATTTCAGCAAACATTGTTACGATATTATTCGGCGAGACCAGTAAACTACAACGTATGAAATTATAAGAATTGAACGCCAGTTCGGAGGTTCACATAGTTTAACCAGCGCTTTTAAATCGTTCACACTTCAATGAACCCATCCAATTCTTCTGACGTTCAATTCTTAAATGCCATGAGTGTCATGAATGATATTTTTCAACCAGTTTGACTTACCGCCACCATTTCTGTTACAAAGATAGGGGAATCTCCAGAACGAGCCAAATCCAACACTACAGCCAAGCATAGACAAAATATACTCTCTCTTCTGAAGCCAAGTTTCTCGCTTTGGTCCCTCCCTTTCCTCAGGCATCGTGAAATGGGTGAGCTCTACTCAAAACGCTGAAAATTTGTAAATTAAGGTAGAAAGCGTGTGTATTACTGTTTCGATTGACAAATATACGTCCAAATATACGTACAGCAACAATATACACCTTCAGTCAATCGAACCTTTTAGTGCGCCAGAAACAATGCAATGGTTGAAAGTACAATCAAGGTGGATACATATATTCAAACCTATTTTGTTATAATGAACGTTTACATATACATGTAATTGACATAAACAAATGATATTTCTTTGTCTCATTACCAATATATGCCATTAAAAAGACAATGAATCTAGATTGAAATATTTGAATACATTCATAGGCATAAGGATGTAAATCAATATAGATAACAATGCCATCATGATATTTACAATTCGATGATGTTGTACATGGTTGTTTTTACAGTATAACGCCACACTCAGCAATATTCAAGCTATATGACGGCGGTCTGTAACTAATCGAGTCTGGACCAGACAATCCAGTAATTGTTATCATGAGCATCATGAGGATACGACGACATGCATCAACCAAGTCAGCGAGCCTGACAACCCGATCCCGATAGTCGCCTCTTACGACAAGCATAGTCGCCCTTTACGGCAAGCATGGACTGCTGAAGACGTATTCCAACCTTGATCTTCACGGGTCTGTATTACATTTAGCATCACACAATGTAAACACAATTAGAAGACTACATCTTCAAATTATTAAATGCCAACGCTTAACACACACACACACACACACACACACACACACACACACACACACACACACACACACACAAAGATAGTTGTCCTCATTCTGCCCGTCTATCAATAATTGTCATAAATGAAGATGTGTGAAGCCCATTTATGGTGTCCCCCGCCGTGATATTGCTGGAATATTGCTAAAAGCGGCGTAAAACCATACTCATTCATTCAATTATTAACATCACTGCCAATAATCACCATTAGATATAGACATTAAGGAATTAAATTTAAACAGTTTTGGATGAATAACGAATTTGTTTGGAACATATCTATCTCGAAACGTATTGTATTCAGAACAAATCAATATAAAATGGTATTCATCCTCCACAATATTACTATTGCAGTACAGGCAAATCCTTTCAATATCTTGGAATATAATGATACCGTCCGGTTTCCATGCGGAGATTAAGGGAAATGCAACGGAACAGGGACAAAGCTACTTTCTTAATTTTGCAATTGTAATGTCTTTCAAATATAATTCAAGATTAAGAATTGCTTTAAAGGAGGAATAAATTTGTGTTTTAGAATTGTTTGGCAATGGGAAAGGCCAATCCTGTTCAAAAGCACATTTAAGTCTCATAAATTCTGAAATAAACGATTCTTTAAGTGACATTTTGAGCTTCCCATACATTTGCAAATCAAAAGATTTAACAAAGATTATAATTTGGTAGTCTTGTTAATCCTACCATGGCTTGTACTTTGAATTAACATATATATAGTAACTTTTTCTAGGGTATCGGGTTTCTTGCACTGCAGGTATCGTAAACCAGTATATTTTATAATTACAAGTTTAGCTACTAATAAGTAAAGGGGGAAGCGACCACATTCGCCAAGGACCCCCAAAATCTCTTACATGCCATTAACTGTACAGATTCCAATTGCTTAAATTTGTCTACCCGGCATATGTCCCTGCCATATAGTAGAACTGGTGCAACAAAATCTCAAAGAACAGGTCATAAGGGATTGGCTTTAATTTATATAGTGATATCAAACAAATGTACTATGTTTACATAGTAAAACGCATCCCATTAATTCTTTTCGGCAGAATATTCTTCATACGTGATCATTTTAACCCATTTGCAAAGATGCTGCTGAGTCTGTCTGCTTGGTGTCATCGATAGTTTTAATGGGATCCGGATGCCCCGCCATGTTCATCATTTTACTATCAAGTACAGAAAATATGTTGCCAAGTTTCTTCTTCATCTATTATGAACTTGCTATGTATGGTCTGTAACTATTGCTCAAAAGCCTGATAGAAACTTACATTTGAAAGGACAGAGTGTAATGCTTTTTGTGTTAGACAATGACAGTAACATATGTACACTGGGAACAAAGGATAATTTTAATACTTGAGATCATCACCAAACGTTTGCTCATTTGATATATATATGTACATAATCACATTCATGTGATTTGAAATGGAAACAGATGTATACAAGTTACGTCCGTTTTCTGTGACATCTAGTTATCATTTATATAGGAAATAATGTCAATACATACAGTATCATGTTAGATCTATGAATCATACCAACATCATAAAAATTAAATTGTATGGAAAATTATATAAATTCCCAACTGTGCTGTTGTGATTGGGCGGCCATTTTCTATAGCATCGGTCAGGTGATACCATCTTTTGCGTGTATTGCCGTTTTTAGCAGGGGAACTGCCGATCGCTGCGTTAGGCAACATGCAGACAAACAAACATTTCCTTTATATCAAAATTGTGCGAGTGGCGGATGCTTCTGGTAGAGTAGGACATACTTACCCTTTTCGCGAACACTTGGCGCCATCCCTGATTTTTATCACTATTTTGGTATTTTCGCCACTTTACTTTAGTGACAATGAGAATCAGATATGGATATTGAACAGGTATTTTACATTGTGCAACCAAAGTAAACATGCATACGCGTTATGCAGCTTGAATATGTGAAACACATTACGTCGAAAATGAAAAAAACACCATGCAGTCTGTGTATAGAAAAGTAGTTATTCTATATTATTGTTATAAGTGTCATATTGTATGAAGGGAATTTCATTTCCATAATCTAAAACACATTTCAGAGACCGGATAGGACGACATTATGCCGTGTAAAACCGTTACGGACGAGAAAACTTAGACCTCACAAAATGAAGAACGCAGCGACAATTCAGATGCCCAAGATACAATTTTATTTCAGCATGGTTAAGCCAGATCTATCTATCTATCTATCCATCCATCCATCCATCCATCCATCCGTCTAATTAATGTGTGTTTGTGTGTTTGAACTGGTGTCGCGATAGCCTCCTAAGATAGTATGACTCATTTTCACATCGATACCCACACTGAGACACAGTATATGCGCGTATTTCCTCATGAAAAGTATTGTAGCAAGACATACATGTAGCTGAAGTTTGCTAAATGAATATCAAAGACTGTGTGTCTACTGATGTTAACAGCCTATATAATGCAGTTTTGATTTTTTAGGTAAATGAAAGCATAAACATTTGTGTTAGCCCTCTCATAGATGATGTACCGGTATGGCAGGACATGCTTACCCTTTTCGTGAACACCTGGTGTCACCACAGTGGTCCATTCATGTAATTCCCACAGCTATTTGTTTCGGCAGAAAATCTACGCTGGTTATTCTCTTGCATTGACAATTACTATTTACCAAATGTCGACAGTCATTTGACTGTTGACTGTATAAACAATGCAGGGGTGTAAGTTTCTCAAACAATCTCCATCCCATCATGTCATAAGTGTTACAATCATATTCGGGCAATGTGGTAGATCTGTTATGATTTGATGATGTCTTCTTAGGAAGGTAAACAACTGACTTTTATATATGTATTTTTAGTCCTTTTTAGATTTAAAGATTTGTTAAGTTTAATAGTCGAAAATATATTTCAGGATGATATGATGTAGCCAACATCCACTGCATGGAATTGTGGTTTTCCATGTATGCCCTCGTATTTGGAATAAGGTGTAGCTTTGTTGTATTACATGCCCATAAGCGACATCATTTATGGAAAATGATATTGGCATATGGCTATGTCTTTGTATGCCAAATGTAAGGAGCGTATATTCATGAAACGAATTATTTCCATGTTGTCCAAACGGTGCTGAAACATAGCTGATGAATGCATGTTATGCGATCAGTTTTATATAGGTTTGAAATAAAAGTAAATAAAGAGTCTGTGCCTCAACTGTTTCCATAGCGTTTGTATTGAGGCTTTTAATGCAGCTACTTGGATTCCTTTGTTCTGGATAAGATGCATGTGCCTATTAATGACACAGTGTCTAAAGCAAGCGGAGCATTGTATATTTGGAAATATAAGGGATTTCAGTTTTTCATGTCTTACAGAATGCATTTCAGGGATTGAAACCTGAAATGTGTGTTTTACATTAATTAATGAAGTCATTGTACAACTTTGAATTGCCATTAAGAACTCATGGAATAAATGTATGAACATCCACATTTGCATAACATATGTGTCAACGGTCTCATTTAAGGTCAGCATAATTATCAACAATGATGACGTATATTTCAGTTGTATGACGTGTGCCTTCCTTTTTTTCGTACATTAGTTCATCTTTTTATTTGTTATATCTTATCACGTGTTCTTTATAGAAAGTTTACAACGATCGTCACAAGACTGAGAAACAGCCTATCCAAAATATGCCTTTCCCGACCTGAACTTAAAAAAAAATAACAGAAGGCTTCTTAAAAAGGGAAATGTAAAGTTAGTACATATTACCGCATATCCATGAAACGCATTAAAACCTTGATATACATTTCCTCTTGTTTTTTTTATTAACATCCTCGGAGCATCTGATGAAATGAAGACGAATCAACGAATGGCGACACTTCTTCCATGAATATATACTAAGTTCCAAAAGAAACGTATATCTCTTGTTGCAACTTGTGATCTCAATATTAAAAAAACAGTTCCAACAAAAGACACACGTTGATAGAATAACATGTCTGGAAAAGTTCCACTTATCGCTTTGGATGCAAACTCTGAACACTGACTCTTCATAGCTATGAAACAGACACCAACAGAACGTGCCAAGAACATGCACGCTTTTAATGAGCAACATTTACTTTTGGGTGTTGAAGGAACCCTTAATAGTGAAACTACGTGACAAACGTACGCCTGTTCCTTGATTGACACGGAATGCACCATGCCCGGATTTGGCTTCTGGATATGATTGAAGCTGGTATGACGGGAACACGAGTAGCGAGCGAGCTACAGGTCCACCCCACTACGATCTACGGTCTTATTGACAAACAGTGCGCAGGATTGCCCAAGGAGCGAGAACCCACGTGTAACGTCGTTACGTCAAGATAGGGTTATCGCCCGTTCTCACCTGCGTCAACGTCACCTACCTACTGCCAGTTGGTTTGGTTGGATGGTTTGTTGTTTAACGCCGCACTCAGCAATATTCCAGCTATATGATGGCGGTCTGTAAATAATCGAGTCTGGACCAGACAATCCAGTGATTGACAGCATTAGCATCGATCCACGCAATGGGGATCGATGACATGTATCAACCAAGTCAGCGAGCCTGACCACCCGAGTCCGTTAGTCGCCTTTTACGACAAGCATAGTCGCCTTTTACGGCAAGTATGGGTTGCTGAAGACCTATTCTATCCCGGAATCTTCACGGGTCACCTACTGCCAGACAAACAGTTGGAACCCACCACACACCTGTGTCAGCACACACGATGCATCAGTAGCACATCTCAGGCAATGGCGACCCTCCTTTGGATGTGAGATTCTTTTGCAAATGAGTATAGACAATACACATGTGAAGGACACAGATCTTAATAAAACACATTAAGCCATGAATATAAAAAAGTGTTTAATATGAATGCATGGAATCCGTGCGTGAGGTGCTGGATAAACAGCGGAGACGAAATTCTTGTTGTACTACAAATATATCCGGGTAACACATTTTGTATCAATCGATCCAGGTTACAAGTATCAGTAGTATTTAATCAGTATAACTGCTCATTTTCATTAATCATTTTAGAAAGCTGAATATAAAACTTCTGATGTTAGAGTTGACAACATGTCAACTTAATTGAAAAGAATAGCGACGTCATGCGTTCTCAAATAAACAACTGATCACTGTGTTGATTGTTTGGATTAGGATGCTTTGTTTCACAATCATGCAGGGCTATCGTCCAGTCAACACCTTTAACTAATGTAACGTTTCCCTGTAACGTGACAATATTATTTCTGCAATCATTTGGTTACAGGATCATGATTGGTAAGTCGGTGGTTTCCAAGCACACAATCATGCCTCTGGTGTGGCTGAAACGTCCCAGTAGAAGCTAACATTTACATTTATATTGTAACCATTAAAATTTTCAGATGACTTGAATTGTCATAAGTAAATTTGTTTTCTTTTGTTGTCTTGTGCGTCATGCAGGTTGTTTGTTTTTCGAGTGTAATAGTCGCATAATAAGACTTTCTGGTTGCTGGTGCATCTCCTCAAGATATCGTTCTTTGTCTTCAGGCCGCGAAGGACCCCAGTCAGTGGCCGGAGAGCTTGCAAGGCGGAGACGCTGTTAAATGCATGAAACTCATTTTCAAAGGTATATAAATTAATCCAAACAATCTGAGGACACATTGTTCATAAATAGAAGCGACAGACCCTTTCCATTATCATATCAAATGTCAATTTCCGACTATACCATAAGAATGTGTTTATGAATACTAGTGATGATATCTGAGCGTATCCTGCCCCACCAGTGGCACCCGTCACACAAGTCAAGTGTTCAGCTGAACAAACACAGAATCATGTCAAGGTAGATAATTGTATCGGACATCATTTTCATCACAGATATAATAAATGTGGAAATGTTCCCCACATTTCTATCAAAAAACGCTAAAACACTTCACTAGGGCCCTGATTGTTGCAACCCTGAACAAACAACAATGGAAATGCCCACTTACGACCATTTTGCAATATAAATGTGACGTATATGTTTATTCATATATCGTATATCATGGCTCGTTAGATGTGTAAACTTACCTCAAGAAATGTTCCTTTCTTCTTGATAAACTGGTATACCAACATGACAGGTATTGGCAATGACATCACTATTGCCATTAAGATTCCAATCACCTTTGCGTATTCAGGGTAGATGTACTCGCCATAGCGTGGAGGGTCATAGAGAAACAGGGAAAATATCAAGGACGCCTGTGAGGGAGCAATATTAGAACTGTGAAAGTGAGTCAGTGAGTTGGGTTTAACGCCAATTGGCAGTTATATCAAAGTGTCAGCTTGATGTAAGATGAAAGCCCGAAATGAGGCATGTCTGTGACATTTACTAATTTGGTGAGACCACCAGTTCGGATATGGCGCTGACAAACAAAGAAACATAATAAGGGCGGACCGAGTTTTGAACCCACGATAAAATGTTTCTTGTACTACAAAGGTATGCAACTCTGCACAGTGAATCGTGAAACCCAGATGACAAGGCCAGATGACAAGGCCGCCCATGCTGTTAAACGAGTGCTCCCTGTACTTGTTGACTGTATGCTACATGTTTGGGATAGAAATTAATGTTAACAGAGGGCCTGGTTCGATATATCCCGAAATTAAGACTCACATGATCTTCAATATCCGAGCAATATCGATTCGTGAGGCTGTATTTCTGATACTTGTACTTGTAGTGATAGTCACGTAACATTTGAATGATGTTGACACAGCATATTCAACGGAGAGTAAAAATGTGATTTCAAGATATTAAACTGAACTCAACCACCTCCGCCTTGTCTTCACTAACTTCAACAATTATCCTACCAGCCTAGTTGAACAAACAATCAACAGCATCCTCAGCCCCAGAGAGCGGCCTCCACGACAACAGACAGCCCCGTTTGTCATCAGTCTTCCCTACATAGGAACAGCCAGCCACCAGATCCGCAGACTGCTCAAACACCACGCCAACATTAATACAGTATTCCAGAGAGGCAGGACAATCCAGAACATCATCAGTGCTGACGGCAGGCCCCCTACATCAAAGAAACAAGACCCAACTGGTGCCGTATATCACATACAATGTGACTGTGGCGACTCCTATGTAGGGGAAAAATCCAGACCCCTACCCATTAGAATAAAAGAACACAAGACCTCAGTACAAAAGAAATGACTCAAAATCAGCCATCTCCGACCAAACCCAAACCCACACCGACCACAACACCCAGGGGAACAACATCAAGATCCTGGCCAACAATCAATCAGACTACAAAAAGACTTCACCCAGAGAGTGAGGGGGGTCGATCAAAGTTGTTTACCTTTATGATGAGAGCCAGACAAGAGAACAAAGTTGCTTATTTGAGCTACGATAAACTGGTAGATGATGGTTCGGTTTTTGTTCTGGGAGACGACGACACACAAATCAGACAAGTTGGACAGCACAGGAACTAGAAAAGATCATCACCCAATCCTACTGAGACATCATCGCCGTCTGTACCTGCTGCTGCGTCACCATCAACAACGTCTACATCAGCTTATTGTATGACAAATAGGATGGTGGTCGTTGCCTCAATGACACTCATGAAAATAACACTGATTCTACACTTAAAATATTGAATTTTGGTAAATTGGTCCATGAATATATTGTTGATATTATGATGCTATTGTTTGCTGATGATATTGTAATGTTTTCATTTGCATTTAGAGGTTTACAAATACAATTAAATGCACTACAATCATTTTGTTTGAAATGGGGACTGGAGGTAAATTTAAATAAAACAAACATAATGGTCTTTAGAAATGGTGGACTTATGGAAATGCTTCGGTTAAGGTTGAAACTTACTATAAATATTTGGGTATCATGGTATCATGTTTTCTTCTAAATTAATGTGGTCAGTTGCATGTAAACAACTTGCTATTCAGCTAAACAGCATGCAATATTTTTGATTGTAGAATTGCACCAACATTACTATATGGTTCGGAAATATGGGGAACAAAATATTATGCTGCCATCGAAGAAGTACATACCCCATACTTCAAACGTTTTTGGGTATTGGTAAATATGCCTCAAATAAAGCAATTCTTGGTGAAACTGAACGCTGCAATATGCTTGTACATAGCCAAGTAAGTGTACTTAAATACTGGATAAGGTTACTAAGAATGGAAGAATGTAGACATCCGCTTTAATGTTATATATGGTTAAAGCAGTTGTATGATAAATGTAAACAAAACTGGGTGTCTGAAATAAGAAATCTATTATTTACATGTGGTTTTTCTTTTGTGTGGATTGCACAGAATATTGGAACATTTAAGTATTTATCGGAATATTTAAGCAGCGAGTGAAAGATATATTTGCACAAAACTGGAACGAAACTGTTTCATTTTCGCATTATATTAGCAATTATAATAAACTAAAGACACATCTTCAACAGGAAATGTATTAATCTGTCTTACCAGGCAGGTCTTTAATAAGATCGTTTCATAAATTTAGAATCTCATTACACAATTTTAATGTAGATATGTGTCGTAAATCGAAAGATACTGATGCTGTTAACAGTGTTTGTACCAATTGTGACAGAGGTGAAGTTGAAGATGAATTCCATGTCTAATAAAGTGTAACAAGTACTCCAAGTTAAGATCTACATATCTCCCCTTCTTGAATAGTGACTATAAATCTGAAATGTTGATGATCAATATTATCAGCTCGCAAAATAAACATGTTATCTTTTCAGTAGCATGTTTTTTTCTATCAGATTCAAGAAGATGTAATTTCTGTATATGCACGTGACATCATATCATGAGTTAGTATCAATTGTACTTTAGGCCATATGGCCATAATACTGAATAAAATTGTTTTTCTGTCTATTTCATTACTTTCACAGGTACCGAATATCATAAGTACTAACATTTGCCTGTACTGAGCTACTATACGATAAAATAATGAACAGATGCAGGTCAGTGCCAGAAACATGACAACTTTGAGCCGAACACTCCAGAAAGACGTTCGATAGTTAGCATTATTGGAAGAAAGCACCACTTCAAAGTGGCGTGGTGAAGTTGAACTTACAAACAGAATGACAGGGGTGAGGTAGGAAGACAAGACTTTCAGTACCATCGGGAAACGTCTTCCGGTCATCATTTCAACATCGTTGCTAAATCTGTCAGAACCTATGGGACACCAATTACCAATTACATAGTAAAACTGGAATCATAGGAATCATAGTAAAATGTAGAATGTATCTATCTGTCATTTGCAATAAACAATACTTCCTGAATGTACGTACTTTCAGTTTCCAGATTAGTATGACCCATAATAACACAAAAAAGTCTGGAATTTGTTATGATGACATACACATGTAAGAAAATACACTGTAGTATACTAAGGAGATTAGCCGGTGGTATTGAGTATACGATTCCCGGAAATTTCATTTGCAACCGAAAAACTATCCAGGATACAATTCCATTTAACAACGTTTGTCAACCAATCAAATTGCAGTACACAAGACAGTCCCGTTTAATTTTAACATTGTATGTGTGTTCAGTATTTGCTATATTGGGTAAATCGGACCCTCAAGCCTGACTTACCATAGAACCAATTAATGGCGACACACTCCAGACAACCGATAAGCAGTGTGTTGAACGAGGATGCATACCAATCTAATAGCTGAAAGAGGTAGACGCCACCCTGTAATAAAAATATATAAATTGTAATCAATACTTGCAAATGACCTGTAATGAGATCAGTATTTTTGAAGGAAGTTAAAACTCATGCCCAATCAAAAATCATTTCAAGACAAAAAGAATATAAGAATGCATCGGAATGTACAACGGGGATGACTTGTGGATGATACACACATATGAATAAAGTAGTATCAGGAATAGAATAGAAACGATTAAGTCAACTGCAAAACACATACAGATATTGAAAACAGCACTTTTGTTGTTAGAACATTTGCATCAGAACTTATAAATAGATCAAACAACACGTACATGGTAATATAACCTCTTGTATTATAGTGAAGCCCATTAATTGCTAAAAGCGGCGTAAAACCATACTCACTCACTCACTCACTCTTGTATTGTAGCAAATGTTGGGAAAAGGAATATCCTATGCATCCCTAAACATATCACTGATATGATGCGGATCTATTTTTGAATTTATCACGTTTAATTTATTATAAATGGTGACAAAGCAATAACCTATAGGAAGTGTTACAGTAATAGACGATGGCTAACTTATAAGTTCTATGCCTGACATAAAAGTAATGGTTAAATGTTGTGAAATCTTTCCAAAGGTCACAGACCCCTGCTTATTTTACGGGACTTGTCACAGCGAAACCATTTGCTCTGTTGGCGCAAGGTTTTGTGGATTGACCCAAGTTGGCCCAAGATTCCATGGCGGAATACCTTCCACGTGAGGTTTCGAACTTATGATGTGTGGTATCTGTATACAAAGTGCCTCACTTCGGTTGCATAGGGAATGGAAACTCCAAAGCTGAATAGGCACACTCCAGCAGTGACATATATTCTCCGATTTTGAAGGTATTTTGGGCACGCTTCTATTATGCCCGCTATAACCGTTTCCAAGGGACCAAACTGTAACGAAATACCAAATTACATGCTGTCACTATTTACAATGACTTCTAATACTAATATGATATGAACAGGATTGCTTTGCAAATTGCGTCATCTACTGGCTTTGCACACACCACCTCTTGTTAAAACAGACCAACACAGCATGGTACCGTTTTAATGCATATTGAGGTAAATTAGAAAGCCGCACCTCACATTTATTTTCTTTTACTGTCACATTTCACCACACATATATCTTGTGCAAAGAACACCAAAGTGTTTTTTGAACATTTTGGAAACAATCTTAAGGAAGCCCAATTATCGGCACAACACTTTACATCTCAAAGGAAAATATATACTAGTATAAGGGCTATATGTTAGTTAAAACTCCAGATCTAGATACTGTATGTCATACAAGATCGTGACCACAACTACTTTTGCCTTTGCTTATTTCATTACAAATGAGATACAATGTAACCACAAAGACATCCGTTCTGACTGCTGACAATATCATGTTTGTGTATCTAGGAAGTGAGACGTCATATGTTTGATTTTCAAATTAACATTCTCATGGTCTTAAGTTGGTTGCAATATTCTGATTTACTGTATGCATCTCATGTGCTGCGTGAAACGGCATAATGAAGACACTTTCTTTACAGCACCTTTTCCTACGAAAATGGTTTAACCATTTAGATGCTGAAAATATACGTATCTGAGAAAAGGGCCAGTAAAATCAAATATTTATGATGATGCCTCTATTAACTTTTGAATATTCATGATCAAAACCAACAGTTTGTTAAGCAAGTTCTACTGATAAAATATATTTCAAGTTAACAACTACTGGTCTACGCACACGCTTATGTATTGTTATCTAAAGTATATATTTACCTCAGAATCTATTCCCATTGTTAACAGCATGATGAAGAACAGCACTGCCCACAGCTGTGACACCGGTAGTTGGGAAATTGCTTCTGGATATATGATGAACCCTAGCCCAGAACCTAGTAAAAGTAATTACTGACAAAGTGGATGGAATATTATACACATTATGAATCGAACTGGGTTTTCGGTGTGACGAACCAACGCTTTTGCTACTAAGCTATGCTCCATCCATATTTAGAGGCCTGAAATTTACGTTGCGTAATGATAAAACATCAGGGGCGGATTGGCAATGTTGAGATTGCGATCAACAAGTATGAGTTTCGGCTCAGCCCACAGAACACAATCTGTATAAAGTGCGATGATTCCACAGAAAAAACCCTTCTGTCCAAATAGCAGAGAACGATACAAGGTAGTATGAAGTGTTGTTGGTATTGTTAATCACTGATTTTCAGTGATTCGTTCCTGTAATGTTCACCACTATTTTGCTTTGTAACCAATTGAATCTGTTTCGTCGGATAATCGAGAATGATTAATTCTCTTGCGTTGACGTCTTATATTAACCTAATAGACAGCTTAAGTTATACCGCGTATGTACCTACCCTACAAAATTCAAAACGTCAATGTCAGAGAGTATCTATCTCGATTATCTGACGAAACAGATTCTGTAGGGCATGAAAGGCACAATGGTAACGACACTTGTATAAAGGTGCTCGTGAAAAGGATGCGCATGTATTGTTCATCCGGTAACAGCCGCCACTCATAACCTTTCATAAAAACGTAAAGTGTTGGAGCCAAACGCGATCCCTATCAATACCAATGCAACGGGACGGCGGCCTGTAAAAAAATCAAACCTGAACCAGACAATCCAGTGATCAGTATCATAAGCAGTTATCGGCATCGTCGAAGTAACATCAATATAATATCAATGACTACCAGATGACACAACTTCTGATATAGGTATCTGAGCCTGTTGCGCCATGAAGCCCAGTGTAGAGAAGACCACAAGACCACAGAAAATACTGCTGGCTTCACCGATCACAGTAATTAACACTACGTCTCTGAAATAAAAATTGATAAACATTATTGCAGATCATATCTGGAAAAGCTACAGTCATATCCTCATGCTTGGCCTATCAATGAACGTAAATCACAGAAGTAAACACCCTATACATCTGTGACATATTCAACGCGTTAGATCCGTTAGAATAACATGTTTTGATTTCTTCAGATGATAATTACTATAAGACGCATTTTTTGTTGACATACCTGGCAAATGGTCAGCTGAGAATCGTATAATGTTTCGGATTCAAATTTAATCATGATCGTTCTCTTATCATTCAAGTGAATTTTATATTATCGACACAATACATGCATTTTCTTTATGTCTAATTTCTTATGTATCTTATATAGTCCTCCTGTGGAAGACAAGTCAACCTGAAGCAGTTGTTGTGGAAGTTGTTGTAGCTGCTCATGGTGATGAGGCCTCCGAATGTTGTACTCATAGAATAAAACCCTTGTAGCAAAGCCTCGAGCCAAACCTTTTGATGAAGTAAGAAAAAAGAAAATATGTTAATGTTCTTTTGTAACATGAGCATAACAGCTGATATTCATATATCCGGAGGGGTTGTTTCCGATAATCAATTTACACTGAAACTTCTGTTATTTATTATACTTGAGCATCTAACCTGCACATTGCCCAGGCGAGAGAAGTCTGGACGTAGGAAATACAGTATACCCTCCCCAGCCCCCGGCATCATGCACGATCTGACCAGGAGCACCGCCAGGAGAACGTAGGGAAGCAGGGCAGTCACGTACACAACCTGTTTTATAGAAATTTGATCAATATCACCGCCTGAAAATAATCGAAACGGGCCAGGCACATCGTGGTTGAAAACATGATCAATGTCTAGCATCGTAGGGTTATGATGACACAAAAGCAACAGAGTCACAGAGCTTGACCACTTGACAAGCTTGATTTATTGGTGCTCTTATTTGACCCTGGTTATCACAGGGTTAACCGGTTGAATGAACATTGGTCGACCAACCATAAACAGGACATAATTGATAATTTACAACTGTTCACAAAATAGAAAGATGACAGACAGTATTTTCTGTCTCATCTTATGAACACCCTTGTCTTTTCTTTTCTTAAAGGTATTTCTAGAATAGAATTGTTTGGTCTGAAGCGTATGATATTGGTATCCTACCTTTCCAACAGACTTTACACCGTTCATCAGACAAAGGAACACAACGACCCAAGAGACAAGGATGCAGAGGAGGAGATGAACCTGAACTGTTCCGAAATTGTCAATACCGCTTGACACTCTCAGTGTGTTGTACCTGCGTTGTGTTGTCAAATCAGTATTACTTTATCAAGACAGATCATTGCGTCATTGGATATATCGCAAGAGCTACTTGATGAAATTGTAATTATTCAGTCATGCCATCTTTTTTCTATTTATTGAAGCCATGAGCATTGATCTACGCAATTGGGATACGATGGCATACATCAACCAAATCGAGACTTCACAACCATATCCCGTTATTCGACTATTACCACGCGCAAGGGTTGTTGATTACCAATTCTAAACCGAGAGGAGGACTACGGATGATTTGTTCAGAGTGAATTACTTTTGCGCCTCAGCGAGGGACGCCCAACACTGTTTCAAGAGGGAGAGATAACCATATGCTAGGAATGTTGGGCTGTGAATGGAAATAAGGTTTGGGATGGGGATGTACATGGCTCGGAATGTATTAATGAACTTAAGAAATATTGAATATTTATACGACTTTAAATGTCTAGTAGTGCCAGTCAGATGGAACAGATCTGGCTCAGATATTTGTAAACATACATATAATGTCACTAAAACCCCTTATCTTACTGCCAAAACTCCTCTGAAGCCGTCAACGTTACATTTGGCTTCCGCCATGCAGAGTTGAGCAGCTGATGATCCTCCGTGCTGTTATTTAGGTAGGCATCAGTGATTGATGAACTGTTGCTAAGCTTAGTGACGCAGAGGGGCGTGTTCCACCAGTTGTCACACGTTGTCCATGGCAACACTGACCAGAAAGACCGGTATAAGTAGTATATGGACCAGGCAATGATGACATTATATGGCAGGGATCCAATAAAAGAAGCTGCAACCTGGGAGATACCAATTCCTGAAAAAAGAGTGAGTGAGTGAGAGTGAATGAGTTGGCTTAACGCTGGTTTGAGCAGTTTTTCAATTATATCGCTGCGTGTTTTTGAGACAAGTTCTTGAAATCAACAGTCTCAGTCTCGATTACAGATATACATCGAGAGTTGGAAATCAGTGCTGACTGTAAGATTCATATACATATGTTGTCTTACTAAATACCTTATCAACACGGCGTGTATCACTCAAAATCATATTCATGACAGATAAAATAATTATGTATTATTTTCTAGTTAAGATAAAAACGATAATGGACAGGTCTGCACCGAACTGTATCATAATTTGTAATCGATAATACTTTGTTAAACAGGTCTAACAGCAAATGTTCTCTAAAGAAACATCAACAATTTGAGATAAGAACATGGTGAGGTTAAGGTCGCAGTCATGCACAAATGACACAGCCAACATTTCAACATAATTATTTTTTTATAAACCCGTCATGTGTATAAATATATATAGTTATGAACAAAATGTTACATAAAATGAAGAGGGGGAGGGGGCGGCAAAATATGATACAGTGCTGAGACCAAACACACCGCCCCCTAAATAAATGACCAATCCCAAAGAATTATTTTTTTTAATTACCTGATCCATTAATATGCCCGATACCATGTTATTATGTACCATAATAAATTCATTTAGATTCAAGCTGCTGTCATGGTGATGACAAACCAAGAATTTCAATCGGTGTGAATCAGCTATTCTGGTACGCCTCAGGGACGCAACTGTGTATGGCGCGCCTGGGATGACTGGGCCATCCGTGTCCGAAGGCATTTATTAATTGTATGGCTCCTGCAGAAAGGTGTTTGACTAACCTTTTAACAAAGGACAAATGGCCCAAACATGTGATGCACTCCTGCTTGAGAACTGGCCAATGGAAACCTCGAGGAAGAAGAGTGGAACAGCACACGTGAAAATCCCAGCAAAGTAGGGAATAAGAAACGCACCTTGGAAATAGAAAGAGAAACTGTTTTTAATGACAATACATGTATTGAGCTTTGGAGACATAATTTGCATTGTACTAAAATCAGAACTACATTTGTTAGAGTTTCCAGCGCGAGGTATGAAAGTGCACATTCATAGCACAATGCCATAGCAGGGAACGTAAATGTGATCAAGGTTTTATTTATGATATTGTGAAGTTGCCATTAGTTAAGGTGAAACGGGGTTTAACGTCGAGTTCAAGATAACTGCACTTATATAGCGACCTATGTGTGTGTGTGTGTGGTTGTGTGCGTGCTTGCGTGTGTCGATCTGCATGAAGGCTTGTATTAGTCCGGACTAATGCCGGTTTTATAATGTTAGCCCGCTGAGATATCACGTCGCAGTATAACATGGATAGCCCACTCAGACACAGTATACTGACTATGAGCCGACCAGTCCTTGTTTTATCTCTTTAATGCCGAGCACGAGGCAGGGTAACAAAAAGTGACAGCTTTTAACGTCTTTTGATTTTAACACGCTTCCGCTTACCAGGCAGACGCTTTATCCCCTACAGACAGTACTTATCATATTGTGATTGGAAGACTATTCTTTGAAAAAAACTCTCACAGTATGATACAATAAATCTATTACCTAAGAACATTACCGTACAGTATATGCTTTCGTTGTATGTATAAAGTAATCTATGTAGTCATAGATTATTATAATTCTGTAATGATCAACATTTTTGCGCATTTTTATGGGTTTAACATTAATGTTGAGACCAGAAACTGGCATATTGTGGCAACTTACGTGGAAGAGCAATTCCAACAGTTTCTATTTTTCAGTATTGAAATGTGTCAAATTCAATTTTTTTCTTTTGTGTTCTTCCAAAACCTCATGGTCAAATGTCTGTTTCCTCCATAGGAGATGTACAATGTGCAGCAGTTTGATATGGAGAAAACATATGGGGAGTTATCCTCGCCCATCTTTGCAAGCGTTTTGTGTACACAAACTGTCGAGTCACACAGTGACATTTGTCTCAAAGTAACACTTATTAACCTCGCTTTCCCGGAAAACCCTGTCTTCCGGGAACAAAGCCTTTCGGATTAACGGGGTTTCACTGTATCATACATGTAAATATTCAGTTCACAATACTTATGCTCTCAACATGGACACTGAGATGTGTAATGTACAATAAGGCTACGTCAAGCATCCTTGAAACCCCACCATGTGGTTGCACTGAAAAGATTAGCGCATCCCTCAAGGGTGATATGGATTTCAAGGTATAAAATTAGTCCGGACTAGTATAAGCGCACACACACACACACGCACGCACGCATGCATGCATGCACGCACGCACGCACGCACGCACGCACGCACGGACGCACACACAGAGTGATGTACGTCGCTATGAAAGTGCAATAATCTTGAACGCAACGTTAAATCCCATTGCACCTCATCTCACCACCTCTCCGCTCGAGAAAATATTAATATTGCTTTGGCAAAATACATCACATATGCATTTTATGTACAGTTATGGTCCAACATAAACTTGTTAACATATGGGTAAAAATACGTTTTCAGGGGATTGTGTGATATAAACGACACCGCAGTTTTGTGAAAAGAGTTTGTTTAAAATAGTTTGGTATTATTACTCTATGTGCGTCCTATTAGCCTGAAACAATCAATATTAATATTTGCAAAATACCTCACAGTTGCATTTAATGTTCTGTTATGGGCCAACATAAACTCGTTAACCTGTGAGTCAAAATACTAAAAATGTGGTCAGGGGATTTTGTGATATCAAAGAAAACGCTGTTTTGTGAAATGGATGAGCATCATATGAATGAATACTGAACCCGATCACATTACGACAAAAGTGAATCGTTTCTTAACATATTTTTGGAATTATTACCTTGAGTTCATCATCTTTTAGCCTGAGTAAATATTAATATGTTTTCTCACTCTTTCTCGCTCACACACACAGATTGATTTCTTCAGATATATTAGCATTAATTATACAAAATAAACAGAGTGAAGATATTTGCGGTTGTCAAAAACGTCTTCATGCACATATGCACACAAGATAGATGAATATGATCCGAAATAAGTGTTATCACTTGGGTCAGAATTAAAAAAAGGAAACGCATGTAAAACAGGCTCAATCACAGGCAGTGACATCAAATTATGTCATGATCTGAAACTAGACTGGCACAGTGGGGCCTTTGAAATATTGGGAATAAAGCTTGACTCGAACTTAAATAATCTGTGGGTAATCAATACAAAGAAGAGAATTGAAATTATTGACTAAATTTTAGGGAATCGGAGGAAAAGAAATTTAACATTGATAGGTAAAATTACTGTTGTAAAAACCTTGGCCCTATCAACCTTAGTACATATGTTTTCTTCTCTTTCAAACCTTCCAGGTGAATTTATTGATGAACTAAACAAAATATTGTACAGATTTATATGAAATGACAATAGGGACAAAATAAAACTAACATCTTTAATTAGAAAATATGTTGAAGGCGGACTGAGAATGATAGAGGTAAAGTCTTTTATAATTTCTCTAAAACTGTCAGTTCTCAAAAAACATCTCCAAAACAAAAACTGTAATTACCCTAGCATCTTTCCACTCAAAAACATATTCCTACTTAGGGCCAATTTTGAAAACTGTATGCACTTAGCTAACCCTTACTAGAGAGATGTTTTGTCTGCTTGGGAAACACTGTATAGAAGACACAAAACTAACTCCACAGACATTGAAGAAGTACTATCAGAACCTCTTTGGTGTAACAGTCAGTTTAAAAAAACCGATTTCATTATCAGAAATTGGTTTTTAAAGGAAATTTACACTATTAAAGACCTCTGTAATGAAGATGATATACTGCCCGTTAGTGAACTTAAAAGAAAATACCAAATTAAAGGCACACTTATTGACTATTACCAAGTTCTATTAAACATACCAACATCCTGGAAAGATAATATTAGAAATAATCACATTATCTTATATAATCAACATTTGAATACAACTTTGATGGACTTACTTGTAGCGCCTAAAGTCTCCAGACATTTTTATGATAAGACTATAACTACAGCAAATCTCCCAACAGTCTGTGAAAAAAGGGGTACCATTCCCGGCTTAGATATATCATTTATCAGATACAGAAAATGTACAAAAGATGTTAAATTACTTGATTTTCAATATAAATTTATTTATTGCATCATCTACACCAAGAAAGAATTGTTTAAAATGAAAATTCTCGGTGATGATCTGTGCTCTTTTTGTGAAACTGATACTGAATCCTTACTTCATGCATATTGGGATTGTAAGAATGTTAAAGAGTTTTGGGCTAATTTTCAAGAATACATATGGTGTATGATAGGTTTTAGCTCACTTACATTGGTCTTTGGGAATTCCACGAAAATAGCATGTACCTTTATTTTAATATTATCATTTTTATTTTCACAGAATGGTAACAGAGTAGAATAATGACTTTTGACAGATCGCGCGTTTTCTGAATGCAAAATGTTCAAACCAATTTACATTAACAAAATGCTCTGTTTTACTTGGGTACAACTCTAATATTCTGTTAAATAACATTATACTGGCATGCAAAAAATATATACATGTATCAAGTATTAAGACAAACAAATTGTCACTTGAAAAGTTTCTGAAGACTTTAATTGATATTTTTCGGATAGAGAAATCAATTGCACACGAAAACAATACAATAAGACAGTTTGACAGAAAATGGAAAGATTTGCCAAATGAATTGTCTAGTTAATATGTCTCTATTTTTTATATATATTTGTTTTAACATAAACAATTTCCACTCATGTGCTTCACACTTAGTTAATAACCATGGCAAATGTAGCCTGCCCGTTTCACCATTTGTAAACATTGTTGTACACCTGTAGCCAACTTAAACTTGCTGACTTGCTGTCCATGTATGTAACCTATACCTAAAAGGTATACCACAAGACGTGCTACTCCATGTGTAACTCTGTAATATTATATACTGAATTGAATACACAAATATTTAAAAAAGAAAAGAATAACGAACCTGGGAACATTTTGTCCCTGATCAACAAGTTAAATCAGTCGGTCACACTTACCACCACCATTTCTGTTACAAAGATAGGGAAATCTCCAAAGTGAGCCAAGGCCAACTGAGTACCCAAGGAGTGACAGAATGTACTCTCTCTTCCTGGACCATACCTCTCTGGTTCTTACTCGATCATCCTTTACGTTCGTGGACTTTTGACAGTCAGCGTTCAGAAACACGTCAGGCTCAGACATGGCAGAGAGCGTCTTATGTCAGTCTATGCAAAATCTTTGCATATAGATCGCGGACTCTTTCGTTCCGCGTTTGACTGTGGCCTACATTTTACTCTTTACTCAGTCGAATATATACACTACAATGCCAAGTTTATTACACTCTTTTCACGTTAAACTGCAGACTATTCCGAGGCTAATACATGGATATCAGTTGATTTATGATTATGTTGTTATATCTACGAACTGTTTAACAACACTAATGAGAAATCGTATTTGATCATTAAGGCTCACGAATATCGAAATTTTAAATGATGATACACTGTGGATTAAAGTTAACAAATATGTGAATAAAAAAAGTAAAAGTGTGTATGATAATCCTTCCAATATTACACTGTCTGAATATACTTCCTGACATGTCGTGCGCTCTGTGTGCACTGTTAAGGGGTCAATGATACTGTTTCAATAGCAGCGCATCTGATTGTGTCAGTGATTGTATTTTGTAAGTCAAATAATGCATATCAAGCAATAATGTGATAACTTATGCAATATGATCCGTATCTCTGTTAGTGAATACTGGTCTCATTCACATTATTATGTGTTCATCTAAGTTGTACAAACTACCTTTTGATTGCAAAATATACAGATGAATTAATCTCATTTGCCAACGTGCAGCAGCATACACTGGTAAGATTTGCTGACGTGTTTCCCATTAATTCTGGTTCTATATAATAATTCGTTAGCTTTAGCGTGCCTATTTTTTAAAAACAAATCAACTTCCATCTTTAGCTTTTGTTCATTTTAAATCAACCCAAATATGCATTCGTGACAGTGATTAGAATACCGCTATGTTTCACATAACCGGTTGTGCAAGTCATACAGGCAGGTTGCCCGATCATGGTTCTGGGACAATGGATTGGTTAGGCTCTTATTTCATCACGCGGAACGCCTAGATAAGATGAGTGCAATGCAAGTGTCTTTCTTTTCACAATGTCTCGCCACGTAATAAGGCTAGATTATTCCAGAAGCGAAGCAACACGCACCTTCATGCGACTGCATGGATTAAAAAAGTCATGTATCAACTGATTTCCATATGAGATAATTGGCTTAATTATTGGCCTTTGCTGGTAGGGTGGGGGGATTGGGGGTGTCAGCATGAATGCATGGCACATGACAAACCTCATCAAAACATCGCAACATCGCATGATCTGTCACAAGTCATCATTCTACTCTGTTACCATTCTGTGAAAATAAAAATGATAATATTAAAATAAAGGTACATGCTATTTTCGTGGAATTCCCAAAGACCAATGTAAGTAAGCGAAAACCTATCATACACCATATGTATTCTTAAAAATTGTACACAAACAAACAACTTTTTTCTATTTCACATTTGCTGCAAATGGCACATGCCTTTACAAATTTCATAGTCAGGTAGATGAAGATGTTGACAATTACAGTGAGTAAGTGACTGTAAGGTCTTATCTGTCTGTTTGTTTGTTTGTTGTTTAACGCCGCACTCAGCAATATTTCAGCTGTGTGACAGCGGTCTTTTAATAATCGAGTCAGGACCAGACAATCCAGTGCCTGACATCATGAGCATCGATCTACGCAATTAGGATACACTAACATGCATCAACCACATTAAACACAACTTGGGATGTGTGTGTTTAATTGGGATGTGTGAGGTAAGATTGGTGTAAAATTGCTTATGACATAGAGGATGAAATAATCAAACATCTCATACCTTTCTTTGCTCTGCTAAACTGTCAGGAAGGTTCAAATGCTCTCACACGCGGATTGTTGAAAATACCACTGACAACAAGAAAGGGTCTGAACCATGTTAAACCTGATCTGCATTCAATTTGAGATTACAACAGAGTAAACTCAATTGGAGGTATATTGGTGAGATTTCTGTAAATTTTTTGAGGATGTAGATGATGAGAAAACCGAGCATCAATAATCCTCTTTGTTTTACTAACTTGCTAGGAAGGTTAATATGCTCTACTCAGTGATAGTAACACGCATATTACTGTGCAAATATGATAGACTAAACAATTATTCCAAGCGAAGTGTTTAGGTTTCAGCTGGGGAAGGTTAACAATGGCGGTTAGGGAACCTGCCACTCGGTTGTCTGTTTCGCTGACATATATACATGTAGTTCTTGGTGAAAGTGCACGTGGCCCATACAACCACGGTTCATGCATATCTAGGATAGTGACAAAACTGTTTTTGAGTGACAACATTTGAAAACATTTCATAACACTTGGCATAGACGGACCATTTTATGTAATTGTTTAAACTCTTGAAATCGTTTTTTTAGAAACATTTAGAAAATATTTTTAAATTGTACCTACAGGTTGTACAAGCAGGTGCTGTCGGAATAACAGAGTAACATATTTGATATAAACATACATTCTGGTAATGGAAAGCAGATGGCAGCTGAACAGATAATGAAGTTGCAACTTGGCCAAAGGGATAATTGGTTTAGGCTATACATGTGATTATGTAATGAACTATTGTTTTTGACAAAGACACAACTGATGGCTGTCACCCACATATTACAGCTTGTGAAAAGGATTCCCTTTGGGATATGTAACTCAACACTGACCAAAGTGAAGTAGTTCAGAAGTAATAATTCATAAGATATACGTTATCCAGTGCTAAATGGTTTGTCACTATGTTACATGCATATGATTATGTTTATGAGGGACATACCGATAGGAGCTGAAATATATATGCATACATAAGGAAGAGAATGTATGGACGTCAACTTCTTTATTTTGAGGAATACAACGTTTCGGGGTATGTACTTACTCCTTCATCGGGTGAATAAATGCTTTGAGGCAGAGAATATATATATATATATGTACCTGTAAGAACAACAAAAGTAATAAGATTACAAAGGTGGATAATTGGGGCGATTAGGCGATTAGCAATGGAAAGCCCACACTTAACAGTAAATTAGCGCTGACAGTTGATAGCGATGGACAACTGGATATATAAATTATATATAGCTATATCTACGTCGATTTCGCTTTCGTTTAAATAAAAAGTAATTGAAATTCAAATGCATGATATTTGTATCAGCGACATTGTCTACCGGCGAGTAAGCGTTAGCTTTACTTAATATATCTGCAAGAAATTGTGTTTCCGAAGTCATCGTTTTTACGATCCATCACTTGTGTGCACTGGCGCTTTATAACAGCCTTGTTATTGGGTATTTCAGCAGTTAAAATTGCTGCTCTTGATATTGACAAAATATTGATACAACGCACATATACAGGTTATATGTGAGGATGATCTAGAATGGTAACAGGCGTTAATATGCGCGATATAATTATATATAAGATAACATAAATAAGACTCAGTATTACACCCAGTAGCTAATATGAAAGGGAAACATTACATAATTCCTTTGAAGTCATGTTCCTGACTTAAGTGAGTGAGTGAGAACGGTTTTCCGCCGCTTTTAGAAATATTCCAGCAATATCACGGCGGGGGAGACCAGAAATGGGCTTCACACACTGTACCAATGTCGGGAATCGAACCCGTGTCTTCGGCGTGACGAGCGAACGCTTTAACCACTAGGCTACCCGACCGCCCCTCCTGACTTAAAAATAAACGTAAGAACATAACCCTGCAGAATACAATGTAGAATTCTGGTACACTATCACATTACCAAATAGTACATCTACATGGCTACAATACGAAACGTTTGGATCGGTTTAGGTGGCAGTCTAGATACCCATAGAATAGACGCCATCAGTTCGGAAAGTAACAAGTGCTCGCTTAAAATAACAAAACATCATCGACGACATTATAATATTAGATTTTTGTTTGTAGTTTAACGCCGCACTCAGCAATATTCCAGCCTGTAAATAATCGAATCTGGACCAGACAATCCAGTGATTAACATCATGAGCATCGAACTACGCAATTGGGATACGATGACATTTATCAACCAAGTCAGCGAGCCTGACCACCCGATCCCGTAAGTCTCATCTCACGACAAGCATGGGTCGCTGAAGACCAATTCTAACCCTGAATTTGTCATGTTCAAATGGGAAAGGAGAATCCTGAGTCAATGTACTCATGTTACATTAGAAGGAGTAGGTACCTTAAAATTATGAATAAACATACTTTCCTCAATTCCAAGCAATATCAGAAACCAATTTATATATATACAAAGGTCACCGTCTAAAAAGAAAAAGATAAATTTATGAAAGCCGGCAAATTATTCAGTTTCAGATTGGTATTAGTTTGCTTATTGGTTCATAATGTGACATCGAAAGTAATAATCCATTTATGTACTTCAGTTCCTGATTGGTGTTCTTTTCTAATTATGATGACTCAAATTCCCACCGTTATCATTGTGATAGTTAGGGGGAAATGCGCATGACAGTTGACAGCAGCGTCAGATCACGTCCGTGCACTAAATAAATATGATTCCGACCACTTCATAAGCATGTGTTTATGAATTACTGTCAAATAGTCTACTAAATATAATAAACGATCCTGGAAATCGCGCATGCACAGAACAGAAAATTTGGACAAGGCATTAAACAATCCGCATGCGCAGAACGGTTGAATTCACTCATCGTGTCAAACTCAGGCCTGTAATATAATACGCGAGAGCTGATCAATGAAATATGAGAAAGCGGTACACGCTTTTGCTTGATTGACAAAGAAAAGGGAGGAGATTGAAAGCATCGTTCTCTCTCAGTAAATTCAGATGTGAAATAGATACGTTATATGGACGGAAAATCGATGGTCAGAACGTGTGCAAGAGGAATCGTTTTTTCGTCCAAGGACCATACACGAAAAAACGACGTTTTCATGTTTGCAGTGACAAGCAGTTAAACAGGCGAGATACACCGAAGTAGTATTCCAAGAAAAAATGACGGCTGAGCAGCAGACAGACACTGTTTCTCGCAGAGAAGAATTTGATGTGGAATTTGAAGAAAATGTTACAGAGAAAGCCCAATGGTCCAACAAGTTCCAGTGTGTCATTGCTCTGCTTGGATATTCTGTAGGACTTGGCAATTTGTGGAGATTTCCCTATGTATGTCAACGGAATGGAGGGGGTGAGTATTTATATAGAGTTTAACATATGCTTGTTGTAAGAGGCGACTAACGGGATCGGTTGGTCAGGCACGTTGACTTTGTTGATGTCATTACATCCCAATTGCGTAGATCGATCGATGAGCTTCAGACCGTCGTTATTTAGCTTGAATATTGCGGCTTCAAACAACAAACTAACTAACAAACAAACAACATGACCAATAGCGCCACAAGGCTCTGTAGGTAATCTGAACTTTTCTGAAAGGTCATGCAAAGGTTAAGAGTGAGTTGGGTTTTACGCCGCTTTTAGCAAAATCTTGCAATATCACAGTGGTGCACACAAGTAAAAGGCTTTACACATTGAACCCATGTGGTGAACCGAGCCTGGGCCTCTGAGTCACAGGCGAACGCTTAAATCACTTGGCTATCCCATCGCCCCAAAAAGGTTAAGAAGAAACGCAAACAAAAAAACCCATTAATCTTTACTTTACAGACACATTCACTAAATTTCACAAAGATACTTCTTAAGCAGAAGGCCAAAAGTACATATATGAAAAACAGGTGAAGGTCAAAGGCAATAGTAATAACAAGGGCAAAAATGAGCGTGGTTCACTAATACCCCCGACCCGCCTAGTGTGTCATTAGTTTCAAATTAAATAGCTTAAAAATAGTGCCACGCGTGGCCCTGTAGCTCACCTGAAATAACTGAAAAAGTGAAAAAGTAAGCAGAGCTTACTGATACCCTCAACTTCAACCTTTTCAGTGTTAACTTTGCTTTAGTCATGCAAGCAATTTTTACAGGACTAATATAAATTAGTAAAAATGTAACCAGATCGAGCCTACAAATACCCCTGATTGTCAAACTTTTATACATTTACCCTGTTATTGTACAAAAGAGTACCACAATATAGGGTTAGGGTTTGAAAAATTCATTCAAAAATGGAAAATTAATAAAAACAAAACCCCCTCCATATGACACAGATTATGTGTACTAAGTTTGAGATGAATCCACTGAATAGTTTTAGAGAAATCGCGCGGATAAAGTTTTCGGACGGACGGAACCTTGGTATAACTATGTACCCCCGACTTTTTAGGTCGGGTGTATAATTAGGCCGCAATCTATATATGCCAAAAGTCGTATCATATACTGCATGCAACATGCTTACTGCGTATAAAATTTCACATATTGAACAGGCAGAAATGGCTGCAAAATAGGCAAAACTGTCAAGATCGCTTACGCAATATTTCGGCGTACTTTGTAATTAAGAGGAGACGTCAAAATGCGAAAGTTAATAACGGACAGTAAACTGACTTAATTTCAGTTAGGTTAACAAATTATGCAGCAAAATAACATGTGATTGTAACGTAGACGTTTTAAAAAGGGTATTTCATTACCTATTAAAGTGGTCACAAGTAACTGTAGCGGTACTGAAGTGTAATGACCTAAAATGTTTGAAGCCTTTCAGGATACCTTTTGTGTTTTCAATGTCATATGAATTTTTCAGAAAGATCCTCATACATTTTGAATGCCATAACATGTACAGAAATGCAATTATTTAAACCGAATATAACAAAACTATGTGGTTATACATGCAGATATTCCCAAATTCCCAAAATGTTCTGTTTGTTTTTGATCGTTTGTTGTTCGACGCCACACTGAAACTGACCACCCGATCCATCTTGTTGCCTCTTACGATCAGAATAGGATGCTGGAGACCTATTGTCACCCAGAAGCCTCATTTTGCCATGATATTGTGAGAAAGAAATTGTAGATCCATACACCTTTGTCCAAGCAAGGATTATCCTTTACGTACATGTAGTGGTTGTATAATTCTATTTCTTTTAATGTATGCCCTGATGTGACAAGAAAAAACTTGAAAATTGAATAACCTTGAAATATTATGTTATACTGTATGTATAGCTTATGATGTCAGTCACTGGATTGTCTGCTCCAGACTCGATTACTCACAGTGATACAGCTGGAATATTGTTGAGTGCCGCGTAAAACAACAAACAACCACAACAATTGTATATAACAACTAATAGTATACATATAAATGAATTCAATACATATTAAGTGATTATATAAGCCGCCCGTTACCTGATACCGTCTGGAAGTGATATGGTATGCCTTAATGTCCGTGATGCATGGTGTGAATATGACATCGTAACAGATCTGTTACGCGTTTTTTTAAACCTCCAATTACTTGCTGAATACATACATACAGAAAAGCTTATTCAGAATATACTAGTTTGTGCCATTTACAGATATATTTGACGAAGTGATTGTGCATAATTGTGCATGAAGAACACTATCTGGCATTACTAATTTAAACCTATTTTATGGCATTTCTGAAATGAACATGCCTTTTCTTTGCACAGTGATACGAAAACACGATCTTATGATATAGTCGGACTGGTTAAATGGACTCAGCAATAGTCGATCAATATGATGACGGCAGGTAAATAATAATCAAGTCTGGATCGCACCATCTTGTGATTGATATTATGAGCACGATGATACACAGTCAACCACGACGTCCCTGAATCTGACTACCCGGTCCAATAAATTCATCCACGACAAGCATTGGTTGCAGGAAAACGATTCGGTCTGTAAATAATCGAGTCTGGGCCAGACAATCCAGTGATTGATATCATGAGTATCGATCCACGCAATTGGGATCGATAACATGCATCAACCTAGTCAGCGAGCCTGACTCCCCATCCCGTTCGTCGCCTTTTACGACAAGCATAGTCGCCTTTTACGGCAAGCATGGCTTGCTGAAGACCTGTTCTACCCCGGAATCTTCACGGGTCTTGAAGAGTTTTAAACATGAAATAATGGACGCGAAAAGGCCAGCTTGGGTTATCATCAGATAAGGAGGAGAACAGAGCATGTTGTTTTTGCTGGGGCACTGGGGTTACCGGGTTTCACCCAGGGCGAAGTGGCGTTTGTCGGCTGTACTGAGTCGGCTGTAGAGGAGATGTTTGGGCCGGGATATTGGGGATGCCCACCGTCTTGGGCGGTTTCCCGTATTTTTTTCAGATGATCAGTTGACTTGTCTTTGCATGGATACACTAACCTTTTTCGCGAACACCTGGTATCATCACTATTTGATTGTGATTCATATTGACATGCTCACGATGTAGTCAAAATCGTACAATCGACAATTGGACAGACATTTCTTATGAATATGGAAAGGGTTTTGTCAACTCCGCAATCATCCTTTTCCGGCTATATATCATGATGGCCTGTAAATAATTCAGATTCAGACACAACAGTGACATTGTGATATTATGAGCAACGTCACATGACGTCGGGGTATAATGTGACTTATAATTACTCTCAGTAGCCTCTTACGACAAGAAATAAAAGAAATAAAAAGACATGCTTTGAATAGATGCTTGCCTTTGTCACGCTTTCAGCATATCACATGATTTAAGTATGAAAGAACGGAAACAACTCATCACGGATTTGCACATTATCAAAATCAAACCGCATGAAGCGTAATACAATCTTCCTGCTTGCCTCTGCCATATTTTGTCAGTCTTCTGCGAGGGATACATTAAGTTCTTTCAACACTTGCATAAATATTTTGTAGGGTATGTTTAACTTCAGGAACATCAAAGATTTGATATCATTCAATAATTATCAAAAACTAAATTCCCTTACACTGATTTACCCACCCGAACTAGAAATAAAAGAGAAAAGTGAAACCGCCTCATCTATTTCATAAACATTGAGTGACAAGAAACTAAATAAATTCCTGTATGACAAGTATGACTTCATCTTTCCAAATGTCAACTTTCCTTGATGTTGATTCAAGACACTCCAGCGTTTAGTGTCTACATTGCACAATATGTGAGGTGCAATCGAGCATACACTTTCTTCAAGATTTCAATTCAATTCAATGGTTTATTGTATGAAAGGCCATTGGCCCATATACAAGTGAGCTACATACTTTTTTTTTAGACATACAGTTATATTAACAAATTTTGCATTATACGGAGTATCAAGACAACAACTGACGTAACACAAAAGCATGACGAATGTATAAAGATACTTGTAGTTGAACGCTATACTTTTTGCTTGTCAGCAGACATTCCAAGTAATTAGCAGATGTACATGAAAATGACCAGGCGGGTAGATAATTCATTGTTATTTTGTTATATACAGGGCAGATAAACTCAAAATTAAATTCTTCTTCAGCACAGAGGTTACAGACGGGAGTGACTTTTCAATATTTAAATATCTTCCTCATTCACCAAGCCTCAAGTAATAGATGTATGTTTTAGTCTTAAATTGGAAAGATACGACTCTGGTTCAAGGATCAGAGACTTAATATTACGATATGTGTAGAATGCCAATCCTGTCGGAACATATGTATAGCACGAGTACAAAATTGTTATGAAAACATATTTATGTCACCAATAGATTGTGAGATCCATATGAATTTTAAAGAGAAGTATCCATACGACTTTTGCTCAAAGTTGCGAGATCAGGAGTACAATACTCAAGGCCTTAGTAAAACTTTGAAAAAGATTTATGGTAGACGTGTGAATGACATTTCCTTTTTGAATTACGAGTTGTATCAAATCAACATTTCCTCTCACACATATTCAAACGCTAGGATACAAGTGAATTGCAATAAAAAGTAATTGGTTACATATTTTCCTCCCATTGACGTTATTGCAGGTGCGTTTCTGATCCCTCACCTGATCTTCACGGTTATAGTTGCTATACCTCTCTTCTTCTTGGAGGCTGCCCTTGGTCAGTTTTCCCGTAAAGGTCCTATCGGAGTGTGGGAGCTGTGCCCTCTGATGAAAGGTATGTGAGACGAATAGATTCTATTCTAGAAAGTCAGAGAAAATTACACAATGATACAAACCATTGTGAAATATACAAGAAAGTATCATGTTACAGATGGACATGAACTCAATTAACTTCCCGTGGAGTATACCGTAACAGCCGAAGGTTGGTAATAACACTCAATATTTGCAGCATTGTCAAAGGTCAAGTTTAACAAAGCAATCGTGTCACTTCTACTACTTGTGTCATGTTATAATTCAACATTTGACAGCATTAAATTTAACGTCCGGTTAAAAATGTAGTAAATTAATAATAAATACTATCAAATCGACAACTTACATATCTCTACATAAAACACACCGTGTTAATCTCTTAATTAAAGAGTAAACAATAAAATGAGATTCAAAATTAAGCAAAATATCCCTTATGATGAATTGACGACAATACTTGTCTGGGACATAGTTAACATGATCAATGATTACTAACAAGAATCAATTGGCCATCTGTGGCACAAGTACAACAGCAGCATTATGGAAAGGAACGTTTAACCTGAACTCAGACAGTTTGGTATTTAAGACGGAATGAGGTTGGTGTCTGTCCAAAGAGTAGAAGGCCGGTAGTTCGATTCCCGGCTGCGCCATACCAAAAGACGTGAAAAGAGAGCACATGTTGTTACCCTGGCTGGCGTTCGGCAGCATGGTGTATAAAGCATGGAATGGTCGGCTCGGAGTAGTTGTAACACGTCATTTAAGTACAATAATCTTGAACTTGACGTTCAACAGCATTTCACCTCGCTTCACGTCATTATCCTTCCAGGTATTGGTTTTGGTATCCTGATTATCAGTTTCATCGTTGTGCCGTACTACAGTATGATGTTTGCCTGGGCCCTCTACTACATATACAGCTCCTTCTCCACCGTCCTGCCCTGGACAACATGTGACAACTCATGGAACACACACCGATGTGTGGCTGTTGGTGATTCAACACGTATCATCAATAATTCAACAGTTATAGATGAATCAAGATTCAACAAGACAAAATATTTTGTTGAAAGGAACGCTTCTAGTGAGACCAACTTTACCGCTAAATTAGCTGACGTATTTGGCCATACGGCAACAGAGGAATTCTGGCAGTAAGTTAACATATACTACTTTATTTCTTATGATGTAAGATTCCAATACCGTTTCTCATCTGGCTGAGGTTGATGATCTGTTAAAGGTACAAAGTGCTGGGCATTTCTTCAGGGATAGATGACCTCGGCACTGTCCAGCTCCATCTCTTCATCTGCTGGGGTCTCACATGCCTGCTCCTTTTCCTTAGCATCGTAAAAGGAATCAAGTCTCTTGGCAAAGTGATTTTCATTCGTTACAATATTAACATTTTAGTGCCCACTGGTATTCGTTAGCATTATCAGCCCATAAAATAAATAATTTAGAAATTCAAATCCATGTGGCGTTTAAATGGAATCACTATTATATAAACTATAGTTGCTGCTTTATATCCACTATTTCTCTGGATTTAATACACAATTCAGTGTGTCCAATTACATTACCAACGACTACACCATAACATGACGGAGGGCTCGGTTGGCCCAGTCGTCAATGTCGCCGCAAGTCGCGTCCCAGAAACCTACGATCGTGGGTTGGAATACCAGATTTGCCCTGACTATTTGTCTAGGTTTGTCAGCACCATACCAGTGATCGTGGGTTTCACCGAAGTGATAAACGTCTACACCTGCATCACTTTCTACACCTGCGTGACTTTTTCCTAAAGTAAGGTGACCCGCCGTGATGCGAGTAGAATACTATTCAAATCGGTGTTAAATCAAATTCACTCATTAATAACATAAGTGAATTTAAAATCAATATGTGTGTTTCAACAGGTAGTGTATGTGACGGCGTTGATGCCATACGTACTGTTGACGGTACTGCTGATCAGGGCGTGCATGATGCCGGGTTCTATGAACGGGATTATGTATTATGTCACTCCTGATTTTAGCCGTCTTCACCACTCACAGGTCAATATTACTTTTTTTTCAAATGTCGTTTGAGCTCACGTGAATTCCTTGTTGAGACCATAGAAACAGCTTATTGTTTATTGTTAATAAACGTTTTAAAGCAGATATATGGCTGGAACTTCGCCTCTCATTTTCTATATTTTATGAATCTTCATTCAAAAAGTATTTTCTTCTCGACAGTTGTATTGAAACACAATTAAATCGTGCTATATGTCAGTCATTTTGTTGAAAATATACACGTTTGTGGTGACACCAGTACAACAATTTTAAGTATCAACAAAAAACAAATATTGTTTGAGCAAAGTAAATACCATAGAAACAACCAGTTTCCTTAACAGGCCAACAAGTAGTTTGAATCATCATGAACAATAAACGTTTTAAAAAGCAGATATGTGGCAGGAACTTCGGCTCTCATTTTCTATATTTTATGAATCTTCATTCAAAAAGTATTTTCTTCTCGACAGTTGTATTGAAACACAATTAAATCGTGCTATATGTCAGTCATTTTGTTTAACTGTTAAACGTCTTTCAAAAAGTATTTTCTTCTCGACAGTTATATTTCAAAAACAATAATAACGTAATATTTGTCAGTAATGTTTTTTTTGCAAATATATACGTTTGTAGTGATAACAGTACACTAATTATAAGTATCAACAAAACGATCACATACGTATATTATCAGAAACGTTATAGAGTTATGTTTTCTCAGGTGTGGCTAGAAGCAATTCTTCAGGTGTTCTTCTCAGTGGGTCCTGGTTGGGGAACTATTACTGCCATCTCAAGCCACAACACTCCCCACAACAATATTGCCAGGTACCACAATTGATCTTCTTTTTAACAATTTGGAAACCTTTCACGTTTCTCTGACCTACAGGTTCACAATATTGTATTGTAAACATACAGGTGGATAACCTGCAGCACCAAAACCTAATTAACTTTATTGAACTTTTATTGCTTTGTTGTTTATCTTCAACAAAATATAATTCGAATGGGATCTTGTTCATTATTTGTAGTAGTTGTATTTATTTCAACAAATTGTCTCCTGAAGATTCGTTCAAAATCACATACATGTACCAGTTTGACAATAACAAGTGCATGTACTTGATCCAAGGTGTTTCACACCCTTCCTCCGTTCAGAGTTGTATTTGCAGTACATGTATAATGGTTTACTGGCACGATGGAAACAGTTAGCTGGTAGATAATGTTATTCCTTGCAGTTTGACAGTTGATAGTGTCTACATTTGAATCTCGTTTGCAGAGACGCAATCCTTGTCACGTTATTAGGCGAGTTAACAAGTGTTTTTGCTGGGTTTGTGGTGTTTGCAACGGTGGGTTTCTTGGCTCATGATCTCGGACAACCTGTAGCTGAGGTTATTACATCAGGCAAGTAATCCGAATCAGTACAATTATGTATTTACTACAACACCATGAATTCTGAATGTTAGTGATACCTGTCGAACACATAACCTTCGAACGATGAAAAACATATTCAGGCACATTTAGATATTCAAATATGAACATCTCCCGAAAATACGACTCATAAGTTGTCCTTCCAGATTTTATATCCCTTCTTGTAGCTTCTATCATATCTTAAAGTATTTCTGTAATATGCAAATCCTGAAATTCCATATCCCAGTGGTTAGTAATAAATGTCCCAAGATGCCGTATCACTGTCTAAATACAAACATTAACGGGGTAAACATATATGTATGCGCCATTATGCATCAAAAACATTCATTTACCTATGTATTTGACTGCCTCACTGTTTCTCTTAAAAAATCGATTAATAGATGATTGTTTGCACGTTTTCAGGTCCGGGCATTGGGTTTATTGTGTATCCAGAGGCAGTGTCCCTACTACCGTTCTCCCAGCTGTGGTCCGTGCTATTCTTCTTGGTAGTTCTGATGATGGGGGTCGATTCAATGGTGATTTCATATTCCTGTCCATCTTGTGAATGTATTTATATTGTAAATATCACATTAAATTTCTCAGAGTATTAACAAAGCGTTGCTTGCCATCATCAAAAGTAAATGACTGTGAATGAGTTAACGCCACTTTAAACGGGTGTTTCAGTTTTATCACCTATGAACACGCGTATGGCGATGACAAACGTAATCAACACACAATCAAGGTGAATCTGAGTACACAAAACCATGCTGTGACCCCTCCCCCACTATAGATAATGACATCAGTTTTGAATGAACATATCATGAACATTATGTATGAACAGTTCGGAAATATTGAAGCAGCTCTTGGGTGTATAGAAGATATTCTGCCATCACGTTATCACACCAAACACCTCCAGACCATTATGGCTGCTGTTTTGATGAGCATTGTGTTCCTTCTTGGTCTCCTTTTCACAACTAGTGTGAGTATTGTGTTGTTGTTTTTTTATTGTGTTTTCGTCTTACACGTCAGGCAGCAATATTTCATATATCTGAAGCCTGTCTGGACTGGACATACAAGTGGTTGATAACAGCCTGCAAAGCCGTCGGGATGTGATGACACTCAAGGAGCCGTATCACAGAGCCTGACCACCTAATCCTAAATTAAGCAGACTCTTTAGAAATGGAAAGGCGAAATTCCTTTGTGTTTGTGTAGATTGCCTCTGTTGGTGACGTAAATAAATTTAGATGTCAAGATCAGCACCTACAAAAGCATGTTATCTCATGTTTGCTTATTTCTTGATGAACGCCGCAATATTCCAATTACACGAATAAATAATGGAGTCTGGATCAAACAAACTAGTCACTAAGAAAGGCCACCTTATTTGACCGTCTCTTCCGGCCAGCGTCGTTTGTTGGGGACTTTTGAATTTCCAAGGGGCCATATGATGCAAATCTGATAAGAACTGTACATATGTTCACTGAATTATATGTATATGTACGGTGCTAAATATCATGTTCCTGTAATTGGCATGAACAACATCAAAGCCAATTGTTATGCTTCTATATTAGGTGTAATTGGCAGTTCATACCTTTGGAAGCAAAATGTTAGCAAAAAGTAAATGCCAGGGAATACATAATATGTAACATGTGGAGTTGTTCTGGCTCTTCATAAAACACACGCGAATCGCTGTTTTCATTATTAGTGAAATTCAAGTAATGCTAAAATAATGTTGCCAGTTCACCAATGAACCTAAACCTAAATGATTTCAGTGACTTAATCAAAATTCATCAAAGGCGAGGATTTCCATACTGTCGATGAGGATCGAATACCAAGGCTACTATATCTCCATTGTATTATGATGAGTACTCTCATAAATTAGTTTGGACATGCATTTACATTTTTGTTTCAGGCTGGCGTGTACGTGTTCCAGTTATTAGATTGGTATGTGGCTGCCGTTGCTTTGTTTGTAATCGGTACTCTGGAATGCATCATTGTCGGTTGGTGCTACGGTAAGTTGGAAAATATTTGTTGAATAATTGGTATGCATGCTGCGACCTATTGTGGCTATTGTCCAGGCCAAGAGATGTTCGCCTCCGTGAATAAGAACTAAATATGAACCAGCAATCAACTATATATATATATATACAATCAACTAAATATATACACAGAATGAACATTCCTTTTTTCCGAAAACGCACATTTGGATTATTTCACAATTCAGAATCATTCACGAATATTTGCTGAATCCCTCTAAACAAACATTCACGTTGAACAAAATTAAGCTCACAGAGCACCTTTTAAATGACAATTGAAAACGTGCTGGAACAAAACTATTGACAAAATGAACACGGATAAACAATTGTGATCTGTAAGAGCAACTATCAGACAAAGAGAAACCAACTATGAAAGGTCCTTTAAAGCACTGGTTCGAGTACGGTTTCTCACCAATTGCCTGCTTATTGATTAATAGTAGCCCAGTTGATGCCTGAAAACTTTGAAGGACAACCTTTGGGAATGCTTGTCGATTATGTTTCTCTTATCGCGTGACTGAGGAAAAGGGAGATATTTTAACCAGTGGAACTAACATAAAAAGGGAGTAAACAGTTTGTGTACGGGTCAGACACGTACGCTGAAGGGAGACAATTTGCGGCGTGGTAACGATTGTATGAATATAGTTATGTTAACTGCGGTGAAATAGCAAGTGTTATGTTCAGTGAAATGAAAATATCCCTTTTCTCAAGTTCAGAAAACTCAGTCTTTCGCACTCAAGTATAATAATAAACCTTTACATGTATTCTGCGTCTGTTTACTAGGTATGAAGCGTTTTGCTGTGGACGTCGAGGCTATGATTGGGAAACAGCTGCCAATAGTCTTTAAACTGTTGTGCTTCATCTTTGTTCCTGTTCTTCTTACGGTTGAGTATAGTGGGCATATAGCAACCTGAAATAAAGATTGTGTTTCTAGAACGTGAAGAGTAGCAATTTTCATTATCCTTAAAGTATTTACACACAATCGTCAAGACATATATTAGCTTATATCTGATTGTGTAAATAGTTTGTGTGAGTGAGTGAGTTGGGCTTGACGCCGCTTTGAAAAATATTCCAATTATATCAGCTTGGTGTGGGAGGAAAGCCCGAAGTGAAACAGGCCTCGGACGATTACCACTTTGGTGAAACCAACGAGGACGGGTATATATGGTGCTGACAAACCTGACAAACAAAATCAGGGCGAACCCTCGATCATAGGTTTCTGGTGTACCCAAACCTGACAAACATAATCAGGGCGAACCCTCGATCATAGGTTTCTGGTGCACCGAAGGGACGCAACTCTGCACAGCGAATTGCGGCGCCTTCGACGACTGGGCCACCCGTACCCCCTACTTGTTTGTGTAAAGACATTCTTTTATATTGAGCACCTTAAATGGTATTCTGTAACTAGTGTTGACGAAGATATTCCATGCATATTCTCCATGCCGTTCACATTTTAAAAGTCTTTTCTAGACAATTTGAATTTAGAATGCATGTTGCTCCTGCTTTATGAAATAAAGAAGCAATGTTTTTCTATCATATATCTGTTGATACAGTGGCATATCATTTCTTTTGTAGGTGGCCATGTTTCTAACTGTCGCTTCTTACAAACCACCATCTTACGGGAGTTATGAGTACACGCCCGTCGCTGTCACTATTGGTTGGTGTGTCGCTCTTGCATCAGTTGTACCTATTCCAATAACCATGGTGATACAGATCCTGCATGAAAAAGGCTCCATAGGTCAGGTCTGTATGCTACTTCATTATAACGAAGGATACGATTTTAATCTATGCATTTATTGCAGTCTAAAATATTGTATGACACAATTTCTCTCAAAATATCAACAATTTTCTTTGTTTCAAGTAAGCGACATGTTACAAAACTTGGGTCGGATGGACGGACAAAATGAAACACAATTGTTTCTTTATTCTTTGTTTATCGTTACACTATTTCAAGCTGTAAGACGGCGGCATGTAAAAGATCAACTGATTTCTTTATGAATAACGATCCACGCCGCCGGTGCACGATGACATGCGAAGTCACGGAGACTGACCACGAGATCCATGAAGTTGCCTCTTACGAAAATAGGTTGTTTAGGACTTTAGGACATTAATTTCCCGAAATCAACAACTTGTACAGAGTCCATTATAGAGTCGGCACTCGCAGCGGGCACAACATTTTTTGAATCAATATTGAAACAATGTTGTTCTTCAACACTGAAATGACATTGATTCTCCATTGGATTTGAAAGATTTGTAGACGTTTGAATAATGTTGCATTGATGCATACAGCTCTGTAGAAATATATAATCAGTTGAAATGGACTCCCAAACTCTACTCCTAGAGTGACTGAGGTCCCCGGTTCATCTCGTGTCCAGGGCATGCCAATTTCTCCCCATTTGAGACCCTTCCATACATGGTTTACGTAGGGTGAAAAGCTGCCAATGACACTATTGGTCTGTAAAACACCCGCAGGGCTATCTCCATCCAAGCCTTAGTTACAATCCTTAGTAGTTATTACAACCTTCAACATATAACACTATAACATGGAAAAATATCAATGTTAAGCTTCAAGCCAAAGTGGATACTAGGACGGGCGGTGGCTGATGAGGTTTCAGAAAACTAAAAAATAGAACAAATTCTTTGCTAAGTTTACAAATATCAAAAGTGTCTTAAATAACTATTACTTCAATCAAATACGTGATGTTTTAGAACATGCGCACATAGAAACATAACAGTGTATATATGCAAAAGAATACATCTCACATATGTATTTTGCCACAAGAAGCAAACCGCGAGCCATAGTCCGAAGATGGAGGCTGCTCTTCTGTCAACAAGTGCTTCGGATGAACCTTGTACCACAGTACAGCTAAATACTTAATTTCTCACATTCAGTCCAAGTGTTTTATCCGTTATATCAAAAAGCCCTAGTCAAACTGTAGTTGACATTTGAAAATATTATAATTAACATTTTAAGTGATTTGAAATGTTAAATTAAGTGTTCTGCACTTACAACTATAATGATGAATTAACCGAAGTTGAAGAATAAAATTATGATCAACATTTATCACAATGCCAAAATACAGGCCGGGAATGTCCAGGTAAATTGCGAGATGTCCTCAGTTTGTAGACAGTGTAATTAGCAGTGTTTTAGGTGTAAAAAGGATTGCTAACAGCGTCAAAGCCATTAGTGATGTCATTTGATTGTGACGTCATGGCAACATGACATCACAATGGTCTGCATATATATCATCCAAAACTGCCTCCCACAGGATATAACGCTTGGGTGAGATCAAGCGATATCTGCATTGTAGATATCGCTGCAATGAAATTGCATCACAGTGCTTTGCAGACCATTGTAATGTCATTGTACAATTAAAATATAAAAAGTACATGTTTAAATCATATCGTTTGGTAGTATTAACATCGAGTTTAATTTTGTTATATATATTGCTACCAATCAACGGCTAAAATATATATTTCATAAAAGATCACTGAATTTATGTTATCATGAAATGTTGTATTTTAGATTACTTTCAATTTTGAAAACAATGTCATATTGTCAACATATTTTCAAATATCGAAAGTCCAGAGTTTAATATATGTTGAAAACAGTTTAACTTTTCAAGATATCTTCAGCTATTGAGACGCCAACGCTCAAATAGTGTTGATACAGCGTTCCTCGAGGTACCAACCTTAGGTCAATCAAATTTAAACATTGAAACAAAACCATGAGACTTCTTCAGGTCAATGCTGTATAAAGCTTTCTTCACTTTGTCGTTTACGGTATTTGATGTGGTTATTTGTTTCACTCAGGATCAGGGGCAGAGCTTTAAGGGAGGAACGACCATCTTGAAGTTCAATTTGAATATAGTTTGTTTGTATTTTAGCGTGTGAAAAGCGCCACAACACCAAACAACAGGTGGGAAGAATTCAGGCAACGTTATGGAGTGGAGAGAAAAGCAGAGTTCACTATCAAAGAAAACATTCTGTTTCTTTTCAACCGATGACCAGAAAGCACTTACAGAAATGTTTTACTGACAACAGTTCACAATCAATCAATCAGTTACTCCCCATAAAAAACCTAGTCACGAGTGACTTAGTGCACTTATATATACATATATATATATATATATATATATATATATATATATATATATATATATATATATATATATATAAATTTAATAACTAATAACTTACTCTGAAGATTTTCTACATCATGTTTTTGATGGGGCAGCCAATGCCCTCAATCGGTGCATCGTGTTTGGTATTGCAGCCCACTGTTTTCACACAGAGCAACTGAGGCAGGTGATGAAAGAATGGTCAATCTCATTTGTCATGACTTCAGTTCTGTGCATGATGTATGTGGTCTTTTCTTGGCACGCTTTCATGAAATTCCTTTTATTATTATTAAACATATTTTATTGTCCAAAAAGACAAAGGAATTGGGCACAAATGCAACACTTATTACCAACTTCTCCCTTTTATACCATGACATACGGTATTATTTCCCTACAGAGTATCCTGATGCTTTCTTATTCTCTCTGGTATTTCTAGCTCTTAGACGGTTCATAAGTCGGATAAAACACTCCTCCTCGGTTATTGTTGAAAATGTAAAGCGGCAAGCTCAGGAAAACATGTTTCGACCTTAACATAGAGTTGTGAAATGTATTGCTTTCAAATATACGAAGGTCTATTTGTCTTAAATAGGTCTTCAAAGAAAGTCACATGTTGTTTATTATGTTTCTATTATATATGTGATACGTTCAAACAGGCATGACTGAGACAGTTTACATATTTCTTTTATTTTTAGCTCACCTGACTGAAATATCTTCATAGAATTTCATTTGTAGAATGTACATTACCCCGATTACTTCGCCGTTTCTGTTTGTAAAGTTGTGAAGTTGGATTTTTATTAATTATGAGCCATGTCGCTTACATATGTAGTATTTCTGTGTTCCTTGCATTTGGCATAACATCTGACTTTGTCGTTTGGTATGGCTGTGACTGCCAATAATGCTGTGGTGTTCAAGATGGCCATTTGAATTTGACATATGTAGTCACTTGTGAAGGTTTCATTGCATGTTTGAAAGAAGAGTGCGGAGGATGTCTTTCTCTTGTACAGACACCGGCCTCCGATCTTATATTTTACTCATCCTTCTTTACCCTATATGTACACAGACCCTATAATATTTGTGGACAATGCGAGGGCAACATTTTATCTTTCTCTAACACATCTTTACACTGTAACTTATAAAAACAATCGTCGAAAAAGTTGTATAATGCAATAAAGAAATATACAAGCACGTTTCAACTTGTCAACAGTCTCATATTGAACGGCTGAACGTTGGGAAATGGGTTTTCCGGTACTTTCTCCGACACTCACAAACAATAGTATTCGCCTTTAGACTTAAAACATGCAAAAGAATAATCTGACATAGATTCTCTGTATCGAAAAAGATGAGACGGCGACATTTTTGAACGTTCTGTTGTATACTTCAAAATAGTTTAGTAATACATACGTCATACAGAATATCCGAGAGGACATGAAACCAAGCAAGATAAAGCAACCCGATGCAACTTGATGCCTTAAGTGAAATTCCTCATCCGGAAAATGTCTCCGAAAAATTGATTTCCTCGTTTAACTGTTGCCATTCGGGTGACATATCAGCCAGAGAAAGTAAGAATTTATGAACGTGTAGGCATTTCGTGTCAGGACTCCGAAAAGCCAGCAAGCGAGCGACACAAGCGCAACACATCTCATTCATATCCCGTTTGTAACCTACAATGTATCATCACTTCGAATTGCCATTCAATCAGAGGTGGTTATTGTGATTTGAAACTTCCTATGGACCTGTCAAAATAGAGTAATCTTGCTATATACTTAATTCAAAACTCAAATAGAAAGGACATACACGCAGACAAGGATACTCATCTTCAACTCTAGTAAGGTGACACAGTGTACATATTCTTGTACTCCTTGGCATATCAGTATATCGTTCAACTTAAATAAAAAGCTCCTGCGAGGAACATCTAAATTTTGACAGAGCATGTACATATTTATAAAGAAATCATTAAGAACGTCACACGTCAGGTTGGGACTCGGGAATATTGTTTAGGGTACACTTGCAAAAAGACAACAGTATTCATTATTTGTGTGTTGTAAACTCACGGGCAAAAGAAACGCTGGTTTTATAAACGTTGACACAGTTTTGATCAAAACCTAAAACCGTGATTCGATACCATATAAAAACATTCTCCCAAACGCACTAATTATTTCCTAGGGGTCGTGGCGAATCTACAGCTCGTGATTTTCGGAGAAATACTTTTTTTCCCTCTTTTTGTAAAAAATGCATAAGGCAAATTTCGTGCTAGAATTAGGTATAAATTTTGCACAGAAACCTTCTGTAGCATTGAATCGTTTAGATTTCACCTACAAGAATGCCACGTTTGACGTCTGAGCAGCGAGAGAGTGCAATAGGAATGTTGCAGACGGGTGAAACTCAGACCATAGTTGCAGAAATCATGAACTGTCACAAATCCACCATCGAGAGACTGGTGAAACGTTTTAGAGATTCTGGCCGGAAATCAGACAAACCACGAAGTGGAAGACCACGAGTAACCACGCCCAACGAAGACCGCTATTTGCGTATGTTGCACCTACGTAACAGATTCCTCACTGTGACGTCATCAGCACAAAATGCTTTCTAACACACCGTCAGCAGAAGGCCTGAAGCCCGACGTCTCCGCCATTTTGGTTTGAGAGCTTATCGACCTTTGAGGGAATGACCTTGACCCGACAACATAGACTAAACAGATTGAGGTGGGCTCGTACAGTGCAACGCTGGCAAAGACGACATTGGTACAGAGTGCTGTTTACCGATGAGAGTAGGTTCCAGGTTTTCAGTGCTGACGGCCGATTGCGAGTTTACCGGCGTAGAGGCGAACGTACGTCACGTTACTGCGTTCAGGAAGTGCACCCCTATGGCGTTGGCAGTGTGATGATCTGGGGCGGTATTTGCGGTGACACCAAGACCGACCTGGTGGTTATAAATGGTAACCTCAACGCTAACGGCTATATCAACCAGGTCCTTACACCAGCCGTACTTCCATTCCTGTGCTAGAGGTGGACACTCTCGATATTGACGATTAATTGTTATTTTCACATGTGTTGTTGTTTGACAACAAGAAAAAGAACATGATCGAATTATGGACATTCAAACACCTCTCCCAAAAATGCTCATAATTCCTGAACATATCATCACGTGGCTGTCAGAGTTGTCTATTGTTGTTTCTGTAAAATAAAAGGATATCTGTTGACATAATTTTTCATATGTCTTTATTAGATGCGAATATTAGAAGCCAGCGTTTCTTTGCCCGTGAGTTTATGTATTGGTTCAAAAGTGAGAAGATAGGTGTGCCTTCCTTTTTCAAAATGATAAACGTATAAAAATAAACTAAAAAGTAATTAGTTTCCTGACCAATGGGTAAATCTGATATTAATGCAAATCTATGGTAATACACTTTTAACAACTAAATCTGAAATTTGTTACAAGCTTGGTGAAACTTTGGTAAATCATTCCAACTATAACCCTCAATTTCAAAGGTTTCAAAAACAGCAGGAAAAGAAGAACGTAAATTTTAAATCTGATAATTGTGAGGACTACAGCGAAACATTTCCACTCCATGAATTGCAGACTGCCCGAGGGAAAGCTGATCCACGATCCAGTTTGTATGTGGAGGCTGATGAACCTTCCCTCGAACAGCGGCTCAGTAAACTTTCACTGCATTTCAAATAAATCATATCAAGCATACGATTGCGTTTTCCACCCTCAATAAGAAAACTTGTTTCGAAATCTGTCAAACTCGGTTCACCACTTATAATCAGAATTCAACCACACATCACTGCAGCTAAAATAGATCTTAATATTATAACACCATCCCGACTTCTGTTTTCCCCTCCCTGGCACATGGTGAAGCCAGAGGTAGATCTCACTCTAACCAAGCTCAAAAAGTTTATCAATATAACCAATCACGAACCAAATACAGATACATTTTTACAGACGGGTCCAAGGATGGTTGCAAGTTGTATAATAAATTATAAATATGTATGTGAATAATTAATTGCTTCTTCCTTAATTTGGTGTGATGATTTTATTAACTGATATTACTGAAGGCTCTGTCCAGGAGGTTGAAGTACTATAAAATTATTGTCCCCATGTGTGACACGTAATCCTATCATAATCGATGTAACTATCATCAAGCAGTGTTTTAAGCCAACTCATTGCCGAGTATTTTTTATATTGGCTGATACTGAGCACAACCACCAGTGGCTAAAGTGATGACGTAATCCTGCTGGGGTGTTATGCAGGAAGCAGAGGCACCGTAAGTCCCCATGATCCCCAGCGAGGTGGTCTAACTTTGGTAAATGGTGGCCTATAGCCCGTGTTTTAAAACTGTATAAATAATATTGTTGAGCCCAAATATGTTTGGTGACTTGTTTGTAAATATAACTTTGTATTCGCAAAGAAGTTGTGTATATATCAACTTGGTCTCGTCGCTGTATGGCTGAAATAATGCCGATCCCATGTTAAATTCTAACTCAAACGATATGGCGATATGGATATGACAGCAACAAAATGACAATAGAATTCTGGTTTAAGTGACCTTTATTTATTTGTAAATGACAAGTCAGAATTTGGGCTGAGTGGTTGAGGAGCCATTTCAGTCCTCAATGTCAGAAGAACTTAACACAGGGATGATCTGTATCCTGGTCCCTCCTTGTACCTTGGTAACTGAATATAACAATGACACAAATATAAAAAAATGACAAGGCAGGGGGCATATTATTTACATTAAAAAATGGTTGCTTTCCCCCCCAAAATAATTTGATGTCTGAAAAAAGTCTCAGCAGTGCTATCTCCACCCCTCTAAGTCATTAAACTGTTAAAAACTGCTAAAAATGCGAAGGTGGCATTGACCGTAATACCATGATGTTGATCATACATAGGCAGAAAAGTTATTAACACTGAAATGAACAAGGTATCCTTGACTCATTCAAGTTCAAAACATAAAAAGCATACTTTTCTCAGAAAATACACTTATCAAAATCAAACTTTGCACTGCACTTCTCCAATTGCTATAGAAACTACTCCAAATTGCAAAAGAATCCATGTGTTTGTTTTCAAGTTTTATGTCACAAAAATGTTAAGGAAAATAATTCTAAGTTCAAAACATGAAACAAATCATATTTTTTTTCTGAAAATACACATATCAAAATAAACATTTGCACTGCACCTCTTCTATTTGTATAGAAAGTGTTTCTTAAATTTGGAAATAATTCATGCAGCAGTTCTCAAGTTAAAAGTCGCACAAACATTGAATTAAAACAACATTCTAAGTTGAAACATGTACAAATTGCATATTGTTTCATAAAATACACATATCAAAATCAACCTTTGCACTGCATCTCTCCAATTAATAGAAAACGTGTTCCTTAAATTTGGCCAGAATCCATGTAGAAGTTCCCAAGTTATGGGTAGCTCAATTGTTGAAGTAAAAAGATATTCTAAGTTCAAAACATGAAAAAAGCTATATTTTCTTGGAAATATACTATTCGAAATCAAACTTCGCTCTGCACCTCTGCTATGGGTGTAGAAACTGTACGCCTAATTGGAAAAAGAATCCAGGAAGTAGTGTTCAAGTGATATGTCGCACACGGGTTGAAATAAAATGAAATATTCAAATTAAAATCATGTACAGAATCATATTTTTTTCGGAAAATATACATATCAAAATCAAACTTTGCACTCACACAAAAATGTCTTTGGAAGGAAGGACGGGTGGATATCCTGGGTATAACTTTATTAACCCGCCCTTCTAGATTGGGGGTATAATTAAATAAGAATCATCGAAAGTTTTCATTATTTAAGATGTTTGTATACATACTGAACCGCAAAAGAAACGTCACCATGGACAGATGTCTGAGAAACCTTATTTGTCCAAACACTGTAAACATACTTTGAGACATATTAAAAAGATGAAACTTGGCAAAACTGATCATCAAGGTTGGAATTAAAGCATCAAATATACTTAAAGTGAAACACAACAGTAGTCTCTGAGAAAATGGCATCACAAGTCAGTATCCCGTGTGTCCGTCATGTGCATTGATGACTACATGACGCAGTTCAGCTGCAGTTGTCACCCTTATTCGGACGTCATTCACCCGTCTTTGAATCTCGTCCCTCAGGTGCTCAATGAGATTTAAATCGGGACTGAGGGCAGGCCACTGCATGATTCTAATGCTATTCTGCTGGAGGAAGTCTCTTGTTGCTTTCGCAGTGTGGCTACGGGCGTTATCATGGTGAAACTCGTGGTTGCGGCGACGTACCAAATGAGGTATGGCGTGTGGTCGCAAGACTTGATCAATGTGCCGAGCTGCTGTGACACCATTACCTCTCCCTTGACCGATGTTCTGGAAGACCACAGGGCCGACCTTCTGTGCAATTTCACCCCACACCATGATGCTCGGACCACCCCACGAGTCTCTCAACAACACAAGCATCCGAATAACGTTCCCCACGGCGTCGCCAGACTCTCTCTCTGTGCCATCTGTTGTTGAGATACAGTAACGGCTCTCGTCTGAGAAGAGGACTCTTCTCCACTGCTGGTGGCGCCAATGCTGGTGCTGTGTTGCCTACATAAGACGGTCCCGGCGATGACGTGGTGTCAGATCGTCAATCGTCGACGCACTAATGTGTCCTCATGGTCCGTCGAGCAGTTTCCGCAGCAGTAACAAAGCGATCTTGAAGTTGCTGTCGCACAATCTGACGATCCTGACGTCGGTTGGTGACCCTTGGTCTTCCACTACGTGGTCGGTCAGCTGTAGTGTTGGTGTTCTGGTACCGTTGCTGGAGCCGGTCTATTGTCCTTACGTGGACTTGAAAAGCATTGGCTACTTGCCGGGCGGTTTGTCCAGTTTGCAATCGTCCAAGGGTTTGTTGTCGCTGATTGCTTGTCAATCTTGGCATGTGGTAGCAATACAATAACGAATGAATGTTATCCGATCTGGGTGGATTTTTATAGGGCAAGAAATGGGGGCACGCATGTGCATTTCCATTTGAACGGAACTCACGTTCATCGAGTTACCATGGCCGCTGCCGTGATGTGTTTGGGCGATCGTTTTTTTTTGTCATCTGCTTTGTTTTTTTATCATCAAATTTCATTTTCCGGACATGGTAATGTTAAATTTTACAAACTGACAAAAATTACCAAGATATTTAACTGACAACTTTTCATCAATGTTACTTGGGGTGACGTTTCTTTTGCGGTTCAGTATATTAATGCATCATGTATACCTTTCGGGCTGTGATGTTCTTTAAACAAATATGCTTCTACAATACTGTAAACTCAACCTGAAAGAAAAATAGAAACCTCAAAGTATCACATTCTTAAATAAACCAGTGGAGATAAATCTCATTTACTAACAGTATGATGTCAATGGTGTAAGTTTTGGCAAATAGTTTTATCGGTCAATAGAAATCAACTGTAATTATTGAAAAGCATAATGCAAAATAGCATGTGTTGGCAAAGTTTCTTAAATCTGATGTGAAAAATAAACAAATAAATGAAAAATATATGTTGCCAAATAAAATAAATAGTTCCCATGTTGGAAGCACGAATGTTGAATATGATTATGAATTGACCTTCCAATAAGTAATAGAAGTGTTAACACTTTGGGGTATTTAATTAAAATCGTGATTATAGACTGTTTAATTAAAAATAATAACATTTATATTTTCCGTATAGACATGCAAGGATATTTATTGTTGTGAAAGCCTAGTGATAGGGAAAAGGCGCTTACCTTAGAGCGTAAGCTTGATGAAGGGGAGATCGAGAACGTAAGCTTCTGTGGGTTTAGTCTGTTAGGTCGGCTGTCTTGTCTCAATCTCTCGATTGTCACCTGTCAGATTTGGCGGGTAAGTTGATCACCTGCCTCGATCACACCCGGAAACATACGAGTAACATCGGGTGGCCAATCCGATGTAACCCAATGTACGAGTGTGGAAGCACCAATCACTACATTCCTCCCTCTTTTCTGGACTTGCCTTCCCCTTGTGGTATCAGGTGGACATGGAGGATCTAAAAGGTGATCTCACCAAAACATGACAAAATCCCTGCAGGGTTGGGCAGCAGTTTTGTGCTATCAACCGAGACAGTTCGCGTAACTCATGGTTAAGATTAGTCATACGCCTTAAATAAGAAAATCCCCAACCAGATTGTTTGGTGGCAAACGAGTTGGTTCACGTAACTTAAATAGATGACAAAGCTGCTATGAGAATCCTAGAATCTAGACCAGATCGGTGGACTCAGTTCCAGTCCTGACCAAGTCAGATTCAGGAATCCCATTCATATGGTGTGAATCATCAGACTCTGTAGAGCTGCCTAGCGTTGACATAGGCATGCTCCAGGATGTTGGCTGTGGTACTCTGTCGGGCAGCGGCCACCATAGCTGCAACTTCACCCAGTAGTCTTGGGCTATTGACTCCTCGGCGACCTGGGCGAGGCCACAGATATGGGGCATCAGTCTCCAAAAGGAAGCGCTTGGCATTCAGAAATCGCAATGCTGATAGCTGTTGGTCGTCAAAGCTGGCCACCATCCCGGTGTATCCAAACCACGTCTCAGGGAAGTGCTTGGTCCACAGTGCCACTTCTTTAAATGACCCAGAGAAACAATGGAGATGGAATCCCTGCTTGGAAGGTACTCCAGCGGCTTTGGCAATTTGGAGGCATTCTTGTAGTGGAGCCTGTTGATACGTATCTGCGGTAGTACCCCTGAGGTGGAGGATGATTGGCTTGGTTGATGGTGCCAGCTTGAAGAGCTCCCCTAGGACTTGCCCTTGCCGTTCCCAGTTTCCCACAGTAAAGTCCAGGCCAATTTCCCCGAAGACGATTACATCCTGGGATGATAGCAGATGCCTTAACTTGTCGAGTTGGTCGGGGTCCATGGACTGCACATTCTTTGGGTGGAAACCTACTGCTATCTTCCAACACTGATGGAAAGTTGGTTCTTGGGGCCAGGTTGGTGGATCGCAAAGGATCTGTAATGCCCTCTGAAGGTTGATGTCTACCTCTTTTGGCTGGCCAGCCTTGTCCAGGACCTCTTCCAGGGGTGTGGCAGCGTCCAGATTGAGCCTGCTGCGCATCCTGTCTGAATGGAAGCGAGTATCAAAACCCCTGGGAAGTCTCTCTAGTTTCGGCGGCTCTGAGGATGGAGTTGGTCGAGTGGACGTACCGGGAAGCTCTGCTGTTTGAGTGGCTTGCACAGATGGCGATGGTCCTGGCATTTGCAGAAGGTTCCCAAAATTCATGAAATGATTTCGGACTCCATCCGAGGTGACGTCCAGAAGGGCTACCAAGATCCTCCAATGTATAAGACAGGCAGGGCTATCCAGCGACAGGTTGACAGAATCTAGTGGTAACGCCCATCCTTTGATGTTACACAGCTCTTTAATGTGCCTGAAGCAGCTTCCTCTTAGGGTTATGTCTTTGGGAACAAGGCTATTCCTTAGGACGAACTGATGTAATTCCGTCCAGGTAGCTCCTGCTCCCTAGATCTGCTGGGCAAGGTCTTTTATGGCCGATATCATGTCAGCTGCCATTTCTTGTGACGCTGGTACGGAGTCACGGAAACATGGTGGGAGGTGAGCTCCGTAGGCATAGTGGCGCAGCGTCCTGGTTCTTTTTCCGCACGTCCGTATTGGACAGCTCGATCCCATTCCATGAAGATGACTACTCTGAAACCGAGCTGCTATTTTCGGGGCGGCCTTGTTAACGACAGAGACGCTGAGCCCTTGGTTGTTTGACCTGACGTGTCGTGAGGGAGAAGCCTGGTGCCTTGGCTCTGGGGCTTGCCTCCTTGACATAGGGCGTCGATCCCATCTTGGGGAGACATGTCGCTCCTGCCTTGAAACTTCCCGTCTTGGGATATGCCTACAGGGCAAAGGACGTCGTTCCCGGCTTGGAGATTGTCGCCGGTGTGAAGAGCGCCGTTCTTGGCTGGGAGAGGCTCGTCCTACAGGGGAGGAGTGCTGCCTGTGTCTTGAGGTGTTGTAGTAGACAGACACCTCACTGCAAACACGAAAACGTCGTTTTTTTCCGTATATGGTCATTGGACGGAAAAACGACGTTATTTGGACGTTTTCAAACCATCGTTTTTCCGTCCAAATAACGTCGTTATTTGACATCGGAATTTACTGGGAGAGAACGATAGCGTTAAGCTCCTCCCTTTCTTGATTGACATTGTCAATCAAGCAACAGCGTCTACCGGTATTTCTACTTCTCAGATTTCATTGGTCAGTCCCCGCGTGTTAGATTACAGGCGCGCGTTTGACCCTGCACTCGGAGCGCTTAGCGGAAGTACTGAAATCAATCGTTCTGCGCATGCAGATTACTTAATGCCTTGACCAAATTTTCCGTTCTGTGCATGCGCGATTTCGCGTATTGTTTCCTGGATTTAATGTCACCACTATTTGACAATGGTTCATAAACACAGTCACGTGAAGGTTCGGAATCGTAACGAGTAACTCCATTTAAATTGAAGAGGATCCCCGTTGATATGGGAAATTCCAAGATGAAACTATTCTATGGCTATCTAGGCTGCCACCCAAACCGATCTAAACGGGACCCGATAGCTTATTGTATGCTATATAGTCATATGGAAGTGGACAAGAACTATACATTGTATTCCGGCCGATTGTTCTTGCATTTACTTATAAGTCAGGAAAATGGACTTAAAAGGGGAGTTGTTGAATGTAATTATTTTAATTATTAAATGTTGCCTATACACTAATCTGGACGAACTTCTCAATGTTGTGTTTATGTCATCCTATATACTATTAGTATGTTACCGTTCTAAAGTCAACCTCTCACATAACATTATATTGTTCATAGTATCAAAGTTTAATCAACAATATCAAGAGCAGCGATTGAAACCACTGAAACACCCAAACACAAGGCTGTTATCAGGCGCTAGTGCAGACGTGATGCATCGTAAAAACTGTATCGTGATGTCTTCAGAAATACAATTTTACTACGAGATAGTACGGCTAACGCTTACTCACCGGTGGAACAAAGACAATATCGCTAATACAGATATAACGTATTTGAATGTTAATACTAAAGACAAACAATCATTATTGCAGTGACGATATAACACGTATACACGTTTATTGTTAACTTTCATCAGTTTTGCTCTTCATTTTAATAACTTTGTTTTGACATATACATGTTGCAATACCCGACAAGCATGTTATACATAATTATGGGGCAGTTTTCAATCTTGTACTGACTTACTCTGGTGTTAATGAGCGAAGTTTATTGACTTGTGTGTAAAACCCCGTTTTTCTGGTAATCCTATTATTACTTAGTTTATTTCTATCTAATAACACCCTGTTCTCTGGATCATGGCTCCGTGACTATCCATAACAATTAAGATGAACATTCAGTTCAAGTAAATGAATGAGTTTGTTTTGACGCTACAGTCAGTCAAAAAACCAATGCTGTGAGGTTTGATAACACACTTCTACCAGGTCGAACATCGTGGATCCTCATTTTCTGCCTAAAGAGAATCATAGTTCATATGCTAATCCATCTGTGAATACCCTCCCAATCAAGATGACCTTACTTGTTGCTAAATCTATCATCTATCCCCCCAATCTCACCCCCCCCCGCCCCCCCCCCCCCAACACGCACGCACGCACGCACGCACGCACGCACACACACACACACACACACACACACACACACACACACAAACAAACAAACAAACAAACAACTGACCTAAATAACCTGGACAGGAAATACTGCTGATAGCCTCTGGTCAACTCAGCCGCGCCGACGCAGATTGTTCGTCCAACTCTGCAGGGGGCATTCTCAGTGGCTTCAAACGCGCTGAAATGTTTTCGCCTTGCATCCAAGTTGGTGGACAAGTGAAATCGTATGAAATTTGGCTATTTTAGGTCCTATCTCTTTTTTGATTACCCAATAAAGTCAATTCATAGTTACACGGTTGTGAAGAAGCTTACAACTTTATAAGACTTATTCATCTCATTCCAAAAAAGCTACTCGCGCTCACATACAGTTGTAGTTATTATGTCACTGTTTTATTTCTTTAAAAATATATTACATGTTCAACAATAACAATTAAGATGAACATTCAATTTTCGATATAAGTAAATGAATAAGTGTGTTTTACGCCACAATCAGTTAAAGACCAACGTTGTCCGGTCTGATGACACACAATCTACCAGGTAGCACATTGTGTACACCCTATCCCCATTGAAGTCTCCACTGTGGGTATTCCTGGGGACGAAAAGGCCCCATGTACCTAGGAATTTCATCAATACATTCATGCGCGGCATTCTCTGCCTAAAGAAGATCATATAGTTAACATGCTAATCCAACTCGAATGTTTTATGTAACATCCAACAGGCCCAGACTTACGCACGCACGCACGCACGCGCACACACATATTTGGATTTACCAATCCCTGAATTGAGAAGACGTGCGTTACGAAGCTCCTCCAAGTCATCATCAATATCCGTATATGTCTGTGATATCATTACCCATCCAAAGCCGAATATACATTTATTGTGTTTTCTTGTCAACAAATGTTATAATTGGGATAACACTTTCTGAGTAAAGTACAGATTCTCGTACTTTCTTGGGTTTAGTCCCGTCCGGGATTTGAACCCACACTGTGAGTGAGGCACCCAATCGCCAGAACACAAAGTTGGCGATCTAACCCAGCCACCGAATCAAAAATGTTAGTCCAGATGACGTATACTTTGTGTACTCCTCTGACAAGAGAAAAATGGCACGGCTTCTGTAACCGAAAGCTTTGAACCAACAATGCCAAAGAAAGTGGTCAACAGTAACACACGTTATATTTGGATACCACTTTCTAAGTAAACTACATATTTTTAGGGTGGAGACAATAGACGTTGATGGTTGATTATCAATGGACAAATTAAAGCCAAAACTTAACTTATGAATGATTGGTAATGGGAAATGGACAATGGGCAAACGGGAGGCGGGGTAATCAGCGCCATGCCAGTTATCTGTTGGCTTCCCTTGTTGCGTTCCCTTCTTTGCTATCTTTTTACTTTTGTTGTTCTTACAGGTACAAATATATGTTCTCTGCCTCATAGCATTTAATAATATGCACCTGATGAAGGAGAAAGTATATATTCTGAAACGCAGTGTTCCTCCGTTGACATCCATAAATATTTTTCCTTGTGTGTATCAGTTCTTAATGCCCTTCAAAGACTCAATCTAGCTTTGTTTTTAAATGTGGTGATATTTGCGTAGAATATAATATGGCCATGCCTATATACATTTGGCTCTTTGTCTACATAAGCATTTAGACATATAATTTAGAGCTAAGGACATTGCTAATTCTGCAGGCATGAAGTACACGTCATAGCAAGCTGTGATCTTTATTCATACTTTAGATATTCGTAATGGAGATCTGTAACTGAAGTTTACCGTAATCTTCCGCAACTCTCACCTCCTGACCAGTTGAACGTCTTAGTGCATTCAGATGTCATTGTCAAATTCCAGGCTGCCCCTCTTTCTGTGATGTTTTGACGGATGAAATCTATTGCGTTATAATAATCTCTGTTTGCTGATATATAATATGTACATGTTGTAAAATATTTACGATATTTTAAACGTGTAATTCGATACATATGCAATGCAATGTGAACATAAGTGCGGATGCACGAAGGCGGTTATAGTCATAGTTATACTGCGATGGATGTAGGGGAATGGTAGGGGGGTGTATGTATGTATGAAAGCACGAATACCGATACATGAGGGCGGATATAGTTATAGTTCGATGGATGTTGGGGAATGGTGGGAGGATGGATTATGTATGAAAGCATGCGCATGGATCCATGATGGCTGACGTAGACATAATGGTGGGGAAAGAAGAATGTGCGTGTATTGCTATATAAGTGCAGAGATTTCTCTCTAACGGTACGACTTATATTCACAATTTAATTTCTTGTATAAACAGTCAAGTCATGGCTGCAGTTTTGCGAATCATGTCACGTATGAACAGACGTGTGTTTGTCAGATTTACGATTTGAAAAAGATAGAGAGAGTGGATGGTTAAACACAATGGTGGGTAGAACCTTGTGAAAATGTATTATTCATACCAGTTAGAGATGAGAGGGAGGGGAGGTCTTACTGTGTCAACTTTAATTGTTGTACCGTGGTGTTGGCAACTATGCAAGTTTGTTTTTGAAGATAAGAAATTCAATGGGATTAATGTAGAGTATAAACAATATTATTTGCTATTCTCACGAGATTAAGTACACCCATGGGGTGGTATCATGTTTATCATGATAACACGAAAAAAAGAAGTATGGTTATGAGTTGTGTGAACATTTTATACTGAAGTTTATTCGACATATTTTGAATGAATCGTGTTGAATTATCCAATTACAAATGACACGTAGGCTATTGTTACTGGAGAGGATGTACATTGTATCCGAGTTTATCCATGTCAACAGGGGTGGTGTGGCAGAGGTGTGTATGTGTGTGTGTGTGTGTGTGTGTGTGCGTGCGTGCGTGCGTGCATGCGTGCGTGCGTGCGTGCGTGTATGCGTTGTGATACGAGGGTTGGCGAACATGTTGTCAGATGATTGTGTGAGTAAGTTAAGTGGTTGAGGATGTGGCAGGTATGAGTATTGATACATGCAGACTTGAAGTTGGGGGACTGGGTGTGCCTGTAATGAGGTCTTTTGTTTCACTCACTTATAGTGTTTTCTTTCACTCAATACTGTTTTACGCATTTTAATGACTGAAACTGTAGTGACTCAAAGGTCATACTGGCCGGGCATTCAACATATCTACCCCAACTACATACGTAGCCATTTTTATGGTGTACAATTCTTCTTCTACCTCAAACACACACACACACACACACACACACACACACACACACACACACACACACACACACACACACACACACACACACACACACACGCATTAATTGTTTTATTAAATGTATCTTCGAGAGTCAGTAAGAAACTAGAAATAACTGCCTTTGTTCTGTAAACCTCACCAAGTTTCAGCTTTCGCCTCTTCCTTTGTGGACTGAGGTTTCACATTTGTAAAATGATCTCTCTTATCTGTCTGTACCATCAACTTAACTGCCCTCACCCCCTGCAGTTTTCCCGTCCCATATTGCCAAGCAGGTGACCCACAAGGAGGAATACCGCCCTCCCTCAGTCCAGTGATACAGTGAACATTTTGTAACAATTTGGCAAACTTTGATATGTAAACAGCAAATATTAATCAGTTTAATTTCAACAAAAACGGAAAAAATCGGATCCTACTTATTTTGTGGATACCATAACAATAAATCAAGCCAATAGATCGTTTGAGCTGGCATGAATATAAAAAATAATAAGCAAGTCGATAGTCATAATTCCCTCTGTTGGTCCCACGTGAAATGTTCTTCATGAATAGAATAGATGGCTGATAGACGTTCGACCGAATAATATCATTTGCTAACTTCAACTGTTCATCTAATTTCCATGAATGTATGTTACATAGTTTATATGTTCATGGGCTTCTTCACTGAATGTATAGTGTGGAGGACTACTTCACTTGAGGATAAGTTACATAAATAATGATGATAATTATGATAGTATTGCCATTATTATTCCTTCAGATTATTCAAAAAAGTTATTATGTTTTCATAGAGAGAAAGAGGTATGGAGATTGTGAGATTATTTTTAGCATCGGAATTGTTAACATAATTCTTAAAGATATTATGTTTTGTTTGTTTGTTGTTAAATGCTGCACTCAGCAACGTAAGTATATTAAAACATTACATTTAGGTTCAGTTGTATTTTTATATTTGTATCATTTTGCAAATGTTACAGAGACCTGATAGGGGATATATAATAATGTATAGTCGCTATTCTTAAAGTAAGAATATGTTAGATTTATCAACCAGAAATATTGCACACAAGAGGATAATCATATTTCATGACACTATTCAACGTCGAAGTCAACGATATTTGTGTATGTTATTGCTACATGACACGGATACGTCATTTGATGATATAAGATAGCTACGCGATAAATCACAAAGAACAAAGAAGGAAGCGATATCTATTTCACGATAAAACATTGTTCTATCATGACGTCATTTATTGAGATTCGAACATGCACTCGCAACTTGAAAAGTAAAATTTGTAAATTTGACCTTATTTTTGAGAGGTATGTGTCTAGTGAGTTGTTCCCAATAAATGTTGCTGGAGAATCCGAAAGTGAGAGTGATATGGCAATCGGTATTGGGAGAAAAGGTACAGATGATTGACGAGAAAATTGTGAGAATATGCGGACCAAACTCAAATCCTAAAATGGATTTATCTAGCATGGCCGCTGTCGGATTCTATTCAAGGAATCATCATTATTTAAGTACGGGTAAATATTGTAAAGCGTGTATTTTTTCCTAATTTAACACCCTAAAAGAGGCTGTACGTAATGTTGATATCTCATATAGAAATAAACGAGTCTCGGTCGTTGTTTATCGTACAATAAACAACTCCCACTCGTCGTTTGTTTCTTAATTACATGACCATATACACTAACATTATATCTTTTCATGTTTATCGGTCAACAAAAGCGACATAAGCATTTCCATTATCATGAGAAACCCTTGCCAAAAGTAGCGCCAACTGCACCATTGCGACAACATCAGGAGCATGTTTCATGATTCATCATAATAAATGATGACATTGGATGCTCGCAAAAACGTGAGCTCATTCCGATCCACTAGTGGCACCCGCCTAAAACGAACCCAAAGGCAAGCCAATTGTTCACCCGAAAAGGCAGAGAATTGCATCTGACATCATTTTTGTCATTGATACGTCAAACCTGGAAATGCCGTCTACACGTCCAACACAAAGCCCAAGCCAGGACCCAAATCCTTCAAACCCGGCCAAAGTTCTGTTAATTACATACATTTCCCCCTAACCTTAAATAATCTATACTAGTTCTGAAGTAAATCGTATTTACCCGTATGAATCGTCTTATGTTATTTATTGCCGATAAACAGAATATGCACACTTTCTGAAAGTACTGTGTGATAAGTCACGCACCAAACCTATACTCTCGATATACATGCTGCTCTTACTTAAAAAAGAATATTGGGTTAACAAGATACGTATATTAAAGTACCATGCTTTCCTGATGTGCTCTCATTCTAATTTGAAATAATGGCATAAATAGTTACCACTCATCTTTCAATATTTTTCAAGGTTGGGTTAATCACGAACATATTTGAATATGTACAACATCTATACTTACTTATCTTTATACTTAAAGGCATCAGGTTTGTCTGTCATAAGACCCCGAAACAAATATGTCCAACACAGCCCAATATTTGGCTCTTGGCTCCTTGTTCTTATATTTTATAAGTATTGTTTAAACAACTGTTTTTTTCTGTAAAATATGTTCATTTCAGAAATTAGATGTTATTCTAGCATTAGGTCTGTGGTACGTTTACTGCATCAGCATTACATTAAAACGATATTACATTATATAAATCCATACAGAGGAAATGCTTAACATTTATCTTTTAAGGAAGAGTGCAGGACGACTTGCTTTATACATATAAATGTGGACATATATGTATGGACATTTGGATGATACAGATATACCACCTTAAAGATAGTGTTCGCAGATGACTGTAGAAAATGGAATAATTATGTGAGTAATCGGGTTAATACCACGTTCAGCAATATTTAGCCATATTGCGATATTGGTTTCCAACATACTAGACGGACCATGAAATTATGACTTGAATTTGGACCTGGCTTTCTGGTGTGATGTAACACCCCAGAATCTCCGGTAGAAAAAGGGCTCAAAGCACGAATTAAGATCACGAGATGATACTGATGTATGCACCTGGACATATATTTGCGTAGTATTACTACCTTAATTCATCAGTATATATGTATTTTGCATAAAAGGATATTATAGGATCGACGCTGACATGCGCATATAACCTGTTCACCTGTGCTGTAATATTTCATTTCTTCTGACACATATCGACACGAGAAATTATATTTAAATTTAAAAGGAGCCCAAGTGGGATAGAAATTTGAGTCTGAACCTGTTAAACAAGGCTTGTTTCATTTTGGGATATAGCATTGCCGCAAGGCCTGGGCGGAAGGGAACACCTGTTTGCACCCACCAGATACGAATCACAACTTCTCTCTCCAAACGAAAACAAAATACGAAAAATGTCGGAAGTGTATCCTTCTAATTTTCTATTTAGATACATGTTTTAACTTTAAAGTAATTATATGTATCTCATGTATTATTGGTATCTGTGATGCTGGTACCGTTTTGTTGCCATTGTGTAGCTTTTGTGGAGTTATTATGAATATCAAATACATGCCTTGAAATATGGACTTGTGAAAGAACTCATCATTGAATCATTTGCATTTAAATTAATGCATATACCATTTACTTGGCGTGTATGGACATATTATCCATCTACTTATACACACTTATCATGGACATATACAGAATTTCATTGTACCTTATTATTTAAAAAAATACCCGAGAAGATACGGGTTAGAATAGGCATTCAACAACCCATGCTTGTACGAAGGCGACTTGGCTCGCTGACTTGGTTGATGCATGTCATCGTATCCCAAATGCGTAGATCGGTGCTCTTGATGATAATGACTAAATTGTAAATAAGTATTAATAAAAAAATATTGTTCTTGTCTGCTTCAGATTATATTTTGTAGATACTTATTTTAACTAGGAAAATTGTACTGACACCGGCGCTGTCCCTATTGAAGCTATCCATAAGAATTTCGAATTGCCGTCCATTGTTCGATGTCAATACATCGATGACAAGTGAGGATATCATAAAGTAATCGTTGATGCCGCGCTACACTTTGATAAAAATTATAATCAAGTTGACTGGTATGTACATTACTACAGTGAACATGTACATGATCATGCCCTAATAATCAAATGCCATAATGTCAAATACTAATTTATTATTGAGTGATGAATTTAACTGGATCAGTGGTAACATGTAATATTAATATTCTATCAATTTCTTTCCTGGTTGGTCCATCCATGTCTACAAAATGAAAATAATACAATTAAAATGGAGCATGGAACAATTCTTAATTTCAGGCTAGAGCTGTGGAAATCTAGACTTTCCCAATCATTATAGAGTTGGTCTCATGTTTTACATTATTCTCTTGGGTCAACGTCACAGCTCATACCATACACTAACAAGACCAGCTTGCCCCCCGCCGGAGCTCCCGGATTTTGGTTATATCATCTAACATGGCCAACTCTGCTCTTAAGTAAACAAGAACCTAATCAGCGAGGGGTCCTTTATCATCCCTATGTGGCTGCTTATACAAATCTGATATCTTTTCCCAAAGACCTGGTTAATAATATATTTTCTGCTGAATATTCGAAACAAATAGAGTGAGTTGGTACTACATGTACATATGTATACGGTTCTATTTTAAATGACTGCAGCGCTCCATTATGAAAACAATTTGTTTTAACGCCGCTCTCAGCAGTATTCCAGTGATATATGACGGCGGTCTGTTGTATATGAAATATATGCAAATTGAATCTTGAATCTTGAAAGTTGTAACATTTCCGCAAATAAGTATCACATGCAGTATACAGTATATCAACTGCAATATACTGTATACATCAGTATACAGTATGTCGCGAGCTCTGCGCTGGGCTGGAGCACACATTTCCTACACCTCTCCCTTCGGCAAACACATCACGAGGGTTGCAACGAGGTCACAGGTCAGGCGTGCACTCGTCAGTTGTCCAATACGGTCAAGAGTAAGATCTTCCGGAAGACCACTGCACTGGAGGTATGTGGATTTTTGAGGAGGTACTACGTGTTTGGAACTGGGAGTTGAACACTAAGCACTTTTAGAGAAGAGCTCACAATAAAACGTTATGGACTCGCGGACGGTTTTCATTTCAAGACGTACATGTATCAGGTTGAACTTCCTAACTGTAACAATAACTGAACTTTACGCCTTTTATACACATTTGTGATGGGGCGACAATGCGACAACGAGACATATTTTGACCTTGAAAATGTCGCGTTACGGCATCGTCGCCCTTTTGAAAAATATAGAAAAGGATTACCAAAGAGCGACAATGCGAACACGCGACAATGCGACAAATGGCCAATTGTCGCGCTTTTGTTAATTTTGACACGTTTTGCTTGTTTTTGTAAAGGCGTCAATGCGACAATGCGACAACGAAACAATGTCCCTTCCATAGTAATCCGTGCAAATAAAACTGAGTAATGAAATAGAAGTCTGACATGCCAGTTAAAAGATAGAGTGTTGCAGCTTCTGATTTCATAGATCTTCAAGAAGGGTTATCAATAATGGGATGGGTGATGAGTTCAACTGCATACGCTGTGGTTAACAATAATGCTCCGAGTCAATACATTTTGTCAATTGTATGACATGTATTACGTTAATGAACATATTGTTTATACTCGTCCATGTTTTTGACGGACAAAATAATTTACATGCTCGGTAAAACTGAGGACGGGCATCATTGTGTGTTTCCGTGCTTTGTTCAGGTGAACAATTGACTTGTCCTTGCATGTGTTTGTGACGGGTGCCACTTGTGTGGCAGGATACGCTCACCTTTTCCCGAACACCCATTGGATGACCTTAACCACTTCGGATTTTTATCCCACATCAGTCTGATACACCATGATATAACTGAAAGACTGAAATACTGTACAGTTGAAAATGATGTTTAATGCGATTACCGTAGTGTGTTACTGCAACTGTTCATATTTTGTGCAGTGATGTTATGTAATATGTAAAAGAAAGCATATTCAATTATCCAATTGATTTGAATAGAATATACTTGCGTCAGTGTATTTTATTAACGCCCCAAATCGTAATTTAAACACATAAAATAACAGATCACGCATGGTGCCTTGACTTACTACTAGATTTAATGGGCCACCCCGGAATAAAATAGTTCCCCCCAAAGCGAGAAACATATGTTTTAGTATGTTTACAAGAAATATATTCCAAACAATATCCTCATGAGATGAGAAGATCTTTTACAGAATTACCTCAGTAAGTCAATTACAATGACAGAGCGTCGTAATACATTTACATCAAGTACAATACGTCAAAATGGCCGACACGATAAACGTGACGGGAGATATTTTCGAAGTTGTTAATTAACCTGTGGCTATTTCAAGCCTTTGGCATCACTGATCAATTGGCCGATCATTGAAAGGTGATTGTGAAGATGTGTCAAATAGATACTAAGGTAAATTCATAGATTTCTGTAAATTGTCACTGCGACAGTTTGGATTTTTTTTCGTGTTTTTTCTCTCTGGGATGGGTTGTAGCGAGGGTATCCTTAAATGGGCTTGCAACCACGCTTCTGTATGAATTCGAACCAGGGAATTCCAAGGGTTTTCCCCAGGAATGTGGAAGTAGTCAGTGTTTACGCCTTTTCAAGAATACAGTCACGTGAAGAACGTCATGTGACCGACCTCGCGTTCAAGTCGTATATCTTGTAAACTTCACATTAAAAAATTAGTTATTGTTATAACCAAATGAAACACAACCCATTATCCGATAGGGGTAACTGTACATAGCCGTTACCACAATAAACTTAGTAACATTGTTCGGTTTGACTTCTTGGCGCGTGTCTGAATTCCATTAACATGTAACATATCCTAAAACTAGCTTAGCAAATCTCGCTGCACTGCGCGCGACAGATACTAGAGCAAGGCATGCCAGAAATACGAAAACTAAAGCTTCCGAAAGGAAGCCTTGGACATCACGTGCGTCGGGGGACCAGCGCCATCTGATTGGCCGTTAACAGTTGTACAAGGCGGAGCAAAAAGCATCGTTTTTCCGTCCATTTTACGCTTGAAAAACTCGACCCTTTTCTGGACACTTTCTAGACGCTGACCAATTAATCAATTTTAATGAATTTTTAGTCGTTTTTCCGTCCAATGACCATATACGGAAAAAAACGACGTTTTCGTGTTTGCAGTGCCTGACGCCGGGGTGATCGCCGGGGTGATTGTCTGTAAGACGGTCGTTGCTGGACCTTTCGCTCCCAGCTGGCAACAGGAAGATAGACAACAGAGGCCACCTGCCGTCTATCCGGGCTCTGACAGGCTCACTTCCTTGAAGGTTTGATGTCCTCCTCAGGGCTTCTTTTCCTGGAGTGTGCGGCCCGGAGCTGGTCTCCACTATCCTTGGATGTCTGGGATAGGTTCCTTCCTGAGACATGTCCCAGGGATACCTCTGGTTGATCCGACATTGATCGTTCATGATGAGGGACAGGGGACCTTCTTCCTGGAGATGTTGGAGCTCCTAGGCTGGTCTGGGAGCCCGAAGACGTAGATGTCAAGTCTCAAACCCAGTAGGAAGTAGATGCGTCCCTGCTCCTAGCTCCATGGCGTTCGCTGGAGTGTCCTCGTCTTTGGAATACCATTTTTCCTGAAACATTAGAGTTTTTCCTCTAGGATACTCTGTCCTTTCCTGTGGTGCAGTGTGGACAGATGTATTCATCCAGATTGTTTGCTGTTCTCTTGGTGATTCCAACGCAGGCTCCATGAAACCATTGGTCACATCGGTCACAGCCTATCATTAATCGTCCATCATCGGGTTTATTACAGATACAATAATTCGTTTGATTCTTGAAGAGCCACTCCAGGTTGAGATCCTCTTGAGTATCAGAAGTACTCTTTGTTTTAGATAACCTCTGGATCCAACTTGGAATTATGCGATCATGGTGATGTACTGATGTTCTCTTCCTTGTCCGGACCTCATACAGTGAATTGGAAATCCTAGTAGTGATTATCCCGGGTCCTTTCCAGGATGGAGACAACTTCTTGCACTTTCCCTGTATGGAGGCAGTGTCCACTATATACACCATCTCTCCCTCTTCAAACTTTCGGGACAAAATCCTCAAATCGTAATCCCTCTTCATTTGGAGCTGGGTAGTTTGCAATTTATTACGGGCAAGGCGATGTACCTCACCAAGAGCTGAGGCTAGCTGATGCACATATGTGTCAGGGTTCAATGATGGAGATTCCTCCTGCGTGGCGCTGAAGACTAGCTCTGCAGGTTGATTGATTTCCCTACCGAGCATCAGCATGTTGGCGGTATATCCCGTTTGCCGATTAACTGCAGACCTCAATGCCCCTGCCAGTTGTGGTAAAAATTCATCCCACCTGGATTGATTTGCATCTATGTGGCAACGAATGGCTTGCAGGAGAGTGATTAAATCGCTCCACTTGTCTATTAGCAGAGGGACGATATGGGGTTGTCCTGGTTTTATGTATCTGTAGTAGCGTGCAAAGTTCAGTGAACAATTTGCTCTCAAAGTTTCTTCCTTGATCTGTAAATACTTGGAAAGGGCAACCAAATCTAGAGAAAAAAACATCTACTGCAGCTTTGGCTGTCACCTCAGCCGTTTGGGTAGGCAAAGCTATGCACTCCACCCATTTGGTGAATTGGTCAACCATCATTAAGATGTAGTGATTACCCAACTTGCTTTTGGGCAAGGGGCCAATGAAATCAAGATGAACTCTTTCCATGGGTGCCCCTGCATGAAAGTTGATCATTGGTGACCGGGCATGTCGTACAGGTCCTCTGTTTCGGCTACATGTTGAACATGTGCTTACATATAACTTGATATCTTGTACCATGCCATGCCAGTAGAAACGGGTTTTAACTCTATAGATTGTTTTTTCCATTCCCAGATGTGCTGCAGCCATGACATCATGATTCAACCTTAGCACTTCTTGCTGTAATGATTTTGGGACCACCAGGGATGCCATGCCTCATGTTGTCTTTTCTTTTATGAGAGGATCAACACGTAACAATCCCTGCTTGTCAATCCGAAATAGAGTTCGGTTCAACCAATAGTATTTAGCTGCGGGACTGGCCAAGAAGAGACTTGATTCACTCGGCTCCTCAGTAGTTTGAATCCAATCTATTATAATGGTTAAGTCTGGATCAGATCTCTGCTGATTGCATATTTCCTCGGATGAATACCCAAATTGTTCTTTCTGCCTGTCATCAGTCACAACAAGTCTTACGGCCACTGGGGTGGTGTTCAGTTGGAAACCCGAATCCCCATTGGATTGTATTTCAAGACAGGAGACCGGCAGGCCACAATCATCAGGTGAGTCATCATCGGAGAGGCAATCCCGCCCAACATGGGCCAGAGGAATGGTGTCATCCACATCCCTGAAGAACCTACTCCAATTTTCATGAGCCCGAGTGCAATATTTGCATCCAAACTTTTCAACATTACTCCTGGTTTGTAGTTGTGGCATTGGCCTCCTTGTGGAATACATGATAGACCGTCCGCATTGGCGTGCAGTTTTCCCAGGCGATGTTTCACCATCATGTCATATTGGCTCAATTCTTCCAGCCACCTGGCCAATTGGCCATTTGGATTCCTGAAGTTTAACAGCCATTGGAGACTGCTGTGATCAGTCCTAACAGTAAAACGCCGTCCCAGCAGATAGTGTTGAAACTGCCTTGTAAATCTAATTACTGCTAATAGTTCTTTTCTGGTTGTGCAGTATCGTTTCTGCTCGGCGGTCAGGCCAAAACTGCCAAAACAAACTACTCTCTCTTCTCCATTTTGAACTTAGATCAGTTCTGCTCCTATGGCTTCGTCCGAAGCATCTGTATCCAGGATGAAGGGGTCCTCCTTGGTAGGTAATGCCAGCACAGGTGTATGGGTTAGAGCATGCCGCAAGGACGAGAAAGATTGCTCCTGCTCATCATTCCATTGGAATGCCTTCTTACCCGTTATTCGATACAACGGGACTGCCATAGAAGCATAGTCCCCGATAAACATCCTGTGGTAGTTGGCAAAGTCAAGGAACCTTTCAACATCCTTGGTACAGGTGGGGCGGGGCCAGGTTAGTACCACTTTGAGGCCATCGTTGTTGGCCTCAAGGCCATCTTGGCTAACTACGCGACGGAGAAACTCAACCCTCTGCTGAAACAGTTCACATTTGCGAGGTTTCAATTTGAGTTGATAACTTCGGAATCTCTCGAAGATGGATCGGAGGTTAGTCAGATGGTCTTCAATATTGGTACCCATCACCAAAATATCGTCCAAGAATGCCAGTGCAATATCCCAGGTCAATCCTCGCAACACGAGGTTCATTACACGTGAATATGTTGCTGGAGCATTACAGAGTCCAAATCCCATTCGAATATGTTTGAATAGACCATACTTGGTGATGAAAGATTTTTTTCGCGATCCTTTGGAGAAATTTTCACTTGCCAATAAGCTGAGTTTGCATCTAGCTTAGAGTACCAGAGATTACTGGCGAGCGTATCAAGACAATCTTCCACCAGGGTCAACAGAAATACGTCTTTTTTCGTGACGTCATTCAGACCGCGATAATCTATGCACCAACGTACTGTGTTATCATGTTTGCGTATTAACACAGGGGGTGCAGCCCATTCTGATACAGAAGGTTGAATGACTCCGGCATCTAACATTTTCTTGAGATGTGTCTCTTCCTCCTTCTTGAATCCAAGTGGTGTTCTTCGCATACGCTGTATAATTGGTTTAGTGTTTCCAGTATCAATGGAATGTCCAAGTTCAGTAAAGTTCCCCAAATCCAAGTTATCTTTGGCAAATACGTCTTGATAGTCCGTTAGTAGTTGTGCCAGTTGATGCACTTCATGACCTTGCAGTAACTCTGATGATCTTTCAAACAGACTTGTCAGGTGAGCAGGGATGTTGGGTTGATTACAACAGCCGCAGATTGTTCCGAGGGGGATTCGACATGATGTATTTCCATGGCAACCCCTAAGACTTGACGAGGCTGTAGCACCACTTGGTGATCCGAAGGATTGACAAGGCACACAATGGGTACGCTTCCTCCAGTTTGATAAGTCCTGGGCATCCGAAGATCATTACTTGTTAGGCGTGGCTCTATAATGAAATCTGAGAGTTGCTTTGATATTGGACACTCAAGTTGCTGTACCGAATTCGGCGGAATGATGGTCTTCTTCCATACCGAGATTCTGGATACTTGCGGTACCTTTAGAGAACGGCATAGAGTCATTTCAATGGTATCCGATCCAATCTGCAGTAACTGTTAAGTCAAGTCAAGATGTGCCCCTTGGGGAACTAAAAAGTCAAGTCCCAGAAGAACATCATCTTGGATTGGGCCCACTACTACAGGAATCGAAAAGGTTTTACACCCTAGTTGTAACTGGAGTGGTTGTGTTACAAATGAGGACATATGTAAGTCCCTGACGGCAGTTCTCAACTTGATGTCCTGCTTCTTCTCAGGCTTCTGTGAGTTTGTTGTAAAAAGTGTCCGAAATAATGGTAACCTCAGCCACCGTATCCACCACTGCAGTTGTGTGCTGGTCTTGGATTTGGACTGGTACCAGAAACATGGATCCACTTTTTAATTGCCTAACTGTGATTTCTGGAATTGACAGATTGTCATCATCTGAAGTACTGGTTGACTCAAGAACTGTAGGCTGAGTGTAGGCTGTCAGAGATGGATGATGTCCATTGGGTGGCGACAATGGAGGGGGTGGTGACAAAGGAAGTTTAGGGGGGTGGCCTTCTTCAGTTTGGATCGAGGTTAGGCCTCTGTGCTCGATCCGGAAGTGTTTAAAGCCTCCTTAGGGTCTTGTCTGGCTTTGCTTTACCTCCCCTGCTTTTCATGAGCACTGAACATGACTTTCTTCTCTCCATATCCACCTTCACTGTAATTGTTTTGACAATCCCTTCGGAAATGACCTGTTTTCCCACATTTAAAGCACTCCCCGATCCAGTTGGTGATGATGAGGGGCTTCTAAATCGTCGACTCACGATAGCCATCAGCTTTTTGATATCTTCTGACATCTCCTCAACCCGAGCTTCCAGGCGGGTCAAACGTTCCACCACATTTGACCTTACAGGTTGTGATGGAGTTTGCCGCTTATCCTGTGAAGGGGTATAATATGACCGAGGTGTCATTTGGGCACCTCAGTGTTCTTCCTCAGAATCATTGGCCAAGTGCGATTGCCTCACATCACGTCGAATGACTGGTCTACCATAGACTGCCTGGGTATTCTGGAAGTACTAAGTCCCAGTTTGGAAACATAGTGGGCAGCTTCTTTGTTTGCGCATCCTTGGCAGAATCTCCGCACCACTTGTTGTTCCACAAAGTCCTCAGGTAGATCTGTAAAGGCAGCCATCGCTACTTGGAGTACACGCTCCGCCCATTCTTCCAATGACTCGTCTGAGCTCTGACGAAGATTCGGAAACTGCAGTTGGGCAGTCTCAGCTGGAGACCGTTTCCCAAACTGCCTTTCAAGTTTCTTTACCATTCCTTGGAAGGAGATGAATTCATCTCTCACTAGTAATAAGGCGAAGAAGTCGGCTGCTTTCCCTGCAAGGCAGTAACACAGCTTGTCTAGTTTCTCCTCCTCATTCCAGGCCTGAGATCGGGCGAAGCGCTGAAATTTCATGTAGAAGGAGGACCATCTTGCACTACCATCATATGATAACATCCGTGGAAGTGGAGCTGTTGGTTTTTCAACAACTGCTTTACGTCTCCTCGGAATGAGCTGTGGACGTACCTCATCTGAGTCACTATCCGAAGAGTTACCTAATGGCTCTCTCCAGGCGGCTGGTTGATGATGAGGAGCCCTCCTGATTCTTTCTGTCCTATCCTTACACATCCTTTGCCTATCTCTGTGGGCATGTGCCAGATCTTCTTTATAAAATCCAGATTGATCCCATCGTGGCTGGAGTTCCCCGCAATTGGCTGGTATGCGGGCCCCAGGTTGTGTAGCATCCACCCGGCATTGGTTAGGATCCCGTACAGAATAATAATCCATAGGGTCTTGTTCTTCATGCATCTGGGACCAACGAGGACGGGAACATTGACGGCTACCAAATGAATGGCCATACATATCCACATATTCTAGGTAATCCCTTTGGGCATGATTAACCCTAGTGTACCCCTCGGCATATGTGGACAAACCATGTTCTGTCCCATCTTTCTGCCTTATGTCCTCTCTAGGCCCAACAGGGGTGCTTGAGGTTGGAGGCCAAATGGGGACACCCCCATTCTGCTTGAGCAGAAGTGTATCCTCCTCCTCTGAGTCTAGGTATCCCCTGTACTGCAAAGCCTTCTCTCCCGGACTGTCATCTTGAGCAGGCTTGGGATAACGAGACCTGGATGGAGTGGTCCGTTGGGTGGATGGGGTTTCACGCGTATCATTCCCCTGGGCTGAGTTAATTAGGATTGGTTGAGGGGCAATAGACTTAGTTTGGCCTGTCCTCCTCCATTCCCTATGCCCAGGGGTTAGAGCTTGTCTCTGGTGGACATTCCCCTCAGCACCTTGGAGGACCCGAGGGTCAATCTCCTCAGTATTGGGCTTTGTCCTAGAACTCCGCCGTAACACTTCCGTACCCTGTACCTCAGAATGAGGGTTAGGCATGGGTGCCTTAGCGAGATGCCTGGATCCAGGATCCTTAGGGCTACTGGCTTCCAGGTTGGCAAGAACCTCAGAGAAAACCTCCATCTCCCTGCTGAGATCGTGAGTGGCCGCCTGCCTCCGGCCATAGAGAGCACTATGACTTGGTGGAGTAAGTCCTCTATGCCTGGCCTGCAAGTTGATCTCCGCTTGTTCCAGTTGTTTTAGGTTTGAGTTGATAGCATCCATATCAGGGCTAGGAACTGCTTGATGGAACATTTTAGCTTGCGACAATCCACTCGAGGTACTTTCCGTAGCTGGAGTAAATTGTCCAAATGCTGATTTAGGTGTTTTGGTTTTGGATGGTGCAGCTTGCCTAGAAGCAGGTTGCCCCACCATCCCGGGAGACCAAGAGCCTGCAGTTTGAGTACCAGTGGCAAAGGATATGGTGCTTAGAGCCTGTTCAGGGTTTCTGATAGAGGGGAGATTACGAATATCCTCCTCCGTCAGTACGCCTAAGGTTTCTCGGAGCTGAACAATCTTCCGGGCCAGTTTCATCCCTATTCCCGGAATAAGCCTGAGTTCTTCCTCAGAGCACAGATTAATGTAAACTAGCGGCATGATTGGATTATCTGAAATAATCCAAAAACCCGTCTTAAATAATTAATTAGAAAGTACAAGTTATAAAAACCTCATGTTTGGAACGAATACAATTGGGAAAGGAACAAAAGTGTCCGGGCCTTCCCTAAAGTATTCTTGCTCTTGTACTACAACCTAAGGTAAGACAAAGCTGACCTTTCGGTACCTACATGGTAGCTGTATAACTTTAAACTAACTTAAGTAAAGAGATGTCAATATTATGGATATGACAAATCATGTACATGTCAAAGGATAGATGAATGGAAGCTGCAACCTCCATGGCGGATTACACCTGGGCTAGAGAGACCATGGCGGCAGAGAAAACCCAAGATATACCATCAACCATACCCCCCACTAGCAGAGAACTGTGGCAGTGGCAGCCGAAAGCGAAGCCCATCATCTGAAGAAGGATAGAGCGCCAGTTGATCGTGAAGAATGCTCCACGTTGCCGAATATACTGACTGCTGACCAGTAGAATGATGCCGTTCGTATGAAGGACAGAGCATAAAAGTGGACGCATATTGTCAGCAACCGGACTTACAGGCTTCACAAACCAGAACCAAGTGAACGATATATCGTCCCCCAGAGGACCGACTTCTCAGCTGCTAAGCATTAGCTACCCTTACCTAACACTACCAGACTTACAGATGAACACACAACACTGCAGGCAAGATATCCGAACTGCACCAGCAGTGAACAAAGCAGATGGCATACCCCAAAATAATCTGTACGGTCAGCGGTTGTCGCAAACTGAAATGAAACCCGGCCATACTAGGGTGAAATACTTGCACCATCTAACGTTTGACCTACATGTATGCTAATATAACACAATCACATTTCATGCATGGCATAAACATGACCATAAAAATGACAAATAAATAATATTCTCAACAACTGCAAAAGCTACCACACTTACCAAATTGATATAAATAATAAACAAATGTAATAAACACAACAGGTCTAGGTGACAGTTGACCGCTGTCAGTCAGTCTTATCAAGAGTGAGTGAGCGCAGAAGTGTCAACCTAACACCTTCTATAAATAATTGAAAAACCTAATATACATAAATATAACCCCAGGCTTAGGTGACAGTTGACCGCTGTCAGTCATGCGAATGACCGAGTGCAGAAGTGTCATCCTAAAACCTTGTATAAACAATTATGCACAGTGAATACATACCTGCAAACCCCTGCATTGATGAAAATACCTGCAGAATACTTACCCACTATTTAATGTGCATTAATGTGAATACATAATATATATACATATAATAATAGTGTAAAGGGATAAATGATGGTAACACTACACATATATAAATATGCTGACAGAATTTATATTAAAAACAAAACACGCAAAGCCATGGGAGTTGTTAAAGCGTTACCATGCACCCAGTGACAGTGATTGACAGCTAGGTACAAGCAACACTGCAATCAACACCATGAAATTTACACGTAATACGCCGGGTGAAAAGAATGCAGCTTCCAGCGGTTGACATGATCAAAACACATGGATAGTGGATACATCAACACCCTTTGATATTACTGTGCATTTAACATTACGAGTATGTTTTTACGGCCGAAAAGTGATTAATATAAAAACTAAAGAGCATTGGGGTATTACTCTAATAGCCAATGAAAAGGCTCAAAACGCTCCATAGTTTTGCTCTATATAAGGACATCACCTGACCCGTTCATCAGTCCTTTCCAATTGTCGTGTGACATATTTACTTTTGTCACAAATATCACAAATAGGCTTAATCCTGTTCACAGCGCTATTGTTGTGAAAGCCTAGTGATAGGGAAAATTAAGGCGCTTACCTTACAGCGTAAGCTTGATGAAGGGGAGATCGAGAACGTAAGCTTCTGTGGGTCTAGTCTGTTCAGTCGGCTGTCTTGTCTCAATCTCTCGATTGTCACCTGTCAGATTTGGCGGGTAAGTTGATCACGTGCCTCGATCACACCCGGAAACATACGAGTAACATCGGGTGGCCAATCCGATGTAACCCAATGTACGAGTGTGGAAGCACCAATCACTACATTATATATGTTCTAATATTTACAAAGATAGTAACGTTGGAAAAAATAACAAAATGCGATATCTTTGACAACACCAGACGAAGTTGAAACAGCTCTGTAAATATTATTGAAATATATTATTCTCAATCGGAAATGATTTCATGACTATTTCGTACCCAATCTAATCCAATACGTACCCTTAGTTTAAACCATAACTCCCCGCGGTAGTTAATAATTCCTAAATATACACAAATAAATAACCGATTATGCCATTATCAATCCCTTTTAAATAACAAAAAACACAATCCCATGGGCACTGATTGGTTATCGAAAACTGAACTCGCGATGTTACCCACAACAGCTAAAAGCTCCGTACACTGATCAGTAGGAGTCAGCATGGAATTATTATATCATGTACACGGAATGCTTTGGGTTTTAGAAGCCTCGTTCTCAATTGTTCAGTTTCGTTGATCTTTTTTACCGTTAAATTGCCACAAGCGAAAACGAAGTTTACCTTTTCAGTTGAGTTTGCTTGTTATTTTTAGACATACGCGAGAATAGAAATGAAACCGTGCTTGCGTTGGTCGTAGTAGAGTAGGCGATCTACTAGTCCAAATAATCACAAGCAGCTGTGGGGGTGAGGCTGATGACGTTTATTTAAATACGGTAGGTACGAATGTACGTACGTACTTCAACCTGATCCAATGAAAGTACAACATAAGCAAATAAAACACAAAGCTAATAAATATATACAACCTGTTATACATGTAGTTACTCTTTGAATTTCTAAAATAGAGATATCACTTTCATTAAATAAATAGCACTTACTTTATATCATGTAGTACTGTACGAATCTGTACAATACATCACACGTATCCGTACAAAAAACATCAATGCATCAACACACAGACATAAAATATATTGATATGATAATAAAGTGGAATATAGAATATTTATACACCATCTGAGATGACATTACATACCAGATATGTGAAACCTGAACTGGTAATATCGGTAACAATGATAACAAGGCGAACGTTCCCACTGACAAACCTGCATAATAAAGAAATACATTTGCAGAATACTATATATAAAGTGATATCCTATGGTAATAGAGTATTTAAATATATAATAAATACAACATCTTAAAATAAATAATCAACTAACCTTAGGTATGAATATATGCCTTCACATGTCCAAATACTCACATGATAAAAAACAAAAGCAGAAATAAATCTCTCCGAGTATAGGATCTTTCCTTGTGAGATGAAAGTAGCAACTGATTTGTAAAATTTAACATCTAAACATTGCTGTAGCTGTGGCCAGCTTGGCCTATCAACAAGACAATAGACTGGGGCGGGGCGCGCTGGGTCAAAGAGTGCTGTAAGTCAAAAGCATGCAGTGTGACAATTTGTGGACGTTAGACTGAGAGTAAGCTTACTTAATGTTACAGAGCTATGGAATGAATGTTTAAGGTATAAAATACTAAGGTATAAAACATTAACTAATATTATAACTAATAATATATTCTTAAAATGTACATATCGTAATAAACTAATTAGTTAAAATGGCAACAAGGTCTTATAACCTTACTACTAACTAATAAATCTGAACTAAAAGTTATGTACATATGTATAAAGACTTGAGCCTGCCACAGAAACAATTAGTATACATTTACAAATACTACAGTCAGTATTTTGTTAGGTAGTCATGTGGTCACTCGTTGTCCGGTGACCTCCAACGGTCAGAACTAGCTAAGATCGACACTGTTTTGCGTATGCTAGTTATAGTATGCTATAATTGCAAGCAATCAGAGTGACATATTCCTATTCGGCTTCGGTCATGAAGTTAGTGAACGTGGTGTTTCTAAATGAACAATGGTTGTTTTTTCTCGGGTACTGTTTGAACATTATAACAAGACATTAATTACACTTACCTCAATATATTCGAGGAAAACAGTAATCCGATGATCGAGCTTGTGCTTGTGTCTTGTCGTCTGCTCGTGGAGAGGCGCAAAAAACGCAGCACCCTCTATGAGAAGCTGTCAATTATGAGTAGGGGGGGGGGGGGGGGGGGGGGGGGGGGGAGGGGGTACTCAGCTATTATAGGCTTGAAAACTGAATCGAGTCTTGAATATTTATAAGTTCTTGGAAAACTCACTGCCAGAATTCATCAGTGTACGTATGGCCATAGGCACTAGATATCTCTTTATAAGTTTCCCCGCCCTCAAAGACATATTCCCGGAAATGAGAAGTATCTCCCCAACAGAAGCAATCTGTGGTGTGTTCCATGTATTACCACAGAATGTCCAGGGAGCTGTATAGGTACTAGAGAGCCCAGGCAAACACCGTACTCAAGTATGGCACGATGAGGCAAATGAGGGTCAGAGTGCCATAACCTATCAAAAAGAAATTTCAGTTCAGTGTGTTTTTGCTCTGAAACATTCCAAAATGTCATGTTCGTTATCATCTGTTTAGGTTTTATATGTCCATTATTCATGTATTATTCTTAAATACAAGGAATCTTAACTGATCAAATTGGGATCTGGTGGTCGGGCGCATTGAATTTGCAGATTGTGTGTCATCATTCTCCGAAGGCGTGTCATGTTGATCTGAAATAATGGAGTGCATTACAACCCCAAAATTTATCAGCGCGTCATCGGTAATCGGTAATCGTAGATTTGAATGAGGTGACATTGTTCGGGCAACATTTCATTGATTTGTCCTCGTTTGCATTGCTGAAATTAGCTGTCATGGGTGGACACATCGACCACTCCTATATTAGTCCTCGAGCAGAAAATGACCAAGTTCAACTTTAGTCTGCACCCGAGAAAAATAGGTTCACAAGCATACAAAATCTTCATCCGTGTTCTTCTTCGATCAAACTATTGCATGTTGGAATAAACATAGATGTGGAGTCATCAAATTTTGTACTGATCGTGTTCAGTTTAAGTCTGCTGTTTAACTCAATCTCACCTCAACCATTCCTTTAGCAGACAGTGAACATTCCTAAGATGCCCAGGCCACTTGGTAAACCCGGTTAGAATAGGTCCCTCATTGATAATAACCAATGGGCCAAAGGGAGGCAGGGGGTAATTACAGGTAATAGCAATGGAAAAATGGAAGGTGGCACAGACAATAAAATCAAAGCAACCGGTGAAGTGTTACATACCAATTTCCTTGCCTTCTTCAAACTTTGATGCTCATAGTTGCTGTAGATTCATGTTTAGAATAGTTCCTCAGCAAACTGTGCTGGTCGTTAGAGGCGACCAAATGTATCAAACACGGTCACTTAGTGACTTTACAGGGGGCACGGGTGGCCCAGTCGTCTGAGGTTCCGCAATTCGCTGTCCAGAAACGTATGATTGTGGGTTCGAATCTCGGGTCGCCCGGATTATTTTTCTAGGTTTGTCAGCAACATACCCGTGCTCGTTGGTTTCACCGAAGTGGTAAACGTCTAAGACCTGCATCACTTGGGGCTTTCCTCCAACATTAAGCTCACACGCCTTAATATGACTGGAATAATGTTAAAAGCGGCGTTAAACACAACTCTCTCACTCACCAGCGACTTTACAGGTCGCCGTCACTTAGCTGGAAAAGAATTGAGTGCAACAGACAGAATATATGCAAAAATTAGAACAGCAACACACTTACATACTTGAGGTCACACATGATAAATATTATTTTGTAAATGCAAGTCACCCATTGTTGACAAACATATGTGACTATATATTATTCTTTTTAACATAACACACTTACATACTTGAGGTCATACATGATACATAATACTTTGAGACTACGAATAAAGATCGGGGAGAATATGGGGTTGGAAGTCATCATCAAGGGTTAATTATAAGTTACTCAACACTAGGCAACTAAATCAGCCATAGGATGCTGGGACACAGTCGTCGAAAACTAAAGCGCACAAGCACAGAGTTTTGTAAGAACATGAACGTTCATATCGTTCAGGTGTTTGGAAACAATATTTTAGATTTCAAGATCTGATTTACTGGATTCGATATGATGTTAGGGGAGTGAACATCAGTGTAAACTCTCAATGAAGGATTCCAATTTATGATGACGATTACTGGAAAGGAATTTATGGCTTTTCTTCGCCAGATACGATATATAGCATATAATTTATGCATTTATTGACTATTTATCACATGGCTTGCAAACCATTTATCTTCGATCAGTGAATCAATACTACACGAAGGTAGTGTGATTATTTACATATTAGTGTATAACATCGAGCAACTTTTGAACTAGATTTGTATGAAGCTCTTTGACATCATCGTAGAATGACCATGCTCAATAGTTCATATAACTAATAAGTTGTGAAATGTAGACATCAAAGATGGATCTGCTGGGAAATTGCTCGACATCAAGGTAAAGTCATCCCGATCTTATACAACCTTGTGGATAGTTGTTTTGTAACAGATAAACCGATGCATATTCACTGTATGCATGATCATGTATGCATATATCAACTCCCACTGGTATTTCCCGCATTGGACATAATTTGTATGTATGCCACATAGTGACTTTATTCATGTAGCTCTGTGACTGGACAACATACATGTCATGAAATGAACTTCTGGGCCCACCTACACAGAACAATCCTAGTTACAATCGATCTTAGGCGCTTACAGTTGACAAGCATAGTCGCCTCTTACGGTAAGCAGATATATTTCTGTTGATTATATTTATTACTTCATGTAATTTATTTAAAGATTTGCTTGAAACGTCTGTTTTGTGGCTCTTTGATATGCTCGATATGGACCCGTTGTCGAAGCATGTGTCCCAGAATTTTTGTTTGCAATAACATTGCGGGAAAAAGCTTATTGTCATTGTCCAACACAGACGTTTCTTACGTAACATTATCACATGTAGAGCCATAATCAATTATCCCCTGGGTGAAAACGTCTTTTTCACTTTGCATGTCCTTTCCATCTGGTATTCCGACAGCACCTGTATGAACAGCCGGAAGTTGGATGCACCTGCTTGTTGGTCTTGGCTAGTGAATACGCGAACACATTGTTTTCATATGGCTGGAAATGTACAATATCACTAAAGTAATTTGGTTTCATGTTCATCGTCGTCTTCAATCCGAGGTAATTCCGCCGTCGACATCTGCATAACTTTCTATACTAAATGGATCGGGTGGTCAGGCTCGGTGACTTGGTTGATTGCATGTCAGCCTTTCCCAGTTCCGGTTATCGATGCTTATTATGTCAATCACTAGACTGTTTGGTCCAGACTGGTGATGGTGTTATTATTACTCTATATTATTTTTTTATTTTCCAAATTAAATACTGCTGTAGTATGAAGTCGAAAAGGGCTTGTGGAAAGAGTACATGTGTTTTACGGCAATCAGCAATGCAAATTACGCTGCATGTAACAACACACTTATTTACTTCTGATTTTGTTACTCAATGATGCAGTTCATCTACTTGTTCGTGTAGATTATTGAAAATTTATGCATACTACTCAGCATATTATGCCATGACAGATTATCTGTAGTAATGTGAAAGAATCGCGGGTGTTTCTTCATTGTTTTGAGTAGTAGAGATAGTGAGTGAGTTAGGTTCTACGCCGCTTTTCACATTATTCCAGTCATATCACGGCGTGTCAGCTTAATGTGGGGGGAAAGCCCGAAGTGATGCAGGTCTCAGACGTTTATCACTTCAGTGAAACCCACGAGCACGGGTGCTGACAAACCTAGAAACATAATCGGGGCGAACCGGGATTCGAACCCACAATCATAGGTTTCTGGCGTGCCCAAGGGACGCAACTCTGCACAGCGAATCGCGTCGACTTAGACAACTTGGCCATCCGTGCCTCCTAGTAGAGATAGTGTTTGCATAGTTGTTGTTGAAACAACTCGCGTGACTCATTATTCTAAACACACCTTGCACGAAGTATGATTGATGTGACGGATCTTCTACACGTATAACCTTGTGTAAAGGGCTTCACTTTGAGCACCGTGTTTTGTTTAAATGTGATGAACTGTGACACTATAAAGTGGTATTTAGGTAGATATAATACTAGTCAATAGCTGTAAACACATTTGAAGATATATCTGTGAGGTTTAAGTTGATTTTGATAGCCCGGGCCAAGTCGGGGCAAACACATACGTAACACTTCTGATAGAGACTATGTTGCGAATGTAGAGGGAAAAACTGAGCTTCACTTTGAGCACCGTGTTTGCTTTAAATACTGAGATCTGTGACACTAAAGTGGTATATAGGTAGATATAATACTAGTCTTTAGATGTAAAGTATGTTTAGTAACTTTAGAAGTGTTTTGACACTTATTAACACGTGTCGGCCCTGTGACATTCGCAAATATCCAATTCCAGAAAACATCCTGTGTTGGTTTAACATGAATTAGTAAATGTTAATTAGGGATGCCCAACACGTTAAACCATAAATCACACCTCAATGTCAAACCACTGCCCGCACAGACACACTCACACAACAGGCAAACAAACACATAAACATCGACACAGCTAAACTACAAACATAAAAAAACCCTAACATTAACAACTCAACCAACCCCGCCCAAAAAGCAAATAATCTCGCCAACCACTTTTCGGTGGTTAGCAGTAACACCAACTTCAGCCAAAAATTCCAAGATAAACTTAAAACAGAAAACAAACCCACAAAAGAACCAAGCAATAACAATCTAGAAATAAACCAACCCTACACAATGGAGGAGCTCCTCTACGTAATCCAAAACAGGAAAAAGGGCACAGCCCCAGGATTAGACCAAACTTCTTACCAAATAATTAAAAAAACTCCCCCTAAAACTACTCCAGGCACTACTCAAACTATACAATCTCATCTACCTAAACGGACAGGTTCCTACTCCTGGAAACAGGCCCTAGTCATACCAATCCATAAACCTAATAAACCAGCTAATCAAGCTAACTCATATAGACCAATATCTCTAACTTCAAACTTATGTAAAGTAATGGAATCAATGGCTAAAAATAGATTACAACATTACCTAACCCAAAATAACATCATAAACCCAGATCAAAGCGGTTTTACTCCTGGCCGCTCAACCATAGATAACGTCGCCCGACTAGAGCAAGATATTAAGACAGGACAACTAAATAAACAATATACCACAGGCATCTTCTTCTCTAAAGCTTTCGACATGGTATGGCACGACGGGCTAATACAAAAACTTAAAAAAATAGGACTCAAAGGTCAGATAATAAACTACATCCAGGACTTCCTAAACAATCGTAAAATAACCGTGGGTATAGACCAAACACTATCGGACCAATGTCCCCTAGAAAATGGCACTCCCCAGGGCAGTATCCTCAGCCCCACCCTCTTCAATATAATGCTAAACGATCTATTCGAGGGCCTATAACCTAAAGTAAACACATCAAAATTCGCGGATGATGGAGCCCTCTGGATCCGCACTAAAAGCATGAAAATGGCCCAAAAACTTACTCCAAAAATCTCTTAATAAAATACAACAATGGGCTGACAAATGGGGCTTCTCCCTTATCTCAGAAAAAAACAACAGGAATAGTATTCAAACATAAAAACATGAAACCCGCCTCCCCAATCCTCAGGCTAAACAACCAAACAATCAAATTTAAAAAACAAACCAAATTCTTAGGACTTATTTTCGATGAACATCTCGCCTGGGATGCTCACATCCAAAACCTAACAACTAAATGCAGTAAAGACCTAAACACCCTAAGATGCCTAACTAGCTCTAACTGGGGAGCCTCCAAAGATAACCCCACTCTCTCTCTCTACATATCACTAATTAGATCAAAACTAGACTACGGCTGCGCCATATACAACACCCTAAACAACTCCCTATCTAAAAAACTTGACTCAATACAATATCAGGCTCTCAAACTAACTACACGCACCCAACGTGGCACCTCCTACACTTCACTTCAGGCCTTAACAGAAGAAATGCCACTAAGTCTACGCAGAGAACAGCTAAGCTTAAATTTCTGGGCCGCGTCCCAATCAAACCCTCTCATCCAAAACTTAATAAACCAAAACATCAGCCCCAAAAACCAAGCTCTAGCTCGTAAACACCCCTTACTTACCCCAATATCCCAAAGAATAACAAACTACCTAAATGAACACCAAATTAAAAATCTTAAACAAAACTGCAAATAATCAAATATCTTCACCCCTAAACCCCAAAATAGACACAGCACTAGCTAGCCAAATAAATAAACAAACCGACCAAAACATAGCTAAAACCACAACACTAGCATACATACACGAAAATTGGCCAAATTGGTGTCACATTTACACGGACGGTCTTCAGATCCGACCTCCAAACACACAGGTTTCGGAGTCCATACCACACAACCAACTAAAACCACACAATCCTTCCGACTCCCAAACAACCAATTCAATATTCAGCCCTCCATAATCAAGAATCCAAAAACCACAAAAAAAAATCTAATACTTACCGACTCCCTAAGTGGACTGCAAGCCCTCCAAAACAAAAATACCAAAAACCGACCTAAATTAATAAATCAAATACTTAAAAGCTCCAACGACTTAACTAAGGCAGGCAAACAAATAACCTTCTTGTGGATACCCGCCCACGTAGGAATTTACGATAATGAAAACGTCGATAAAGCAGCTAAACTATTCCTCAAAATCCCAGAAATAAGCTTAAACTTACCCATCTCAAAATCAGAAATTAAAAGTGTAAACAAGCAAAAATTCACCCAAAAATGGCATAACCTATATCTAAACTCAAATAGCCAAATCAAAAATTCTCCATCCATCAAAAAAAATCGACAGAGTAATCACTAAACTCCAAACAGGACACACCAACTTAAATAAGCACCTAAAAAAATAAAAAAACACACTTCAGGTAACTGCCCACACTGCAAACAACTAGAAACCCCAGAACACGCACTCATCCACTGCACACACTACCTAACACATCGAACCGCATTACAAACCACCCTCAATCTAAACAAGGCTCTAACTCTAGAAGCAATACTAAACCCACAAAATAAACTAGAAAACTTCAAGGCCTTAGGCGTATTCTTAATCAAAACGGAACTAATAAAACGCATCTAAAAACACAATAACCTACCAAATCAAAATCACATAAACAAACAAACATCCACCATACCCAGCTCCCTTAGTTCTCCTCCCCAATCCCATCGGCATCTATTCCAAATCTCAAAATTCCCAAATTCTACATAAGCAGCCCCTCTTGGGTTGCACAGACCACTTTCGCCCCTTTCGGAAACACATTAAATGGCCTGGCCAGGCCCGTGTGCGAAATACGCATCAGTCGGAAAGCGCACGTTAAATCTCCAAAGTAAGTAAGTAAGTAAGTAACTACAAACAACCTACTCACACACATGAGTCCCAAAGAGGGACAGGTCAGCCGAAATTGCTAAGGCAGAAGGCGACCTCTTAAACACTTAAAGGAACAACATCATCAACAACAACAACAACAACAACAACAACTACAAACAAGAAAATCTGCACCACCCACATCCAAACTACTCCCCCCCACACCACAGGCAAACAACATCCCACAACCCAAACCAACAAAATACAACCAGCATATCTTAAAGACATAAACTGCAGATTCACGCAAGGCCGCTCAACCTTAGACAACCTCGCTCGCTCAGAACAAGACATTAAAACGGGCCAATTGAACAAACAAGATACAGTAGGTATATTCCTAGATTTCTCTAAAGCTTTCGATGTGGCATGGCATAACGGACTTATACAAACTACAAAATGCAGGACTCAAAAGCCTAATAATAAACTATATTTAAGACTTCCTAACACATCGCAAAATCAACCGTGGGTACCAACCAAACGCTATCGGACCAGTGTCCCCTAGAAATGGCAAACCTCAAGGTAGGATTCTGAGCCCAACAGTTTTCAACATTATGATATACAACTTATTCGAGGGATTATCAAATAAAGTTCAAACGTCTAAATACGCAGATGACGGAGCCCTCTGGATCCGCACTAGAAGCATAAATATGGCACAAAAAATATTGCAGAAGGCATTAAACAAAATACAAATATGGGCAAACAAATGGGGCTTCTCACTAAATGCCGAAAAAGCTACAGGGATAGTTTTCAAACACAAAATATGCGCGCAAACACCCCCAAAACAATAATCCTATAAATTTCCAAAAACAGACAAAATTTCTTGGACTAATATTTGATGAACATCTAACTTGGGGTGCTCAGATTAAAAACCTAAAAAATAGATGCACTAAAGACCTAAATACACTACGCTGCCCGACAGGTTCCAATTAGGGAGCCTCCAAAAAGACCCCACTATCATTATACACATAATCAATTAGAACAAAAATAGACTATGGATGCCCAATATACAATTCCTTATAGGTACGAAGGGATTGTCTCCCCTAAACTGAGATGTGTGTGCGAGCTCGCAGAAAATATTGCAAATATCTGGAAATATCTGAAGGGTTAACTGCCTGAAAATGTCATTTAGCGTTAGATTTGATATAAATACAGTCCCCAGATCGCACACTTTAACTATCTGTGGTGTGAAAATTATATAAAATGAACACGGACAGTGACTTCATTCAGACTGCCATAGCGGCGGTCACTCCCCTCGTCTCGGTGAATGTTGAATCTATCACACGTAGCAGAAAAAGGTGTTTCTCGGGCGATACAGATTACCCCCCACAACCTTCACAGACTTTAGCAAATAAGAAATCCAAGGGGGTCTCAGTCGGTGTTAGTAATGGTGAAACTAAGACATAGATTTCTGACAATGGGTCACATGTACATTCACAACATGAAGGAAGTGAGGTTTAGGGTGTCTTCACATCACTGCTGTCAGAATTCAAAGATATGAAATCTACACTCACAAGAGGAATAGAGAATTTAGAGGCATCGTTCGAACAGAAAATGACTGAACGTTTGGCGCTCTTGACTGAAGATAAAGTAAAAGCAGAAATTAAATTTGTGAAATCTGAACTAGATTCAAAACTCTGTGAATATGAGGTGAGGTGAGGTGAAATGGGGTTTAACGTCGCGTCCAAGATTATTGCACTTATATAGCGACGTGCATGCACGTGTTTGTCTGCTTGTACTAGTCCGGACTGATGCCGATTTATAGTGCTAGCCCACTGAAATACCATGCCGCAGTTTAACATGAATACCCCACTCAGACACAGTATACTGACTCCGAGCCGACCAGTCCTTGTTTTAGCCCCTTAATCCCGAGCGCCAGACAGGGTAACAACAAATACCATCTTTTAACGTCTTTTGGTATGACGCGGCCGGGGATCGAACCCCAAACCTTCCGCTCTCCGGACGGACGCTCTACTACTGGACCACGGAGGCAGTCTCCAATACCAAGCACATAAGATAATCACTCGCACATAACGGGGCACCTCGCTTACCTCACTGCAGGCCCTAAATCCCCCTGGATTTACGCCGAGAACAGTTAACAATAAATATCTGGGCCTCAATCCAACAAAACACCCTTATCCAACATATCCTTAAAAACAATATGAGCCTCAAACAACACTAGCACGGAAAACCCCATTATTAACACCAATCTCTCAACGCACACTCAACTACTTAAACATACACAACCTAAACGATTTAAGACTAAACACAAAACCAAACAACATATTCACACCCAAACTACAAATTCCCAATATAGACACAACAATCTCCTCCAAATTAAATAAAGAAACCGATCCTCATACCGCTAAAGCCACCACACTATCATACATACACGAAAAATGGCAAAAATGGTCTCACATCCATACAGGCGGGTCCTCCGACCCGGCCTCGAAACACACAGGATTCGGCATCCATGTATACCAACCCACAAAAGAAACTAAATGCTATAGGTTCCCAAACTATCAATCAATTTTCACGGGCGAATGGATGGGGATGGCACCAGCTCTACGTAACCCCCAAATAAAAAAAATTACACCAAAAAAACCCAAATCATTACTGACTCACTAAGTGGACTCCAAGCTTTCAAAAGCAAAAACACAAAGACACGACCAAAATTATTTCAACAAGCTCCGCAATCCAGGTAAAGAAATAGATCAGTATGGATCCCTGCCTACATCGGAGTGTTTGGTAACGAACACGCCGACAAAGCAGCCAAAGCATCACTCAAATTAGAAGAAATAAGGATCAACCTATCAATATCTAAAAACGAGATTAAAAGTATCACTAAGAGTAAAATCCCCAAAATGTGGCAAAACCAATATCAGAAATCAAATTGTAAACTGAAACAGGTGCTCCAAAAGCCACTAAAACCCAAAAGTTCTTCATAAATCCCAAACAATCGACAGGGCAATAATCAAATATTATTGCAGACAGGGCACACTAAACTAAACTCACACCTACACAGAATCAGAAAACACCAAACAGTTAAGTGCCCTCACTGCAACCGAATAGAAACACCTGAACACGCACTTTTACACTGCACACACCACCAACAACACAGAACAACCCTCAAATCCACAATAAACTGTAACAAACAAATGTCTCTGGCAACACTTCTAAACCCACATACGCATAAAGTCGGAAAGCGCACGTAAAACCACCAACTCTCTGGTCGGTGAGAAACCTCATCAAATAAAACAAGACAAGTCAAGACATTGGCTATTCTACGAGGACTCTCGGTATGTAGTCATAATTATCAGTTTATTACATTGTTAAGATACATTTTGATTCAAACTCAATTAATTGAGCAAAACTATGTCTGTGGACACTTGAGATCTGCCTAAATATGCACGTTTCGTTTTATTATTCTGCAATCCATTTTTAATATTACCCGCTGGCCCGACCCGGCCCGGCCCGACTTTTAGGCAATCCCCCCCGAAAGCAGTTACGACTGTCTTCATACAGGCTATTTACAGACAGACAGACAGACAGATAATTTATTTGAGTCTCACCTCGTTACTTTAATATTACATTGGAAATAAACTCTTTAAAAATATCTTCGTAAAAACAGCATATAAAGTAACTAGCCACTCCATACTGAGTTATGAGAGACTATGGCATAGGCATTACTTAGAAGTTGACGGATGGCAAGATAGACACTATTTTATGGATCACAACTTATTCCCTCATTCAGTCTTGCTTGACAACGGTATAAGGATCTATACCGAAACGTCGCTTTTTTACAGTATTAAAGTTCTTTACCGAAACGTCGCTTTTTTACAGTATTAAAGTTCTTTAATACTGTAAAAAAGCGACGTTTCGGTATAGATCCTTATACCGTTGTCAAGCAAGACTGAATGAGGGACATAGTGCAGAATATATATGGTTGGTGGAGGATTAACTGTACTGTACCTGGCTATTCACAAAATGTTCTTTATTGGTGCATGAATGCGGCAAACAGAGCGTTAAGTTAAGAAACTGGCGTGTTTCCGAGCTTGTCAAACAGGTTTGTACGAGTGTCCGGCGATGTGTTGCTGTTGCCTTATATTGTGACACCAGGAACATTTTCATTCGACGTACAAGTTTCTGTAAGGTAAATATGCATTGTTTCAGTCCTGGGGTATAATCAGTAGCAAAGAACAAGGCGTATGCCATGAGAAGAATGCGATTTACAACGTCAATTCTACAAACAATTCTTTCCTATTTAACTCTTCCATGATACTTCGGTGTAATGGTAGAATAGTCAAAACAGCCTTGCTTCACATAAGCCAGAATTAAACGCGATCTTTGAACTACATTTCCGGAAACTTACTACGTTAAGTCACTTTCCTTGGAAGGACGTTAATGTGCACCAAATTCATGTTTCTTTGGACGAAAGTTGATCTTTAAAACCACTAGCATTTTGTTTGTTGATTATTCTCCATTGCTGCTGACACATATTTTGGAGGTTCGATTCATCAAACGAATATGTCACACGGCTTTTGTTTAGGTGGAGGCCATTTTTAGTTTCACTGGTACAATAACGTAAAAAGTGATTGGTTTGTTGTATATCATCCTAGAGATTTTGGCTATTGAATGGTCAACAATAACAGTTCTGTGTCTTGTTTATATGCGATTGAAATATTTGGAGGACTAATAATGACCACAGAGGATGAAGTTAGGTAATAATATAAATAAGTCACTCGAAACTATGGGTCCTAGGGCTCGAGACTGTAAATGCTAATTTCACCCGGGACATATAATTCCTCGTAGCCCGTTCGTTAATATTAGCTTTATATCTGCAAACAGGTGTGGTGTATGATCCTATTTGAGGGTCAGGTAAAATTCCTCTTCAGTTTGATTTTATGCGAAGTTCAAAGTTTAAACGATTCAAGCGTGACACTCTCCTGTGTCGCAAACTTTTCATTCAGTGAATAATAATGTGTATATAAAAGGCACTAAATCAATCCATTGAAACATGCACAAAGAGCTTCATCAAAATGATAAACATATACGTAAATTTCAAAGATATTTGCAAATATAAAGTAAAAGAATTATTTTGTGAGTTAGCGTAAAATAAACTGAAAAGTATATATGCAGCCCATCACTACCATTCTCATGTGTATAGCGATTGAGATCTTAGTCAAGGTATGGGCTTTTTGAAATGATGAATTTTAAGCAGAGATTTGAAAGTGTTGAATGTTCATGACGCTTTAACAATGGTGCTGCTGTTTTGAAAGTTCTCTTGTCGAGATTTGTGTTTGGGATAGAATTTTTGTTGTTGAGACCGTAAAGCTCTGGTGGGCACTAATCTCTGGCTTCTTCTCGGCTGTCTGACACTGCCAGCAAGGGCTCACCTGCTGCCGTGAGTCGATTTGCACGCTAACGCAACTGAGCGTGACAAGAGACTGGGATACCGTCTGCAAGGACATCTAAATAAACTTCGAAGCAATATACGAATTTTTTAAATAATTATGACTTCATACCGGGAGTCCTGGTAGGAAAAGCCAATGTCTTTTTTTGACTGTGTGTTTTCTTTGATGAGAAGGTTTCCCAAGGAGGGTATGCCCGAAAAGGAAGGGCAACCTTGGGGACTTATTGGGCTGCTAATTTAATTTTGGGGAAATTTGGAATTTTGAAGAATGCCGTGCTAAAGGTTTTGGAAGTGAGGGAGTTTGTGTGGTTATGTGTTTATTTTTGATTTTTTAATAGTTTAATTTTTTTTTATTTGTTGTTGTTTTTAGTGACCTTTAGAGCACCTGTTTTAGTTTACAATTTGGTTTCTGATATTGGTTTTAACACTTTTGGAGGATTTTACTCTTAGTGACACTTTCAATCTCGTTTTTAGATATTGGTAGGTTGATGATTATTGTCCCCCGCCGCGCGAAAGCGCGAAGAGGGGGATATAGTATTCACGACCGTCCGTACGTCCCACCTGTTTGTTGCCGCGATATCTCAAGAACTGAACACTGGATTGTCTTCATATTTGGAACTATGGTGTATATACAGACTCCGCAGTCTGTTTTGGTGACCTTGACCCCATTTTCAAGGTCACAGCAGCCAAATCTGCTTTTGGAGTTGGAAAACGGTGTTGCCGCGATATCTCAAGAACTAATCGCAGGATTGTCTTCATATTTGGAACTATGGTGTATATACAGACACCGCGGACACCAGTCGGTTTTGGTGACCTTGACCCCATTTTCAAGGTCACAGCAGGCAAATCTGCTTTTGGAGTTGGAAAACGGTGTTGCCGCGATATCTCAAGAACTAAACACTGGATTGTTTTCATATTTGGAACTATGGTGTATATACAGACTCCGCAGACACCAGTCGGTTTTGGTGACCTTGACCCCATTTTCAAGGTCACAGCAGGCAAATCTGCTTTTGGAGTTGGAAAACGGTGTTGCCACGATATCGCAAGAACTAATCGCTGGATTGTCTTCATATTTGGTACTATGGTGTATATACAGGCGGGGGACATTTCGTCACTTTGTGACAAATACTTGTTTCTTCTAATTTTAGTGATGCTTTGGCTGCTTTGTCAAATGACTCCCCAGGCTCAGACGACCCTAGAGTCATTTGAGCCTAGGCTCAGATAACTCCCCCCATTTGTTTTGAAGAATACAAATGTTTTGACACTAATTGTGCAACAGTCTGTGAATGTCGTACACAAATATGTTTTCGATGATACAGCACAGTATTTTCGATGATTGCATCCCGTTAGATTTTTTTGCATAATAAAATTATATTTGATAAATTTGAAGGACATTATCAAGTCATTTCGTTTAGACTTTTTAAATACTGTTACATATCAGCAACTTTATTTTCTGACATAATGGTGGGTATTGTCGCATTACTGCTTTTTTTTTCAATAACTTAGAATATATTTTATTTGTATTCAATATGCTGTTTGATTTACTAACTTTGTATTTCAAATAATACTGCACCTGATGTTTGATTGTAATGTCTGTAATATCCTTTAGAAAGATAATTATATTGGCACTATGACCTGTTTGGCAATCTTATTTCTTCATGTAAAATGTTGATATGCATGCACGATCATTATGTAACAAAATTAATGGAAATCTATATTGTTTAAAACATGAAAATAATTACTTTACCTAATGTGATATGTTAATAAGTTTTCTTTTTGAGGTTATTTTTATCGTCAAATTACCTTAAAGTGAAGTTTAAGTGTGCTTTGTGTTCGGAAATTATTTCTTTGTGTACGAAGTCGGCGCGGTGATTGTTTTATTGGGTAATCTGATATAGAACAGGGGGAGTAGTTTGAGGGAGATATTAAAGAATCGGATACCGAGTATGGGGAGTAGTTTGAGCCTGATACTCAAGAATTGGATATAGAATAGGGGAAGTAGTTTGAGCCTGATACTCAAGAATTGGATATAGAATAGGGGAAGTAGTTTGAGCCTGATACTTAAGAATCAGATATAGAATAGGGGAAGTAGTTTGAACCTGATACTCTAGACTTTTAGACACTCCCTGTTTTTCCCTTCTTCTGCTTCCTATCTGACAATTCTTGTTGAAATGTCACTGACGATCTCGCCGACCCGAAACGCTCCACGAATGCTAATTTAACCATATGGGGAAGGCTCATGCCACTGATCGGCACATGTGCCAGTAAAAAGTGTCAGTGAGCTGACCCACATCACTGTATTATTGTTTATATCCCCTTTCAACAACAGCTGTGTTGTGGCGAGACTGTCTTTTATCTGATAGAACCGGGGGTCAGGAGACATAGACTTACACAGGATTTTCCCAAAGCATTGACAACATTTTGTTGTCTTATTATTGTACTTGTTCACATATATTATATTTATTCACATGTTACATTATTTGTCTAGTGCATACTAGGTAGAATATATCACCCTGTTCATTCATATAATATTTTTTCAGAGGAGTTTGACCAAGAAAGTCTATACTGTGGGGGTTTATAGTTAAGTTGAACTCATTTAAAAATATTCTCCAAACAGTTAAGAGCTCTTGAATTTCTTTTTAATTCCCCCCACCACCAGCCCCTCTCGCCGCTTATATTTAAGTATATTTAAGTACACTTTTCTGATTCAGCATGCATGCTCCAGTGTTTTTCTATTGAATTCAATTATGCGTGTCTATTCTATTTCTTCACTCTGGGTCATCCTAAATAATATTCTCTCCCCCCCCAACACCCGCCGGCTGTTCAACGCCAGTCTCCCGTGAACACGTCAAGGCCTAATGATGACAGTAATGATGTGGTGGATACCATATCTCCAAATAAACCGCAGCGCGGCCCCTTCAGTGAAGGTTGACATGAACAAATCTCCCACCCCCTAACTGATAAAGACGAGGACGGCTGGATTATTAATCTGCAACACTTTCTTTACTTCCGTCTGGGACTGCATTTACATTATACAATCTCATCTTCAATTAGTTCCACCATTATATCATCAAGCGTGCCAAATAAAATAGGTAAAGTAGCCATATAGATAGTAAAGATATATATCAGTGTGTTCTTGTGTTATAATGCATTTTTTTCTCATCAAATAATCTTATAAACCAATGAACTGAGCAAAAAATCGCTTGAAACTACTATATATAATATGATTCATATGATCAGTAGTTTGACCTTTGTGTATTTCTTTTCTTAAATGTATGCCCGTCTTTTAGGAATGTAATGTAATGTTACCAATGATCAAAGTTTCATTGGAAACAAAATAAGAAACATGGTTGCAAAATTACCATAAAATCTAAATGAAATACAACAAATTGGTAAAGAAATATATTTCCAAGGGTAAACACGATTATCTTAGAAGTAAAGACGAGAAAATTACAGCCACATCATATGCTTTTTCTGCATAACTCCCAACCTGTAAAATTGATCTTATGCATGTTGTTATTAATTTTGCTCTATACCCCGTCTCGGAAATTATATAGCTTCCCTTTAACACGCGGGGTTGTCAAAACAAACGTCCCTATGTAAAAAGTTTTAAAATATAGTGGCAGATCTAGGAGCCTCGCATTTTTCGCATCGAAATTGTTTAAAATACGGGTTTGAAATATTATTATCGCTTTCCTTAACCGTTTAGGCATGAAATGAAGTAAAAAGAGTCGCTCAATACCCCCTCTTGGAAACTATAGAACTTCCCTCAAACACGGAATGCCGTATATGCAAACGTCGCTATGGAAATAGCCTGAAAACTTAGTGGCACATCTGGGAGCCACGCATTTTTCGCTTCGAAATAGTTTAAAATACGGGTTTGAAATATTATTATCGCTTTCCTTAACCGTTTAGGCATAGAATAACTTAAAATAGCCGCTCTATACCCCGTATCGGAAACTATATAGCTTCCCATTAACACGGGGGGTCGTCTATACAAACGTCCCTATGGAAATAGCCTGAAAACTTAGTGGCACATCTGGGAGCCTCGCATTTTTCGCTTCGAAATAGTTTGAAATACGGGTTTGAAATATTATTATCTCTTTCCTTAACCATTTACGCATAAAATAACTTTAAAAGAGTCGCTATATACCCCCTCTTGGAAACTATAGAGCTTCCCTCTAACACGGGAGATTGTCTATGCAAACGTCGCTTTGGAAATAGCCTGAAAACTTAGTGGCACATCTGGGAGCTTCGAATTCGCATTTTGGTATGGAAATAGCTTATAATACAGGTTTCAAATATTATTATCTCTTTCAGACAATCAGGCAACCTTTGGCCCCGCAACAAGTTAAACGTTCATTTCGCCTGAATGTCTAAACAATGACGCAGTCCAAAGCAGATATTCCACTGTACTACACAATACACATTGAACGTCAAAAGCCCCTTGCATGAATGCGCAATGCGGATGCGATAGGGTAATTCTCTCAAATGTTGGAGGCAAAAGGAATTTCAAAGCTTTGTACACATAGATTGCGGTGTTCTCAGCATTCCAGAGTATTCTGGGCTCGTCCTCACGGAAGACTACACCAAATGCATGGTGATAAATGATGATCGGAAATCTACATTTGTTTGCTGTTGTTGAACGCCACACACAGCAGTATTCTAGCTATATGACGGCGTCTGTAAATAATCGAACCTGCACCAGATAATCCAGTGATTAACATCATGAACATCGATCTACACAATTGTGATACGATGACATACATCAACTAAGTCAGCGAGCCTGACCACCCGATCCCGTTAGTCGCCTTTTACGACATGCATGGGTTGCTGACGACCAATTCTCACACGGAGCTTCACGGGTTAATATTGTTAGTAGAGGGTGACCACGCCTGGATGAACACCACCAAGCCATTAGTCCTTCATTTCCCAATGATCGTCCGTTTGCCGCGTGATTGCGTTATCAATTCGAATTACGAATTCCCCGATGTGAACAATAACAACGAAGAGGGTCAGAATTTGCTCACGTGAGAAGGCACCGTCTTCATCACACAGCCTACCTACCCACATACCTACAAATGTAGATTAAAAAAAGCATAACTAAGAAATCATTTTTACGAAATAGGATTGTTAAAAATACTTAAACAAAAATGTCATTAAAATTTCCACTTAAAGAACGAGTTTTTAAATTCTGTAATGTGATACTGTTGGAGATGAAGTTCATTTTCAATCTTACTCTGATCTTAGATTTTGGAAAGATGTAGCTTCCCTAGATCTTATTTTATATACGCAGTAGTTGAAAAGCTTGTACATTAATTAAATGTCAAGTTCTACCTTTCTTAACCCCCTCGCCGCACTTCGATCTGAAATGCATAAACGGCGTCTCACCGACCATGGGAGGTATTTACAGGTTGTTACAATTAGCAATCCCCGTCATTTGAATCGGCAAGATGTTGTATTTTTAGATCGTATTTGTTTCCTGATATTGCCAAGTAGCATTGATCTGTAGGCAATAGGCGGTGGGAATAGTTATACCTAATATAGACAAACTTAAGACTGACGACGTTGCTTATACCGGTTATATGGTCGTAACGGGGAAGGTGCAGGGTCAATGAGGCTGGCTGACGAAGCATGCGGGTCACCGGGCGTGACAAAAATCTCATAGAATATTACGTTTCCGCTTCTGATAATGTAATAATGAGCATATAGGTAATTTAGTGTTATTCTTACCACGGTGTCACTGGTAATTGTGTAGATGTCGAGTCGGGGTCGGGTGACACATCAGGTGATGTGGATCTTTTCTTGTTTCCACTTGATTTTCATAGTTTCCATACCGCGAAACTTGCTCGTGTTGGTTCATAAGCGTATGGTTTTGCGATTTCTTGATGAGTCAAGGGAACTTCCTCCGACCAGGCAATGTATCGGATGCCATGTTGTCTCACCATAAAACTGGTACTCGATATCTTTTGCGTTGTGACAAGACAGGGACCCAGTTTAATTGACATTTTCAGACTTATTGTGAGCTTTCTACTTTGACTGTGAAAATGTTCAAACACTGATACTAACTAATTCTAAACTTGCGTTGTGTTTAGAATAAGAAAGAAAGTGATTCTTGCGAGTACACTTCCCCTTTAAGGACGTGACGGTGGAAATAACACAAAGGCTGATAATTAGAACGTGTTTGCTTTATTTCACAAATGCTATGTTACCCAAGACTGACAGAATGCCTCACTGTTTTCTGACGTAGAAAATGTGGAGGCAATATACCGTTGTTCGTCGCGCTTTCCCCCTCTATCTCCCATCCTTACAATTCGTGTCTTAGTTGAAGACTGAACAAATGTCATTCTCTACTAATATTCACTACAAAATATGTGCAAGTTTAACATATTCAGTAGCAACGACCATTTTGGGATGACAGGGCAACAGGGTAACGTTATAGCTTGGCTCCGTCTCTACATTTCACTAGTCGTTGCAGCGCCCATTGTTCAGGGAACCGGACCCGAAGCGACAGGTTGGACGATCGCGTATATCATTTCAAAAGGAGAGTTATTGGCCTTTGGAACTAAGCGGTCGGTCTTCGTGAATACTGTAAATCATGAAATGAGTGACACCAAATTAATGTGAGTGGTGACCCCTGGCCTACAATGCCTGAGATTAATGCAAGTAACCCTTCCTTTGAACTCATCAGCAAACGATAACACCAAGACTGTAGACGTAGAATTCCATGATTAAATTTTGGGCGATAGAACTAGGATTGAACGGTATCATATGCTATTTTCACAAATTTAACTTAACTGCTAATCTAACCTCCATGAAATCAAAATTCAGGTTATGCATTATCGCGCAATTATTTCAATTTGATGCCAAGGTAACATTTGCCATGATGTCAGTGTTAAACGCTGATGCGTTTTCAAGTTTCAAACTGAACAGAAAGGGCCGCAACATTCATTCATTTTCACTGACTGCCTGAAGGTAGCGTAGTGTCACTTCAGGCACTCGTCGCAGTCTCATTCTCTTCACGTAAGCAAGCGTTACGTCACATACATGTAGGAATATAAAGCAAAGGTTGTTGGTTTAGTGTCTTTACATACACAAATGGTGATAACACTAGCCATGGCAAGGCATGTTTTAGCTCAGTTAGCGATGTGACACACAGCAACAACACGTTAGCAGTCCCCCATCATTTCTCTTCAGTGTTTATTTATTCCGATTGAAAAGGTGGAGCCCCGAAACACTCGATGCCCAATATCAGCTTACCAAACGGACGACGTTTACATTTAGAGTTGTACTATGATATACATGAACATGTACACTAATTTTTGCATGTCTATGCAATAATTGGTTCATTTCACTTACTTCATCAACAATTACTTTTCCTTTACATATGTAGTAAAAACGCGCTTGCAAGTCATGTAATACAAATAAGTCATTCCGTTCCATTTGGTAAAAGTGCAAATTATCACTTCCTGAAAAACATTTACATTTTTCGGAGCCCCCCCTCTGAGACCATGGTGCTGAAGTTCTTAATCAATGACGCTTTCTTAAATATACCTAGTAGTACGCAATTAATATCTTATCTTAAATTGCCTATACCAACCTCAGGTGAACTGTCATTTAGGCCCATTCGTTCTCAGCCTTTTCTTAATTATCATAATATCACAGTATGCCATTGTATGTAGTTTGTAAACGTCCGATATAACATCTTTGGTTATTGATGTGTCGTTCTTCTTGTGATTTTATTAAGCTGAACTGTCATGAATATGATCCCCACAATAGTCTCTTTTCACTGAACGGCAATGTTAATGTCGAAACTTGCCGTATCTCATTATAATTGTCTACCTGAAATAGTGCACACCAAAAGGTATTCTCATTCCGCGACTATCATGTACGTCGACGTCAACGATATTCCATGACTGCTACATGATTGGTAGGACATGGATACGCCATGACAAGGCAAAGAGAAACTGAGACACATTTGATGTTACATGACTATACACTGACATTATCTCTCATGTCGAGTAGTTAACAGACGCGACGAAACCATATCCATAAACATGAGACGTGCCAGTCAAGCAGCACAGTCAACTGCACAATTCCGACCGCATCATGAGCATGCTGCCATGCATCAAAATGTGATGACACCAGCTGCTCGCGAAAAGGCGAACCTACCACACCCCACCGGTCCCACCAGCAACAAACACCTGCAAAGGCAAGCAAATTCTTCACCCGAAAAGACTCGGGTACACACGGTACAAGTCAAAATAGGGAATGGCACAGGACATCATTTTGGTCACTGACGCGTCAAATCTGGAAATGTCTTCTACACGTCCACCACAAAGCCGTCTGAAAGCCCCACAGAGGCCCCGAAGGCTGTGAACGCGACCAAACAAAACCGAGCAAGGGTCGCACTCACCGAAATCATTAGTCATGATAATTACATACATTTTCCCCCTAACCATAAAGTCAGACTGCGTTAACCATACTAGTCCCCCTAAAAACCGAATATGCATCCTTTCTGAAAGGTGATGTTTAAGATGAGACACGCATCAAACCTATACTGTTGATGTAAATGCTGCTCTGATTTAAAATCTGTTCTGTTAACAAGATATGTGCAACTATGCTTCCCTTTTGTGCTGTTATGCTGTTAAGATTATGAAATGCATCGCCCCTGTATTCATTCGATATATATAAACTGACGTCCAAAAGAAACTTTACCAGAGTTTGAAATCACTCTTGCTCAAAAACAAAAAAACCATACATGCATGAAGTAAAGTGTATTGAGAAGATCAATATATCAACATAATCAACACTGAAAATGACAATCACACCGCGACCGAGAATTACGTCAGAGCTCCCCAAAGTTGGGTGTGGTACAAAACTCGAGCTTTCAGAATCATGGACAATAGGCAGTGTACATAAACAATCGCTCACGTTCAATAACAAGTCATTAGTAGCGTGTGTGAACACCAAATGCCTCAATACACGCAAAAACTCTTCGACACACAGAAAAAGTCAGTCGTCTGATGAGGTCACGTGGGATTTGACGCCATTCTTCTTGGAGGGCCAAGATCAGTTCTTACCGGTCGGCTGGAGAGTCTGGTCGTTGTCGAACACGACGATCCATCAAGTCCCAGAGGTGTTCTATGGGGGACCTTTCGGGTGAGCGTGCAGGCCACGGCAGGACGTTGACGTTGTTGGCTGCGAGAAAGTTAGTGACAATTCTAGCTGTATGGGCTCTAGCGTTGTCATGTTGATAAATGACACCAAGTGGCTGCTGTTGGAGAAATGGTAGGACAACTGGACGAAGAATGTTATCCATGTCACGCTGAGCTGTCAAGTTTCCGTCAACGATGACCAGTGGTGTCCTCTCCTGCCCACAGGTCCCTCCCCACACCATGACACTCCCTCCACCATATGGTACGACCTCCTGCACGCAACACGCCGCCGTTCGTTCACCCCTTCGGCGGTAAACACGTTGTCTTCCATCAGCCCTAAACATACAGAATCAACTTTCGTCAGTGAAGACAACCCTCTGCCAGTCACGTCGTTGCCAACGTCGTACAGTCCGGGTCCATCTCAATCGCAGACGACGATGTTGCGCTGTCAATAGCTGTCCTCTGTATGGTCTAAAAGCCCTGATTCCATGAGCCCTGAGTCTCCTGGCCACTGTCTGTCGACTAACCCTGTGACCTAAGGCATTTGTCGCCGATGACGTCACTGTCAGGAAGCGATTTCGGAGGTGCAAGGTACGCAAGTACCGGTCATCATGGGGCGTGGTCACCCTGGGTCTGCCTGTTCTTGGCCTGTCAGCGGTCCGCCCTGTCTGTCGTTGCATCAAGTTGGTAACGGCAACACGGGAGCAACCGAAGGTTCGTGCAATATGGGCGTGGGTGGCTCCCATCTGTACCATACCCAAGGCTCGTTCACGTTGTTCGACTGTGAGTCGTGGCATTTCTTTTGTGTTTTTTATCACTGTGGATGTCTGACTTGCCGTTGCAATCGTTTAATACCCTTACCCGCACGTGCATTTGCAGTTGTCCGTGGTGCACGTGTTTTTTACGTTTTCGCGTGTTATCTCGCAAACATGTAACAGACGATTAACATTTTCTGCATACACTATTGTTGTATTTAGGTTATGTGTTTTAGATAGACTTCATCGAAAAAAAAATTATACTTTGTGTGAAATTTATATTTTCAGTTGGTAAAGTTTCTCTTGGACGTCAGTTTATATATATAAATATATATATAAACAAGGTGGGGTTAAGCACAAACTTATTTGAATATTTTCAACAGTTATAATTACTCATCCTTAATTTGATGACGACTCGAGGGAGATCGTTTCTAGATAAAACACCCTGGTCATTTTATAAAACTATTTGCTCTGCAATATTCCAACTTTATGACGGAGGTCTGTAAATAATCGAGTCTGGGCCAGACAATCCAGTGATTGACATCATGATCATCGATCCACGCAATTGGGATACGATGACATGCATCAACCAAGTCAGCGAGCCTGACCACCCGATCCCATTAGTCGCCTCTTACGACAAGCATAGTCGCCTTTTACAGCAAGCATGGGTTGCTGAAGACCTTTTTTTACCTCGGATCTTCACGGGTCCTGAAGGCTCTGATTTTGACTAAATTTCTGTTATTTCTGACACGCGCCTGAGGTACATATGTAGTACCCGCATATGGGCTCTGTGGAAATCAAGAAAGTTGTCACCAAAGTAATGCGAGTGTCGACCGCTGGCCTAAAATGTGTCATGAAATTAATGCTATAGGTCCTGCCTTTGAACTGTAAAAGCTGATCAGCTGACAAAATCACCAAGACTGTAGACTTAGAGTTTCATGATTTGGTATTGGCTGATGGAAGTTTTATTGGCAACTATCATTTGCTATCTTCAAAAGCTTAACTTCAACTGTTGATCTAACTTCTATGAAGTCAAAGCAGGAAAGTTTATCCATGACTCTCAGGAAATAAAACATGAAAGAGTAACATGTACATGCATTGGATGGAAATGTGCCTGCCTGTGTGACAGTTTCACTAAAGGGGAATCTTCTCTCTACTGGCAGTAGTGACAAATGTTCTTTTTGTGCTTGTATATAGTGTCCCAAAAAGAAATTATTGTGATGTACTTGATGTACTCACTGTTTTCTGAATTGGTTGCACAATATTGATAATGATACGTTAGTATGTTAATATGTTATAAAAAATTAAAATAGATAAAAAGTCCATATGTTCATATGTTACGTCATTGAATGTATAGAGTAGATGACTACATTATTTACCTTGGTTAGGATTAGTAATATAATCAATCTTAGAATATTGTGTCGTCTGCTAGCCCAACTAGTGTCATCTGGAAACGATTTAATCACAAGCTGTCAATCACCGACTGCCTAGCCCCAAGGTGGAATGCCCTCCTGTCGAGTTTAAAGAAAAAAACCAGTCTGCTCATACATGTTTAAACTTCAAAGTAATCAATGTACCTCGTGTACAACCAATATTTATATATGTGATGTGCAGAATTATGTCACCGAATATGTATCCGATTACACTTGCCCAGGCTGGCCCACTCGGGATTCCCTCTACTTATCATTTCTCCATGCGATACTCACACCGTAGTCTGTCTCCGAGACCCTAGAGAATCAATTAAATTTTGAAAAGAACTCCAACTCAAGTTAGAATGATTTGGCAAGTCTAGACTGCCTCAGCCCTGGCACTGAAATCAAGCAGTGCTCTGGGCTCCATTTGGATTCTATTTTGTAAATATGTCTGGGAATATATGTTAGTCCACTGACAACCGTACATTCCAAAGATGAAGCTATTTAAATCTTTTCTTAGAATATCGAATTGTCGTCCATTGTCCGATGTCAATGCATTGATGACAAGTAAGGATATCATAGTTAACATCGATGCCGCGCTTCACTATTCCCTATTTAGTAAATACGTGTATGTACATTGCTGCAATGAATATATACATGATCACGCATTGTGCTAGCAATTTAACTGGATCAGCGGGTAACATATAATATTATTGTTCCATCGATATCTCTCCTGGTTGTTCTGTCCATGTTTTATATACAAACGCAAATTTTAATATAATTCACTGAAGCATGTATACTGAATGTATACATGTACATACAAGATGTATAATTTTACTGCCATTCCAAGATAAAATATATATTTGCCATCATTTAGTTGTGGGCATGCGTTTTGTTCCCGTTTGCCCGTTTGTTGTGAGAGAAATATTCACGTATGTCAGTGCGCTCATACCGCTATAACAAGATTAGTTTGGCCCTTCTGTCGGCGGGAGCTACCGCCCGTTATCGAAGCTGGCTGATACAGGCCCTTAGGGACCCGAGGTAGAATGTGTCCCCAGCACTCGTTGCTGGTCGTAAAAGGTGACCGAATTGGGCAATCTTAAAAAAAAGAAGCTTGCAGTGGGTTGCGTCCTTATATGTGGGCAGAAGAAGGGAGTCAGGTGGCTGAGGGTACCAGAGACGGAAACAAGTTCCTGAGTCCAACATACCAGCTTCAAATAAATTAGCTGATATCCATGTTAGCTGTTCTGAGAACAATACCCTAAATGCCAGCAAGGGCTTAATCCGTGACCGTGATCACAGTCTAGCTGAAGAGACCATAGACGAAATTGTATCAGAACTTCACAGTCAAGGTGTGACTGAAGCCAAACCATTTTACATATCGCAAAGATGGCTGTGTGTTACCATCCAACACATAGCTTCTATTGTTTTATACTACAGTACTAACAGTTCAGTTAAAGTTGGTTGTTTCTATATGACTGATGACCTCTACATACCACGACCTACCCCCTGTTTCACACGCCAGAAAATTGGATATGGACACGTCTTGTACACGCAAGGCTACTTGCTTCAGATGTTCTATTGTTAAAAGCCAGGGCGGCGAAACTGTAGAAGCTGGCGTTTTAGACTTTAGCGTCGATATCAGTGACCACAAGGGTTTTTTGTCACTCGGCCAAATTGTATCAACTTAACCAAGTCTTAGAGATGTTTCAACGCCTAAACCAGCTTACTGTTTCCACAGATTGGGAAAAAATGTTTGACTCGTGCAATTCGGTCAGCGAAGCACGTGACGCCCTAACATTAGCACAAGTTAAAGAGCTCATCATTGAACCATATACAGTCTAACCCATTTAATTGGTGGGTATGGATATAGTGTCCATTTACGTATACACACTTATCATGGACATATACAGAATTTCATTCTACCTTATTATTAAAATAAAATACCCGTGAAGATCCGGGTTTGAATAGGCTTTCATCAACCCATGCTTGTACGAAGGCGACTAACATAGTCGGGTGGTCAGGCTCGCTGACTTGGTTGATGCATGTCATCGTATCCCATTTGCGTAGAACGGTGCTCTTGATGTCAATATCTGGATTGTCTGGCCCAGACTGGATTATTAACAAATCACCGTCATATAGCTGGCGATACTGACGCCCTTGTACGTTTCCCAGACCATAGAGAATAAATTTAAAAGGAATCCAGCTCAAGTCTAGAACGATTTGGAAAGCCGAGATTGCCTCAGTTCTAATCCATGAAAGTAAGCCTTAATAAAAAAATATTGCTCTTGGCTCCTTTAGATTATATTTTGTAGATACATATTTTTAACGACGTAAATTTTACTGACACCGGTACTGTCCCAATTGAAGCTATTTCGAATTATCGTCCAGTGTTCGGTGTCAATACATCGATGACAAGTGAGGATATCATATAGTAATCGTTGATGCCGCGCTACACTATAATAAAAATTATAATCAAGTTGACGAGTATGTACATTACTACAGTGAACATGTACATGATCATGCCCTTCGTTATATCAAATACTAATACATTATTGTGTGGTGAATTTAACTGGATCAGTGGTAACATGTGATATTAATATTCCATCAATTTCTTTCCTGGTTGGTCTATCCATGTCTACAAAATAAAACTAATAAAATTAAAAAGGAGCACAGAACAATTCTTAATTTCAGGCTAGATGTGGAAATCTAGACTTTCCCAATCACTGTAGACTTGAGTTGGTCTCATTTTTTACTTTACGTCGCAGCTCATACCACACAAATAACAAGACCAGTTTGCCCCCCGCCGGAGCTCCTGGCTTTTTGTCATATCATCTAACATGACCAACTCTGCTCTTAGTAAACAAGAACCTAATCAGTGAGGGGTCCTTTATCATCGCTATTTGACTACTTATAAAAATCTGATATCTCTCCTCACAGCTGGTAAATAAATATTTCTGCTGAAAATTCGAAACAGAGTGAGTGAGTTGGTACTACATATGTATACGGTTCTATTTATACAACATGCAGTATTCATTCAGTGTCGCGAGCTCTGCGCTGGGTTTGAGCACACATTTCCTACCCCTCTCCCTTCGGCAAACAACTCATGGGGGGTGTAAAAGAGATCACGGGTCAGGCGTGCACTCGTCAGTTGTCTGATGCGACCGAGAGTAAGATCTTCCGGACGACCACTGCACTAGAGGTATGTGGATTGTTGATTAGGTATTACGTGTTTGGAACTGGGAGTTGAACACTAAGCACTTATAGAAAAGAGCTCACAATGAAACGTTTTCAAGACGTATATGTATCAGGTTGAACTTCTACGACACATATAACTTGGTTACCGCTTCCTAACTGTAACATTAACTTACTTACTTACTTACTTTGGAGATTTAACGTGCGCTTTCCGACTGATGCGTATTTCGCACACGGGCCCGGCCAGGCCATTACATTAACATTAACTGAACTTTACGCCTTTTATACACATTTGTGATAGGGCGACAATGCGACAGCGAGACATATTTTGACCTTGAAAATGTCGCATTACGGCATCGTCGCCCTTTGGTGTTAAAAATATTCAAAAGTGACAATGAGACAATGCGACAAATGGCCAAAATGTCGCGTTGTTGAACTGTCGCGCTTTGGTTAATTTTGACACGTTTTGCTTGTTTTTATAAGGGCGTCAATGCGACAATACGACAACGCGACAATGTCCCTTCCAAGATTCCATAGTGATCCGTACAAATAAAACTGAGTTATGAAATCGAAGTTTAACATGCCAATTAAAAGATAATTATAAAGTGTACAAAATGCGCTATTGCAGCTTCTGATTTCATCGCTCTTCAAAAAAGATTATCAATAATGGGATGAGTGTTGAGTTCAACTCCATGCCGAGTCTATACGCTGTGATTAACAATAATGCCCTGAGTCAATACATTTTGTCAAATGTTTGACATGTATTACCTGTAGGAACATTTTGCTGCATGTCTGAAAACTAAGTTCTGTCCACCTTGGGAGTTAGCAACAAACCGAACATTAACTTGAGAATTAGCCATTTTGTTATGGCAGTATGAGAGAGAGAGAGAGGGGTTTAGAGATTTTACGACCGCTTCAGCCATCGGCTATTTCGCAGTCGGGGCCAGGAGGGTTAACAGTAATAATGTAATAATGGGTAATATTATTATTACCCATTATTACATTATATTACCCATTATGGCAGTATGCTTACTTACTTACTTACTTTGGAGATTAAACGTGCTCTTTCCGACTGATGCGTATTTCGCACACGGGCCCGGCCAGGCCATTTAATGTGTTTCCGAAAGGGGCGAAAGTGGTCTGTGCAACCCAAGAGGGGGGTTTTAGGGGTTGCTTATATAGAATTTGGGAATTTTGAGATTTGGAATAGATGCCGATGGGATTGGGGAGGAGAACTAAGGAAGCTGGGTATGGTGGATGTTTGTTTGTTTATGTGATTTTGATTTGGTAGATTATTGTGTTTTTAGATGCGTTTTATTAGTTCCGTTTTTATTAAGAATACGCCTAAGGCCTTGAAGTTTTCTAGTTTATTTTGTGGGTTTAGTATTGCTTCTAGAGTTAGAGCCTTGTTTAGATTGAGGGTGGTTTGTAATGCGGTTCGATGTGTTAGGTAGTGTGTGCAGTGGATGAGTGCGTGTTCTGGGGTTTCTGGTTGTTTGCAGTGTGGGCAGTTACCTGTAGTGTATTTTTTAAATATTTTTTAGGTGGTTATTTAGGTTGGTGTGTCCTGTGTCCTGAGTTTAGTGATTACTCTGTCGATTTTTTTCGATGGATGGAGAATTTTGGGTTTGGTTAGTGGTTTGCTGAGCACTTTTTTGATTTGGCTATTTGAGTTTAGATATAGGTTATGCCATTTTTTTCTGAGTTTTTGCTTGTTTACACTTTTAATTTCTGATTTTGAGATGGGTAAGTTTAAGCTTATTTCTGGGATTTTGAGGGATAGTTTAGCTGCTTTATCGGCGTTTTCGTTACCGTATATTTCTACGTGGGCGGGTATCCCCAAGAAGGTTATTTGTTTGCCTGCCTTAGTTAGGTCGTTGGAGCTTTTAAGTATTTGATTTATTAATTTAGGTCGGTTTTTTGGTATTTTTGTTTTGGAGGGCTTGCAGTCCACTTAGGGAGTCGGTAAGTATTAGGATATTTTTGTGTTTTTTTTATTCTTGATTATGGAGGGCTGAAGCCATGCCAATTAGTTCTGGCAGTATGACATGCAAATGCCATTTTATACACTTCCAAGATTGACATCAATCACTCATATATAATTTTGATCATCCCTATGCATTTAATAATGTACATGAGAAAACTGTTCACCTATTATCATCAAATAACAGTTAGACACTAATTGAACAGAGTTCACCCTCAGAAGAGGGTTCACTTTAATGACACAGACTATACCAAGCGGTTATACCCGTGTCTCTTAATCCCCTATAATCCACTATAACAACATTTGGGGTGAGGGCACAGTGAGGTTAAACCTGTACATGGTCACACCGGGTGATTGTTGAGATCACAAATTTTATCTACCCATAGATATGGTAGTGTATATTCATTTCCAATATCCTCTTATAATTAATGGTGAATGGTTGAGTCCCCCACAATATTTCTTCTTATTAATTCTTACAAAAACAAAACAACAAGTGGCGTGTGGGGGGAAATGGAGCAAAACGAAATTAGAAATAGGACTTAGGAAGACATCTTCCAAAAGTAGTAAAACAAATCAGAAATCAAACTGCAAACCAAAACACCTGCTACAAAAGTCAATCAAAACTCCCTAAAACCATCATAAAACCAAACAATCTACCAAATTAAAAACAGGCCACACTGAACTAAACTCACAGTTACACCAAATTAAAAAAACATAAAACCGTTAAATGCCCACATTGCAACCAAATAGAAACTCCTGAAGACGTACTACTACTTTGCACACATTACCAACAACACAGAACAACACTCAAATGCACACTAAACTACAACAATCAAATGACACTAGCAACTCTACTATACCCTTAAAACTTACAAACCTATAATTACAAGGTATTCATCTAATCAAAACAGGCCTACTCGACCGCATTTAAAAACAAGCTACCAATAAAACATAAATCATAAATCTGTAAAACCTGACAACCACACAACCTCACAAACTCCTTTAGTTCCTCCATCTTTTTAGCATGGTATATTTCCAAATTCCAAATCTATTTAATCTGGATACCAGGGCATTAGAGGTGTTGATCAGCGTAGCTTAAACTTCAACTGATGGCATTCTAGGAATCCACCAGGCATATGTAGATGTTCATTAAGGTATGGGATTTGTTTCTAATGAACAATCCGCGAAGCATGTGGTCTCATGGAATTTATGTGCGCCTTTTATCAATATATTTTCTGGCGATGGGTCGACCAGAGTGTTCCAAAGTGGTTCGAAACTATCACTACCATGCTTTACCCAACTTTTAATCTTGGCAGATAATGGAACACCCTGTCTATAAACAGAATGCAACCGTTTATCAATATGCTTTGGTGAATGACTCTCAATGGTAAAACAAGTACTGATTGCTTCACACTCGGTTGTGCACACTCAATGCACTTACTCGCTATTCACCTTATGAAGGGGCTATAAGAAGCCCTGAAACGAAGTTGCAAAGAATAAAGAAGTTGTTTTCCAAAAAGGGTGTCGTGTATTCATGTCTTTGCAATTTCTAAATGCATAACAAAAACTTCAATGGTGAAAGATGACTCACCAAACACAAGTCAATGATACATGTATGTCACACATAAGCATAACAGCAACATAGATATGGCAGGCTCAAAACTTTCTGATATAAACTCACAGCTACTAAATACTCGTGAAGTATCCAAAATTCATAACGTAGTGACAAATCTGACCGAAATGAGTCATTTTCTTTTGTGTTCTGTCACCTTGTAGAATAACACAATTAAAATCGATTTCATTGAAAGTGATATAAACATATTTATTTCCATAAAGTGGAGGGATTGGCAAACAAGCAAATTTGGCTTATCTGACTGCCTCTCCCAAACATGATACATTTACAAATAGCAATGTATTGAAAGTGACATGAGAAATAGCATACATTGTATAATTGGCATTAAAGATAAGTACTGTTCTGTAAGTGTTTAACTACAGTTACATTATTATTTACATTCAGCACAACAATATCGCAGTATCATATAGCAAAGCCATCATCTCAGACAAAATCTCTAAATCGGCAAGAAGATAGAATAAAACTGTGCACCGATTTCAAAATTTCAAAATTTGTTACTGTCGTTACCATTGAATTGCCATTTAGAATTGAATTTAAATCGTTATCCTTTACGAAATAATACATGTTTTGCCTTACTGTACTGTTTAAGGGACACGTAATAAAGAAATGAAGTGCATCTTCCGTATGATAGCCACAACAACATCTCGGGCTGTCGGATATAAATCTGGCAAATTTGTCGGCGTTTAGATCACTGCAGCCAAGCCTGAGACGGGAGTGTATAACCTGACAGAATCTTGATCCATAATTTGTATCAAAGTATATACCATTCCTATCATTGCTTTTTATAAAACTTTTAAAACTTCCTTAGCTACTGGCATTGGTGTATTCAATAGGTAGTGAGTTCCAAATATTAACTATATCTGGAATAAATGATTTGGCATAATTATTTGATTTACACTTTGTGGTTTGCAGCAGTGTTACTCATTTTCAAAACTGGCTTTACATATGGAAGAATCTTCCGGGGAAAATTGGATAGATACTGTTTTATTCGGGTTGAAATCGACCCGCCAGTTTTCTGCCCAAGAGGATATTCTACTTAGATCGTTATTCAGACAATGTGCTGCTGTATTCGGGTCATTTACCACGAAATATAGGGATGTGTCATCGGCAAACAATCTTATATTACTATCAATATCGTCTATAATGTCGTTTATGAAAATTAGAAACAGTAGCGGTCCTAAAACTGACCCTTGTGGAACTCCGGCCGTAACTGGTCGTAAGTCTGAACTATACCCATTGATAATAACCCGTTGGCATCTATGTTTTAGGTAGCTTTCAAATCATCTCAATAATTTCCCTTTAATACCATAGGATTTGAGTTTATGGATAATGCCTTTGTGCCAGACTTTATCAAAGGCCTTACTAATGTCGCAAAAGACTGCTCTGATTTCTTTGCCTTTATCAAGTTCTCTAGCAATAAAATCATATAAGTAAGTCAGCTGGTTAGCGGTAGAATCTCCTGGCATGAAACCTGATTGAAGATTTGTAAGCAAAATATTATCTCTTAAGTAATTAAAAACATATTTGAAAAAGCATTTTTCGAATATTTTAGCCACACAACACGTGAGAGCTATAGGTCTATAATTACTACATTCATTAATATTACCTTTCTTATAAATAGGCACAACGGAAGCTTCTTTCCAACTTACCGGAAAGGTAGACTTATCCAGGGATACATTAAACAATTTAGCTAGTGGATATGATATCGCTGAAGCACTTAATTTCAATAATCTAATGCCGATACCGTCGGGCCCTGTTGCTTTACTTTCATTAACAGATAGGAGAAGCTTCTTTCCAACTTACCGGAAAAGTAGACTTATCCAGGGATACATTAAACAATTTAGCCAGTGGATATGATGTCGCTGAAGCACTTAATTTCAATAATCTAATGCCGATACCGTCGGGCCCTGTTGCTTTAGTTTCATTAACAGATAGGAGAACATCTTGATCTTTTCTAATTGGCAAATAAAAACCTGGAATTGAAATATCAAAAGTAGGTATGCCGTCATGCAGCCAAGTTTCGGTCAAGCAAATAATATCGTATGAATGAAATTCAGTGCAGAGTAAATCTACCTTGTCCTTTAAACTTCTTACATTTAGATGAACAATCTTTAAATTACCATATTTTACTGGCCCAGGGTTTGGGTGAACATCACCGCAACATAAGAGAAGTATCACTACTATAGTAGACGTTCTTAGCTTATAGATACAAGAGAGAAACAGCAAGTACTTTGTAAATTTGCAAGATGCCTTGCTATAAAGTCTAGAAGCAAATAATCCCACCGCCTGTCTATAATGCGCTATATCTACCGGCATCTTTTTTTAACAGAATATATTTGTTTTCTATAGAGGCAGGCGAGGAGGTGACGCGCGAAGTTTAAATTTGCAATGCTGAAGTGCACTATATATAACCAAAAGCTGACAACAGAAAGCTGAATGAAAACTACAGAGAGAAAGAATGTCACAACACTCACAGACAAAACATGACCAACACAAAATGAACTTTCGAAACATAAACAAAATCTATATACATAAACCGAAATTGTCGGTTGTAGAATAATAATAAAAAAGCAGATTAATTGGGTAACAATAAGAAGAAAGGATAAAATCAAAGACACCATAGTTTGGTGTAGAGTAATGAGAAACTAACTGAGAGGGGGAAATAATATAAACTATGTTTTCATAACAGATTGTGTGAACGGAAGTTGTAGATAAATTTAATATAAAACAAAAATAGATGGATAAATAACAATAATAATATGAATAAACTGAGCTCACGCCTGGGGCAAGTCTAGGTTCTGGCATACCTGGGTTAATTGCACGGCACGTGAACATCGACTGACTACTGTGTGTCGCACACCTGGCTAATTTGTAAGCACTCGGCACGTGCATATGCATATGAAATGAACAAGCCACAACGATCAAAATTAGACTTCTAACAGGTTGGGATATCCTCCAAATATCAAGGAATATGCACCAAATTAAAGATTAAGGACATAATCGAGCAAATGTTCATGCGGACCATATCCAGGTAAGTTAAGAGTTAATCTGCTAACAAAACCAGAATACTAGAGATTATGCTATACGAGTATGATTGTAAACTCACTATATACATTGTAACATATCAAGGTTGATTTTAAAGGTCACAATATCACACGTTCGAGTATAATGGTAATCTCACAATATACATTGTAATAAACAAACGTTGACTTTATAGGTAACATATCACACGTTCGAATTTGATGGTAGACTCACAATATACATTGTAATATACAAACGTTGATTTTATATGTCACCATGTCACCATATCACACGTTCGAGTATAATGGTGGACTCACAATATACATTGTAATACATAAACGTTGATTTTATAGGTAATATATTACACGTTCGAGTACAATGGTAGACTCACAATATAAATTGTAATATATAAACGTTGATATTCTAGGTCAACAGTTTGTTGTATGAGGTCATCCCGTCACATACTGATTGTCACTCAGTGTCACATTTGTTATTCCATGTCACACAATGCCACACATGTCATACTATGTCACACAATATTAGCCGCTGGCCTATGTGTAAGTAAAATCGTGAAACGCATGTTGTAAAAAAAAGAAGAAAAAAAAAGGCACTCAACTAAGTCAGTTCCGATGAGTAGTTACACACCCTGACTTCCTGCTACGCACATACATATGTCAGAATCCCTGTATCATGAGTTCAGGCATTTACTTCCAATGGCTAAAATAATCATTGTTTACGAAGACTACATGTACATTAGCCATTTTCAGTGATTTTGATAAACGAAATATTTATACTTGAAAATGGAACGAGTTTGATTGACAACAGGAAATCACATCATAGCATCATCATTATCGTCGTCGTCGGCATCGGTGTATATTCCGGTGGTCCTGTGTTTCCCTTAGTGTCTGTATTTTCACCATGCTTCTGTGGTATGCCGGACACTCTGATGTTGTTACGTCGACCATATTGGTACAGTTCATCAATTTGAGCGTCTTTCGATGCCATCCTCTGGGTCAGATCAGTAACTTTTTCTCCGAGATCTTTAACTTTGCTTTCACTCTGAACGTATTTCTCACACATTGATTGAAATTTGTCATCAAGACTTGCGTTAATCTCCGGTAGCAGTATGGTGACTAAAGCTTGACCCAGCTTTGATAATAGTTCAGGTGAGCTGAAAGCTTCAATAATGCGAGGTGTGAGATCACCTGACATCACTGGAATGTCCAGGCCGGGAGCGTTATACAGGAAAACAGAACTGCCACAAATGTTTTCAAGAAAAACAGAACTTTCAGACAGTGATTTAGCACGTTTACAGAATGAATCTGTCACTTCAATTTGGGGCGAGTCGGGCGAACTACTTCGACGTTTTGTTGGGTATGGGGAATCTGACATCGATGTTATTATTCACACGTTTTCACAGTAATGTAGTGGCGTAGATATGATATTTAGTTGATAAAACCATTAGAATGATGATCAGTGTATACGTTCAAATAGTACTCACCTGACGTATTCAATATGGCCTCCCATCCGAATGTCACAATGACAAACACAATCCAGTTTCTTATCCAAATACAGTATGCCATCCAAGTGATAATCCACCTTTCATCCAATATTTATATCAATATTGTCATAACTGTTGAATTATTTATGCTCCCCTCTCAGTTTTTGGAGGTTTTAGCTCTATTTTTTCACATTCTCTTGTGACAGCTCAGACAGCCACGTCTGAACATTGAAAGTGTGGAAGTCTAACACAAAAAGTTATCCAGGCAACCTGGGATCCCTCCAACTCGCTTCAGGAGGCTATAAGAGTGCTTAATGCTTCACGTAATTTATATTTCCGGACATGACAATATAGCTTTCATTTTTACTTGGAAAAGATATGCAGCGGAAACGTAACCGAAGGAAGTGAACACTGCACTGGCTACTTTAACTGCACGTTTCGCCTACCGCTCGCGTGGTGCATACCACATGCACCATCAGTTTCAGCGACTAAAATTCATGGGGAGAGGTTGGGCAAGAGCGGTGTCGATTGCGTGTTATTGTACCTCGGCAGTGTAGTTTCAACAACAGGTTTGCCTTGTCCAGACTCGATTATTTGTCCGTCGTGATAAATGTGGACCATTGCTGACTGTGGTGTTAAAAAAATCCTTCACTCAGTCACTTCACAATCGTTCAAGTTCATAAGTCTTATGGTTTCAAAGTAAATGTAGAACATGCATTTTTACCATGCCAGGTGGAGGGCTAAACATTGGATAGTAATATTTGTTATTATTACGCGATGTTTAGTGGTGCAGATTACTTTCATCTTTCAAATGAAGTATGATTTGAACTGACAAGTAAATAAAGTTAGACATTTAATCATTTTATTTTAATTCTCGGTTAAAAACTGGAGACGTTATTACAAAAGTCGAACATACTTTTAAACGTTTTAGTTTGCAATTGTTTTACACTCCAACCTCCAAACGAAACAATACATCTTTGATCGACAGGACAGATTTCGTTCAGCTTTAGTGGATGCAAGATCCAGTTTCATTTGACAATTTTACAATATCAATTGAAGGAAATTCGTAGAGATGAATATGGCCAATCAGGAATGGCGAACACGAAAAAGATTCCTGCAATCTCATTAATTTCAGATCTTAGTTCTCGCTACCGCTAAACAAATATCTGAGGACATCCCATTACGGGGCATGTCAGACCGACCTTTGACCGACCAATGCAATGACTGACGTCGACGTTAGCCAACCAGAAGGCAGCTTTCTCGTGCCTTCCGGCACTAATTTCAAATTGGCAACTACGTTTCGAAGCATATTTTGACAAATTCTCGATTAAAAATTTGAAACCTGAACAAAAGAACATTCTGGAATGGCTAATAGATGATCCAGCTTATATGTATTTAGTCGTTAAGCCCGTAACTATAATTTACCATGTATACCCCATGTTAAAGTTTTCGAGTTTTCATGATTAGAAATCACATTCCGACTGTCACTTTCATGATCTGGTAAGCGACGATCTGATTGCTCGGATGAAAGGTCGTTCTGACGTGACCCCTAATGAGATGTCCTCAGATCTCTGTTTAGCTGCAGCAAGAACTAAGATCTAATTTTAATGAGATTGAAGATTCCTGTAATAAAAAATTAAATAAAGCTATATATTCGAGTGTATTCCCACATTCGTTCAGCTGGAATACTGCTGTGGACAATAACATTGTCAATGATTTATTAATATAAAAGCAGTTTTCATACAATTTGCACCCTTGTAATATATGTGTCTTACATCCCATTACAACTGATCACAGTAAACAAACTTTGTACTTAGTTTATATTGTTCTTCAGTAATTTTACATTCACTTAATACACAGGTCTTCCGAACTCTATTCTTGTTCAAACGTTTTTGAATTTTTTTTAAACATACATGACCGTTACATGGAAGATCTGAAAATGGAGTAATGGTAATTTTCCAGGTGTGTATATAATTTGTATTACTTTGTGTTTCATTTGAAATCAACTGCTGGAACAAAATGATATGGAACTAATCATTTTTCTTCAATTCCACACTGGTATTGCATTTGTTGACACAACATAAAACCTATAGGACCATTATTGTTTATTATCTATATCAATGACATTGTTGAAGGAATACATAGTAATATAAGACTTTTTGCTGATGGCACATCTTTGTATATGATCATAGAAGATCCTGATATAGCGGTTCGTGAATTTCAGAATGGGCTGCCAGATGGCAAGTTACATTTAGTCCCGAAAAAACTGAATCTATTCAATTTACCCGTAAAGAAAACCCTAGTCGCAAACCTAACTTATATATGAATGGTCCAGAAATCAAAGATGTACAAAGTGATAAGCACCTTGGTATGACTTTACAAAGTAATTGTACATGGAAAATGCACATTGATGATATTGTAAGGAAATGTTGTCCTCTGGTTAACTGTGTAAGGAGTTATAAATATCGTCTATCCCGAACTACCTTAGAAACTGTGTACAAATCATTTATTTTACTAATTTCTGATTATTGTTGTCATATTTAAGACAACTGTACTAATGAACAAGCTAACCTTATTGGAAAAATTACACTAAGATGCTCTTAGAACCATTTGTGGCGCTGTTCGGGATATGAGTCATCAGAAGATTTACAATGAAACAAATTGTAGGTCATCACAGAAGATAAAATTCAAAACTGGTAATGTTGTACAAAATGAATAACCATTTATCCCCGGAATATCTTTGTAGGCTTATTCCTAATACAGTTTCGGAAAACAAATTATGACTTAAAAGATAAAACTAATCTTCAAACAGTGAAGTGTAAAACAAAAGCTTATGCAGATTCATTTATACTAGCTACAACACAACTTTGGAATATGTTACCAGAAAACCTAACGGGGACAGAGACCATTACACAATCTAAGAATTTGCTTTACGTAAAGGGAGATAATAGTATACACTGGGATTTAAATTATGGAAGCAGATTATGCCAAATCATTCACAGTCGCCTCAGGCTTGGCTGCAGCGATCTTAAGGCAGATCAGTATAATAGACATATCTTTGATACAAAAACTTGTTCCTGTGGATATCATACCGAAGATGCTTTACACTTCTTTTTTTGTGTGAAAAAAATTACTATGCTCTTCGAAATGAAATGTATTTTTATCAACATGGTTATTCTGTACAAACAGAGCTATGCGGAAATTCGGATTTGAGTAAGGAAGCGCAAATGCTAATATTAGATTCTATTCAACTTTTTATATTTAAAAACTGGCAGATTTTTAGTTAAATGATTGTTTAAAATAAACTGCAAATAGATTTATTATATACACACATCTAGCTTGGCATGTACAATTTATTTGTTACATCTAACCTTCATTTATGTATTCATTGTAATATGTCCTATGTGTAATGGAGCGGTATTAACATAAGCTCTTCGCTTGTTTACCAATCCATTTTCACACTTTTGTGAAAATAAATACAGTAAACTTTGGTTATAACGAACTCAAAGGGACTTCTAATTTTAGTTCGTTATAACCGTAGTTCGTTATAAGCATATATACAGCATAACTACAGCAAATAGTCGGGACCAAAAAGTAAGTTCGTTATATCCGTCAGTTCGTTATAAGCGAGTTCGTTATAACCGTAGTTGACTGTATGTTTAAACCAAAAACCTATACATCAAATTCTGTCACTCAAAACTAATCCTGCTGATAATTCCACGCATGAGATAAGACATGTAATTAACAGAGAAACAGCACCATGCAGGTAGCATTGATAGCCACAGGAAACATGCTGTATAGTCCATACAAAGCTTGAAAATCCAATGGCCTCTGGTATTGCAGCTTTCACACCCTTTGTTTGAAAAATGAAAAGCTCACTATCCCTCTCTTCAGTCAGGTTTCAAACCCTGATTTTGAATGATGCAACATACAAAGAGAATAATAAACATATGGTAGACCCAGCACGTTCATCAAAAACATCTTTAATATGTACACATGTTATAATGTATTCCACTTTATCAGTAAATAACTTCGATTCCATACATTGTATGAACCACAATGTCGAGAACAAGGCATTTTCTGGTTGCGTACATACACATAGTAATAAGGTAATATGTTTTGACTGACAGTACAAAATCGCATCCTGTTTTGTGTTTGTACATTGATTATCAAATAACATTTGTTTTGTAACTGTACCATTTAACTGCTTTATCTGCTTCTTTATATCATATGACATGATTCAGTACTTGTGTATATCAAGAATGGCATACCCAGTTCATGTGAACCGATGGTTCATTATGTATCAATGGAATCTTAGACATTTATCAAAATGTAATCAATGTTATATTAATTGAAAAGGTTTGAAAAGAAGAATTATTTGAACCTACTTCAACATTTAATTGAGAGTCTACATACTTACCGCACGTTGTCTGGTTCAGTCTCGGTTATTTAAAGACCGCATTCATATAGCTGGAATATTGCTAAGTGTGGCGTTAAACAACATACACCCAAACGAACACACCACAAGGCGGAATAACTGCCACACGCTCCGAGACCAATGTCACGCTGTCGAAGTCCGACGGGCCGGGTTCCCTTCCACTGGAACTTGTTCTCGTATCGGGGAAAGTGAAAACTGAAGTTCAAGAGTCAAAACTTTAAGTCTAACTGGTAAACTATATGATGTTTTAATTTAATAATGACTCAAAAAGACAAGCGATAACGCAACATCTGTCTGCAGATTGTATAATAAAATATAAATATTCAGTTACAGGTGATATCACATTCAGTCTGTATAAGTTTATATTGACTCTGTTTAATACATGCAGCCGCATGTAGGTCCGCGTGATGTTACATTGCTCCATGAAAAAATTCATCCTATCACGTGGCGGGACATCGTGAATAGGAGACCCAGTGCATCCGTCTTATCATTGGCATAATATACCAAACCTTAAACCAATACTGTAACCCAGATGTAGGAAAACCGTGGTCTCTCAGTGGCTTGGCCTAACCATATGACTGGCGCTACCACTTCTGTGAAAGATAGGGATACTAACGTCACTGTCATCGAAAGCATATTTTGGTTCATTTAAGTGAACATATACTAATGCGGAAGTTCAACTGTGTCTAAAGTATAGGCTTGCTAATGCTACAAATCATTATATAGGATTATCAATCGCCATCACGAAATTGTCAACATGCCAGCTGTTCGCAAATCTGACAGCTGTTCGCAAATCTGACCAGAGTATGCCGCTGCCGGTATGTCCATTTGAGGTATAAAAAACTGCGTGTGAATGTTAAAGTACTATCACAATGCAATCATATGCGCTGCTATTAAACATTCTCGTTTTCCAACTTAACAGCGCACACAGAGTACATCAGAAGCAGTTAAACAGGAAGGACACACCAAAGAAGCATTCCCAGACACAGAAAAATGACAACCGAGGAGCAGACAGAAAATGGTTTTAAAAGAGACGAATTTGATGTGGACTTTGAAGGAAATGTTGCCAAGAAAGCCCAATGGTCCAACAAGTTCCAGTGTGTCATTGCTCTGCTTGGATATACTGTAGGACTTGGCAATTTGTGGAGATTTCCCTATGTATGTCAACGGAATGGAGGGGGTGAGTATTTACATTGTGCTTCAGTATCAGACAGCTGTCAGCAATGGCGGTCATTAGTTTCAAATATAGTTGTATCCACAGACACAAGAACCACACAGTCATTAAACGTTACGACTTCCTTCTTAGCCTTGACATTAACTGTTCATTGTACACCGAACATGAACTTCGCCAAATACGTTGTATCCTGTAAATTGAATACCACTGTAAATTACATGTTTAATGAATACAGAGATTCTAGAAGTATAACTAAATAAGGAAAAGGCATGTTCAGTTTATAAGTAAATATATATTGTACACAGAGACTTGGGTGGTCAGGCCTGCTGGCTTGGTTGATGCATGTCATCGAAGAATTCATGATGAGACACTCATTTCGTAAAATCAGTGACACACAAGCTCGAATAATAATCTCTATGAACTATGTTTGTTTGTTTGTTCATTTGTTTATTGTTTAACCCCACACTCAGCAATATTCCAGCTTTATGACGGCGGTCTGTTAATAATCGAGTCTGGACCAGGCAATCCAGTGGTAGCCATCACGAGCATCGATCCACGCAATTGGGATTACGACACATGGATGTGTAATGTTTTTTTTATTACCATTACTTCTTATTCCTTTTAAGCTCCTCTTCAGAAAATGCATTGATCACGTCCGCCTTAGAAAACTACTATTGTCGAATGACCTCACTAATCTACAGTTATGGCGTCGTAATTAGAGTGACGGCAGTCCGACATTACGTCGCAAAGAGATTTGAATGCCTTCCATATGACGTAAACAATACACTGGTGCGCGCGAAGTGATATTTGCACGTGCAATATGTATAAACTGGATTCACCATGGTAAATGAAAGTATTAACTTTCTACAACAATAAATATATTCACTGTTCTTCATACATGTTCGTCATGTATGTTGTATGTTGTGTTAAACTAAAAAAAAACAATAAAAGAAATAGAGCAGCACGCTCTGTAGCCCGTCTCAACTTTTAACTTATACCGTCTGGCAGTAGCAATAATATGATAGTCTTAATGTATGCACTGCATCAATTAATTTGACATCGTGACAGAATGTCTATTGTGCTTTATATTTAACCTCCTATTACATTGGGGCGGTCGGGGAAGCCTAGTGGTTAAAGCGTTCGCTCGTCACGCCGAAGACCCGGGTTCGATTCTCGACATGGGTACAATGTGTGAAGCCCATTTCTGGTGTCCCCCGCCGTGATATTGCTGGAATATTGCTAAAAGCGGCGTAAAACCATACTCACTTCACTTCCTATTACATTGTGAATACATACATACAGCAAAAGTGTATTTTGTTTGTTTGCTTCTTGTTTAACGCCGCACTCATTAATATTCAAAGCCATGTGACGGCGGTACGTAAAACAATCGAGTCTTGACCAGACAATCCAGTGATTGACGTCATGCACATCGATCCCAAACAAGTTAGCGAGCCTGTCCACCCGATCCGGTAAGTCGCCTCTTACGGGAAAAGTGTATTGATGATATGTGCTGTGTGCAGGGGGCATTTGGAGATCTAGAAGTGATTGTACATAATTGTACACGAAGAAGATTAGCTGGCATTACTCATTTGGATTTATTTCGTGGCTTGTCTAAAATGAACTTGCCTTTCCTCTGCATAATGATTCAAGTTGATACTTTTTGGCAATGTCCGGCAATGGAAAAGGTTTGGGGCTATTACTGACAGGTTATTTCTCCCATTGACGTTATTTCAGGTGCGTTTCTGATTCCCCACATGATCTTCACGGTTATAGTTGCTATACCTCTCTTCTTCTTGGAGGCTGCCCTTGGTCAGTTTTCCCGTAAAGGTCCTATCGGAGTGTGGGGGCTGTGTCCTCTGATGAAAGGTACGTGAGAAAATGCAACGTCTTCCAGGAAGACATACATATATGACAATATACATAAAGCACACAATGTTGCAATGATACGATTCATTGTGAAATATACATGAAAGTATAGGGATTCAGATTGACATGTAGTCAGTTATCTACCCCTGAAGTTTAAGTAATAATGAACCCTGGCAATAACCTTAGATATTGGCAGCATTATCATTGACACCTGGCGTCAGGTTTCACAAATACAAAACGCCAACGCCATAGAAAATCTTGTCTTAACCAGCGAAATTGCGACTAGTATATGGACGTAGTATTGGAAGTCCGCTTCTCAAAGGAGACATATTTTCTAAAAAGAATATGTAAGTCAGATATAAAATTTTACTGATCATTACCTCAAATGTTTAAAGATTAGTGTCGTAAATTCATTTTTTACAGAGTGCTGGCCCTTGATCTGTGTTTTTCATCTTAATGCATATTGTGTGAAGTAGGGACAAGTTTTCCCAGGAACTACTGAAGTTGCATAAATGAATGTTTGCATGTTTATCTAAGAGATACTTGTCGAGACTGAGTTCGAAAATTGGTCCCGTCAATTATTGTTTTACATTGTGAAATATACATGAAAGACTAGGGATTCAGGTTGACATGTAGTCAGTTGGCTACCCCTGAAGTTTAAGTAATAATGAACACTGGTTTACAACTTAACGCATCCTGCGTGAAATGGGGAAACTAATTATCTTACATGAATGAAACTTTGCAAGTTAACATGTATTTAAGAGATAGTTGTTCGAAAATTTGTCCCCTCATTTTTGTCCTGAGAGAGTTATGGCCCTTGCTCCGGGCTCTTCTTCTAAGTGCATAGTGTATGCAATGGGGACACGTTTTCAGAGAAACTACTGATGTTACTCTAATGAAACTTTGCAAACTTTTCTAAGAGATACTTGTCAAGACTGAGTTCGAATTATTTGTATACAGAGTTCTGGCCGTTGATCGATGTTATTTTACTTAGTGCATAGTGTGCAATGGGGACAAGTTTTCCAAGATATTTTAGCATTTAACTGAACTTTCTGTTCAAAGTTTAGGGGCGGTCGGGTAGCCTAGTGGTTAAAGCGTTCGCTCGTCACGCCGATGACCCGGGTTCGATTCCCGACATGGGTACAATGTGTGAAGCTCATTTCTGGTGTCCCCCGCCGTGATATTGCTGGAATATTGCTAAAAGCGGCGTAAAACCATACTCACTCACTCACTGTTCAAAGTTTAAGTTAATGAGATTACATATTTCTACATTGATAAACACAATCTGTTAATCTCTTGATTAACCGACCATTTGTATTCGGGAGAAGAAACAATAAATAATTATGCTTCAGACTGTTGAAAAAGAAATCCTGCCCCAAACTTGACATTGTGGCAATTCAGGCTCACAGTATTAAATTGTTACCCTGTCTTGCGGTCGGCATTAAGGGGCTGGAACAAGGACTGGTCGGCTCGGAGTCAGTATACTGTGTCTGAGTGGGGTATTCATGTTAAACTGCGGCATGGTATTTCAGGTAGCTAGCACTATACATCGGCATCAGTCCTGACTAGTACAAGCAGCCACACAAACACACATACGTACATGCACGTGGCTATATAAATGCAATAATCTTGGACGCGACGTTAAACTCCATTTCACCTCACCACATAGAATTAAATAAAACAAATACGTTTTTGTAGCTGTAGCTGAACAAACATGTAATCTAGATACAAAATTCCCCCTCCCACCTCCTCCCCCAACAATCCTGAATATCAAGTGGCCGGACCCTAAGGTGTAAGGAATACAATGCGCGGTAGATGAATAAATGTAATTTACCTTCCATTTAATTGACAACCCTTGTCTGAGATATAGTTAACTTGTGCAAGGATTGATAACAAGAATTAATTGGCATTTATTGAGGCGAGCAACAATATTGAAAGGAACGTTTTACCCAACGTTTAGATTTTGATGTAGTTACGTCATTTCCCCCCCGACCACATCCCCGTAGTGGATATAGGGTCTGTCAAGGGCGTGGAAGGTCTGTGTTTCGATCCCCGGCCGCGTCATACCAAAAGACGTTTAAAGATTGCACCTGTAACAGTTGTTGCCCTGACTGGCGTGTCGGCATAAGGGTATAAAGCACGAATTGTGGGATGGTATCTCAGAGGGCAAGGACTGTAAAACCTGATATGATCAGACTAGAACAAGCAACCACACACACACGTGCATGCTCGTTATTATAAGTAGAATAAGCTGGAACGTGGCGTTAAACCCCATTCACCTCACTTCGTTTTTCTTCCAGGTATTGGTTTTGGTATCCTGATTATCAGTTTCATCATTGTGCCGTACTACAGTATGATGTTTGCCTGGGCCCTCTACTACATATACAGCTCCTTCTCCACCGTCCTGCCCTGGACAACATGTGACAACTCATGGAACACACAACGATGTGTGGCTGTTGGTGATTCAAAACGTATCATCAATAATTCAACAGTTATAGATGAATCAAGATTCAACAAGACAAACTATTTTGTACAGATGAACGCTTCTAGTGAGACCAACGTTTCCACTGAATTAGCCAGCGTATCGGGTCATACGGCAACAGAGGAATTCTGGCAGTAAGTTAACATATATTACTTCATTTGTTATGATATAATATTCCAATACCGTTTCTCATCTGGCAGAGCTTGATTATCTGTTTAAGGTACAAAGTGCTGGGCATTTCTTCAGGGATAGATGACCTCGGCACTGTCCAGCTCCATCTCTTCATCTGCTGGGGTCTCACATGCCTGCTCCTTTTTCTTAGCATCGTAAAAGGAATCAAGTCACTTGGCAAAGTAATGTTCATTCGTTACAATATTAACATTTTAGTGCCCACTGGTATTCGTTAGCATTATCAGCCCATAAAATAAATCATTTAGAAATTCAAATCCATGTGGCGTTTAAATGGAATCACTACTATATAAACTATAGTTGCTGCTTCATATCCACTATTTCTCTGGATTTAATATACAATTCAGTATGTCCAATTGCAGCGCCATCTGGCGTTCTTTATTGTCAACGCCCTTTCGTGCTCACTGACGTTGTTCTTTCTTTTCTTAAAACGTCTTTTCGTAACATTTGACTATTAATATTGCGTACTTTTGACATTTATTTCAACTTTTTATGTTTAACCCTCGTCTGTTTGTTTTGTATTTTGACCTTAAGTAGTAACATTTAGTTCTTACTTACGTGAAAATTTGATCTTAATTGCGTACTTTTGTCCTTTTTTTTCGACTTTGTATTTTTTGACCGAATGGCCACCCATAGACTACACGATACTATGACGGAGGACACGGTTGTCCCATTCGTCTATGTCGCCGTAAGTCGTGTGCTAGAAACCTACGATCGTGGGTTGGAATCCCAGATTTGCCTTGATTATCTATTTATGTCGGCACCATACCAGTGATCGTTTGTTTCACCGAAGTGATAAACGTCAAAGACCTGCATCATTCCGTGACTTCCTCCTAAAGTGAAGGTGATGTGAGTAGAATACTGTTTAAAGCAATGGTAAACCAAAGTCATTAAGTGAACTTAATATGAATGCATATGTTACCACAGGTAGTGTATGTGACAGCGTTGATGCCATACATACTGTTGACGGTACTGCTGGTCAGGGCGTGCATGATGCCGGGTTCTATGAACGGGATTATGTACTATGTCAATCCTGATTTTAGCCGTCTTCAACACTCACAGGTCAATATTACTTTTTTTTAAATATATTAAAATATCGTTTGAGCTCATGTGAATTCCTTGTTAAGACCATAGAAACAACTTATTGTCTAAACAGGCCAACAAGTAATTTGAATCGTCATGAACAATAAACGTTTTAAAAACAGATATATGTCTGGAACCTCGCCCCTCGTTTTCTTTATTTTATTAATCTTCATTCAAAAAGTATTTTCTTCTCGACAGTTATATTGAAACACAATAATATCGTGCTATTTGTCAGTCATTATTTGAAAATATATGACACCAGTACAACAATGTTAATATCAACAAAACAATCACATACTGATATTATCAAAAATGTTATCTAGTTATATTTTTCTCAGGTGTGGCTAGAAGCAATTCTTCAGGTGTTCTTCTCAGTGGGTCCTGCTTGGGGAACTATTATTGCCATGTCAAGCCACAACTCTCCCCACAACAACGTTGCTAGGTAGGCCAATCGCTGTTCATTTAGCAATTGTGAAAGCCTTACGTTTCTCTGACCAACAGGTTCAAAGTATTGTATGGTAAACAGACAGGTGAACATCACGCATCAAATCCAAATTAAATTTATTATATTGTTCTTCCCAACCTTAAACCAAATATATCCGTGTATGACCTATTTCGTACGGGATCTTTTTCCTTATTTTTATTTGTTGTTGTATCTTATTTGACAATCATCTTCTTTCGATTCGTACAAAAAAGACCCCACTATATCAAAAATAACATGTATTTCATCCAAGGGGTTTCACACCATCCTCTTTACAGTATTGTATTTGCTGTGCAATGGTTTCCTGGCACGATTGAAACAATTGGTATATATATATATATATATGTTCGGGTGTAATTTATCCCTTCCAATCTGACAGATGATTGTATCTACACTTGGATCTTTCTCGTTTGCAGAGATGCAATCCTAGTCACTCTTTTAGGCGAGTTGACAAGTGTTTTTGCTGGGTTTGTGGTGTTTGCAACGGTGGGTTTCTTGGCTCATGATCTCGGACAACCTGTAACTGAGGTCATTACTTCAGGCAAGTCATCTTAATCAATAGTACAATGCCATGATCACTGGTTTGGTTGGTTGGTTTGTTGTTTAACGCCGCACTCAGCAATATTTCAGCTTTATGACAGCGGTCTGTAAATAATCGAGTCTGGACCAGACAATCCACATGACATTCAAACGATGAAATACATGTTCACGCACGTTCAAATATTCAAATATGAACATATCCCGAAAACACAGTTATGACTCATAAGTTGTACTTTCAGTTTGTCTTTACTTATTGTAGTTTCTAGCATATGTTATTTCTGGAATATGCAAATGATGACTAATAGTATCCATTTTTCAATGGTTAGTAAAAAATGTTTCATGGTCTCATATCACTGTCTAAACATTAATAGGGTAAACATAATTTATGCGAAAATAAACATATTTGCGTTGCCGTTTATGTGTTTATTCATTATAATAATTTATATGTATCTGCATGACTGTTCCTCTTACAAAAGGATTAATGAATGTGTATTTGCACTTTCACAGGTCCGGGCATTGGGTTTATTGTGTATCCAGAGGCAGTGTCCCTACTACCGTTCTCCCAGCTGTGGTCCGTGCTGTTCTTCTTGGTAGTTCTGATGATGGGGGTCGATTCAATGGTGATTTCAAATTCATATGCATCTTTTGAATGTGATACCTACATGTACCTGCACGGGTATGGTGCTTACAAACCTAGTAAACAATAAAAGCGAATCCAGAAAAACAGGTGAATAATGGAATACGAATACACACCGATACGTTGTGTTCCTCAAAATAAAGAAGTTGACATAACATATGTGTATACATCACTTCTAAATGCCATTCAGAGACACGATAATAACTACACTGTTGAATAAACATATGATGAACAACTCAGTTAAGTTCTGTTTGAACAGTTCGGCAACATAGAAGCAGCTCTTGGGTGTATAGAAGATATTCTGCCAAGGCGTTTTCACACCAAACACCTCCAGACCATTATGGCTGCTGTTTTGATGAGCGTTGTTTTCCTTCTTGGCCTCCTTTTCACAACTAGTGTGAGTATTGTGTTGTTTTGTTACACAAGCGGTTCGTTTGTTGTTTTACACGACATTCAACAATAGTTCATTGATATGAAGGCGGCCTGGACCAGTCATACAAGTGGTTGATAGCAATATATACCGCCGTCGGGATGAGGACACTCAATGAGTTGTGTCACAGAGCCTGACCACCCAATCCTAATTTAAGCAGCCACTTAGGAATAGTAAATGGGAATTTCCTTTGCATTTGTGTATATTGTCACTGGCTATTTCAACAGTACACTGGTGACGTTTTTGCATTTCTATGTCAATATCTACACCATTAATGAGAGTGATCTCATGTTTGCTTGTTTCTTGTTGAAAGCGGAGTGGAAATGTGGAAATAATCGAGACGGACTGACAACCCTATTTGGTCACCAATTATGATAAGCATAGGTTGCGCGGAGACTTTTTCTAACGCGGAATCCCCCCAATGATAAGAACTGTACATGTTGTAGCCGAATTTAAGCGGAGGAATATGTAAAGAACTAAATACCATATTCCTGTACACTAGCATAAACAACCTCAACATATCCAATTGGTATGCTTCTACATTGGGTTGGGTGGTTAGTTGTTTAACGCGGCACTCAAAAATATTCCAGCTATATGACGGCGGTCTGTAAATAATCGAGTCTGGATCAGACAATCCAGTGATTGACGCCATGAGCATTGATCCACGCAATTGGGATACGATGCCATGCAACAACCAAGTCAGGGAGACTGACCACCCGATCCAGTCAGTCGCTTCTAACGACAAGCATGGGTTGCTGAAGACCTATAATGTTTTACCCCGGATCTTCACGGGTCCTTCTACATTGGGAATCAAGGGCAATTCATATCTTTGAAGTCTCATCAACAGTACAATGTAATTCAGTACTTGCATTTATATTGACAGTTTACAAATACAGTTTAAACCATAAACGATTTCACAAGAAAGGAAGTACGGTTTCAGTTGTGAGAACATGGAACAACACGGGATTGTTTAAGTCGGCCACTAATATTTGCTAAATTAAAAATGATATCAAGAGTTGTTCCCTTTAGATTAACACACACAGTCGAGACAACGTGGCAGCCATTTCAAGTGTACGTTTGACCGCTCAGATAACTTAGGTCGACTTGCAATGTCGTTCAATATTACATTACAACCACGGCTTTATTAGGAACTATGGCACTGTAAATATTGATAAATCTATCAAATTTGTCGCACTGATGTCGTAACAGTTTCTCTGCATGGCTAAAGCTTTGTGACATATTGGTGACGCTACTTGACGTCATTGACGTTCATCAAAGGCGAGACTACTGTCCATCATCGATTACGCATGCTATTATATATCCATTCCATTATGACAAATGCCCTGAAGACATTCGCCACCAATCCTTTTGCCATAAGCATTTGCATACATTTTTGTTTCAGGCTGGGATGTACATGTACCAGCTGTTAGATTGGTATGTGGCTGCCGTTGCTTTGTTTGTAATCGGTACTCTGGAATGCATTATTGTCGGTTGGTGCTACGGTAAGTTGAAATACAAATGTAAAATAATTGGATCATTAGGCTACAACGTACTGTGGCTGTTGTGGTAAATGTTCACTTTCATACACCACACAAAGAGACTGTATTTCCCAAAGTAATGCATGTTAGGAACGAGGTCCTTATGGCCAATGTTTGAAATGTACGTATTATTTGGCCACCAAATGGGCACATATCATACAGGTGGCAAAACAAAATGACATATACTACAGCGCTTTGTAAATTATACTAAGTATGGTCACTGTTTTCATGTATTTCCTCTTGGTAATTAGCATGGCCACATTGTAAGAACGTTCGGTTGTAGCCGTGCTACCATTACCAGGTTGATGATCTTTGATGGAGCAGGGCAGAGTGACAGGCCTGTACATGGAAGACCACTTGCGTGTAACCTCTTGCGCGTTATCCATCTTTTAAACTGCTTCCTCCTCACGAGGACATCTGCATCGACGTCACTTGGAAATCGTGTCAGTCGACAGACAATGCCAAGATGATTGGGGAACATGGCATCCGAGGACGTCCAACCTACCGTGGAGTGACGTCAACGCACAAACGCCGACGTGAAAGATTGATATGGGCCAAGAGGGTACACCGTTGGCAAGTGTATACAAACATCAAAGGGAACGCATATAGCGCTGAACTGTGTCCATGAAGTTCAAGCGAATGGAGGAGGTGGTGTTATGGTCTTTGGAGGAATGTGTTGGAATTTGAGAAGAATGATTTTCATTCGAGGCAACCTTTTTCTGCAGCCATGTATTCAACAACTGCCACACGATATGCAACAACATAAATATTCATGTTTTGCCATGAACCCCATTATGAATGGCAACGGATTCCCGTGAACGTTATCTGAAGCTTGACGCCATCGATGCGGCGACGCGTTGTGGCATGCATTGTTAAATGACTTAGCAGAGACTTTACAAACTGTTGTTGGATAGGTGTTTTGGACATTGACATTGTGGATCATCACAT